>NW_026843711.1:672500-1345000 GCF_030254825.1 Meriones unguiculatus | reverse complement strand
ATCTAACAAGATCATACATCCACACATTCCAGACATTGCCTCACTGGGACTAAACAGGTAAATAGAAGAGGTTCAAGGGACATTGCAATTCAAATCACCAGGAAGTGGAAGAAGATGGAGGGACCTCTAGGCTAAAAGAACATAGTCATCCTGATAGTTTGTCATTCAATATAATGATCAAAATTCCAGCAACTTCCAAGGACTAAAGAACAGGACTGACAATCTCCTTTGGGGAATATGTGAAATATTTCCGTAACAGAGTATTATTCAGCTTAGAAAGTGACATCATGATATTTTCAGGCAAATGGATGGAACCAGAAAAAAATCAACCTGAGGAAAATTACTAAATTGCAGAAAGACAAATACAGTATGTATTCACTTATTAGGAGGTCTCCGAATAGTGGCAGATAAAGTTCCACTAGGACATGTATTGTGACCAATCCATTCTACAACTAATAGGTGGCCATTAGTTGAGTTTTGGGGCAAAGGCACCCTTGGAAATTTTCCAACAACCCTGGCTGTTGTTATTAAAATATGTTGCTCTCTGCCCTCAACTGATAGATCAATGCCATGTTCTTGTATCCACAGAGATGCTTCCTTCTGCATCAAATGTGATTGCATACAGAGACCCACAGTCCAATATTATGCAAAGAGAGACATTAAAACACCCAGCTCTAAGTGTGATTTCCCTATGAAATTCTCCCTCCACTCAGAGCTCTGGGAAGCCTGCAAGAGAGGAGGCAGGAAGAGTATCATAAGTACAGGTAATTGAGGACACAAGAAAAACAATGCCCTGAGAATCAGGCCTCCTAGGAAGGTGATGCAGCCAGCCTTGGTGAGAACAAATAGGCAAAGGACAGATTTAAGGGAGAGGAGGAACTTCCCTATCTGGGAACGAGAGACGGGACATAGGGAAAGATAAAGGAGGGGAGGTGGGACTGGAAGAAGAATGGGAGGGCAGCAGAAAGAACACAAATTGAAAAAATCAGAGTGGGTATAAGGGAAACTGTGATCAAGGTGATGATGTATAGAGCTTTTCAGGACTGATGACATCTTTTTGGGATGGTACCAGCATACAGCAAGGATAAATTCAGTTTTCTTTAAGGGACTTGGCACTGAGAATCTGATGATGTTGCAATGAGTATATGAAAAACACATACTTCAATTGATGTATTTTAAAGAAAATAAATTACTGTATCACATGGGAAGAAATTTCAACCTTTGAGCAATGGTAAAGAGTATAATATACAAAATATAAAATTCCTATAATCAATTAAAAATATGTTTACAACATTTACAATGACTTTTAACATGGAGAAAAGAGTCTGCTAATGGAGGGCAGAGTTTTTCTTTGTAAGGCATGCTTTCCAGGAACTCATTATGTAGCAGAGAATCCTAGCCATGAACTAGTGGTTACCCAGCTACCTGACACACCATGATCTCAGGTGGCACCTCACAACAAGCAGTACTGGCACTAAAATTACATTTAGACTGTTTTTCTGGAGGATGACAGAAAAACAAACAAACAAACAACAAAAAAAATAGCTGTTCTGTGTGCTAGGCATATAATTGGAACCATTTATTTGTCCTGAAGGACCATTTTTAATGTTAAACACCAGTACCAGGAGGCTTGCTCAACTACCTCTGAGTAGGACACAGATGCCAAATGAGCCAAGACAGCCAAAGCATCCCTGCTCATAGAGGGTTGCCAACACTTATGGAATAGCACCAGCTGTCAAAAGTTTATTGCCCATCATTTCTCCTTTTACACTCAATTATCTTTTTCTGTTTCAGCAAAACCAGTCTCAGGAATTATGTTTTCCTTCTCTTTTCCCTGCTTTTAAAGAGTCAATACCTCAGGGATGCTGAAACCCTGCCAGCCTATTATATCAATAAGAATGTGAAGGTCCATTTAGTTTGTATGCAAGTAACTGCTCAGTTCTAAGTCACAACCTAGGAAATTTCAAATCCAAGAGGACACTTGAAGATCACCTTGTCATTCAGTAGATTCCCATTAGTCCCTCATCACTTTGAGGCTTCCCTACTTAAGAAGATGTCCAATAAATAAACATTAAAGTTTCATTTCCTACTTGAGATTGTCACAGAGGTAAACAGGAGTAAATTTGTGGGATGTGCATAAAGGGATGAGATAAAGGCTTATTGGGTTTCATAAGATAATGTGAGGTATGCATAGTATTAGAGATACTGGACACTGAGGAAAGTTTGCTTACTCATCTCCATGGAAACCTCAAGATTCTCTCAGTTGCTGACTGGCTGAGAGGGAGAATGATGTCATGAAACATGTGAAAGCCTGTGAGAGTTTCACGAGGATGTTATTAAAATCCAAGTGGACAGCCTGCTTGAGAAAAGGCTGAGTAGCCCTACATGAATCAATCTGAGCAGCTGAAAGCACACAACCTAGAGATGACAATTCCTGTGTCCAAAACTCTTAGTTCAGGAAAAGTGTCACATATTTCTTTCAAGTGTTCATTAATAAAGTCATGTCCCTTGACCTGTTACATTCACATTATCACTGATTCCATTATTTGTTAAATGTACAGATAAGGCATCAGTCAGTGAATTACTTACTATGAAAATGCTCCCTTACCAAGGCAAATATTTGAAAAAAAATGTAAAACTGGGACCTTGCTTATATTTTTTACAGAGACCATCGAGGACTTCACATTAGCAACCAGTTATCTTGTTGTAGTCCTTCATCAAAACTGAGAGCTTTTCATACTGAACCACAAGCGGCAGGCAGAGAGGCAGACTGAGAGAGACAGAGAGAGAAGGAGCTAGAGAGACAGATTCAGAAACAGAGAGACCAAGACCAACAGAAACAAAGATATAAACTGATCTAGACCTAGAGACAGACTCCATTCTATCTGGTAACTTTCAATGGCATATCAACCTCAAAGCACACCCCCCTGTAATATAACTCAAATAGGAATTATATTATCTAACAACTTTATACCTTTTACCATTTCCCAGACATTTCCTCACTGTGGATTACACATGTAAATAGATGAGCTTCAAAGGGACATTGATATTCAAATCACCAGGAAATGGAAGAAGTTGGAGAGACATATAAGCTAACAGAACATAGTTATCCTGATAGTTTTTCATTCAAGACCATGATTAAAGTCTGAGCAGTTTCAAAGCATTAAAGAACAGGACTGACCATATTCTTTGGATAAAATGTGGAATATTTGCATAACAGATTTTTATTCAGCTAAAATAATGACATCATGATATTTTCAGGCAAATGGATGGGACCAGAAAAAATCATTCTGGGTGAAGTAAATAAATGTAAAAAGACAAATATGATATGTACTCACTAATTAGGGTGTCCCCGAATAGTGGGGGATAATTTCACATATGCCATCTATTGTGAAGAAAGCAGTCTTCCACTAAGGGGATTAGATGGCAGTGAATTGAGTTATTGTGCCAGGGCATCCTACAGAAATTTTCAAGCAACCCCAGCTGTTGTTATTAAAATAGGTTACTGTCTTTCCTCAACTGAAAAATGAGTGTCATGTTCTTGAATCCATAGAGATATTTCCTTCTACATCAAATCAGATTGCATATAGAGACTCCACAGTCTGATATTATGCAGAGGGAGACCTTAAAATAACCAGGTCTAAATAGGATTTCCCTATGAAATTTTCCCTCCCCTCAGAGCTCTGGGAAGCCTGCAGGAGAGGAGGAAGGAATTGTTTCATAAGCATAGGGAATTGAGAACACAAGAACAATGCCCTGAGAATCAGGCCACAGAGGAAGATGATGCAGCCAGTGTTGATGACAACTGATAAGCTAGGGTCTGGTAGAAAGCGGGGGGGAGGACCTCCCTCATCAGGGAACTAGAGAAAAAGTATATTGTTAAAAGAAGGATGGTAGGTGGTACTGGAAGAAGAGAGAAGGGGCAGCAGAGGGGATACAATGTGAACAAATCTTAATATAAGAAAAACTGTGATCAAGGGGATGAAGTATAGAGCTCTTCAGGACTAATGGCTTCCTGGAGGTGGCAAGGATGAACTCAGGTTTCTTTAAGGGACTTGGCACTGACACTCTGATCATTTTCCAATGAATACATGAAAAACACATACTTGAATTGACATATTTTAAAGAAACATGTGGGAAGGAATTTGAAACTGGGAGCATGGAAAACTAATATATTATATGAATCTCCCACATAATCAGTAAAAATAACAGGTTAACAACTTTTATAATAACTTTTAAAAAGGAAAAAAGATTCCTCTAAAGGAGTGCAGTGTTTGACTTTGTAAGGCATGCTTTCCAAGAACTCATTATGTAGCAGAGAATACTAGCCATGAACTAAAGTTACCCAGCTACCTCAAATCTCATGTGTATAGGAGGGATCTCGGCTCAAGCATTCCTAGCACTAACACTATGTTTAGATTGCTTGTGTGGAGGACATCATTAATAAACACCTCTGCTCTTGTGTCCAAGACATAACATTGACACATTTCTCTGTATTAAAGGCCCAGTTTTAACTTTAAACACTTGGATCAGAATGATTGCTCACTGACTACTGAGTAGGACAGACTTGCCAATACAGCCAGGTCAGCCAAGGCAACCACACTCATAAGGGGTTGTCAACAATATTGTGGAACATCACCAGCTGTCAAATAGTTTATTGTCCCTTAGTTCTCTTTTTACACTCTGATCTTTTCTGTTTCATCTAACAATTCCCAGGCATGTTCGGGTTTGCTTCTCTTTTCCTGCTCTTGAAGACTCAATATTCCAGGGAACCCAAGACATTGACAGGCTATTATTTCAATAAGAATGTAAATTCACATTTAGTGAGACCATGAGTAACTGCTCAGTTCAAAGTCATAACCAAGGATATTTCAGATCCAAGACCACAGTAGGAGACCCCTTGTCATTTGGTACATTCCCTTTAATCTGATATCACTTTGAAGCTTCCCTACTTAGTAAGCTGTCCAATTAAATACACATTAAAGTTTCATTTCCCAACTGACATTGTCAGAAAGATAAACAAGAGTAAATGTGTATAATATATCAAAGGTATGACAACACAATGATATGACATCCTAATACTTATATGATATCTCAAATATATTATGATATCGCAATTTTATTATGATATCACAATTTATTTAGGATATCTCAGTGGTGCTATGTTATCTCATTTGAGTCATTACATCTCAGAGCTATTATGACTTCACAATGTTATTAGGACATCTGCTCTTAGGACATCATATGGTATGATATCATAAGGGAATTATAACATCACAATAATAATATTATGTAACAATGCAATTATGACATCACGATGCTATCCTGACATTACATGAGTATTATCATGTCAAAATGGTATTATGACATCACAAGGCTGCTTTGACATTACAATATTATTAAAATATCACAGTAGTATGACATTAAAATACTCTAATGACATTTCATGCTATTATTACATCATAATGTTATGATATGACAATAGTTTGGTGATTTCACAATAATAGAACATCCCAATGTTATTGTCACATCACAGTGGTATTATGACATCACAATGCTATAATTACATCACAATGATATGACCACACAGTGTTATTATGACTTCACAACGGTATGACATCCCTATGGAATTATGACTTCACAATGGTTTTTCGACCTAAGAAGGGTATTATGAAAGTCTTTGACTTGTTTGTTTTGGGTTACACCAAGGTAATTTATGTCATTTGTGGCTATTATAAAAGGTTGTTTCCCTAATTTCTTTCTCAGCCCTTTTGACTTTTGTATACAGGAGGGCTACTAATATTTTTTAGTTATTTTTGTATCCAGCTACTTTGCTGAAGGTTTTTATCAGCTGTGGGAATTTTGAGGGTCACTCAGGTATACTATAATATCATCTACAAATAGTGTTACTTTGACTTCTTCCTTTTCAATTTGTATCCCCTAGAATTTTCTTATTTCTCTAGCAAGGACTTCAAGAACAATGTTGAAGAGATACAAAGAGAAGAGGCAGTCTTGCCTTGTCTCTGATTTCAGTGGGAATTATTTAAGTTTCTCTCCATTGAGTTTGATATTGGCTATAAGCTTGCTGTATATTGCCTTTACTATGTTCAGGTATGTACCTTGTATCCATGATCACTCCAAGACTTTAAACATGAATGGATGTAGGATTTTGTCAAATGCCTTTTCAGCATCTAAGGAGATGATCATGTGGTTTTCTCCTTTACTTTGTTTATGGGTGGTTCACATTGATGGATTTCCGTATATTGAACCATCCCTGCATGCATTGGATGAACCCTACTTTGTCATATCTTTGATGTGTACTTAGATTCAGTTTGCAAGTATTTTGTTGTATATTTTTGCATCAATATTCATAGGGGAGATTGGCCTGAAATTCTCTTTCTTTGTTAGGTCTTTGTGAGGTTTAGGTACGAAGGTGATTGTGAATGGATAGTTTTCCTTCTCTTTCTATTTTGTGGAATAGTTTGAAGAGTATTGGTGTTAGCTCTTCTTTGAAGGTCTGGTAGAATTCTGTGCTGAAACCAACTGTCCTGGGCTTTTTTTATATGGTAGGCTTTTGATGAGAGCTATTTTCCTTAGGGGATATAGGACTATTTAATTGATTTACCTGGTCTTGATGAAGCTTTGGAATGTAGAATTGGTCAAGAAATTTGTCAATTTCATTTAATTTTCAAATTTTGTGGCAGATAATCTTTTAAAGTAAGTCCTAATTATTGTTTGGATTTCTTCAGTGTCTGTGGTTATATCCCCCTTTTCATTTCTGATTTTGTTGATTTGGATAGTGTCTCTCTGCCTTTTAGTTTGTCTAAGGGTTTGTCTATCTTGTTGATTTTCTCAAAGAACCACCTCTTGGTTTCTTTGATTCTTTAAATTGTTTTATTTGTTTCTAATTTATGGATTTCAGCCCTGAGTTTGATTATTTCCAGCTGTCTATTCCTCTTTGTTGTGTCTGCTTCTTTTTTTTTTTCTTTTTTTTTCCCCTAGGGCTTTTAAGTGAACCGTTAAGTTGCTTGCATGAGATGTTTCGAATTTCTTCTTAAAGACACTTAGTGCTATGAACTTTCATCCTAGCAATTCTTATATTGTGTCCCATAAGTTTGGGTATGTTGTGCCTTTATTTTCATTGAATTCTAGAAAGTCTTTAATTTCTTTATTTCTTCTCTGACCCGGCTGTCATTTAGAAGCATGTTGATCAGTTTCAATGTTTATGTAGGCCTTTTGCAATTTCTGTCATTGAGTTCCAGCTTTGGTCCATGGTGATCAGATAGAATACCAGGGATTATTTCAATCTTCTTGTATATGTTGTGTTTTGTTTTGTGACCAACTATATTGTCTATTTTGGAGAAGGTTCCATGAGGTGCTAAGAAGAAGGTAAATTCTTTTGTGTTTGGTGAAATGTTCTGTAGATTTCCTTGAAATCCATTTGATTCATGACAGCTGTCAGAGTTATTGTTTCTTTGTTTAATTTCTGTTTTGTGGGTAGGTCCTTTGTTCAGAATGGGGTATTGAAGTCTCCCAGTATTAATGTGTGGGGTCTATGTGTGGTTTAATTTTAATTAAACTTATTTTACAATTGTACCCTGGTCTGAACCTAACCCAGCAAGTCAAAGACTTGTATGACAAAGATTTCTAGTCTCTGAAGAAAGAATAGAAGAAGATATCAGAAAATGGAAATATCTCCCATGCTCATGACTTGGCACGATTAATATAGTAAAAATGACCACCTTATGTAAAGCAATATAGAGAATCAATGCAATTCCCATCAAATTAACAACACAATTCTTTACAGAACTTGAAAGAAAAATTCTCACCTTCATATGGAAAAACAAGAAACCCAGAATTGATAAACATTTTTTTCTACATTAAAGATCTTCAGGAAGTATCTCTATCCCTAATCTCAAGCTGTACTATAGATCAACAATACTAAAACCTGTGTGGTAGTGACATAGAGACAAAATGATAGATCATTGGAATCAAATAGAAGACCCTGATATAAATCCACACACTTATGGACATCTGATCTTTTATAAAGACACCAGAAGCATTCGATAGAAAAAAGACAGTATCTTCAACAAATGGTGCTGGTCTACCTGGATGTCTACATGCAGAAAAATGCAAATAAATCCATACTTATCAACCTGCACAAAACTAAAGTCCAAGTGGATCAAAGATGTATACATGTAGAAAAATGTAAATAGATCCATATTTATCAGCCTGCAGAAAACTAAGGTCCTAGTGGATCAAAAACCTCAATATAAAACCAGACAAACTAAACCGCTTAGAAGAAAAAGGGGGGAAGAGCCTTGATCTCATTGGTACCAGAAAAAATTCCCAAACAGAACACCAACAGCACAGGGTCTAAGAGCAACAATCAATAAATGGAACCTCACAAAACTGAAAAGCTTCTGTAAAGCAAAGGACACTGTTGTCACAATAAAACCACAGCCTACAGACTGAGAAAGGATCTTTACCAACTCTATACCTGACAGAAGACTACTATCAATTATATATAAAAAAAAGTTCTTTATATATATACTTCTTTAGTTCTTTATATATATATATATATATATATATATAAGCCACAAACCAAGTATACCAGTTAAAAAAATGAAGTACAAAACTAAACAGAGAATTCTCAATAGAAAGAATATAGAATGGCAGAGAAACACTTAAAGAAATGTTCAGCATTCTTAGTCACAAGGAAAATGCAAATCAAAATGACCCATCAGAATGGCTAAGTTCAACAAGTCAAGTGAAACCACATGCTGGAGAGGTTCTGGACAAAGGGGAGCCCTCCTCCACTGCGGTTGGGAATGTAAACTTGTAAGACCACTCTGGAAAGCAATCTTGCCCTTTCTCAGACAATTAGGAATAGCACTTCCTCAAGACTGAGCTATACCACTCCTAGGCATATATCCAAAAGATTCTCAAGTACACAGTAAGGACATTTGATCAACCATGTTTGTAACACCTTATTCGTAATAGCCAGGAGCTGGAAACAGCCAGATGCTCCTGAGTGGAGGAATGGATACACAAATTGTGGTTTATCTACACAATGGAATATTATTCAGCAATAACAAACAAGGAAATCATGAAATTTGCAGGTAAATGGTGGGATCTGGAAAAGATCATCCAGAGTGAGGTATTCAGAAAGGCTAAGAGGCTGGACATCAGAAGAAGTAGAAAAGAGGGAACAAGTTTAGAGCCTGACACAGAGGACCTCAGAAAGGCTCTGCCCTGCATACTATTAACATAGATACTGAGACTTATGGGCAACCTTTGGGCACAGTGCAGGGAAGCTTAGGAAAAAAAGTGGGAAACTGTAAGATCTGGAGAGGATAGGAACTCCATAAGGAGAGCAAAAGAACCAAAAAATCTGAGCACAGGAGTCTTTCCTGAGACTGCTATTCCAACCAAGGACTATTCATGGAGATAACCTAAGACCCCTGCACAGATGGCATTTCAGTATCCAAGTGGGTTCCATTGTAATAAAAAAAGAGACTATCTCTGCTATGAACTGATTGGCCTGCTCTTTAATTACCTCCCTCTGAGGGGTAAGCAGCATTACCAGGCCACAGAAGAAGACAATGCAGACATTCCTGATGAGATGTAATTGCCTAGGATCAGAAGAAAAAAGAAGAAGACCTCCCCTATGAGTGGACTTGGGGAGCAGCATGGATGCAGAAGATGGAGGAAGGGAGAGATTGGGAAGGGAGGAGGGAGGGAATCACAGGGGGGATACAAAATAAATAAAGTGTAATTAATAAAGTATAAAAACCATAAAAATAGAATGGAATTATGACATCATAGTGGTATTATGACTTACAATGCTATTATGACATCACAATGCTATTACAACATGATTGTGGTATGACATCACAATGTAATTTTGACATATCAATGGCATATGACCTGAAAATGCTATTATGACATCAAAATGGTATTTTGATATCAGAATGATATTAAGATGCTACAATGCTATTTGACTTTGTAACAGTATGAGTTCATAATGGTATTATGACATCACAATGCTATTTTGAGAACACACTGCTATTATGACATCACAGAGCTATTATGACAGGAATGGTATTATGACATGATGGTGATATGACATCACAATAGAATTTTGACATCACAATGATATCATAACAACACAATGCTGTTATGAATTCACAAGTCTATTATGACATCACAAACCTATTATGACATCTTAATGTTATGACATCATAATTATATTATGACTTTGCAATGCTATGATGATATCTAAGTGGTGTTTTGACTTCACAAGGTAATTGTGACATTAAATTCTATTATGACGCACAATGGTATTTTAACTTCACAATAGACTTATGACATCACAATGATATTATGACAGCACAATACTATTGTGCATTTACAATGTAATTATGATATCTCTGTGCAACTATGATATCTCAATGATATAAAACCGCAATGCTATTAGGATATCAAAATGTGTTTTGACATCAGAATGCTATTATGACATCACAAGTATATGACATCTGAATGGTTTTGATTTCATAATGTTATTATGACATCAAAATTTTATGATGACCTCACAACGCTACTATGACACTGTGGTATGACATCACACTGGAATTTTGTAATCACAATGATATTATGACATTACAAACTTATTATGGCATCATAATGTTATTATGAAGTCACAAAGCTAATTTGACCTCAAAAATGTTCTTATGACATCACAATGGTATTATGATATCACAATTCTTTTTTTTTTAGTTTAAATTTGTTTATTTATTTATTTATTTATTTATTTATTTATTTATTTTTTCAATACAGTTTATTCAGGAACATTGAACAATCCTCGGACCCCGGGGAAAGCCAGCCCACAGCTTAAATAGCCTCTGGGTAGCCAACCCAGGCGTGCCACGGGGGCAATGCAGATAGGTCCACATACATGGAAGCAAGCCAGATCCTCGGCCTTAGCCAAATGTGGAGTTGTTCGTGACAGAGACCACTCACCATCGGGAAGGTGGAAGACGGAAACCAGCTCCATCTTTAAGGCATAGCATTCCGCAGCTCTCTACGGTTCCCCCTTTTTGTTTTAGACATATCAGGCAAGAGTAGAGGTCTGATCTCTGATATTAGAAATAAACTGGGACTTTGTACAGATGTTCATTTAGGTGTCATCCACCCAAAGAGCATCAGACCCGTCCGATACCTTTTTCTCAGAGGCGGGACCTGGGGCATCAACCCGCATGCAATCAGACATGCTCTTCTCTGGGTCCAAAGCGGCTGACCCTGAGTGCAGTGCTTAGCCTCGCATCCTGAGCGTATCGTTTTAGCTTTTTATGGTATCCAACCATGCTTGGGGAGAATGTCCTGCTTCAATGGCTGTAAAGGCCTGAATGATCATGGCTGCATCACACTGTTGTGAGACTCTAATCCTGCATATATACCACAGGCAAACCAAGGAGACCAACACCAGAAGGCCTGCTAACACTCCCATGCCCGCCCATTCCTTCAGATGATTCATGGCTGCAGCAATCCATGTTGATAATCCTGTGGCTAGTCCTGCATCCACTCCGGTAGAATTTACTGTGACAATGGCCACTCTCAGATGCTCCATCGTATTATCGAAGTCTCCAGTCCAATTACCTAAAATATAGCTCGACTATTGTTTAGACAGATTTGCAGCACAGGAAAAATTCTCATGTTGTATGCTAGTGACACAAAGTCCAGCATACTTTCATTGACAGCCAGGTTGAGTGATTTGCCATAGGGTATCAATTTGCTCCTGCAAGAGGTCAATCCTCTGATTGAACACCATCAAGCTTCCTTTTAGTTGAGCATTAATTCCTTTATGTACAACTAAGGCATGAGCTACATTGGCTAAATGATTATTCAGGGTCTGAGCAGTCTGCCCAGTATGACTCATGGCTAATGCCCTGGTGGTAGCTCCAACAGCCGTCAATGAGATGGTAGTAACAATGGTGGCTGTAGTTCTAAGATCCCTTTTCTGTCTGAAGAGAGTCATAGCGTGAGGGGCATCAATGGGCACAGGCACCCAGTGAGGCATGCGAGTAACCAGGGCATACCTAAATTTACTAGCATTCCAGCATTGGGCAAAAAAGCAAGTATCATTACCACAATTACTTGGCTCTATCTGGCTAATAATGAATAAAAATGGGGGATATAGACAAACAGGTGTGGGCTTATAGGAAATATTATGAGAAGCCTTAACCCCTCGTTGGAACATCCTGCGTCAGTTCCAGAACTAGCAGTGGTGGTGTCCGAGGTCTGAGTAGGTTCAGGAGACCATTGCCCCCAGGGGCAAGACATGCTCCATGCCAATTGACTAACTCCATGTTTTCCTCCACTTTTGAAAGTCATTTAAGGTTCTTAAATTATTTTTTCCCTTTTTTCTTAAATTTTTCATCAATTACACTTTATTCATTCTGCATCCCCCCATAAGCCCCTCCCTCCTCCCATCCCAATCCCACCCTCCCTCCTCCCTCTGCTTGCATGCCACTCCCCAAGTCCACTAATAGGGGAGGTTCTCCTCTCCTTTCTGATCTTAGTCTGTCAGTTCACATCAAAAGTGGCTGTATTGTCCTCTACTGTGGCCTGGTAAGGCTGCTCCCCACCCCAGAGGGAGGTGATCAAAGAGCAGGCCAATCAGATTATGTCAGAGGCAGTCCCTATAATAATCACAATTCTATTATGACTTCACAAAGCTATCATGACATCATAATTGTATGTTGTCTCAATGCTACTATGAAAACAATGATATGACATCAAAATGTCATCACAATGATTTAATGACATTACAATGCTATTATGACATTACGGTTTTATTAAGACATCATGATGTTATTACAATATGATCGTGGTTTGACATCACAATGGAACGTTGACATCACCATAGCATTATGACTTAAAAAAATGCTATTAGACATCACAGTGCTTATATTATACCAATTCTATTATATCAATTCTATTATATTATATCAATTCTATTATGGCATCACAATGGTATTAACACATTGCAATGCTTTGATGACATAATGATGCTCTTATGACATCACAATGCTATTATCACATCACAAAGGTATTATCATATCACAATGGAATTATGACATCAAAATACTATTATGACCTAGAAATAGTATTATTACATCACAATGATGTTATTAAATCAAAATGCTTTTATGGCATTACAAAGATTTTATGATATTACCTTATTATTATAATTTCACAATGGAATTATGACTTCACCCTGCTATTATGACATCACAAAGGTAACACTACATGATTGTGGTATGACATCACAATGGAAATTTGACATCAAAATGTTATTATAATTTTACAATGATATGACTACACAATGGTATGATGACAACAAAATGCTATTATATCTCAATGCTATAATGCCATCACAATGATATGAAATCACAATGCTTTTATGACATCAGAAAGGTATTTTGTTATCACAAGGCTATTATGACATCCCAATGGTGTTATAATTTCACAATGTTATTATGACATGACACTACTATTATGACATCACAATGCTACTATGACAATAAAATGTTATTATGACATCACTATAGTATTAAGATTTCAAGATGGTATTATGATATCAAAATGCTGTTCTGATATCACAATGGTATTATGACTTCACAGTGATATTATGACATAACAATGTGATTATGAGAACACAATAGTGTTATGACTTCACAAATCTGTTATGATCTTAAAATGCTATTATGAGATCAGAATGGTATTATGATATCAAAATATTATTAAACTTAAAAAGGTATTATGACATCACAATGGTATGATAAATACTACCATGACTCCATAATTATATGACATCACAATATATTATGACATCACAATGCTATGGGGACATCACAAGGTTATGATGACATCGTAATACTATTACAACATAATTTTGTTATGATATCACAATGAAATTACGACCTGATAAGATTATTAAAATTAAGAACAGTATGTCTTTAAAATGATATTAAGACATCCCAATGCTATGATGACATCACAATGCTTTATATCAATGTTGTATTATGATATGATTGTTGTATGACAACACAATATAATTTTGAGATCACAATGCTATTATGACTTCACAATGGCATCATGACATCAAAATTCCTCATTATATTCCAATGATATTATGACATTAAAATGATTTTATGACATCACAAAGCTATTATCACATCACAATTGTATTAGGACATCACAATGCAGTGATGATATCTCTATGATATTGTGATATCACAAAGCTAATATGTCATGGCAATAGTATGAACTCTCAATGCTATAATAACATCAAATGCTATTATGACAACACAATGGTGTTATGACTTCACAATGCTATATTTACCTTCAAAACATAATATGGCATCACAGTGGTATTATGGCACAGATATGGTATGACACTGCAATGGTATTCTGATTTAACAATGGTATTATGACATCACCATACTATCATGGCATCAGAATTGTATTACAACATGATTGTGGTATGATATTACAATGGAATTCTGACATCAAAACGGTATTATGTTATCACCATGCTATTATGACATCACAATGGTATTATGACATTACAATTCTATTATGACTTTGAAAAATATGACTTTAAAAAGATATTTAGGACTTCTCAATGCTATGATGATATCACAATGCTATGATGCTATCACAATGGTGTTATGACTTCCCAATGCTATTATGACATTACAATGCTATTATGACATCACATCTTATTATGACTTCACAATGGTATTATGACATCACAATGGTAAAAATACATGATTGTGTTATGACACCTAACGGAATTTTGACATCAAAATGCTATTATGACAACAAAATTCATCATGACATACAATTGCTATTATGATATCACAATGATAATATGACATGATTGTGGTATAACATCATTATGTTGACATCACAATGCATTATGACAACACAATGCCATTATGATGTCACAAAGCTATTATCATATTGCATTGGTATTAGGACATCACAATGCTGTTCTGACATGATTATGATATGACATCACAGTTTTAGTATGACATCCCAAAGCTATCAGGACATTATGACATCACAATGCTATTAAATTTCATAAGGCTATTTTGACATTAAAATGCTTTTATGACATCACTAGCTTATTATGATATAACAATGCTAGTATGACCATGAAGTCGTATTATGACATCACAATGCCTTTATGAAATCATTATGATATTATGACATCACAATGATATGACATCACAATAGCATTATTGCATCACAATGGTATAATGACATAACAGTCCTATTACGACTTCACATTGCTATTATCATATCTCAATGCTGTTAGGATATCACAATGATATGATATCAAAATGCTGTTATGATATCATGAAAGTATTTTGATTTCATAATGCTATTATGACCTCAAAAGTGTTTTATGATATCACAGTGCTATTATGACTGAAAAAAGGAATTATGCTATCAAAATTATATTATGACATCACAAATCTATTATGACATCACAATGTTATGACAATAATGACCTCAAAATTATATTATGACATCACAACCATATTATGACCTTACAATACTATTATGACAACAAAAAGTATGAGATCACAGTGATATGATATCTAAATTCTATTAAGACAACACAATGATATGACATCACAATGGTAATTTTGACATCACAATACTATTATGACAGCAAAATGTTATTAGGGCCTCACAATGGTATGACTTCACAATGCTATGATGGCATCACAGTAGCCTCAGGAGGCGCTTTCCATCTTTCGACTCTGTGCTTAAGTGGGGACTAACACTTGGGGGCCTGGCAGGTATGGGCCTGTGCCTGCTTTCCTTGTGTATTACAGTTCCTTCTTCAACAACTTCAGTGCATGCAGGTAGAGTTGCATGAATTTAAATTAAAGATCTCTAACAACCCCATTTGATATGGAGGTAAGTCAATGATGGGTCAGAGTAAAATTGTGGTTTTTCCAACCTAAGACAAAGGGTCGTAAAAGTCAGATGCAACCTACATGATGAATAAGGAAAAATGCCCATTTCGCTAAAATAAGACAGGCTATCCATTAAACGAAGAACGGAAAACTGAAGCAATTTGGTAATTGGAATTCTGTCTCTTAGCCATGGCAGATGCAGGTCTTATCTAAGTTCCATGTCTCAGAGAATGTCTTTGGCCATCCTTCTGCAAGTGAGGTGTTCTGAGCCTGAGAAGTAGATAGCAAGCTCCCTGCAACCATGGGGAAAGAGCGCAAACTTGCTAACCTTGAGTAAATTCCTGGATGCCATGCCAGGTGGCACAAATGTGTTGCTAATGTAAAAAAAATATTTGCTTGTACCCTTTGCTTTATAAGTGTTGTTTGCACATTCAGTAAAATAAGACTTGAACAGGAAACTGTCATGTCTTCATTCTTTGTGTCTCTGTCCCCAATTTACACTCCCTCTTTCAGGTAGACCCTGATAAAGTAGCCAGCAGGACTATCAGGTTGCCTTGTCTTTTACCAGCTTTTAAAGACTCAATACACCAGTGAGCCCTAGACCCTGCCAGCCTATTATATCAATAAGAATGTGAAGGTACATTTAGTGAGTATGCCAGTAACTGCTCAGTTCAAAGTTACAACCTAGGAAATTTCAGAGCCAAGACCACAGTAAGAGATCACCTTATCATTCAGTATATTCCCCTTAATACTACATCCCTTTGAAGCTTCCTTATTTAGGCAGCTGTCCAATTAAAATGTGTTGCTTTTTGCCCCCCACTGATACATCAGTGCCATGTTCTTGGATCCACAGAGATGCTTTATTTTACTCAAATGGAATTGGATACAGAGACACACAGTCAGATACTATGCAGAGAGAAACCCTTAAACACCCAACACTGAATGGAATTTCCCTATGAAATTCTAGCTCCCCTCAGTTCTCTGCTAACCCTGCAGGAGAGGAGGCAGGAAGAGTGTCATAAGAAGAGAAAATTGAGGACACAGGAGAACAATGCTCTGTGCATCAGGCCGCAGAAGAAGATGATGCATCCAGCCTTGAGAGAACTGATAAACTAGTGTCAGAGAAAATGGGGAGGAGGATCTCACCTATCATGGAACTAGAGAAATAGCATAGGGGTAGAAGGAGGAGCCTGGTTGTGACTGGAAGGAGAAGAGGTAGGGGATGACAAAGTGAATAAATATTAATAAATAAATACATAAGAGACACTGTGATCAAGGTGATAAAGTATAGAGCTCTTCAGGACTGATGGCTTCTTCTTGGGGTTGGTGCCAGGATACGGCAAGGATGAACAGTTTTCTTTAAGGAACTTGGCACTGAGACTGATAAAGTTCCAATAAGTATATGAAAAACATGTAATTAAATTGATGTATTTTAAGGAAAAAATATTGTGACACGTGGGTAAGAATTTGAATGTGGGAGCAATGGAAATGGAGTATAATATATATTATATGAAATTCCCGCATATGCAATAAAAATAACATGGTGACAACTTTACACTGACTTTTAACATGAAGAAAAGATTCCACTAAAGGAGGGGAGAGTTTGACTTTGTAAGGCATGCTTTCAAGGAACTCTTTATATATCAGAGCCTCCTGGGCATGAACCAGCTAACTCCGGATCATATGAGTTGAGGTGGCATCTCTGAACTAGCAGTTCTGGCACTAAGACTGTTTAGAGTGTTTGTTTGGAGGACCAAAGAAGGCAACAAACCTGCTCTTATCCTCTTATCCTAGCCATATAATACAACCCATTTTTCTATCCCAAAGGCCCAGGTTTAACATTAAACCCCAGGACCAGGAGGATTTATCACTGACCACTGATTAAGACAGAACTGCTGATCAAGCCAGGTCAGCCAAGGCAACCCTGCTCATAGAGGGTTGGCAACACTATTGTGCCTCAGATGTCAAATAGTTTATTTCCCCTAATTTCTACTTTCACATACACCGATCTTTCACTGTTTCAGCGTAACCAATCACAGGAATTGTCTGGTTTCCTTCTCTTTCCCCACTCTTAAGGACTCAGTACCACAGGGAACTATAGACCCTATCAGGCTTTTATATCAGTAAGAATGTGAAGGTTCATTTAGTGAGTATAGGAGTAACTGCTCAGTAGAAAGCTTCAACCTAGGATATTTCAGATCCAAAACCACAGTAGATACCACCATGTCATTTGGTACATTTCCCTTAGTCCCACATCACTTTGAAGCTTCCCTACTTAGGAAGCTGTCCAATTAAATAAACATTAAAGTTTCATTTCCCACCTGACAATGTCACAGAGATAAAAAGGAATAAAGGTGTGGGATCTAGATAAAAGAATGAGATAAAGGCTTGTTTGGTTTCACAAGAAAATTTTGCATGTGCACAGATACTGGACACTGGGAAAAGTTTGTTTATTCATCTCCATGAAACCTCAAGATTCTCTCAGGTTCTGATTGGCTAATATGGAGAATGATGTCATGAAACAGGTGAAGGCCAGTAAGAGTTTTAGGAGCCAGTTATTAAAAGGGCCAAGTGGACAGCCTGCTTGAGAGAAATGTCTCCATCTGGCAAGCACACAAACTAGAGATGACAGTTACTATGGTCAAGAAAGTGTCACATATTTCTTTCAAGTGGTCATTAATAAGGTCACGTATCCTTGGCATGTGATTTTCACATTATCACAGATACCATTATTACTTGTTAAATGCACAGATAGGTCTTCAGTCAGTGAATTACTGAGTGTAAAAATGCTCCCTGACCAAGGCAAATATTTGAACAAAATGTATTTAATTGGGACCTTGCTTATATTTTTATAGAGACAATCCCTGATGTCATGTCATCAAGCAGTCAAATTGTTGCAATCCTTCAGCAGAACTGAAACTTTTCATACTGAACCACAAGTGATAGGCAGAGAGATGGAAACAGAGAGAATAATAGAGCAAAGAGCTAGAGAAACAGTTTCAAAAACAGGTTGAGACAAAGACCTACAGAAACAAAGATATAAATTGACCTGTACTGAGTTACAGACTCCCTTCTGTCTGGTCACTTTTATAAGTATATCAACCTCCAAGCATAACCTCCTAAAATATAACGCCAAGGAGAACTATGTTTTTTTTAATATTTTTAATTTAATTTTCATTAATTACAATTTATCACTTTGTATCTTCCCATAAACCCCTCATTTCTTCCCTCCCTATCCTACCTTCTGTTCCCCTTTTCCATGCAGGCTCCTTCCCAAGTCCAAGAAGTTCAGAGAACTTTCTCTCCTACTTCTAATCCTAGTCTATCAGATCTCATTAGGAGTGGATTGTCTTCCTCTGTGGCCTGGTAAGGCTGCTCCCACATCAGGGTGAGGTGATCAAAGAGCAGGCAAATCAGTTCATGTCAGAGGCAAGCCCTGTTCCCATTACTGTTAAACCCACTTGGGCACTGAACTGCCATGGGCTACATTTCTGTAAGGCTTCTAGGTTATCTCCATGCATAGTATTGATTAGAGTATGAGTCTCAGGAAAGACAACTGTGCTGAGATTTTTTGGTTTTATTGCTTATATTTTGGAGCTCTTGCCCTCTCCAGATCTTACTATTTCCCACTTCTTTCATTAGATTCCATGCACTTGCCAGACAGCTGGCCATGAGTCTCAGCATCTGCTTTCATAATGTGCAGGGCAGAGCCTTTCAGAGGCCTTCTGTGGCAGGCTCCTAACTTGTTCCCTGTTTTCTCCTTCTTCTGATGTCCATCCTTTTTGTCTTTTGGGATGTGTATTGAGCATTTTAGCCAGAGTCCTGCCAATTTATTACTTTCTTTAGGTGTACAGATTGTACTAGGTGTATCCTATATTATATGTGTATATGAGTGAGTATATACCTTGTGTCTTTGTGCTTCTGGAACAGCTCACTTCCATGTCCCATCATTTGCCTGCACATTTCATGATTTCCTTTTTTTTTCTGAGTAATATTCTATTGTGTAGATATACCACAACTTCTATATCCATTCTTCACTTAGAGGGCATCTGGATTGTTTCCAGCTCCTGGCTATTAAAAATAATGCTGCTACAAACATGTTTGAGCAAATGTCCTTATGTGTACTTGAGCCTTCTTTGGATATATGATTAGGAGGGGTAGAGCTGAATCTTGAAGAAGCACTATTCCTAGTTGTCTGAGTAAGCACCAGATTGATATACAGAAAGGTTGTATATATTTACATCTGCAGAAGCAGTGGAGGAGGATTCCCCTTTGTCCACAATCTCCCCAGCATGTATTGTCACTTTTGTTTTTGATCTTGGCCATTCTGATTGGTAAAAGATGAAATCTCAGGGACATTTTGATTTGCAATTCCCTGATGGCTAATGAGGTTGAGCATTTCTTTAAGTATTTCTTTGCCAATCGTTACTCCTCTATCTAGAATTCTCAGTTTAGCTTTGTTCACCATTTTTTAAATGGAGTACTTGATTTGTTGCTTATTAGTTCTTTATATATACTTTATATTAGCCCTCTGTCACATAGAGGCTTTGTGAAGATTCTTTCCCAATCTGTAGGCATTTGTGTTGTTTTGATGACAGTGTCCTTGGCTTTACAGAAGCTTTTCAGGTTCATGAGGTCTGATTTACTGACTGTTGCTCTTAGAGCCTCTGTTGTTGGTATTTGGTTCAGGTATTTGGTATTTGGTATTTCTATACCAATGAGTTCAAGGTTCTTCCTCACTTTTTCTTCTAATTGATTTAATGTGTCCAGTTTTATGTTCAGGGCTTTGATTCATTTGGACTTTAGTTTTGTGCAGGCTGATAAATATGAATCTATTTACATTTTTTTCTACATGTATACATCCAGTTATACCAGTACCATTTGTTGAAGATGCTAACATTTTTCCATTGTATGGTATTGGTATCTTTGTCAGAAATCAGGTGTCCTTAAGTGTGTGGGTTTATTTCTGGGTTTTCTATTCAGTTATATTGATCCACCATTCTGTTTCTATGCCAGTACCATGAAGCTCTATACTACAACTTGAGATTAAAGATGGAAATACCTCCTGAAGATCTTTTATTGTTGAGGATGAAGTTGAGAATTTTTTTCCATGTCTGTAATGAATTGATTTGGTAATTTGATGGGTATTGCATTGAATCTGTACATTGGTTTTGGTAAAATCATCATTTTTACTGTGCTAAGACTGCCATACAATGAGATTGGAAGATCTTTCCATTTTCTGATATCTTCTTCTGATTCTTTTTTTTTTTTTTACAATTTCACATTTTTAATAAGAAATAGGAATAAAAAATTCATAAAGATAGAAAGCAAATGCTATGTTGTTGAAATGGTTTAGTGTTGCTCAAGTTCATCCCAGTTTCTGAAATTTTTTTTTCTTTTTTTAACTTCTTTTTATATTAAATACACTTTATTCATTTTGTATCCCCCTGTAACCCCCTCTGTCCTCCCCTCCTGATCCCACCCTCCCTCCCCTTTCTGCATGCATGCCCCCTCCTCAGGTCCACTGAGAGAGGAGGTTCTCCTCTCCTTTCTGATCTTAGTCTATCAGTTCTCATCAAAAATGGCTGCATTGTCCTCTTCTGTGGCCTGGTAAGGCAGATCCCCCCTCAGGGGGAGGTGATCAAAGAGCAGGCCAATCAGATTATGTTAGAGGCAGTCCCTCTTTTCATTTCTATGTAACCCACTTAGACACTGAACTGCCATGGGCTACATCTGTGCAGGGGTTTTAGGTTATCTCCATGAATAGTCCTTGCTTGGAGTATGAGTCTCTGGGAAGTTCCCTGTGTTCAATTTTTCTTGTTCTGTTGCTCTTCTTGTGGAGCTCCTGTCCTCTCCAGCTCTTATTAATTCCAAGTTCTTACATAAAATTCCATTCGCTCTGCCTGACAGTTGGCCATTAGGCTCAGCATCTGCTTTGATAGTCTGTAGGACAGAGGCTTTCAGAGGCCCTCTGTGGCAGGTTTCTAGTTTGTTTCCTGTATTCTTCATCTTCTGATGTCCATCCTCTTTGCCTTTCAGGATGGAGATTGAGCATTTTAGTTAGGGTCTTCTCTCTTGCTTAGTTTCTTTAGATGCACAGATTTTAGTGGGTTTGTCCTATGTTGTATGTCCATATGAGTGAGTATATACCATGTGTCTTTTTGCTTCTGGGACAACTCACTCAGGATGATCCTTTCCAGGTCCCACCATTTACCTGCAAATTTCATGATTTCCTTATTTTTCATTGCTGACTAATACTCCCAACATATAGATGTACCAAAATTTCTGCATCCATTCTTCAGTTGAGGGGCATATGTGCTGTTTCCAGCTTCTAGGTATTACAAACAAAGCTGCTACAAACATGGTTGAGCAAATGTCCTTTTTGTTTACTTGAGCCCCTTTTGGATATAAGCCTAGGAGTGGTATGGCTGGATCTTGAGGAAACGTTATTCCTAGTTGTCTGAGAAAGTGCCAGATCAATTTCCAGAGTGGTTGTACAAGTTTACATTCCCAACAACAGTGGAGAAGGGTTCCCCTTTCTCCACAACCTCTCCAGCATGTGTTGTCACTGAGTTTTTGATCTTGGCCATTCTGATATTTGTAAGGTGAAATCTCAGGGTTGTTTTGATTTGCATTTCCCTAATGGCTAATGAGGTTGAGCATTTCTTTAAGCGCTTCTCTGCCATTTAATATTCCTCTATTGAGAATTCTCTGTTTAGCTTTTTGCCCTATTTTTTAAGTTGCTTACTTGGTTTGCTGCTTTTTAGCTTCTTTAGTTCTTTAGATATATTGGATATGATTCCTCTGTCAGATAAAGGGTTGGTGAAGATTCTTTCCCAATCTGTAGGCAGTTGCTTTGTTTTGATGACTGTGTCCTTTGCTTTACAGAAGCTTTTCAGTTTCATTATGCCCCATTTATTGATTGTTGCTCTTAGATAGCCTGTACTGTTGGGGTTCTGTTCAGGAAGTTTTCTCCTGTACCAATGAGTTCTAGGGTATTCCCCACTTTTTTTTCTAGCCGATTTAATGTGTCTGATTTTATGTTGAGGTATTTGATCCACTTGGACTTCAGTTTTGTGCAGGGTGATAAATATAGATCTATTTTCATTTTTCTACATGTAGACATCCAGTTAGTCCATCAGCATTTGTTGAAGATGCTATCTTTTTTCCATTGTATGGTTTTGGCGTCTTATTGCTAGAGCAATAAGACAGTTGAAGGAGATCAAGGGATACAAACTGGAAAGGAACTATCATATTTGCAGATGATATGATAGTATACGTGAATGACCCCAAAAACTCTACCAGGGAACTCCTACAGCTGATAATCAACTCCAGCAAAGTGCCTGGATGCAAAATTAACTCAAAAAAATTCAGTAGCCCTCCTATATACAAAAGACAAAGGGGCTGAGAAAGAAATTAGGGAAACAACACCCTTCACAATAGCCACAAATGACATAAGTTACCATGGAGTAACCCTAACCAAGGAAGTCAAAGACTTGTATGAAAAAAATTTCAAGTCCCTGAAGAAAGAATTAGAAGAAAACATCAGAAGATGGAAAGATCTCCCATGCTCATGGCTTGGCAGGATTAACATAATAAAAATGGCCATCTTACCAAAATCAATCTACAGATTCAATGCAATTCTCATCAAATTACCAACAAAATTCTTTACAGACCTGGAAAGAAAAATTCTCAACTTCATACAGAATAGCAAGATACCCAGAATTGCTAAAACCATCCTCTACAATAAAAGATCTTCTGGAGGTATCTCCATTCCTGATCTTAATTTGTACTATAGAGCAACAGTTTTAAAAACTGCATGGTACTGGTATAGAGACAGAATGGTGGATCAATGGAACTGAACAGAGGACCCAGAAATAAACCCACACACTTATGGACACCTGATCTTCTAATTCTTTCTTCAGAGAATTGATTTTTTTTATTGTATTTTGACTTACTTGGTTAGGGTCATACCAAGGTACTTTATGTCTTTGACTGAATATAAGAACATATCAAAGATATCATCCACAATGACTGAGCAGGCTTGACCCCAGGTATGCAGGTGGTTCAATATATAGAAAAACTTCAATGTGATCTAGCATATTAACAAACTGAAAAAAAAAAAACAAAAACACATGATAATCTCCTTATATGATGAAAAAGCATTTGACAAAATCCAACATTCATTCCTGTTTAAAGTCTTGGAGAGATCAAAGACACAAGGCACATATGTAAATATAGTAAAAGCAATATACAGCAAGCCTATAGCCAACATCAACCTAAAGGCAGAGAAACTTAAAGCAATTCCACTAAAATCAGGGAAAAGGCAACTCCCTACACACTCTCTACACATCTCTTCAACATAGTTCTAGAAGTCCTTGCTAGAACAATAAGACAATTGAAGTATTTCAAGGGGATAGAAATCAAAAATAATGAAGTCTAACTATCACTATTTGCAAAGGATATAATACTATGCCTGAACGACCTCAAAAATTTTACCAAGGAAATCCTACAGCTGATAAACAACTTCAGTGCAGTGGCTGGATATAATATTAACTCAAAAAATCAGTAGCCCTCATGTATACAAAAGACAATAGGGCTGAAAAAGAAATTAGGGAAATAAAAAGGTATTATATTATCTAACTATGCCTTAACCCATAATCCTTCCCAAACATTTCCTCACTGTAGATTCCACATGTAAATAATGGTCTTCAAGAGGACATTGCATTGAAAACTACCAGTAATTGGAAGAAGATGAAGGGACTTTTAGGCTAAAAGAACATAGTTATCCTGAAAGTTTGCCATTCAGTATATTGATTAAAGTCCCAGAAACTTCCAAGTACTAAAGAACAGGCCTATCAATCTCCTTTGGAAAAAAATGTGAAATATTTCCATAATGGAGTATTCTTAAGCTAAGAAAATGACATCATGGTTGTTCCAGACAAATGGATAGAACCAGGAAAAATCAGCCTGGGTGAAGTAACTAAAATGCAGATGGAAAATATGCTATGTATTCACTTCTTAGGAGCATCATCTGACAGAGTTTATTGACCCTCAGTTCTCTTTTTACACTCAACAATCTTTCTCTGTTTCAGCCAAAACTGTCCTAGGAAAGGTCTGGTCTTCTACTATTTTTCCCTGATCTTAAAGACTCAATACCCCAGGAAACCCTAGACCTTGCCAGCCTATTATATAAATAAGAATGTGAAGGTACATTTAGTGAGGACATGAGTAACTGCTCAGTTCAAAGCCATAACCTAGGAAATTTCAGATCCAAAACCATAGCCACATTGTGATTGGGTACCTTCTCTTAATTCCAAATCACTTTGAAGTTCCCTATTTTGGAAGATGTCCAAATAAAAATTAAATTTTCATTTCCTACCTGACATTGTCTCAGAGATAAACTGGAATAAAGATGTGGAATCTGGATAAGTGGATGAAATTAAGGCTTCTTGGGTTTCATACACACACACACACACACACACAAAAGTCATATGTGCACTGGATCAGAAATAAAGGACAATGAGGAATTTTTCTTTTGTTGTCTCCATGGAAACCTCAAGATTCTCTTAGGTTCTGATTGGCTGAGTGGGAGAATGATGTCATGAAAAAGGTGAAAGCCAGTAAGAGTTTCAGGAGCCAGTTATTAAAAGGGTCAAGTGGACAGCCTGTTGGAGTGAAATGGTGGTCACTGTGACAGGCCTCAATATGGGCAGTTAAAGCAACACAAAGATGACAATTCCTGTCTCCAAGAATCTTAGTTCAGGAAAAAATGTCACCTATTTCTTTCAAGTTGTCATTAATAAAGTCAACTGTCCTTGACATGTGACTTTTACTTTATCACAGATTCCATTGTTATTTGTTAAATGCACAGACATGTCCTCAGTCAGTGAATTACTTACTGTCAAATGTTCCCTGACCAAAGCAACTCTTTGTACAGAGAGCTTTTAATTGGGACCTTGCTTATATTTTGAGAGAGACCATCCATGATGTCATGTCAGCAAGCACCCATCTTGTTGTAGTCCTTCAGGTAAACTGAGAGCAATTGAATCACAAATGGCAGGAAGAGAGAGAAAGAGCTAGAGAGACAGATACAGAAATAGAGAGACCGAGATCTTCAGAAACAAAGACATAAAGTCACAGAAACCAAGAAACAGAGACTCCTTTGTGTCTGGTCACTTACATTGGCATATCAACCTCAAAGCACACCATCCTATAATATAACTCCATTAGTAATTACATTATCCTTCAATTCCATATCATCAAACCTTTCCCAGACATTTTCTCATTGTGGACTAATCTTGTAAATAAATGAGGTTCAAGGGGACATTGCAATTCAAATCACCAGGAAGTTGAAGAAGTTAAAGGGAATTCTAGGCTAAAGTAACATAGTTATCCTGAGAGTTTGTCATTCAAATACAATGATTAAAGTCCCAGCTACTTCCAAGTTCTAAAGAAAGGGACTGACAATCTCCTTTGTGAAAAAATGTGGATTATTTCCATAATGGAATATTATTCAGCTAAGAAAATGACATCGGGATATTTTCAGGCAAATGTATGACACCCAAAAAAAACAACCTGTGTGAAGTAAATAAAATGCATAAAGACAAATATGGTATGTATTCACTTATTAGGAGGTCTCCTAATAGTGCGGGATAAAGTTTGAATAGGAAATCTTTTATGACCAAACCAATCTTCCACTAGGGGGATTGAGTGGCAGTGAATTGAGTTGTTGGGCAAGGGCTTCCTATGGAAATTTTCAAAGAACCAAGCTCTTGTTATTAAAATATATCACCCTCCAACCTGAACTGATAGATCAGTGCCATATTCTGATATTATACAGTGAGAGAGCTTAAATCACCCAGCTCTGAGTGGGATTTCAATATGAAATACTCCCTCCCCTCAAATTCTGGGAATTCTGCAGGAGGGGAGGAAGAGAGAATGTGATAAGCAGAGAAAATTGAGGACAAGAGGAGAACAATGCCCTGAGAATCAGACCACAGAGGAAGATCATGCAGCCAGCCTTGAAGAGACCTGATAAGCTTGGATCAGATAGAAGGGGAAGGAGGTCCTTCAGAATCATCAAACTACAAAAACGGCTTAAGGGCTTAAAAGGGGGGAGGGTTGGTTGAACTTGAAGAAAGAGTGGAGGTGTCAGTATAAGGAATACAAAGTGAACAAATCATAAAAAATTCATAAGAAAAACAGTGATCAAGTTGATGGATTATAGAGATCTTCAGTACTGATGGCTTCTTCTTGGGGATGGTGGCAGGGTGCAGCAATGATGAAATCAGTTTTCTTTAAGGGACTTGGCACTGAGATTCTGATCATGTTCCAATGACTATATGAACAACGCATACTTCAACTGAGGTATTTAAAAATATTGACCAATGGATAGGAATTTGAACATGGGATCATTGTAAAAAGACTCTAATGTATAATATATGAAATTTTCACATAACCTTAAAAATAATATGTTGACCACTTTTACAGTGACTTTTAAAATGGAGAAAAGATTCCTCTTAAGGAGGGCATAGTTTGACTTTGTAAGGCATGCTTTCTAGTAAC
The DNA here is from genome assembly GCF_030254825.1 of Meriones unguiculatus. Taxonomy (NCBI): domain Eukaryota; kingdom Metazoa; phylum Chordata; class Mammalia; order Rodentia; family Muridae; genus Meriones; species Meriones unguiculatus. Next base: position 1,317,434 of record NW_026843711.1, on the reverse strand, counting down.
TCATTATGTAGCAGAGAATCCTAGCCATGAACAGTAGTTACCAAGCCTACCTCAGACCACATGAGCTCAGGTGGCACCTCTGAACAAGCAGTCCTGGCACTAACACTCTATTTAAAGGGTTTTTCTGGATGACCACAGCAGGAAACACAGCTGCTCTTGTGTCCTAGTCATATAAGAGGGATGAATTGCTCTGTCCTGAAGGCCCAGTTTTAACTGTAAATATCAGAAGCAGGAGGGTTCCTCACTGACACTGAAAAGGACAAAGCTTCAGATCCAGTAGATCAGCCAAGGCAACCCTGCTCATTGAGGGTTGCTAACACTAGTGTGGAACAACACCAGATGTCAAATAGTTTATATCCCCTCAGTTCTCCTTTTAAACTAAACGAAATTTCTCTGTTTCAGCTGAAAGAGTCCCAGGAATTATCCAATTTCTTTCTTTTTTCCATACTCTTAAAGACTCAATAGCCCAGGGAATACTAGACACTGCCAGCCTATTATATCAATAAAAATGTGAAGGTCCATTTAGTGAGCATGCCAATAAATGCTCAGTTTAAAGTCACAACCATGGAAATTTCAGATCCAAGACCACAGTAGGAGACCACTTTGTCAATCGGTACATTCCCTTTAATCCAACATCACTTTTAAGCTTACCTACTTAGGAAAGAATCTTTCCAATTAAATAGATATTAAAGTTTCATATCATACCTGACATTGTCACAGAGGTAAACAAGACTAAAGGTGTGGTATCTGGATAAAGGGAGGAGAAAAAGGCTTGATGTGTTTCACAAAAAAAGTCATGTGTGCATAGGATCAGAGATACTTGACACTAAAGAAATACTCATCTCCATGAAAACCTTAAGATTCTCTCAGGTGCTGATTGGATGAGAGGAACAATGATGTCATGCAATAGGTGAAAGCCAGTGAGAGTTTCAGGAACCAGTATTTAAAAGGCCCAAGTAGACAGCCGGCTTGAGAGAAAGGCTGAGCAGCACTTCATGCCTCAGTCTGGGAAGCTGAAAGCACATAAACCCAGAGATGACAGGTCCCGTGCCCAAATTCTTAGTTCAGGAAAAGTGTCAGATATTTTTTTTTCAAGTGATCATTAAAATGCATGTGTCTTTGACCTGTGAGTTTCACCTTATCACAGTTTCGCTTAATATTCGATAATGTACAGATATGTCCTCAGTCAGTGAACTACTTACTGTGAAAATGCTCCCTCACCAAGGAAAAATCTTTGAACAAAATGCTCTAAATTGTGATATTGCTTACATTTTTACAGAGACCATCCAGGATGTCACTTCAGCAAGCAGTCATTCTGTTGTAGTCCTGCAGCAGAACTGAGAGATTTTCATACTGAACCATAAATGGCAGCAGACAGTGAAAGACTGAGAAAGTTGTAGACAGACATTTTCAGAAATAGAGAGACTGAGACAGACAAATAAAAAGAAATAAATGACAGAGACCAAGAGACATAGACTCCATTGTTTCTGGTAACTTTCATTGGCATATCAAACTCAAAACACACCATCCTCTAATATAACTACAATAGTAATTACATTATATAACAAGGCCATACCATCTAACCTTTCCCAGACATTTCTTCATTCTGGACTAATCTTGTAAATTAATGAGCTTAAAGGGGACATAACAATTCAAATCACCAGGAAGTAGAAGAACTTGGAGGGACTTCTAGGCTAAAAGAACATAGTTATCCTGAGAGGTTGTCATTCAATACAATGATTAAAGTCCCAGCAACTTCCAAGTTCTAAAGAAATGGGCTGACAATCTCCTTTGTGAAAAATGTGGATTATTTCCATAAAGGAGAATTATTCAGCTAAGAAAATGACATCAGGATACTTTCAGGCAAAAGGATGGAACCAGGAAAAATCATACTGGGTAAAGTAACTAAAACACATAAAGACAAATATGGTATGTATTCACTTATTAGGAGGTCTCCTAATAGTGCGGGGATAAAGTTCCAATAGGCCATCTCTTGTGACCAAGCCAATCTTCAATAGAGGGATTAAGTGGCAGTTAATTGAATTGTGTAGCCAGGGTATCCTATGAAAATTTTCAAGCAACCCAGACTGTTTTTAATAAAATATGTTGCTTTCAGTCCTCAACTAATAGATCAGTGACATGTTCTTGGATCCACAGAAATGCTTCCTTTTTCATTAAATGGGATTGCCTACAGAGACCCACAGTCCAATATTATGCAGAGAAAGACCTTTAAATACCCAGCTCTAAATGGGATTTCATTAAAAATTTCTTCCTCACCTCAGATCTCTGGGAAGCCTGCAGGAGAGGAGGCAGGAGGAGTGTCATAAGTAGAGGGAATTGAGGACACAAAGAGAAAAATGCCGTGAGAATCAGACCACAGAGGATGATGACCCAGCCAGCCTTGTTTATACCTGATGAGCTACAGCCAGATAGAAGGTGGAGGAGGGCCTCGCATATCAGGGAAATAGAGAAAGATCGTAAAGGTAGTAGAAAGAGTCGGAGTGTAACTGGAAGGAGAAGAGGGAGGGGGCAGCAGAGGAAATACAAAGGGAACAAATGGTAATAAGTAAATACATAAGAAAATCTGTGATAAAGATGATGAAATATAGAGCTCTTCAGGACTAATGGCTTCTTTTGGGGGGTGGTGGCAGGGTGGGGCATGGATGAACTCAGTTTTCTTTAAGGGACATGACACTGAGACTCTGTCATGTTTCAATGCATAGATGAAAAACTCATACTTGATGTATGCTTGATGCATTTTCCAGAAAAAAAAATAGTGTGAAACGGGTAGTAATTTGAATATGGAAGCAATGGAAAAGAAGTGTAATGTATGTTATATGAAATTCCCACATAATCAATAAAAAATATATGTTGACAACTTTTACAATGACATGGAAAATAATTCTGCTAAAGGAGGGCAGAGTTTGTCCATATAAGGCATGCTTTACAGGAACTCATTACATAACAGAGAATGCTAGCCATAAACTTGTGTTTACCCAGCTTCTTCAGACCCCATGAGCTGGGTGGCACCCCACAACAAGCAGTCCTGACACTAATACTACATTTAGGGGGTTTGCTGGAGGACAGAGCTGCTATTGTGTCCTAATCATTAACAAGGACCCATTTCTCTGTCCTGGAGGCCCAGTTTTAACTGTAAACCCAGGACCACAGGGGTTTCTCACAGACCACTGTTGAGAACACAGCTGCAGATCCAGGATTGGCAACACTAGTGTGGAACAGCACCAGTTGTCAAATAGTTTATTTCCCCACAGTTCTCCTTTTGCACTAACCATTCTTAATCTGTTTCAGGAAAAAAAGTCCCAGGAACTACCTGGTTTCCTTCGCTTTTCCCTGCTCTTAAAGTCTTGATAGCACAGGGAACCCAAGGCCCTGCAAGCCTCTTATATCAATAAGAATGTAAAGGTACTTTTAGTGAGTATGCCAGTAACTGCTCAATTCAAAGTCACAACCTAGGAAATTTCAGAACCAAGACCACAGTAGGAGACCACCTTCTCTTTTGGTACATTCCCCTTAACCCCTCATCACTTTCAAGCTTCCCTACTTAGGAACCTGTCCAATTAAAAACACACTTAAAATGTCATTTACAACCTGACATTGTCACAGAGGTAAAAAGGATTAAAGGTGTGGGATCTGGATAAAGGGATGAAATTAAGGTTTGTTGGGTTTCACAAGAAAAAGCAACTTGTGCCAAGGATCAGAGATAATGGACACTAAAGAATGTTTGTTTACTCATCTCTATGGAAACCTCAAAATTTTCTCATAGACTGACTGCCTGAGAGGGAGAATGATGTCACGTAAAAAGTTAAAGCCAGTGAGAGTTTCAGGAGCCAGTATTTAAAAGGCCCAACTAGACAGCCTGCTTGAGAGAAAGGCTGAGAAGCCCTACATGCCTCTTTCTGAGAGCTGAATGAACAAAACCTGGAGATGACAATTCCTGTATCCAAGACTCTTAGTTCAGGAAAAGGGTCAGATATTTCTTTCAGATTTTTATTAATTAAGTCATGTGCCCTTGACATGTGACATTCACATTATTACATATTCCACTATTATTTTTTGAATGCACAGATATGTGCTCAGTCATTGAATTACTTACTGTGAAAATGCTCCCTTACCAAGGCAAATCCTCGAATAAAATTCTTTAATAAAATTCTTGCTCAAAATTTTACAGAGATCATCCAGGAGGTCACATAAGCAAGCACTCATCTTGTTGTAGTCCTTCAAAAGAATTGAGAGCTTTTCATACTGAACCATAAGCAGCAGTTTTAGAGAGGGAGACTGAAAGAAAAACATCTACACAAAAATATTCAGAAATAGAGAGAATGAGACAGACAAAAACAAAGATGTAAATTCACAGACACTGAGAGACAGAGACTCCATTGTTTCTGGTCACTTTCATTGCTATATCAACCTCAAAGCACACCATCTTACGAAAGAATTCCAATAAGAATTGCATTAAGGTACATTATGCACAGAGAGATCTTAAATTACATCTAACAGGGCCATACCATCTAAACTTTGCCAGACATTTCCTCAATGTGGTCTAATCTTGTAAATAGAAGAGCTTCAAGGGGACATTGCAATTCAAATCACCAAGAAGTGGAAGAAGATGGAGGGAATTCTAGGCTAAAAGAACATAGTTATCCTGTTAGTTTGTCATTCAATACAATGACTAAAGTCCCAGCCACTTTAAAGATCTAAAGAGAGGACAAACAAGTTCTTTTGGGAAAAATGTGGAATATTTCCATAATGAAGTATTATTCAGATAGAAAATTACATTATGATACTTTCAGTCAAATGGATGGACCAGAAAAAAATCATACTTGGTAAAATAACAATGTGCAGAAAGACAAATATTTTATGTCTTCACTTTTTACAAGGTTTCCTAATAGTGGGAGATAAAGTTCCAATAGGTCATCTATTATAAGCAAGCCAGTATTCCACTCAGGGGTTTGGGTGGCAATTAATTGAGTTGTGGTGCCAGAACATCCTAGAGAAATTTTCAAACAACGCAGGGTGTTGTTTTTTAAATATATCTGCCCTTGACTGATAGATCAGTGCCATGTTCTTGGATCCACAGAGATGCTTTCTCCTGCATCAATTGAATTGATTATAAAAAAACCTCAGTCCGATATTATGTACTGGGAGACCTTAAAACAACCAGCTCTAAATAGGATTTCCCTATGAAATTCTCCTTCCCATCAGAGCTCTAGGAAGCCTATAGGAGATGAGGCAGGAAGAATGTCCTAAGTAGAGGGAATTGAGGACACAAGGAGAACAATGCCCTGAGAGGCAGGCCACAGAACAAGATGATACAGCCAGCCTCGATGACCACCTTATGAGCGAGGGTCAGATAGAAAGGGGAGGAGGACCTCCCCTTTCAGGGAAATAAAGAGCTTAGGAGTAGGTGAAGGACAGACAGTGCATTTGACTGGAAGAAGAAGGAGGGGGCAGCAGAGGTGATAAAAAGTGAGCAAATCAAAACAAATAAATATAAAAGAAAAACTGTAATCAAGGGGATGAAGTATACCTCCTCAGGACCAATGGTCTTCTTGGAGGTATTTGTAGCGTACAGCAACAATGAACTCAGTTTTCTTTAAGGAACTTGGCACTGAGACTCTGATCATGTTCTAAAGAGTATATGATCAACACATACTTAAATTGGTGTATTTTAAACATTTTTTTTTTTTACTGTGAGACATGGTTATGAATTTGAACCTGGGGCAATGGAAAAGGAGTATATTGTATATTGTATGAAATTCCCACATAATCAGTAAAAATAATATGTTGACAACTTATACAATGACTGTGAAAATGGATAAAAGATTCCACTGAACAAGTAGTCCTGGCACTAACACTACGTTTAGAGTTTGTCTGGAGAACCACTGAAGTAAACATAGATGCTCTTCTGTCCTAGGCATATACCATGGACCCATTTTTCTGTCCTGAAGGCTCAGGTATAACTGTAAACCCCAGGACCAGGAGAGTTCCTCACTGACCACTCATGTATACCTCTTGAGAGAAAGCCTGAGCAGCTCTACATACGTAAATCTGGGCAGTTGATATCACACAACCCAGCAATGACAGTTCTTGTCCAAGTCTCTTAGTTCAGGAATAGTGTCACGTATTTCTTTCAAGAGGTCATTAATAAAATCGCCTGGTATGACAGAAAAATGGAATTTTGACATCATAATGGTATTATGACATCACAATGCTATGATGACATCACAATGGTATTATGATATTATGATAGGTTTATGACATCAAGATGCTATTATGGTATCACATTAATACTATGATATCACAATGGAATTATGATATCACAATTGTATTATGACATGACAATGCTATTATGAAATCATGGGTGGTATGACATCAAAAAGAAATTTTCACTTCACAGTGGCATTATGACCTCAAAAAACTATTATATTATCACAATGTTTTATGACATCAGAATGATATCATGATATTACAATGAGTGTGACATTACAATGCTATGATAACTTCACAATGGTATTATTACATCACCATTATATGATAACATAACAATGTGTCTATGATATCGCAAGGGCATATGACATCCCAATGTATTATAAAATCACAATGCTATTTAGATATTATAATTATATCTTCACAATGATTAAATATCACAATAGTGTTATGACATCACAATGGTATAATGGCTTCAAAATGGTATGGCATAGGTGATGATTTATATTTACTATTGGTTTATCTTCTATTAATGCCTGCTGTTAAACCTTAAAAGCTGTATAACCAATTCACCACACAGAGACTGGGTTTATTTAGTTAACATAGAACACAATGATGGTTAATTAGTTACTCTCTCCTAAACCTTCAAGCACTCATAGTTCCATAATATTTATATTTTAACCATTATAGTTGCTTTTTTTTTTTGAAGTCTTGGGTCTGGTTCATGTTCTCCACACTGTTCCAAGATCTCTCCTCCTCCTCTGCTCTCCAAGCTCTGTTTCCTTGCCCTCTTTCTTCCCACATATTTCCTGCACTCTGGCTCCTCCTATTGCTCAACATTTTGCCTAGTTACTTTATTCTGGCCTTTTTTACACAAAGTTGAGAGAGGATGCTTAAAAGAAGTATCACAATGCCATCTTCAGATTGAAAGCAGGGAGTGGGGCATAGAAATCAGCATTTGAATAAACAAGGGTAAGTTGTGTACATTTCAAAAGAACATTATACCAACAATGGTATGACAACATAACAATGCTATGATGACATCACAATGATATTATCTCATCACAATAGATTTATGACCTCAATATGCTATTATGACATCACATGGATATTATGACATCAAAATGCTATTACGACATAACAATGGTAATATTAATTCACAATGATATTATGAGATCTCAATGTCATTATAATATCACATTGATATTATAGCATGTCAATGCTATTATGACAGCACAACTTTATTATGACATCTCAATGGTATCATGTCATCACAAGGGTGTCATGACAACTCAGTGCTATTTATGACATCACAATGGTATTATGACATAATAATGGTGTCTTGATATCCCAATGGTATTATGATATCATTCTGTTATGACTTCACATTGGCATTATGATATCAGAGTGAAATTTTGAAATCAGAATTTCAATATGACCTCAAAATGCTATTATGATATCACAATTGCATTTTGATATCACAATGATAGTATGACATCACAATTGTATTATAACATCACAATGCTATTCTGATATGATTGTGGAGTGACATTATAATGGAACTTTAACATCAAAATAGTATTATGACCTAAAAAATAGTATTTTGACATCGCATTGCTCATTTGCCATCACAATGTTATTATGTTATTATGAAATAATGACACTATTATGACATCATAATGCTATAATGATGTCAGTATGCTATGACATCATAAAGGTATTATTTCATAATGCTATTTTGACATCACAATGCTCATATGACATCTCAGTGCTATTATGACATCATATGATATAATTACATTACAATAGTATGACATCGCAAGGTATTTCACAGTGCTATATGACATCACAATGGTATTTTGACTTCACAATGTTATTATGATGTCACAATGTTATTACTATTTCACAATACTCTTTTTACATCTCAATAGTATGACATAGAAACACTATTACATTGTTGTGCTATGACATAAAACTGTAATTTTGATTACAATAGCATTATGATATCAAAATGCAATTATGACATCACAATTGTATTACGTCATCACAAAGCTGATATAACATCACAATGTTATTATGACATCTCAATGCTATTATGACATCACATGGTATGATATATTAATGGTACCATGACAACACAATGATATGACATCACAATACTTTTATGATCTCTCAATTATATTATGCAATCACAATTGTATTATGACATCACAATTTTCTATGACATCATAATGGTTTTATGTCATCTCAGTGGTGTCATGACATCTCGTTACTATTATAACTGCACAATGTTATTAGGATCTCATACTGCTTTTATGACATCATATGGTATGCTACCAAAATAGAATTATAACATCACAATTAAAATAACATAACATAACAAAGTAATTAGAACATACCAATTCTATCCTGACATCACAGGAATAGTATCATATCACAATGGTATTATGAGATCAAAATTCTGTTTTGACAACATTGCTATGGTATTATGACGTCAAAATGCTATAATGACATCATGATGGTATGTAACCTAAATGCTATTATGATATCATAATATTATGACATCCAAGTGGTTTTATGACTTTACAATTATATGATATCACAATACAATTGTGACACCACTTTGGTAGTATAACATCACAATGGTATGTGACATCACAATGCTATTATTATATCACAAAGATATCACATCATAATATGATTATGACATCACAGTGGCATTATGTCATCATAATGCTATGATGACTTCAAAATTATAATATGACATCACAATGGTATTTTGACATCACACTGATATTATAATGTCAAAATGCTATGACTTCATAACAATATGAGTTCACAATAGTATTAGGACATCACAAAGATATGATATCACAATGCTATTATTACAACAGAATGCTCTTATGACATCAGAATGCTATTATGATATCACAATTGTATTATAGATTCACTGTTTTTATGACATCACAATGCTATAATGACATCAAAAGGGTATGAAGTCTCAATGTTATGAAAAAACATTGATATGACATCACAATGTTATTATGACATCACATTTCTATTATGATATCAAATGTATGGCTTTATAATGTTATTAGGATATCACAATATAATGAAATTAAAATGCTATCATGACATCACAATTGTATTATGACATCAAATGCTATTATGATGTCACAGTGCTACCATGACCTCACAATGCTATGATGATATCAAAATGTCATGACAACCCAATTTTATTATGCCATAACAGTGGTATTATGACATCACATTTCTATAATGACATCACAATACTAATGTGCATAAAAATGATATGACATCACAATGCTATGATGACATCAAAGTGTTATCACAACCCAAAGGTATTATGATTTTTCACAATGAGGTCATGATATCTCAGTGCTCTTATGACTTCTCAATGCCATTATGACATCATAATGCTTTTCTGACATCACAGTTATTATGAATTCACAATGGTACAATTCTATTGTGATTTAACAATGCTATTATAACATCACAATTGTATGACATCTCTGTTGCATGTGTCGATTAATATTTACATTTGGTATATCTTCTGGTAAAGCTGCTGTTAATCTTATAGAGCTGTATAAGTAAATGAACACACAGAATGTGGTTATATTTAGTTAACCTAGAACACAATTCTGGCCAATAGTTACTCCATCCTAAATCTCCAAGCCCTCATCGTTTCCTAACATTTATATTTTATATGAAAAGTATTCTTAACCTCTAAACAACTCAAGGTTAATTGTGGCACTATAACTATTTGGTCTTCAACCCCATCAGAGACTTGAGAAGGAATAAAATTAATTGTTACAGTAAATAGGAAGTGCATGTTAGCAGCTTCAGAAAATAAAAGAAATTGACAGAAACTGTTAGCTGCCTGAACAGTCATCCATAACTCTCTATAATGTTGGAGCATCATTTTCAGCCTTCTGGCTAAGAATATTTGACAGACATATATGTGAAGAAAGAACTCTTTAGGACTTGCTTACTGTGTCATGGTGGAGTTCAGCAAGGTATGCGATCTCAATGCTATGATGACATTCCAATGTCATGATATCACATGCTATTATGACATCATAATTGTATGACACCTAAATGATATTATGACATATTTTAGATGACATCAAAATGGAATTTTGACATCACGATGCTATAACAACATCACAATACTATTACAATAAGATAGTTTTAGTACAATACAAGGAAATTATGAAATTATGACACAACAATGCTATTATGATATCACAAAAGTATGAATCTCAATTCTTTTTTTTTAATTAATTTTTTTTCAATGCAGTTTATTCAGGAACCTTGAACAATCATCTGACCCTGGGGAAAGCCAGCCCACAGCTTAAATAGCCTCTGGGTAGCCAACCCCAGCATGCCACGTGGGCAATGCAGATAGGTCCACATACATGGAAGCAAGCCAGATCCTTGGCCTTAGCCAAATGTGGAATTGTTCGTGACAGAGAGCACTCACCATCGGGAAGGTGGAAGGCGGAAACCAGCTCCTTCTTTAAGGCGCGGCATTCCGCAGCTCTCTACGGTTCCCCCTTTTTGTTTTAGACAAATCAGGCAAGAGTAGAGGTCTGATATCTGATATTAGAAATAAATTGGGACTTTGTACTGATGTTCATTTAGGTGTCATCCACCCAAAGAGCATCAGACCTTCCGATACCTTTTTCTCAGAGGTGGGACCTGGGGCATCAACCCGCATGCAATCAGACATGCTCTTCTCTGGGTCCAAAGTGGCTGACCCTGAGTGCAGTGCTTAGCCTCGCATCCTGAGCATAACATTTTAGCTTTTTATGGTAGCCAACCATGCTTGGGGAGACTGTCCTGCTTCAATGGCTGTAAAGGCCTGAATGGTCATGGCTGCATTACGCTGTTGTGAGACTCTAATCTTGCATATATACCACAGGCAAACCAAGGAGACCAACACCAGAAGGCCTGCTAACACTCCCATGCCCGCCCATTCCTTCAGATGATTCATGGCTGCAGCAATCCATGATGATAATCCTGTGGCTAGTCCTTAGTCCACTCTGGTAGAATTTACTGTGATAATGGCCACTCTCAGCTGCTCCATTGTAGTATCGAATTCTCCAGTCCAGTTACCTAAAATATAGCTAGACAATTGTTTAGACAGATTTGCAGCATAGGGAAAATTCTCATGTTGTATGCTAGTGACTCAAAGTTCAGCATACTTTCATTGACAGCCAAGTTGAGCGATTTGCCATAGGGTATCAATTTGCTCCTGCACAAAGTCAATCCTCTGATTGAACACCATCAAGCCTCCTTTTAGTTGAGCCTTAATTCCTTTTTGTACATCTAAGGCATGAGCTACATTGGCTAAAAGGTTATTCAGGGTCTGAGCAGTCTGTACAGTACGACTCCTGGCTAATGCCATGGTGGTAGCTCCAACAGCCGCCAATGAGATGGCAGTAACAATGGCGGCTGTAATTCCAAGATCCCTTTTCTGTCTGAAGAGAGTCACAGTGTGAGGGGCATCAATGGGCACAGGCACCCAGAGAGGCATGCGAGTAACCAGCTAGTAAATTTACTAGCATTCCAGCATTGGGCAAAAAAACAAGTATCATTACCACAATTACTTGGCTCTATCTGGCTAATAATGAAAAGTAATGGGGAATATAAATAAACAGGTGTGGGCTTATAGGAAATATTATGAGAAGCCTTAACCCCCTCGTTGGAACATCCTGCATCAGTTCTAGAACTGGCAGTGGTGGTGTCCGAGGTCTGAGTAGGTTCAGGAGACCATTGCCCCCAGGGGCGAGACTTGCTCCATGTAAATTGACTAACTCCATGTTTTCCTCCACTTTTGAAAGTCATTTAAGGTTCTTAAATTATTTTTTCCTTTTTTTAAAATTTTTTTCATCAATTACACTTTATTCATTCTGCATCCCCCCATAAGTCCCCCCTCCCAATTCCACCTTCCCTCCTCCCTCTGTATGCATGCCAGTCCCCAAGAATCTCAATTCTTTTAAGAAATCACAGTGGTATTATGCTATCACAATGCTATTATGTCATCACAATCTCAAGATGACATCACAATGCTATTATGACATCATAATACTGTTATGATTTCACAATGCTATTATGACCTAACAATGCTATTATGACATCACAATAGTATTACACATTACAATGTTATTATGACTTAAACATAGTATTGTGACATCACAGTAATATGACATCACAATGGTATCATGACATAACAATTCTAACATGATATCACAATGCAATGATGACTTAATTCTATTATGACATCACAACGGCATTATGATATTACAATGGTGTTATTACTTAATACTAAGACATTACTGTGGTATTATAAAATCACAATTGTGCTATGACATCACAATTCTATAATGACTTTAAAAATGCTATTATGACATTCACAATAGCATTATAACACAAAAATTCATCATGACATCCCAATGCTATTATGACATCATAGTGCTATTAAGACATGATTGTGCTATGACATCACAATGGAACTATGATATCACATGGAATTTTAATATCACAATGGTATTTTGACACCACAATTGTGCAATGATGTCACAATGCTATTACAACATCACAATTCTATAATGACATCACAATGCTATTATGATAACACATTGTCATTTTGACATCAAAATTCATCATGTCATCCAATGCTATTATGACATCACAATGCTGTTATGAAATGATTGTGGTATGATGTCACAAAGGAATTTTGATATTGAAAGGCTTTTACAATGGTATTAAACATCACAATAATATAAGGATATCACAATGCTTTCATGATGTCAAAATGGTGTCATGGCATCCCAATGGTATTATAACAAAGTAATGCTATTATAAAATCAAAATGTTTTATTACTTCACAACAAGATGACTTCACAATGGTATTGGGACATCACACTGCTATCATGTTATCATGATGCTATCTCAATGCTACTAAGACATCACAATATTGTGACATCCCAATGGTCTTATCACACACAATGCTTTTATGATATCACCATGCTATGATGACATGACAATGATATTATGACATCACAATGCTTTATTATGCTATCACAATTGTGTTATGACTTCACAATGATTTAAGACATCACAATAGTATTGTGACATAACACAATGTTTTATGAAATCACAATGCTTTATGATGACCTCACAAAGTTATGGTGACATCAGAATGCTATTGCAACATGATAGTTTTATGATATCAGAATGGAATTATAACATCATAATGCCATTATGACATCACAATGATATTATAACTTCCCAAAGGTATGACTTCACAATTAATTTAGGAATCACAATGCTATTATGAGATCACAGTGGTATGATATCATCACAATGATATGATGATATCTCAAAGATTTTATCATATCACAATGACATTTGGACATCACATTGCTATGATGACATCAAAATTGTGTCAAGATCTCCCAATAGTATTATGACATCACAATATTGTAATGACATTACAATGCTTTTACAACATGATTGTATAATGACATCACAAAGGAATTATGATATAACAATATTACATTGCTTTTCTGACTTCACAACGGTATAACTTTAAAATTTCATTAGGACATCTCAATGCTATGATGATATTAGAATGCTATTATGCTATTATGTGTTAGGATTTCACAATGCTATTATGACTTTACAATGCTAAAATGACATAACAATGCTAGTAGGACTTCACAATTGTATTATGACATCACCATGGAATTATAACATAACAACATGATTGTGTTATGCTAACACAATGGAAATATGACATCACAATGGTATTATGACTTCACAACAGTATGACTTCACAATGATATTAGGACATCACATTTACTTGATATCTCAATGCTATTTTGATGTCACCATGCTAATATGACATCACAATGCAATGATTACATCATATCTTATAATATTACAATGGAATTATAACATCACATTGGTATAATGTTATCACAGTTATTTTATCTTCAAAATGCTTTTTGACATCACAATAGTATTATCACTTCACAATCGTATTCTGACATCATAATATTATGATGACCTCAGAATGGGAATTATGACATCACATTGTAAGTAACATCAAAATGCTATGATGATATCACAATACTATTATGATATGATTGTGGTATGATATCACAATGGAATTTTGACATCCCAATGATATAATGACATCACAATGTTATTACAATTTCACAATACTATTATGACTTCACAACTGTATGATTTTACAATTATATTAGAACATCTCGATGCTATGATGATATCACAATGCTATTTTGATATCACTATGCTATTATGACACCACAATGCAATGATGGCATTATATCATATTAATAATTCAATTATTGTGTCACAATTGTATAATGACATCACAATGTTATTTTATCATTCAAATGCTTTTGACATCACAATGGTATTATGACTTCACAATGGTATTGTCACTTAACAATTTTATGATGACATCACAATGGAATTATGACATCACAATAGTTTCATGATATCACCATGCTATTATGATATTAGAATGCAATGATGACATCAAACTTGTATTATGATATCACAATTGTATCACATCACAATTTTATGATGAACCATATTGGTATTATGATATGTCACAATTTTATTATGCCATCCCAAAGGTAATATGACCTTATGCTGACATCACAATGGTATATTTGCTTCAAAATGCTATTATGACATCTCAATGGAATTTTGATATCATAATGGCATTATACTCTCAAAATGCTATTATGATATCACTATGGCATTTTGACATCACAATGATAGAATGACATAACAAAGGAATTATGACATCACAATGCTCTGATGGCATCACAATGGGAATATGCTATCACAATGGCTTTATGACATTAAAATTCATCATGACATTCCAAAGCTATTTTGAAGTCAAAATGCTATTATGACATGATTGTTTCATGACATCACAAAAGAGTTTTGAGAATCACAAGGCTATAATGACATCACAATGCTATTATAAAATCACAATGCTATTATGACCTCAAAATGTTAATATGACATCACAATGATATGACATCACAATGGTATTATGACATCACAATGCTCTCATGGCTTCAAAATTCTATTGTGATATCTCAATGCTATTATGACATTACAATGACATGAAATCACAATGCTGTTACAACATCACAAAGGTATTATGACATCATAATACTTTTGTGATATCACAATGTTATGGCATCCCAATGGTATTTAGATTTCACAATGTTATTATGATATCACAATGTTATTATAATATCACAATTCTATTATGACATCAAAATGCTCTTACCATGGGATTGGGTTATGGGATCACAATGGAATTATGATATTACAATGCTATTATGAGTTCACAAAAATATGATTTTCCAATGATATTAAGACATCTCAATGCTATTATGACATTACAATGCTCTTATCATATCAAAATGCTATTATGATATCTCAAAGCTATTCCAGCATCACAAAGATATTATAACATCATAATACTATTATGAAATTACAATATTATGACATCCCAATGGTATTATGATTTCACAATGTTATTAAGACATCACAATGCTATTATGAATTCACAATGGTATTTCAACATGATTGTGTTATGACATCAAATGGAATTTTGAAATAAAAAAGCTATTATGACTACACAACAGTAAGACTGTACAATGATATTAGGATATCAAATGCTATGATGACATCACAATGCTATTGTGACATCACAACTGCATCATGAATTCAAGATTCATCATGATTTCCCAATGAAATGACAATGTTTAGGTCTTGATTGGCAGGGAGGGAGAATGATGTCATGAAATAGTTGAAAGCCAGTAAGAGTCTCCAGAGAAAGTTATTAAAAAATCCAAGTGGACAGCCTGCTTGAGAGAAAGGCTGAGCAGCCAGACTTGCTTCAATCTGGGTAGCTGTAAGCACACAACCTAGAGATGATGGTTCAGTGACCAAGATTCTTAGTTCAGTTAATCTGTCACATATTTCTTTCAAATGTTCATTAATAAAATCCTTGTTCCTGACATGTGACTTTCATATCATCACAGATTCCAATATTATTCATAAAATGCACAGATATGTATTCAGTCAGTGAATTACTTACTTGGAAAACGCACACTGACCAAAGCAACTTTTTGAACAAAAAGTGTTTAATTGGGTCCTTGCTTATATTTTTACAGAGACTATCTATGATGTCACATCAGCAAGCAGACAACTTGTTGTAGCCCTTCAGCAGAAATGAGAGCTTTTCACACTGAACCACAAGCAGTAGGTAGAGAGAGGGAGATTGAGAGACAGGAAGAGAAAAAGCCAGAGAGATAGATTCAGAAATAGAGAGATGAAGACCTAGAGAAACAAAGATATATATTGACAGAGACATAGAGAATGAGATCAATTCTCTCTGGTCACTTTCATTAGATATCAACCTCAAAGCACAACCTTCTACAATGTAATTCCAATAGTAATTATATTATATAACGAGGCCAAACCTCTTAAAGCTTCCCAAGCATTTCCTCACTTTTGACTAAGATTCATGGGGACATTGCAATTCAAAGCACCTGGACGTAGAAGAAGATGGAGGGACATCTAGGCTAAAAGAACATAGTTATCCTGATAGTTTCTCATTCAATACAATGATTAAAGTCCAAATATATTCCAAGTTCTAAAGAACAGGATGGAAAATCTCCTTTGGAGACAATGTGGAATATATCCATAATGAAGTATTATTCAAATAGCTAAGAAAATGACATCATGATATTTTTAGGCAAATAGATGCAACCAGGAAAAATCATCCTGGGTAAAGTAACTAAAATGCAGAAAGAAAAAAAATGACATGTATTCACTTAATAGAAGGTCTCCTAATAGTGGGGGATAAAGTTCCAATAGGCCATCTAATTGTAACAAAACCAGTCTTCTATTAGGTGGATTAGGTGGCAGTGAATTGAGCTGTTGAGCCAGGTCATTCTATGGAAATTTTCAAGAAACTGAGGCTGTTGTTATTAAAATATGCTGTTCTCTGCCCTCAACTGATTGATCTTTGCCATATATTTGGATCCAAAGAGATGTTTCCTTCTGCATCAAATGTGATTGCATACAATGAGCCAAGTTCTCATATGCAGAGAGAGAACTTAAAATACCCAGCTCTACATGGGATTTCATTTTGAAATTCTCTCTCCACTCAGAGCTCTGAGAAGCCTGCAGGAGAGGAGGCAGGAAGAGTGTCATAAGTAGGACAATTGAGAACACAAGGAGAACAATGACCTGAGAATCAGACTTCAGAGGAAGCTAATGCGGCCAGCCTTGATGAAATCCTGAGAAGCTAGGGTCAGATGGAAGTAGGAGGAGAATCTCCCCTATGAAGGAACTAGAGAAAGAGCATGAAACTAGAAAAAGGAGGGTACATGGGACAAGTAAAAGAGGGAGGGGAAAGAAGAGGGGATACAAATTGAACAATATGTAATAAATAGATATATAAGAAAAACTGATCACGGTGATGAATTATGCAGCTGTTCAAGACTGATGGCTTTTTCTTGGGGTTGGTACCACTGTGAAGCAAGGATGAACTCACTTTGCTTTAAGGGAGTTGGCACTGAGACTTTGATCAAGTTTCAATTAGTACATGAACATCACATACTAAAATTAATGTATTTTCAATAAAAAAAATATTTAGTGTGACACATGGGTAGGAATTTGAACCTGGAAGCAATGGAACAGGAGTGCAATGCATAGTATATGAATTTCCCAAATAAACAATAAAAATGAAATGTTGACCACTTTTACAATGACTTTTAATATGGAGAAAAATTCCACTAAAGGAGGAAAGAGTTTGACTTTGTAAGGCATTCTTTCGAGGAACTCATTATGTAGCAGAAAATCCTACCATGAACTAGGGGTTATACAGCTACTTCAGACATTATGAGATCAGGTGGCATATCTGAATGAACAGTCCTGCCAATAACATCACATTTGGAGTGTTTGCCTGAAGGACCACTGCAGGAAATACTTCTGCTTGTGCATCCTAGGCATATAACAGGGGCATATTTCTCTGTCCTGAAGGACTAGTTTGAACTGTAAACCAAGAGAAAGAGAATTGCTCAGTCACCACTCAATAGAACATAGCTGCCAATCCAACCAGTTCAGACAAGGCAACCCGGCTCACAGAGGGTAAGCAACACTACTGTGGAACAGTACCAGCTGTTAAATCCTTTATTGCCCCTCATGTCTCCTTTTAAACTCACAGATCTTTCTCTGCTTCAGTCAAACCAGTCCCAAGAATTATCTGGTTTCCTTCTCTTTTCCCTGATAGAAAGACTCAATTCCCCAGGGAACCCTAGGCCAGGACTTCCTATTATATCTATAAGAATATGAAGGTACATTTAATGAGTAAGCCAGTAAATGATCAGTTCAAAGTCACAATCTAGAAAGTTTCAAATCCAAGAACACAGTAGGAGAGCACGTTGTCATTTGGTACATTCTTCTTAATCCCACATCACTGTGAAGCTTCCGTACATAGGAAGATGTCCAATTCAATGAACATTAAAGCTTCATTCCCTACCTGATACTGTCAAAGAGATAAACGGGAGTAAAGTTGTGGTACCTGGATAAAGGGATGAGATAAAGGTTTGTTAGGTTTCACAAGAAAGAGTCAAGTCTGCACAGGATCAGAGATACTGTACCCTGAGGAATGTTTGTTCACTCATCTCCATAGAAACCTCAACATTCTCTCAGGAACTGATTGGCTGAGACAGAGAATAATGTTGTGAAACATGTTAAAGGCAGTAAAAGTTTCAGAAGCCACTTATTAACAGGACCAAGTGAAGAGCTTCCTTGAGAGAAAGTCTGAGCAGCCCTACATGCTTCAATTTGGGCAGCTCAAAACAGAGATCACAGAGATGACAGTTCCTGTGTCCAAGACTCTTAGTTAAGGAAAAGTGTCACATATTTCTTCAAGTGGTCTTTAAGAAAGTAAGCAGTCCTTGACATATGAGTTTCACATTATCACAGATTCCATTTTTATTTATAAAATACACAGATATGTCCTCAGTGAGTGAATTACTTACTGTGAAAATCCTCCTTTACCAAGGCAAATCTTTGAATAAAAATTGTCTAATTGGGACCTTGCTCATAGTTTTACAGAAACCATCCAGAATGACATGTCAGCAAGCAGTCATCTTGTTGTAGTCATTCAGCAGAACTGAGAGCTTTCCATACTGAACCACAAGTGGCAGGCAGAGAGTGGGTAGCAGAGACAGAGAGAGAGAAAGACCTAGAGAAACTGATTCAGAAATATACAGAGACCAACAGAAACAAAGAGATAAATTGACCTAGACTGAGAGACGGAGACTCCATTCTGTCTGATCACTTTTATTTTCATATTAACCTCCAATCAAACCCTCCTATAATAAAACTCCAAAAGAAATTATATTTTTTAATATTTGTTATTTTAATTTTTATTAATTATACTTTATTCAAATAATTTACCCACATAAAACCCTCTCTCCTCCCCTCCCAATCCCACTATCCATCCCCCTTGTCCAGTCATGCCCTTCGCTTAAGTCCACTGATATGGGAGGACTTCCTCTTTTTCCTTCTTTTCTAGTTTATCAGATCACATAGAAGTGGCTACATTGTTTTTGTCTGTGGCCTGGTAAAGCTGCTCCCCTATCAGTGTGTGATTTTCAAACATCAGGCCAATCAGTTCATGTCAGGGGTAGTCCATGTTCCAATTACTATGGAACCACCTTGGACTTTGAAATGCCATGGACTTCATTTGTGCAGGGGTTCTAGTTTATCTCCAGGCAAGCTACTTGGTTCGAGTATGAATCTCAGGAAAGAATCTTGTGGTCAGATTTTTTGGTTCTGTTGCTCTCCTTGTGTAGCTCCTGTCCTCTCCAAATTTTACTACTTCCCTCTTCTTCATTAGAATCCATGAATTTCTCACAACAGTTGGCCATAAGTCTCAGCATCTGCTTTGATAGTCTTCAGGATAGAGGGTTTCAGAGGCCCTCTGTTTCAAGCTCCTAAGATGGTCCCTGTTTTGTCCTTCTTCTGATGTCCTTCCTCTTTTTCTTTTGGGATGGATATTGAGCATTTTGCCAGAGTCCTGCCACTTGATTAGTTTCTTTAGGTGTACAGATTTTAGTAGGTTTATCCTATATTATATGTCTATATGAGAGAGTATATGCTGTGTGTGTCTTTCTGACTATAGGATACCTCACTTCATGTTCCCACAATTTACCTGAAAATTTCGCGATTTCCTTGTTTTTTATTGATGAGTAATATTCCATTGTTTAGAGGTTAAACAATTTCTGTATCCGTTCTTCAGTTGGAGGCCAATTGGGTTGTTTCTAGGTTCTGGCTATTACAAATAATGCTGCTACAAACATGGTTGAACAAATGTCCTTAGTGTGTACTTGAGCTTCTTTTGGATATATGCCTACAGGTAGATAGCTGAATCTTGATGAAACACTTTTCCTAGTTGTCTGTTAAAGCACCAGGTTGATTTCCAGAGTGGCTGTAGAAGTTTACATTCCCACCAGAAGTGTTACAAGTTTAGACTCCCACCAGCAGTGGAGGACAGTTCCCCTTTCTCCATAACCAGTCCACTTAAGTTTTTTACCTTGGCCATTCTGATGGTAGTAAGGTGTGATCTCAGGGATGTTTTGATTTGCATTTTCTTGATCATTAGTGATGTTGAGCATTTCGTTGAGTGTTTCACTGCAATATTCCTCTATCAAGAACTCTCTGTTTAGCTCTGTTCCCCTTTTCTTAATTGGATTACTTGATTTGTTGCTTTTCAGCTTCTTTAGTTCTTTATATATAAAGGATATTAGCCCTCTGTCACAAATAGGCTTCAAAAAGATTCTTTCCCAATCTGTAGGCAGTAGTTTTGTTTTGATAACAGTGTCTTTTGCATTGCAAAACCTTTTCAGTTTTGTGAGGTTACATTTACTGATTCTTGCTCTTAGAGTCTGTGCTGGTGTTCTGTTCAGGAAGTTGTCTCCTGTGCCAAAAAGTTCAAGGCTCTTCCCCAATTTTTCTTCTAACTGATTTAATGTGTCTGGTTTTATGTTGAGGTCTTTGATCCACTTGGAGTGTAGTTTTGTGCAGGGTGATAAGTATGGATCTATTTGCATTTTTCTACATGTAAACATCCAGTTAGAAAAGCACCATTTGTTGAAGATGCTACCATTTTTCCAAAGTATGGTTTTGGCATCTTTGTCAAAACTCAGGTGTCCATAAGTATGTAGTTTTGTTCCTGGGTCTCCTATTCAGTTCCATTGATCCACCCCTCTATTTCTACACCAGTACCATGCAATTGTTATTAATGTTGCCCTATTATACAGCTTGAGATCTGGGATAGAGATACCTCCAGAAAATGTTTTATTGTAAAGGATTATGTTTGCAATTTGGGGTTTCTTGTTTTTCCGTATGAAGTTAAGAATTTTTCTTTCAAGTTTTATAAAAAAAAAAAATTGTGTTTGTAATTTGATGGAGAAATACATTGAATCTGTAGATTGCTTTTGGTAAGATGACCATTTTTAATATGTTAATCCTGCCAAGCCATAAGCATGGGAGATCTTTCTATCTCCTGATATCTTTTTGTAATTTTTTCTTCAGAGACGTATTTTTTTTCTTACAATTCTTTGACTTACTTGGTTATGGTCATACTAAGCTACTTTATGTCTTTGACTGAATACAAGAACACATCAAAGATATCATTCACTATGACCAAGTAGTCTTGATCCTAGGTATGCAGGGATGGTTCAATATATAGAAATTCATCAGTGTGATCCACAATATCAATGCATGTAAAATGAAATCTCAGGGTTGTTTTGACTAGCATTTCCCTGATGGCTAATGATGTGGAGCATTTCTTTAAGTGTTTCTCTGCCATTCAATAATACTCTATGGAGAAATTTTTAATCCCCAGTTTTTAATTGGATTACTTAATTTGTTGCTTTTCAAATTCTTTAATTCCTTATATATACTGGATATCACTTCTCTGTCACATAGAAGCTTGGAGAAGATTTTTTCCCAATCTGTAGGCATTAGTTTTGTTTTGATGACAGTGTCCTTTGATTTACAGAAACATTTCAGTATCATGAGTTCCCATTTAATTATTGTTGCTCTTAGAGTTTTTGCTGGTAGTGTTCTGTTTAGGAAGTTTTCTCCTGTGCCAAAAAGTTCAAGGCTCTAAACCAATTTTTGTTCTAACAAAATTTTTGTTTTTGATTTAATGTGTCTGTTTTATGCTGAGATCTTTGATCCACTTGGACTTATGTTTGTTCAGGGTGATAAGTATGGATCTATTTACATTTTTCTACATGTAGACATCCAGTTAGACCAGCACCATTTGTCGAATATGCTATCTTTTTTCCATTATATGGTTTTGGCATCTTTGTCAAAATCCATAAGTGTGAGGATTTATTTCTGGGTCTTCTCTTCAGTTCCATTGATCCACCATTCTGTTTCTCTGCCAGTACCATGCAGTTTTTATTACTCTTGCTCTATATACACCTTGAGATCAGGGATGGAGGTACCTCCCAAAGATTTTTTTTTTTTTTATTGTGGAGCATTGTTTTAGCAATTCTGGGTTTCTTGTTATTCCATATGAAGTTGATCATTTTTATTTCAAGGTCTGTAAAATATTGTGTTGGTAATTTGATGAGAATTGCATTGAGTCTGTAGATTGCTTTTGGTAAGATGACCATTTTTAAAATGTTAATCCTGCCAAGCCATGAGCATGGCAGATCTTTACATCTTCTGATATCTTCTTCTCATTCTTTTTTCAGATATTTGAATTTTTTTTACATACAAGACTTTGACTTCGTTGGTCAGGATTTCACCAATGTATGTTATGTCTTTCGTGGCTTTTGATAAGTGCGTTGTTTCCCTTATTTCTTTCTCAGCCCTTTTGGTTTTTGCATGCAAAAAGGCTACTGATTTTTTTGAGTTAATTTTGTATCCTGCCACTTTGCTGAAAATGTTTATCTGCTGTAGGTTTTCCCTGGCAAAATTTTTGTAGTCACTCAGGTATAAAAACATATCATCTGTTAATAGTAATACTTTGACTTCTTCCTTTCCAATTTCTATCACGTTGATCCCTTCAATTGTCTTATTGTTCTAACAAGGACTTACAGAACTATGCTGAAAAGATAAGGAGAGAGTGGGGAGTCTTGCCTTCTCCCTGATTTCAATAGGGTTGATTTAGTTTAGTTTGATGTTGGCTATCGGCTTTTTCTATATTGCCTTTACTGTGTACATATAAGTGACTTGTTTCCAGGATATAACCACTTTAAACATGAATAGATTTTTGGATTTATCAAATACTTTTTCAGTATTTAAGGAGATTATCATTTATATTTTATTTTCTTTCAGTTTATTAATATGGTGGATCACATTGATGGATTTCCATCTATTGGACCACCCCTCCATATTTGGGATGAAGCCTACTTGGTCATGGTGGATTATGGCTTTAATGTGTTCTTGGATTCGGTTTGAAAGTATTTTGTTGAGTGTTTTTGCATCAACGTTTATAAGGGAGATTGGCCTGAAATTATCTTTCTTTTTTCCTTTTTTGTGAGGTTTAGGTACCAAGGTGACTGTGGCTTCATAGAATGAGTTTAGTAGTGTTCCTTCTGTTTCTATTTTATGGAATATTTTGAAGAGAAATGGAGTTAGCTCTTCTTTGAAGGTCTGGTAAGATTCTGCAGTGAAATCATCTGGTACTAGTCTAATTTTGGATTTAAGAAATTTGATAACTGCTTCTATTTCCTTAGGGGATATAATACTATTTAATTAGTTTACCTGGTCTTGATTCAGCTTTGGTATATAGAATAGATCAAGAAAATTGTCCATTTCTTTTAGAGTTTCAAATTTTGTGGCATATAGACTTTTGAAGTAAGTACTAGTGATTGTTTGGATTTCTTCAGTGTCTATAATTTTGTTCCCCTTTTCATTTATGAGTTTGTTGACTTGGATGGTGTCTCTCTGACTTTTAATTAGTTTGGCTAAGGGTTTGTCTATCTTGTTAATTTTCTCAAAGAATCAGGTCTTGGTTTCATTGATTCTTCAATGGTTTTATTTGTTTCTAATTGACTGGTTTAAGCCTTGACTTTGATTATTTCCAGGTGTCTACTCCTTTTTGGTGTGTCTGCTTCTTCTTTTTTCTAAGGTTTTTAGGTGAGCCATCAAGTTGCTTGAATGAGCTTTCTTGAATTTCTTTTTTTTATATATTTTTTTATTTTTTAAATTTTATTAATTACATTCATTCACTTTGTATCCCCCATAACTACCGGTTCCCTCCCAATCCTACCTTCCATTCCCCTTCTCACAGTTGCCCCTCCCCAAGTTCACTAATAGTGGACTTATTCCTCTCTTTCCTTCTGAATTTATTTTATCAGAATTCATCAAGAGTGGCTGAATTGTTTTCTTCTGTGGCCTTGTAAGGCTGCTCCACGCCCCCCCCCCCAGGGGATGGTTATCAAAAAGCAGGCCAATCAGATTATGTCAGAAGCAGTCCCTCTTTACATTACTATGGAACCCACTTGGACACTAAACTGCCATGAGCAACATCTGTGCAGGGGTCATAGGTAATCTCTTTGCATGGTATTTAGTTGGAGTATGAGTCTCTGGAAAGACCACTGTGTTAAAATTTTCTGTGTCTGTTGCTCTCATTGTGGAGTTCCTGTTCTTTCCAGATCTTACTATTTACCACTTCTTACACAAGATTCCATGCACATTGCCCACAGTTAGGTATAAGTCTCAGTATCTGCTTTGATGTGCAGGGCAGAGCCTTTCAGGGGCATTCTATGGTGGGTTCCTAACTTGATCCCTGATTTCTACTTCTTCTGATGTCCATCCTCTTTGCCTTTTGGGACAGGGATTGAGAATTTTAGTCAGGGTCCTCCCTCGATTAGTTTCTTTAGGTGTAGAGATTTTAGTAGGTGTACCCTATATTATGTGTCTATATGAGTGACTATATACTGTGTGTGTTTTTCTGCTTCTGAGAGAGCTTACTCTGGATGATCCTTTCCAGTTCCCATCATTGCCTGCAAATTTCATGATTTCCCTATTTTTCATTGCTGAGTAATATTCCATTGTGTAGCTGCACCACAATTCCTGTATTCATTCATCAGTTGAGGTCTATCTGGGTTTTTTCCATCTTTAGGCTATTACAAATAAAACTGCTACAAACATGGTTGTGGAAATGTCCTTATTGTGTACTTGAGCATCTTTTGGATGTATGCCCAGGAGTGGTATAGATGTATATTGAGGAAGCATTCTTCCTAAATGTCTGAGTAAAAGCCAGATTGATTTCCAGAGTGGTTGTACAAGTTCAAATTCCCACCAGCAGTGGAGGAGGGTTCCCCTTTCTTCACAACCTCTACAGCATATGTTGTCAGTTGAGGTTTGGATATTGGCCATTCTGATGGGTGTAAGTTGAAATCTCAGGGTTGTTTTGATTTCTATTTCCCTAATGGCTAATGACGTTGAGCATTTCTTTAAGTGTTTCTCTGCCATTTGATATTCCTCTATGGAGAATTCTCTGTTAAGCTCTGTTTCCATTTTTTAATTAGATTACTTGCTTTTTTACGTTTTAGATTCTTTAGTTCTTTATATATACTGGATATTAGCCCTCTATGACAGAATGGCTTGTTCAAGGTACTTTCCAATCTGTCGCATTTGTTTTGTGTTGATGATGGTGTCTTTTGCTTTACAGAAGCTTTTCAGTTTCATAATGTCCCATTTATTGATACTTGCTCTCAGAGCCTGTGCTATTGGTGTTCTGTTCAGCAAGTTGTCTCCTGTACCAATGAGTTCTAGGGTCTTCCCCTCTTTTTCTTCTAACTAATTTAATGTGTCTGGTTTTATGTTGAGCTCTTTGATCCACTTGGATTTTAGGTTTGTGCAGGATGGTAAGTATGGATCTATTTGCATTTTTCTACATGTAGACATCCACTTAGACCAGCACCATATCTGAAGATGCTGTCTTTTTTCCATTTAATGGTTTTGGCATTTGTGTCAAACCTCAGGTGTCCATAATTGTGGGGGTATATTTCTGGGCCTTCTGTTTGGTTCCATTGATCCACCCCTCTGTTTCTATACCAGTACCATGAAGTTATTATTAATGTTGCTCTATAGTACACCTTGATCAGGGATGGAAATAGCTCCAGAAGATGTTTTATTGTGTATATCTTTTTTTTAACAATTCTGAGTTTCTTTTTATTCCATTTGAAGTTGAGAATTTTTCTTTCATGTTCTATAATTAATTTTGTTGTTAAAATGATAAAAGTTCCAGGAACTTACAAGGACTAAATAACAGGCCTGACAATCTCCTTTGGAAAATGTGGAATATTTCCATAATGGAGAATTATTTAGCTAAGAAAATGACATCACAATATTTTCAGGCAAATGGATGGAACCAGAAAAAAACATTCTGGGTGAAGTAACTAAAATACACAAAGACAAATATGGTATGTATTCATTTATTAGGAGGTCTCCTAATAGTAGTGGATAAAGTTCCAATAGGCCTTCTATTGTGACCATACCAATGTTCCACTATGGGGATTGGGTGGCAGTTAATTGGGTTGTTGGGCCAGAGTATCCTACAGAAAATTTCAAGCAAACCCAAATGTTGTTATTAAAATGTGCTCCTGTCTGCACTCAACTAATAGAGCAGTGGCATGTCCTTGGATCCACAGAGATGCATATTTCTGAATCAAATGAGATTAAATACAGAGACCCAGAGTCCCATATAATGAAGAAAGAGAAACCTTAAAACACCCAGCTTGAAATGGGATTTCTCTATTATACTCTCTCTCCCCTCAGAGCTCTGGGAAGCCTGCAGGAAAGGAGGCATATAGAGTGTCATAAATAGAGGTAATTGAGGACACAAGGAGAACAGTTCCCTGAGAATCAAGCCACAGAAGATGATGATGAAGCCAGCCTTGATGAGCCCTGATGATCTAGGGTCAAATAGAAGGGGGAGGAGGACCACCCCTACCTGGACAATTAGAGAAAAGCATAGGTATAGAAGAAGGACCCTGGGTGGGATTGGAAGGAGAAGACTGATGGGGCAGCAGAGGGGATACAAAGTGAACAAATCATAATAAGTACAGAAGAAAAACTGTGATCAAAGCGATGAAGCATAAAACTCTTTATGACTGGTGGCTTCTTCTTCTCGGTGGTGCCAGGGTTTGGCAAGGATGAACACAGTTTTCTTTAAGGGACTTGGCACTGAGAAGCTGATCATGTTCCAATGAGTAGATGAACAACACATACCTCAATTGATGTGTTTTAAAGAATAAAAATTTACTGTGACTCATGTGTAGGAATTTGAATGTGGGAGCAATGGAAAAGTAGTGTAATGTAATTTATATGAAATTCCCACATAATCAGTACGAATAATATGCTGACAACTTATGCAATGACTATGTAAATGGAGAAAAGATTCTGCTCAACAAGCAGTCCTGGCACAAACACTGTTTAGAGTGTTTGTCTGGAGCACCACTGAAGGAAACAAAGCTGCTCTTATATCCTAGGCATATAGCAGGGATTCATTACTCTTTCCTGAAGGCCAAGATATAACAGTAAACCTCAGAACCAGAAGGGTTCCTCACTGAATACTGAGTAGGACACAGCTTATTTGAGAGAAAGTCTGAGCAGCCCTACATTCCTCACAGCTGAAAGCACACAACCCAGAGATGACAGTTCCTGTGTCCAAGACACTTAGTCTAGGAATATTGTCACATATTTCTTTCAAGAGTTTATTAATTAAATTGCCTGGTATGACAGTAGAATGGAATTTTGATATCACAATGCTTTTTGACATCACAATGATATTATGACATCATAATGAGGTTATGACCTCAAATCAATAGTCTATTATGATATCACATTGATATGACAGCACAATGGAATTTTGATATCACAATACTATTATGACATCACAATGGTGTTACATCTTCACAATAATATGACATCACATTGGTGTAAAGACATCACAATGTTATAATGGCTTCACAATGGTATGTAGTAGGGGATGATTAAAATTTACTAATGGTTTATCTTTTATTATGCTTGCTGTTAGCTGTATAACCAATTCACCACACAGACTGGGTTGAATTAGTTAACTTAGAACACAGTGCTGGTCAATAGTTACTACCTCCTACACCTTCATAGTCCTCATAGTTTCCTAACTTTTAGATTTTACCCATTATCCTTGCTTTGTGTGAAGTCTTAGGTCTGGTTCATTTTCTCCACACTGTTCCAAGATTTCTCCTCCCACTCTGCTCTCCAACCTCTGCTCCCTCTCACTTCCCACTCATTTCCTGCCCTCTGGATTCTCTAATTGCTCAAAATTGTGCTAATTGCTTTATTCTGGCCTGTTTACTCAAAGTTTAGACAAGATGCTTAGAATACATATCACAATGCAATATCTGGATTGAGAAGAGAAAGTGAGGGGTAAAATTAAGCATTTGAATGAACAAGTGTAAGGTATATAAATTTCAAAAAAACATTATACCAATAATGGTATGACAACATTACAGTGCTATGATAACATCACAATGCTATTGTGACATCACAATGGGGTTATGACCTCAATATGCTAACATGACATCACATGGATATCATGACATCAACATTCTATTATGACATTACAATGGTATTCTGACATCACATTGATATTATTACATCACAATGCTCATATGACATTAAAAGTGATTTTATGACATCACAATTGTATTATTAATTCACAATGCTATTATGACTTAATGACATGACATCACAATACTATTATGACATCACATTGATACTATGACATCACAATTATATTATGACATCACAGTTTATTATGACATCTCAAATATATCATGTCATCAAAATTGTGTCATGACATCTCAATGCTATTGTGACATCACTATGGTAATATGACATAACAATGGTGTCAGGATAGTCAAATGGTATTATGACATCACAATTCTCTTATTATTTCACTTTTTCATTATGACAATATAGCGGAATTTTGACATCACAATTTCATTATGACCTCAAAATGCAATTATGATATCAAAATACTTTTATGACATCTCAATTATATAAGATATCACAATTGTATTATGACATCATAATGCTATTATGATTAAAAAATGGTATTATGACTTCATAATGGTATTAGGACATGATTAGGGTATGCCATCACATGGATTTTTTTATATAAAAATGCTATTATGCCTTCACAACGGTATGACTTCACAAAGATATTAGGATATCACTATGTATAATGACATCAAAATGCTATTTGATATCACAAAGGAATCATGATATCAAAATACATCAGGGACTCCCATTGCTATTATGATATCACAATAGTATTATGACTTCACAATGGTATTATATCACAAAGCTATTAAGACATCACAATGCTATTAAGAGATGATTTTGTTGTGACATCAAAATGAAATTTGATATCATAATACTATTGTGACATCACAAAGTTATGATGACATAACAATGCTATTATGACATGATTGTTTTAATGACCTCACAATGGAGTTTTGAAATTAAAATGCTATTATGACTTCACAACTGTATGAATCTACAATGATATTAGGACATCTCAATGGTATAATGACATCATAATGCTATTATGTCCTTAAAATGTTATTATGACAAAACAATGGTATGACATCTAAATGCTATTATGTTATCAAATGATATGACATCACAATGGTATTCTGACCTAAAAATGGTTTTATGACATCACAATGCTATTATATCAAAAAGCTATTTTAACATCACAATGGTATGACATCTAAATGCTATTATGACTTCACAATGATATGATATCAAAATGCATTATGACATCACAATACTATGATGAAGACAAACTGTTATTATTCTATCACAGTGGTGGTATGACTTCACAATGCTACTGTGATGTCACAATGCTATTATAATATCAAAAGTCATGATCACTTCAAAATATTATTATGACATCACAATTCTATTTCAACATGATTGTGGTAGGACATCCCAATGGAATTTTGATATTTTGAAAGCACAATGCTATTACCTCAAAGAGGTATTATGCCATCAATATTCATCATGACATGTCAATGTTATTATGACATCACAATGCTTTTATGTCATCACAATGTTACGATGACCTCACAATGCAATGATGATATCATATGGCATAATTTCCCAATGGAATTAGGACATCACAATGGTATAATGATATCACAATGTTATTTTATCATCACAATGCTTTTATGACCTCACAATGGTATTATGACATCAAAATGTTTTATGCTATCGCTATGGTATCATGTCTTCACAGTGCAATTATGATATTCCAATGGTATTATGACATTATCTCAGTGGTATGACATCCCAATGGTATTTTTACATCCCAATTAAATTATGACATCACAATTATTTTATGACTTCATAATGGTATTCTGACTTTACAATTGTTTTATTACATCTCAAGTCTATGATGACATCCCATTACTATTATTTCATCACAAAGCTGTGATGACATCACAGTGCTATCATGACATCAAAATGGTATTACAACATCACAATATTATGATATCACAATGTGCTTATGCCATCACAATGGTATTATGACACCTCAAGAGTATTAAGATATAACCATGATAGTATGATATCACAATGCTATTATATCTTCACAATGATATGACATTGCAAGGTGTTATGATATCACAATAGTATAATGGCTTCACAAAGGTATGTTGTAGATGACATCACAATGCTATTATGACTTCACAATGGTATTATGACATCACAATGCTATAATGACCTCATAATAACATTATGATATAAAAATGCTATTATTCTCCATCTATGTTGACTGAAAGCTTTGCAGGGTATAGTAGTCTGCATTGGCATGTGTGGTCTCTTAGAGTCTGCATAACTCCTGCCCAGGCCCTTCCGGCTTTTCACAGTTTGTGATGGGATATTTGGTGTGATTCTGATAGGTCTACCTCCATATGTTACTTGGCATTTTTCCCTTTCTGCCTTTAATATCTTTTCTTCTGTAGATTTAGTTTTTGACTATAATGTGACATGATATATTTCTTTTTTGGTCTAGTCTATTTGGTGTTCTGTAGGCCCCTTGTATAGTTATGGACATAGCTTTAAATTGGGAAAATTTTCTTCTATGATTTTCTTGAAAATGTTTTCTAGACCTTGGAGTCCGGAGTCTTTTTTCATCAATTTCTATTATTCTTAGGTTTCGTCTTTTCATGGCATCCTTGATTTCTTGGATATTTTGTGTTTGGGACTTTTCTGATTTTACTTTTTCTTTAAGAGAAGTATCAAATTTCTGTGAGTGAATTTTCAGCACCAGAGATTCTCTCTTCCATCTCTTGTATTCTGTTGGTGAGGCTTACCTTTGTGATTCTTGATCATTTCTCTAAGTTCTACAGACACAGAGTTAATAAAATGTAAATGATAATAAAAAATAAAAGACATTTAAAACGCTATTATAACATCACTATGATATAACACACCAATGCTATTATGACATGACAGTGTTATTATGATATCACAATTGTGTGACATATCAAAGCTATTATGACAACACAATGATATGACATCACAATGGTATTATGATATCACAATTGTGTGACATATCAAAGCTATTATGACAACACAATGATATGACATCACAATGGTATTATGATATCACAATGCTAAAGTGCATCACAATGGTATTATGTCATTACAAAGGTATGACATCCCAATGTATTATGACATCCCAATGATATTATGACATCACAATACTATTATAACATCTCAATGTTATTATGACATTACAATGGTATGATACATCAATGGTATCATGACAATACATGATATGACATCACATTACTTTTATGACATATCAATTATGATATCACAATTGTAGTATGACATCACAATTTTTTTATGAAATCTCAGTGGTTTCATGACATCTCATTGTTATGACTTCACAATGCTATTAGGACATCATATGGTATGATATCACAATGGAATTATAACATCACAATAATAATATAACCTAATGATGCAATTATGACATCTCAAGGCCATCCTGACATCACATGCATATTATTGTATCAAAATGGTGGTATGAGACTACAATGCTCTTTTGATATCACAATAGTGTTATAACATCACAGTGGTATTATGACATCAAAATGTTATAATGGTATCACAATGGTATGTCACTTCAATGCTTTTATGACATCATAATGGTATAACATCATTATGGAATTAGGACTTCACAATGGTATTCTGACTTAAAATGATATTATGACATCACAGTGGTATGACATCACAATTATGATGACATCAAAGTGGAATCACATTCCAATGGTATTATGACATCAAAATGGTATTATGACTTCCCAATGCTACTATTACATAACAATACTATTATGACATAACAAAGCTATTATTTCATCACAATGGTATGACATCTCTGTTGCATATCTATATTAATATTTACATTTGATATATCTTCTGGTAAAGATGCTGTTAATCCTATAATAGAGCTGTATAACAAAATCACCACACAAATTCTGGATTTATTTAGTTAACCTAGAACACAATTCTGGCTGATAGTTACTTCTCCCTAAACCTCCAAGCCCTCATAGTTTCCTAACATTTAGATTTTACCCATTACACTTGCTTTTGTGAAATATTAGTTCTGGTTCATTCTAAGCTGTTCCAAGATCTCTCCTCCCACGCTGCTCTCCAAACTCTGGTCCCTAACCCTCTCTCCTCCCACTCATTTGCTGCCCTCTGGCTCCTCCCACTCATTTCTTGCCCTCTGACTCCTCCCATTACTCAACATTGTGGCTAGTTTGCTTTATTTTGGCCTTTTTACAAAAAGTTGAGACAGGATGCATAGAATAATTATCACAATACAATATCTGGATTGAATCCAGAGAGTGGGGAGGGGTAGAAATCAGTATTTGAATGTACAAGGGTAAGGTGTATACACTTCAAATGAACACTTTACCAACATTTCTCCCTTTAAATCCAATAAAAGGCTCCTTTTATTTCAATACAATAATAATTATGAAATTATAAAAACTATTAGGTAAAATCTACAATTGCAATGTCTATTCCATATGACATCACAGTGCTATAATGACATGATTGTGGTATGGCATAATAATTGAAATTTTGACATCACAATGATTTTTATAGCATCACAATAAAAATATAACCACAAAATTGTATTATAACATCAAAATTGTATTATGACATCATAGACTTATTATGACATCACAATGCTATTATGCCATCACAATGGTATTATTGCATCATGATGGTATGATGACATCACAATGCTATTGACCTCACAAAGCTATTATGACATCCTAATTTTACTATGATATCAAAATGCTATTAAGATATCACAATGCAATATTACCTCAAAATTTAATTGTGACATCACAATGCAATTGTAAATTTACAATGCTATTATGACATCACAGTGGTATTATGACATCATAATATTATGATGACATCAGCATGCTATTTTGACATCACAATGGTATTATGATTTCACAATGATACTATGACATCAACATGCTATTTTGACATTACAATGGTATTACAACCTGATTGACATATGACATTGCAATGGAATTTGGACATCAAAATTTTATTATGTCTTCACAATGGTATGACTACAATATTAGGACATTGTAATACTATGACAACATCGGTATGATATTATGCTATCATAATTGTATTATGACATCACACTGGTAGATGACATCACCATGCTATTATGACATCACAGTAGTATTACAACATGATTGTGGTATGACATTACAATGTAATTTTGACATTAAAATGCTATTAAGATTTCACAACGGTATGACTTCACAATGCTATGATGACTTTACAATCATATTAGGACATGATTGTGATATAACATTGGAATGGAATTTGAACATCACAATGCTATGATGAAATTACAATACTGTTATGCCATCACAGTGCTATTATTCCATTCCAATAATTTTATGACTGCAAAATGGTATGATGACATTGGAATGGCATTATGATATCACAGTGATTTTATGATTGTAAAAAGATATTATAACATTATAATATATGACTTCTAAATGCTATTATGCCATCACAATGATATGACATCACAATGGTATTATGATATTACAGTGATATTGTGAAATGATTGTGGCATGACATCACAATGGAATTTTAACATCAAATTCTATTATGGCATCAAAATAGTATGACTTCACAATGCTATGATGACTTCACAATGCTTTTATTACTACACAATGGCATCATGAGATCACAATGGCATCATGAGATCACAATGGCATCATGACATTAAAATTCATCATGACATCTCAATGCTATTGTGACGTCAAAATGCTATTATGACATGATTGTGGTATGATAGCACAATGTAATTTTGACATGACAATAGAATTATGACCTTACAATGCTATTATGATATCTCAATGCTATTACAACATCACAATATGACATTACAATTCTATTATGACATCACAAATATAATTTGACATCACAATACTTTTATGACATCCAAATGCTATTTCAACATCCCAATGTTGTTTTGACATTATAAAGGTATAATGACATCATAATGCTATTATGACCAAAAAAATGGGTATTATGACATCACAATGCTATTATGATATCACAATGATATGACATCTAAATGGTATTATGAAATCATAATGATATGACATTTAAATGGCATTATGACATCACAATGCTATTATGATATGAATGTGTCATGACATCACAATGGAATTACGACAGTACAATGCTATCATGACTTCACAAGAGTATGGTGTTAAAATGATATTAGGACATCTCAATGTTTTGATGACATTACAATGCTCTTGTGCTATTATAATGGTGTTATGACTTCACAATTCTATTAGGACATTACAATGCTATTAGGACATCATAATGCTATGATTATATTACAAAGGTTTTATGACTTCACAATCATATTATGACATTAAAATGTTATTTGGACATCACAATGATATTATGACATCACAATGGTATTATGGCCTCAAAATGGTATTGTGACATCACAATGCTATTATGAATTCACACTTTACTATGTCAATAGTCCATTATGACATTGCTATGCTATTATGACTTCACAACAGTATGACTTTACAATGATATTAGGACATCTCTATGTGATGACATCACAATGCTATAATGCTGCCACAATAATATTATGATTTCACAATGCTATTATGCCATCACAATGCTATTATGACATCACTGTGCTATTATGACATCACAATAGTATTATGACTCCACAATGCTGTTATAATATCACAATGTTCTTATGACCTCAGAATGATACAGCTTCACAATGATATGATGAAATCACAGTGCTTTTTTAATATACTAATGGCATCATGACATCACAATGGCATCATGACATTAAATTTAATGACATCCCAATGCTATTATAACAACAGAATGCTATTACGACATGATTGTGGTATGATATCACAATTGAATTTTGACATCACAATGACATTATGATATCATAATGCTATTATGACATCACAATTATGTCATGAACTCACATTGCCTCTATGACTTCAAAATGGCTTTATAACATCAGAATGGCATTATATCATGATAATATTATTTCTTCATAATGTTATTTTAACTCAATGTTATGATATCATATTGGTATGAAATCATAATGCAATTATTATATCAGAAAGGTATTTTGACATCACAATCATTTCACAATATGATGACATCAATGTTATTATGATTTTATGAGGTTATTTTGAGCTAAAAATACTTTTTTGATATCACAATGCTATTATGACATTACAATGGTATTATGATATCACAATGGAATTATGACATTACAATATTATCATGATTTCATAATGGTATGTGTTTAAAATGATATTAGGACACCTCAATGCCAAGATGACATCAGAATGTTATTATGCTATCACAATAGTATTGTGACTTCACAATGGAATTATGACATCACCATGATATTATGACATCACAATGGATTAAGAAAGGACTGTGGTATGATAACACAATGGAATTTTGACATTAAAATGCTATTATGACTTCACAATGCTATGATGACATCACAATGCTATTATTACAGCACAATGGCATCAGGATATTATAATTCATCATGATACTCCAATGGTATTATGACATCACAATGCTGTTATGACATCACTTACAATTTTGACATCACAATGCTACTTTTACTGCAAATGATATTGTGACATCACAATGCTATTATGACGTCAAGATGTTATTATGGCATTACAATGCTATTATGACATCTGAATGCTATTACAACATCACAAATATATTATGGTTAAACAATGCTATTATGACCTCACAATATCATGATGACAACAGAATGCTATTATGAGATGTGGTGTTAGGACCTCACAATGGAATTATAACATTAAAATGCTATTACCTTTCACAACGATATGTCTACACAATGATATTAGTATATCTCAATGCTCTGTTGACATTACAATGCTACCATGACCTCAAAGTGATATTATGACAACAGAATTCTATTATGACTTCAAAAATGTATTATATCATAGTGGTATGAAATTACAATGCTATAATGACACCACAATTCTATTATGACATCACAATGCTATTATGATATGATATGACAACCTCAAAAATGGCATTATGACAGCAAAATGGTATTATGACATTAGAGTACAATTATGACATTACAAACCTATTATGACATCACAATGCTATTATACCTATTATACTCTTTTGACATCAAAATGTCATCAAGAAATCAAAATTCATCACGATATTCCAATGCTTCTCTGACATCACAATTCTATTATGACACGATTGAGGTATGACATCATAATGGAATTTTGACATCAAAATGCTATTATGACTTCAAAACAGTATGACTTTACATTATAATAGGACATAACAATGTTATGATCACATCACATTGTTATTATGATATCACAAAGGTATCATGACATCAAAATTCATCATGACATCCCAATGTTTTTATGATACCAAAATGTTATTATGCCATGATTGTGGTATGCCATCACAATGGAATTTTGACATTGAAATGCTATTTTGACTTCACAGTGGTATGACTTCACAAAGAAATTAGCACATCACATTGTTATTATGACCTCACAATGCTATTATGACATGGCAATGGTATGACATTCCAATGTTATTGAGTGCAGAGTGCTATTATGACTACTGAATGGTGGTGTGACTTCCCAAAGGTATTATGACATCACAATGCTATTATTATGTAATTACAATGGAATTATTATATTACAATGGTATGATGACATCACAGTGCTATGATGACTTTTCAATGCACTTATAATATCAGAATTGCATCATGACATCAAAATTCTGTATGACTTCCCCTGTTATAATGACGTCACAATGGCGTTATGACATCACAATCACATTATTACGTTAATAGGCTATTATGACATCACAAAGTTACTAAGACACCACAATGGTTTATGAGATCAATATGCTATTAGGACATCACAATGCTATTATGATATCTAAATTATATGAAGACATCAAAATGCAATTATTTCAACACATTGGTATTATGACATTACAGTGCTATGATAATAATGCAAGGATATTATATATCACAATGGTGTTATGACTGGACAATGTTATTATGTCATCATAATTCTATTATGACAACACAATGTTATAATGATATCACTATGCTTTTATGACATTACTATGTTATAACATCATAATTGAATCATGACATTACAATGCTTTTTTGACTTCACAAATGTATGACTATTATTTTATATTAGGACATCCCAATGCTATGATGACATTACAGTGCTTTTGTGCTCTTACCATAGTGTTATGACTTCACAATGCTTTTCTGACATTACAATGCTATTGTAAAATCACCATGCTGTTATAACGTCATAATGGTATAATGACATCACAAAGCTATTATGAAAACAAAATGGCATTATGACATCACAATGCTATGATGACATCACAACGGTGTGACATCTGAATGTTATTATGACATCCTAATGATATGACATCATAATGGTGTTATTAGTTCACAATGCTATGATGACATTACAATGGTATTATTACATAACAAGGGTATTATAACATCACATTGATATAATGTTATTATTATAATGCTATCATGAATCACAGTGGTGTTATGACTTTACAATGCTTTTATCAAGTTACAGTGCTCTTATGACATCACAGTTCTATTATGACTTCATAATATTATGATAACATCACAATGCTGTTATGACATAATTCTTTTATAACATTACAATGGAATTATGACTTCACAACAGTCTGACTTTAAAATATTAGGACATCTCAAAGCCAGTTATTAAAAGAACCAAGTGGACAGCCTGCTTAAGATAAAGCCTGAGCAGCCCTACATGACTAAATCTGGGCTGCTGAAAGCACACAATCCAGAGATGTCAGTTCTTTTGTCCAAGACTATTAGTTGAGGATGGCTATCACATATTTCTTTCATGTAATATTTAATAAAGTCACGTGCACTTGACATATGAGTTTCACATTATCACAAATTCCATTAGTATTTGTTAAATGCATAGATATGTCCTCAGTCAGCGAATTACTTAGTGGGAAAACACTCCCTGCAAAGGCAAATCTTTGAACACAGTGTTTAATTGGGATCGTGTGCTGGGAGACAAAGCTATTTACTGGAGCCAAAGTCAAATTGTGAGCAAAGCTCATTTAGTGGAGACCTAAGGTATTTAGTGAAAGAGTTACCTAGGACCCTAAATCATGGTTAATAGATTTGTGAGGACATCCATCTGTTAGTTTTAGAGCATCTGTGAGATATTTTAAGAAAACATCCTTATGGGATCTTCCAGGTGCAATATTCAACCCATGAAAGCACTCTTCCTATCTCCTGCAACAGTAATTAACCTTCCCCCTTTTCCTGCCTTCTTCCTATATATGTTGGGTTAAAATTTCTAATAAATGAGGTGTTGATCCCACAAACAGACTTGGCCTTCATTCCTTGCGTCTCTTGTTCTACCTCATTCTTTCCACCCTTCTTTTAGGGATCCATTGAAGTCCCTTGGGTTGGAACATTTCTGGTACCCAACAGGGCCTGTAGGTACAGAGGACTGGATGGAACATCGTTCTTCAGTGGCCCACAAAAATACATAGGATTCAGCATTTCCACCAGGAAACTAAAAAACTCGAGCATAAGAGATCTCCACAGAGCTGCCTGTCTGTGCGTTTGATCTGAGGGGTAAGTCAGAACGACAAATTACAGGACAAGAATTGTGTAAGCATGACTTA
This sequence comes from Meriones unguiculatus, assembly GCF_030254825.1. NCBI lineage: Eukaryota > Metazoa > Chordata > Mammalia > Rodentia > Muridae > Meriones > Meriones unguiculatus. Next base: position 1,277,705 of record NW_026843711.1, on the reverse strand, counting down.
TTCTTACAGGGCTCAAGGAGTCATTCAAGATTCGAGGAATAAGGGTTAAGAAAAAGGATTTAGTTAGCTTCTTTGTTTTTACTACTAATATTTGCCCCTGGTTTCAACAAGAAGGCGCCATTGATTTAAGATGCTGGCAGGGAGTTGGAAATTGTCTCACAGAATTTTATGAATCTTGCGGTCCACACAAGGTGCCTGTCCAGGCATTTTCCTATTAGAAATTGATTAATTATATTCTTCAGGTCAGACATTCTCAAACTGACTTGGCTGAGGTAGTTTTTAAAACTCAAAAGTTCCTCAAAAACAATCCTGGAGGCAGTCTCAAAGCTCTTGAATTAGGTAGGGATGAGACTGCACTTCCCCAACTCTCCGAGATCCCTCTGTTGATTCTATCTCCACACCTATGCCTGAACCGGAGACTCTAGTTCTAGTTCAGCCTGCAGCCCATTCTCTATACCCCTCCCTTACAGCCCTCCACTTGCAGACACAGGATGGTCCTAATGGGTAGCCTTTCCTGAAAAGGCCACTTCTCTTGAGGAGAAAGCCAGGTACAGTAATCTATACTGGCAAACCCTCCCATCTATCCAGGCTTCAGCAGTTGCCCCTTGTTTACTGCCTCCTTATATTAAAGCTCCTCCTTTTTGTGCACCAGCCTTACACTTTGATTCTGGCATAGAGGACCCTCCTGCCAAAGAGAAACAAAAAGGCCCCAGGTGGGCCCAGGCAGAAGGCATGGAGCAGAGCCGTAGCTTGGTGAGCAGGAGGAACAGGGACAATACAGGACACTATGTTAGTCTACTTTGCACTCCCAAGTCAGGTTTGGATGCCTTGGGGAGAACTGGGCAGTTGAAAATGCTCACACCCTCATAATCAGCCTAAGACTTGCCTCTGCCACCTGCAGAGCTGAGCAGGGCTGCTGCGTGGATTGGCAGTTTACCCTGGCCCTCCCACTGGCTTCAGTCAGTGTCAGCTTCAGTCAGCTCTGGGACAGAAACCAGAGGGATGGAGCCACTTCTAGACTTCTAGTTTTAAAGATTAAATTGTTTCACTGATAAATTCTGAGTTTTAAGTCTAGTTCTGACTTTTTAAAACATGGTTATGCTCTGTATATATATTTAAATGTTTAAAAAGCAGGTACCACAATTGTTTTTGTCTTTGTCTTTTTTTTTTTTTTTTTTTTTTTTTTTTTTTTTTGTGCCAGTTGTCTGTTTTGGTTTCTGGTTTTGGTTAGGTCACCAGGTCTGGAAAACTTGGAGAGCTTCCAATCTGGTCAAGAAATTTGGAAGGATGCTCCATTTCCTGGGGAAAGGGCCCTTAAAAGCTCCCCGAATTTGGGAACAGGAGAGTCGCTGGGATCCTATACTGTGTGAAAAGAGGGCTGCCTGGAGTCTGCTGTCCATCTAGAAGCTGTGGAGAGAGCCCAAGAGATGATGAAGAGATGGCTCACAAATTAAGTTCACTGGCTCTTTTTCCAAAAGTCCTGAGTTCAACCCCCAGCAACCACATGGTGAACACAACCATCTATAGTGTGATCTGGTGTTTCTGCCTATGCTTATAAAAGAAAAACAATGTATTTTCAAGTGTCTAGCACATCTGCACAAATAGCAGAGTTATCTACAGTATTGACTATGTTTCAAAGTTTTAATAAGTAGTCTTTGAACATTTTTACAGATAGTGCATATGTAGCTCTGTCTTTGCCTTGGTTAGAGACTGCCAGTCAAATCCAGATATTTTCCCTGCTGGAGTTTTATTTTTATGAATTGAAAACTTGATACAAAAACTTGATAGGACATTTGAGGGCTCATTCTAATTTGCCAGGACCCCTGTCTAAATGCATTGGAAGATAAAACCACCAAAGTGTTTTGTTCACAGTTAAAGAGCCCAGGATGCCCATAACATGCATCATCTTAATAGTCAAACCTTGAGGGTTAAATATGGGTTGACTAAGAAACAGGCACATACTATAGTCAAGGCTTGCAGCACTTGTTTTAATTTCAGCCTGTTTCTCATTTGGGAGTCAGTCCTAAAAGGTTCCAAATCAGATTTGGAAAATTAATATTACTCATATTCCTAAATTAAAAAAATTAAAATATGTACATATTTGTATTGATACCCATTCTTGATTTATTTTTGTACTTCTCAACCAGGAGAAACTGCAAAAAAGTGTTATTGCTCATTGTCTACAGGTTTTTAATATTCTTCGAGTTCCTAAATAATTTAAAACTAACAATGGAGCAGGATTTAATAACAAATCTTTTAAAAGATTAGTTAACAATTTCAAGTTTCTCATATAGCTGAAAAAACTTACAATCCTCAAGGACAAGGCATGCTAGAGTGTGCTACCAAACAATTAAGATTTACTTGCAAAAAACAAAGAAGGGGGAGCCACTCCCCTGGATTCCTAATTTTTTTTTTTTAAATTTTGGATAAGCAGGGTAAATCTGCAACAGATAGTTTTCTGGTATATGAAAGCCAAAAATCTTTTGCTTAAGTAAGATGGAGAAATCCTTTAAAAAATCAGCCAGACCCTGTAATCATATGGGGACAAGGAGCTATCTGTTTTTTTTTTTTTTTTTTTTTTTTTTTTCTTTGATAGTCAGCAGGGCAGAGCCTTTCAGAGGACAACTGTGGCAGGCTCCTAACTTATCCCTGTTTTCTCCTTCTGATGTCCATTCTCTTTGCCAAAAATTCAACCAGAGAACTTCTTCAGCTGATAAACACTTTCAGTAAAGTGGCAGGATACAAAATCAACTCAAAAAAATCAGAAAAGAAATTCTTCATGTCAAATCATAGTCAAACCAATGAACCTACAGAACAAAGAAAAAAATTCTAAAAGCATCAAGGGAAAAACGCCAAGTAATATATGGGGATTGAGCATTTTAGCCAGACTCCTCCCTCTTGATTAGTTTCTTTAGGTGTACAGATTTCAAATTATGTCTGTTAGTGAGTATATACCATGTGTGTCATTCTGCTTCTGGAATAGTTCACTCAGGATGATATTTTCCAGTCCCCACCAGAAGCTTTTCAGTTTTGTGAGGTCCCATTTATTGATTGTTGCTCTTAGAGTCTGTGCTGTTGGTGTTCTGTTCAGGAAATTGTCTCCTGTGCCAGTGAGTTCTAGGATGTTCCCCACTTTTTCTTCTAACAGATTTAGAGTATCTGGTTTTACATTGAGGTCTTTGATCCACTTGGACTTAGTTTTGTGTAGGGTGATAAATATGGATACATTTTCATTTTTCTACATGTAGACATCTAGTTGGACCAGAGCCATTTGTTGAAGATGCTGTCTTTTTTCCATTGAATGATTTTGGCTTCTTTGTAAAAAATCGAGTATTCATAGGCTTGTGGGTTTATTTCTGGGTCTTCTATTCGGTTCCATTGATCCTCCATCTTTTTATGCCAATACAATGCAGTTTTTTTTTTTTACTATTGCTCTGTAGTACAGCTTGATATCCGGTATGGAGATACCTTGAGATGATCTGTTGTTGTACAGTATTGTTTTGGATATTCTGCATTTTTTTTTTTTGTTTCTCCATATAAAGCTGAGAATCTTTTTTTCAAGGTCTGTAAAGAATTGAGTTGATATTTTGATGGGAATTGTGTTGAATCTGTAGATTGCTTTTGGCAGGATAGACATTTTCACAAAGTTAATTCTACCAATCCATGAGCATGGGAAATCTTTCCATCTTCTGATATATTCTTCAATTTCTTTCTTCAGAGACTTGAAGTTTTTCTCAAACGGGTGTTTCACTTGATTGGTTAGTGTCACCCCAAGGTACTTTATGTTATTAGTGGCTATTGTGAAGGGTATTGTTTCCCTAATTTCTTTCTCGGCCCTTTCTCTTTGATATACAGGAGGGTTTCTGATTTTTTTGAGTTGATTTTGTATACTGCCACTTTACTGAAAGAGTTTATCACATGAAGGAGTTCTCTGGTTGAATTTTTGGGGTCGCTCATATACACTATCATATTATCTACAAATAGTGACACTTTGATCATTTCCTTCCCGAATTGCATCCTCTTGATCTCCTTTAGTTGTCTTATTGCTCTGGCTAGAACTTCAAGTACTATGTTGAAAGATATGGAGAGAAAGGGCAGCCTTGTCTTGTCCCTGATTTCAGTGGGATTGATTTAAGTTTCTCTCTGTTGAGTTTGATGTTGGCTATAGGCTTGCTGTATATTGCCTCTACTATGTTTAAGTATGTGCCTTGTATCCCTGATCTCTCCAAGACTTTAAACATGAATGGGTGTTGGACTTTGTCAAATGCTTTTTCAGCATCTAAGGAGATGATCATGTGGTTTTTCTCCTTCAGTTTGTTTATGTGGTGGATTACATTGATGGATTTCTGTATGTTGAACCACCCTTGCATGCCTGGGATGAAGCCTACTTGGTCATGGTGGATGATATCTTTGATGTGTTCTTGGATTCAGTTTGCAAGTATTTTAATGAATGTTTTTGTGTCAATGTTCATAAGAGAGATAGGTCTGAGTACTCTTTTTTTGGGTCTTGTGTTTTAGGTATCATGGTGACTGTCACTTCATAGAATGAGTTTGGTAATGTTCTTTTTGTTTCTATTTTGTGGAATAGTATGAGGAGAATTGGTATTAGCACTTATTTGAAGGTCTGGTAGAATTCTGCGCTGAAACTATCTGGCACAGGGCTTTTTTTTTTTTTTTTTTTTTTTGGATGGGAGACTGCTAATGACTGCTTCAATTTCCTTGGGGGATATAGGGTTATTCAGTCTTTCTACCTGATCTTGACTTAATGCTGGAAGATCGAATCAATCAAGAAAAGTGTCCATTTCATTTAGATTTTCAAATTTTGTGGCATATAGGCATATGACCTAATGATTGCTTGAATTTCCTCAGTGTCTTCAGTTATGTCACCCTTTTCATTTCTGAATTTGCTGATTTGGATATATTCTCTTTGCTTTTCAGTTAGTTTGGCTAAGGCTTTCTCTATCTTGTTGATTTTCTCAAAGAACCAGCTTTTTGTTTCATTGATTCTTTGAATAGTTTTATTTGTTTCTAATTGATTGATTTCAGCCCTTAGTTTGATTATTTCCAGCCATCTGCTCCTCTTAAGGTGTATCTGATTCTTTTTTTTTCCCCTAAGGATTTCAGTTGGCCATTAAGGTGCTTGTATGTGATGTTACAAATTTTTTCTTGAAGGCACTTAGTTTTATAAATTTTCCTCTGAGCACTGCTTTTAATGTGTCCCATAAATTTGGGTATGTTGTGGCTTCATTTTCATTGAATTCTAGCAAGTCTTTAATTTCTTTCTTTATTTCTTTCTTAACCCAGCTATCATTGAGTAGCAAATTGTTCAGTTTCCATGTGTGTTTCGGCTTTTTGTTATTTTTGTTGAGGTCCAGCTTTAGTCCATGGTAGTCAGATAGAATACAAGGGATTATTTCAATCTTTTTGTATCTGTTGAGGTTTGCTTTATAACCAGCTATATGGTTTATTTTGGAGAAGGCTCTATGTGGTGCTGAAAAGAAGGTATACTCTTTGGGTTTGCGTGAAAAGATCTATAGGTGTCTATTAGGTCCATTTGATTTAGTGACTCTGTAAGTGCTTTTATTTCCCTATTTTTTTTCTGTCTAGTTCATCTGTCCCTTGGTGAGAGTGGAGTGTTGAAGTCTCCCACTACTAAGGTATTAGGATCATTCTGTGATTTAAGCTTTAATATTGTTTCATTTACAAATGTGGGTGCTCTTGTATTTTGGGGTAGATATTCAAAATTGTGATGTCTTCTTGATGGATTTTTCCTTTGATGAGAAAATGGTGGCCCTCCTTATCTTTTTTTATTAACTTGGGTTGAAAGTCTATTTTATTAGATATTAGGATGGCTACTCCAGCTTGTTTTCTGGAACCTTTTGCTTGAAAAACTTTTTTCCAACCCTTTAGTCTGAGGTAGTGTTTATCTTTGTTGCATAAGTGTGTTTCTTGGACGCAACAGAATGTTAGATCCTGTTTCCACAATCATTCTGTTAGGCTGTATCTGTTTATTGGGGAGTTGAGTCCATTGATGTTGATAGATACTAGTGACCAACAATTGTTACTTACTTTTGATGTGGCATTGGTGGTGTCACTGAGTTTCATTGCTTGTACTCTTTTGTTGTTTTGTTGTTGTTGTTGTTGTTGTTGTGTAGTTATCTATTTCCTTGTTTGTTTAGATATAGTTGTTTTCTTTGGTTTGGAGTTTTCGTTTTAGTAACTTCTGTAGAACTGGGTTAGTGTGTAGATATTGTTTAAATTTGGTTTTGTCATGGAATATTTTGAATTTTCCGTTTATGTCTATTGAAAGTTTTGCTGGGTATAGTAGTCTGGGTTGGAATCTGTGCTCCCTTCAGGACTGCATGATTTGTGTCCAGGCTCTTCTGGCTGTCATAGTTTCTGTTGAGAAATCTGGTATGATTCTGATAGGTCTACCTTCATATAATACTTGCCGTTTTTCCCTTGATGCTTTTAGAATTTTGTTGTTGTTGTTGTTCTGTAGGTTCATTGTTTTGACTATGATTTGACATGAAGAATTTCTTTTCTCGTCTAGTCTACTTGGTGCTCTGTAGGCATCTTGTATGTTTATGGACATCTCTTTCTTTAAGTTGGGAAAATTTTCCTCTATAATTTTCTTGAAAATATTTACCGGACCTTTGAGCCTGATGTCTTGTTTTTCTTCTACTCCTATTAATCTTAGATTTTGTCTTTTCATGATGTCCTTCATTTCTTGGATGTTTTGTGTTTGGAATTTTTCTGATTTTATTTTTTCTTTGAGAGCTGTGTCAATTTTTGCAAGTGTAATTTCAGCTCCTGAGGTTCTTTCTTCCATCTCTTGTATTCTGTTGGTGATGCTTACCTTTGTAGTTCCTGATCTTTTCTCTATGTTCTCCATCTCCAGGTTTTTCTATATTTCTGTTTTCTCTATTGATTCTAATTCTGTTTTGTCTTGCACCATTTCCTTCATCTCTTTGAATGTGGGGACCTGCTTTTCAATGCCAAATTCTATTTTGTTTGTTTGTTTGTCTGTTTCCTCTCTATATATCACTAATTGTGCCTCTACTTCTTTGGCTGTATTTGCCTCTATATCTATGAGATTTGTTTATTTCTTCTTTATTTGCCTTCATTTGTGTGGACATTCCTTTGAGAGCTTTGTTCAGTTCCTCTTTGTTTGCCTCAACTTTCTTGGTAGTTTCTCTGATAGCTTTATTTATTTCTTCTTTGTTCGTCTCGATTTCTTTGGATATTTCTCTGAGGCCTTTGTTCATTTCATCTTTATGGGCCTCTAATAACTGGAAAAACATACTTTTGAAGTTGTTTTCTTGTGTATCTATTGATTTGAAGTGTCCATTGTATTGTGTGGTTGCTGGTGAGGTCATAATGTCCTGATTTTTGTTGGGTGTGTTCTTATGGCCTCTAGCCATCTTGTTATTTATAACCCTCACTGTTTACTCCTCTAGTTTATAGATCAGGCTATGATTGTCTCTTCCTGTTTTCTGGACTGTTTTTTCAGGAAGATGGGAGAAGTTCACTGGTTTGGGAGAGTGTGTTGTGGTTTCAGTTTTACCTAAGTATGGAATATGACTCTGGCACTATTCACATGTGATTTTAGTGGGCACAGTGTGCATGTGCAGATTCTCTGACTATTGCAGTGGCCTCCAGGCCAAACTAGTATGCAGTTCTGTCTGGGATCCAGGGATTATTTTCCTGGATTACACTGGTGGACCCACAAGGCAGAGGCTTCAGCATTGGAGTCACTATTCCTAGAATCCCTATAATGCCCACACTAGGGGTGTGGGTGGCAGGAATTTTGTCTGTTTGTTTGTGTAGAGAGTCCCTGGGTCTGGGGCAAACTCTCCCTAGAAGGCTCACTCACTCCCTTGCAGGACCAGTTGTAAAGCACAAGGGTTCCCCTTGCTCTGTACTCTCAGATTTGGTCCTGCTGTGGAAAATTCGGGGGTAGGCTAACAGCTCTGTGGCACTGCTGCTAGGCTAACAGCTCTGTGGCACTGTGGCAGCAGGACTCAGTGTCCACCTTCCCTGTGTGTGGCCTCTCTGTCCTTCCCCTCCACCAGGGAAGGGTTATGTTGGCTGGGCCAAGGGTAGCATGGAAAAGAGTTGGATTGAGTATCCTCAGCCCCAGTTCCTGGGCCCAGATTTCTCTGCCAGAAGCAGCCTGGAGCTAGAACCTATGTTTGCCAATTCCTGGTGAGTACCAGATAGGGTTGAGTGTCCTCAGATCCAGAACTCAGGTTTCTCTGCCAGGAGCCACTGGGTGAGTTGGAGAGGGGGTGCTGTGTCCTTTGGCAGGCTGCCTCTCTGTCCTTCCCCTCTGTCCTTCCCCTCTGCTAGGGCAAACTTATGGCAGCACTCTCAGGGGAGTGGCAGGAGGACTTGGGACTTCTTAGCCCCCTATCCTGAGCCGGGGTTTCTTTGACAGGGGCCGGGGGCTGCCGATGCTAGGACTTGGTGCTAGACCTTATGCTAGACCTTGGTGCTGGACCTGGGAGAGGCTCAGGATGTGTTGAATGACCACAGTCCCAGATCCCGAGCTGAAGTTTGTTTGCTAGTAGCAGTCAGCAGCACTGGGGTTCGGACACTGTGGAGCTGCTGTGTACCTCTCTATCCTTCAGCTCCACCTGGGCAGGGTTATGTTAGTGTTCTCATTCTTGGGGGAGTGCCCAAAAGGATTGGGTTTTCTCAGATCTGATCTCAGGTTTGTTTTTTATTGTTGTTGTTGTTGTTGGGAGCTACAGCTCTTGCTGGGGCTGGGGTATAGACAGTGTGGTCTGTGGCAGATTCTGCTGGATGCCTCCTGCAAAGAGGGAGTAGGGTGTTGGATGCGGGGGAAGTGCTTGGGGATCACCTCTCAGGGTGTCTTCTCCCAGAGGAGTCTGCCATGACCTGATTCTAGATGGACTCAGATCATGGGTAGTCTCTCTCTTCTTGGAAGTCTAGATAACTCTGTTCTGGGTTGATCAGCCCCTTCACTCAGCAATTTCCACGTTGCAGGTCCTCTCCCCTTCAGCTAAGCTGAACCCTAGCCACTACCATATTCCGATCAGGCGACAAGCTATATTTCTTTTTACATATCTCTTGCTCTCACCCTTGCTTTTCAGTCAACATAAAAACTCATCAAAATCCTTTCCATCTTGACATAATTCTGCTGGAGCCTATGATTTTTTTCATACACAAAGCAAAAACAAGTTATATTAATACAAAAAAGGTCTGAGAATGCCAAATCCTTTTTTTTTTTAATTACTTCCCTGTAGTAGACAAGGTGGTCCAATTTTTCATAAAAAAAACTCTAAGGACTTAGAACAAGTTTTAAGGAACTTGGTGAAACTTACTCTTTTCTGTCTCAAGGTGAAGACCATGGCAGAAACATGTTTTTTTGTTTTTTGTTTTTTTTATAAACAAAGCAGCCTAACAAGCAAACAGCTCTCCACAAGATACATTATAAAAAACTGCAATATTTTTTTCAATTAGCTCATATCATATGGCTTGGTTTCATTTAGTAAAAGTAATAAAATAAATATCAAAGTTTTTTGTTTTCCCCCCAAAGTATGGAGAATCTGTTTCAAACTTTGTCTAAAATCCCTGATAAACTTTAAAATTTTTATAGTCTTAAAAATTTTTCAAAACCTGTTTTTGCAATATTAAAATAAAGTACCCCTTTTTGTAGGAGAGAATTCACAAAGCATAACCATAGTTTTAAAGATGAAAACCAGATTTTAAAAGCAGTGCAAACAATTTAATTTTTAAAACCCATACTACTTTAAAATAACTCATCCTTTTAGTCTAAAAGGAAATGAAAATTATTTGACTAAGGTTCCCCCCTTTTATTTTAAACCAATATCATGTGACTACCAAGATGATGGTCACAGGTAACATTATATTCTACTAGGCAATTTCAAGATGGAAGAGTCATCCATCATTGTTGCCATAAACACATAGGCACACATATATATTTTAAACAAATTTGAATTTAATATTTAAACATACCCAAATTATTTTTGATCAGATTAATGATGACCCACAGAGCATAAAATTAGTCAAAGACAGACATGATGGCCATACATACATTTAAACAGACAAAACTGTTCTTACTCCAACTAAAACTGATGGTGGGATTAGTCATCCACCGCAGACACAAGTACATTTCCTCTTGAGTCCCACAGCTGTGACTCTCAAGTCTGTCTACTCAATCATGTCCCACCACTCCTACAAACACCACAAGGCCTTCAGAATAGAAAACAGAAGGTAGACACAAACAAATACTGCACAGAGACATTGAGACAAAAAAACACTCACCAGCTGGCCGAATTTCCTGGGACCAAAACTGACTCTTCTGAGGCTGGCCAAACATACTGATTCCCCTGCTGCTATACCCCAGTGAGTGCAGGAGGTATGGGGCATGCTGCCTCAGGAGACAGGAAGAGTGGGCTGTTGCCCTGGGAGATATCAAGTGGTATTCACTGGGACCAGGCAGGCTAGGCCTGTGAGAGCAGACCTTCTGGAGCTTACAGTGTGTCTGGGTGACTATGCCCTGCCCCAGGCTTTCCATAGCCAGGAGTATAAGGTCACCATGCTCCACCATGTTGGACAAGGTCACTGTGCAACACCATATTGGAAGTGTGTCTGGCAAAGGTCTAACAATTTCACTCACCAACAGATACACACACACACACACACACACACACACACACAAAAGAACCAAAACAGACTAGACAGATTACCCACCAAAATACTGATGAAGCCAGAGGTATCCCCCTAAACTTTGGAAGCTGTGACCACCAATGTGTCCACATTGATCATGTCTTGCTACTCAGATAATAACACCCACTCTCCTAGGAATTTTCAGAATAGAGAACAGAAAGTACTGCACACACAGACTTTGCACAGAGACATTTAGACCTTTATGGCCCCCCAAAATGTTCTGCCCAATTTAAGAACCCCAAGAGACCAGGAATAAACAGACTTTGCTGTAAATATACGAGGTTCTTTTATTACAAATTGCAAACTGAAGCTTGGGCCCACACCCCCCATCATCGAAGAGGTGGGAGCCAAGAGCCCCATGCTCAGGTGAGTTGGGTGATTTAATATTCTGGTCCATCCCAGCATGCCCAAGGTAGGGGCGCTTCCTGCCTGGCAAACACCTATTGGTCAAAATGCTACATTTTGAATTGTTTGGCTATAGGAAGGTTCCCAGACCATTAATGACCTGCCGTCCCTCCCTAAAGGAATGGGCCAGTTTCATGTCAACTGTATCTCTAGTGGGTGGGGAAAGAATTCAGTAAGGTGGTTCTTTCCATTGAGCATTACAAGACTTCTCCACCCTACCTAGTTCAGGCCATAATAATAGCTGCTAACTTTTAATCTTTTGGTCTATCACAGTATGTTGACAACATTTACAATGATTTTTAACATGAAAAAAACATCCCATTAAAGAGATCAGAGTTTGACTTTGTAAGGCATGCTTTCCAGAAACTCATTATGTAACAGAGAATCCTTGCCATGAACAAGTGGATACCCATCTATGTCAGACCCCATGAGCTTAGGTGGAACCTCTGAACATTAACACTACACTTAGAATTTTGCTCTGGAGGACTACAGCTGCTCTTGCATACTAGGTATATAACACCAACCCATTTCTCTGTCCTGATGGCCCCATTTTCACTGTAAACTTCACGACCAGTGAACTTGTTCAATGATCACTGAGTAGGATACAGCTGCCGATCCAGCCAGGTCAGCCAAGGCAACCATGCTCATAGAGGGTTGACAACAGTAGTGTGGAATAACATCAGTTGTCATATAATATCTTGTCCTTCAGTTATCTGTTTACAGACACTTATCTTCCTCTGTTTCAGCCAAACCAGTCCAAGGAATTATCTGGTTTCCTTTTCTTTTCCCTGCTTTTAAAGCCTCAATACCCAAGGAAACCTAGGTGCCAGCCTATTAAAACAATAAAAATGTGAAGGTACATTTTGTGAGTACACGGGTGACAGCTCAGTTCAAAGTCACAATGTTGGAAATTTCTGATCCCGTACCACAGTAGGAGACCACCTTGTCATTCAGTAATCCTCCTTAATTCCACATCATTCCCTACTAGGAAGCTGTCCAGTTAAATAAAGTAAGATTAAAGTCTCATGGCCTACCTGAGATTGTAACAAAGGTACACAGTAGTAAAGATGTGGTATCTGGATAAAGGAATGATATAAATAAAGGATTGTTGGGTTTCACAAGAAAAAGTCACATGTGCACAGCATCAGAGAAACAAAATGCTGAGGAAAGTTTGCTTGTTCATCTCCATGGAAAAGTCAGGATTCTCTCAGGTGCTAATTGGCTGAGAGGGAAAACAATGTCATGAAACAGGTTAAAGTCTGTAAGTGTTTCAGGAGCCAGATATTAAAAGTGCAAAGTGGACAGCCTGCTTGAGAGAAAGGCTGAGCAGCCCTACATGCCTCAAACTGGGTAGCTGAAAGCTCACAATCCAAATGTGACAGTTTCTGTGTCCAATAGTCTTAGTTCAGGAAAAGTGTCACATATTTCTTTCAAGTGTGCTGAGAACCAAAGCTATTTACTGAAGCCAAAGACAAATAGTGAGCAAATGTCATTTGGTAGAAAACCAAAGCCAATTAGTGAAAGAGTTATCTAGGACTCTAGGTCATGGGCGACAGATTTGTGAGGACATCTGTCTGTCAGTTTTAGAACATCCCTGAGATATCTTAATAAAACATCCTTACAATATATTGCAGGTGCAATATTCAAGCCATGAAAGCACTCTTGCTATCTCCTGCAGCAGTAATTCACCCTTTTCTCTTCCCTGCCTTCTCACTATATAAGTTGGGTAAAAATTTCTAATAAATGAGGTCCCAAATCCCTTGAAATAGGTAAGGACAAGGCTGCAATTCCCCAACTCTCCTGAGCTACTTCTGTCTGTGATTCTCTCTCCAAACCTATGCTGGAACTGGAGGCTCCAGTCCTAGTTCACCCTGCCGCCCACTTCCTTTAACCCTCCCTTACAGCCCTGTACTCCCAGACATGGGATTGTCCTAATGACACACCTTTCCCTGAAAAGGCCATTTCCCTTGGGGAGAAAGCCGCCAATTCCTGTAATCAAGACTGGCAACCCCTCACATCTTTCACAGCTTCAGCTGCTGTTCCATGTATTAAAGCTCCTCCTTTCTTCTTGCCAGCTTTACAGTTTTGATTCTGACTTCGATAATGCTGCTCAGCACGTTAAAACTAAACTCTGTCAGGTGGTCAAATCCCTCAGAGAACTGCTCCAAAAGAAAAGAAAGCATTTAAAACTTCTTAAAGAACGGTGGGAGCTGAATTTTTAATTAATCAGACCCCCTCCTGCAGCAGCCTGCCTCCTGCCCAAGACAGAGAAAAAGGCTTCCAATACCTTGCAGGCTTTTTCTGTAACTCGAAGGAGAGAGCAGGCTCCTGCCCAACCCCCCACCAAAGAAGTCCGGTCCATCTTGGCCCCTGAAGTAAAGGGAGAGGACTTTAACCCAGATGATGAGAATAATCTTACCTCTGGCGAAGAGGCCCCTGCTTTCAAAAAGGAAATTTCTGCCATCTCAGATGGGCATGGATTTGGAATATATGAACAGCAGCATCACCCCCTTGGATTTAGATATATAAAATAAATGAAAAATCTATAGGCAAAATATGGCCTGTTTGTTCCCTTCACACTGCCCATAATTGAAATTCTGAGGATTGGTAATTTTTAATGGGTGCAGTATATTTGATTTTGTCCTCTGGAAGTCAGATTTTACTGAATTTTGCAGGGAGAACACATGCTATCATGGGGTGGCTAGCAGCACTTCAAAACACTGGATGTTTCAAAAATTAGGAGGGAATAGCTCCTGTGATACCAATGAGCAACAAGCCAAGTACCCTCCTGGTCTTCTTTCTCAAATACAAACTGCTGGACTCAAGGCTTAGAAATGGCTTCCCCCTAAAGGAGCCATAATTAACTTCCTAGCTAAAATCCAACAAGGACCAGATGAGCCCTATAGTAATTTCATCAGCCACCTTACTGACACAGTGGAAAGGTTTCTGGGTAAATATAAAAATGAAAGGGGATTCATACAGCATCTCACTTTCAAAAATGCTAACCCTGCCTGCCAAGCTGCCATAAGGTCATACCACAAAGGCAAGGACATTTCTGATTATAACAGGTACTGTGCAGGCATCAGCTCATCTCATTCTATTGGCTTTTCAATTGGAGCTGCCATCAAAGGCCTAACTTAGGGCTCCCTCCCTAAAGCTTGCTTTATTTGCAAACAACAAGGAGATTTCACAAAGTATTGTAAGGCTGCTAAGGCTGAGCACCAACTTCCTTCATCTCTATGTCCCAGGTGCAAAAGAGGGAAACACTGGGTCTCAGAGTGTCACTCTTAAATGGATATTCAAGGCAATTCCCTACCAAAGCAGGGAAACTTATTAAGGGGCCTTGTCCTTACCCGAAAATGAGATAAACCTCTGGGACTATAGGGTTTGTCCCACAAACATTAACCCCTCAAGCTCAGGCATTTCAAGTATTTCCTCTATTGCCAAACAATCGATCCTTTTCTCCCTCCCCTGAGAAACCACAAGAAGCACAGGGATGGACTGTTCACCAGCACAATACTAACACCTAATGGGAATTCAGGTCATGCATACAGGAGTTTCGGGCCCCCAGCCTTCTGGCATCTTTGGACAACTTCTTAGTATTGGTAGTTCAGCTCTCCAAGGACTAAATATCTCCCCTGGTGTTATTGATAATGATTATACAGGAGAGATAAAAATTCTAGCTTCTTCCACTTCTGGTCCCTTAACTATTAACAAGGAACAAAGAATTGCTCAGCTATTATTGCTTCCTCTCACCCATCTTAACCAGAAAAGCTTTCGAAAATTCAGAGGCAGCAATAATTTTGGATCCTTGGATGCTTACTGAATTCAGACAATTACTCAGGATAGACCCCTCCTCAATTTAAAATTGGATGGAAAAACTTTGAAGGGCTTGTAGATACCAGAATGGATGCCACCATAATTAAAAAAAAATGCCTCCCTCCTGGCCCCTTACAGCTTCTTTAATCCACCTCAGGGTCATAGCACACAAATGTCCAATCCCCAGCAAAGTTCTAAAGTCCTCACATAGACAGATGAAGAAGGTAATACAGGCTCCTTTGACCCTATGTTGTGCCTGGCCTACCTGTTAATCTCTGGGGTTGGGATATTCTCTCCCAGTTAAATCTCATTATTTGTAGTACAAATAAAATTTTTACCCACCAAATGCTAAAACAGGGCTTTCTTTCCAGACAAGGCTTAAGAAAACATTCACAAGGAATAAAAGAACCTATCCAAGTAACTGAAAAATCTTACCGCCCAGAATTAGGCATGACAAATTTACCCTAATGGCTGTTGGCATCCCTGTACCTCATGCAGACAAAATCACTTAGAAATCTGATGAAGCTGTTTGGGTTGGTCAATGTCCTTTAACCTCAGAAAAGTTAGCAGCTTCTGTGGCATTAATACAGGAACAGCTTGCCACTGTTCCTACTTCTCCTTGGAAAACTCCTATTTTAGTTATTAAGAAAAAGTCTTGCAAATTGAGGTAAGCAAGACCTAAGAAACATTAAGAAAACTATGCTCACCATGGGTGCTTTACAACCAGGACTACCTACCCCTGTAGCCATCCCTGCTGGCTTTTATAAGATAGTTATAGATCTCAAAGATTTTTTTATGAACCCTCTACATCCCAGAGATGAAAAGTGTTTAGTTTTTACCCTGCCAGTAACAAACTTCAAAGGGCCTATGCCTTGTTTCCAATGGAAAGTTTTGACCCAAGGCATGGATAATAGCCTGACTCTGTGTCAAAAGTCTGTATCTCAGATTATTGATCCTTTTAGAACACTCTGCCCTTCTATTTATATAATATATAATATGGCTGATATCCTTTAGATGGACGTGATGGCTCACTGGTGTTTCATTGCTGTCAGAAGCTTTCACAAACATTAATAGATTATGGTTTACAAATAACACCAGATAAAATTCAATTAAAAGACCCATATTTTTATTTAGGATTTGAGCTCCATAATCAAAAAATTACTACACAAAAATCCAGTTAAAAACTAGCCATTTAAAGACATTATATATGACTTTCAAAAGCTCTTAGAAGATATCAATTGGATAAGACTTTATCTTAAACTCATCAAAGGGAAACTTAAAACTCTCTTTGATATTCTCATTAACAATTAGGGAAATGCAAATCAAAACAACCCTGAGATTTCACCTTACACTCATCAGAATGGCCAAGATCAAAAACTCAAGTGACAACACATGCTGGAGAGGTTGTGGAGAAAGGGAAACCCTCCTCCACTGCTAGTGGGAATGTAAACTTGTACAGGCACTCTGGAAATCACTCTGGCACTTTTGCAGACAACTAGGAATAGTGCTTCCTCAAGATCCACCCATCCTAGGCCTATATCAAAAAGAGGCTCAAGTACACAAAAAGAAAATTTGCTCAACAATGTTTTTAGCAGCTTTATTTGTAATAGCCAGAAGCTGGAAACAGCCCAGATGCCTCTCAACTGAAGAATGGATGCAGAAATTGTGGTACATTTATACAATGGAGTATTACTCAGCAATGAAAAATAAGGAAATCATGAAATTTGTAGGTAAATGGTGGGACCTGGAAAGGATCATCCTGAGTGAGTTGTCCCAGAATCAAAAAGACACACTAGGTATATACTCACTCATATAGACATGCAACATAGGATGCAACCCACTGATATATGTACACTAAAGAAAATAAGCAAGACAGAGGACCCTAACTAAAACACTCAATCACCATCCTGAAACGCAAAGAGGATGGACATCAGAAGAAGAAGAAAACAGTAAACAACCTAGGAACCTGCCACAGAGGGCCTCTGAAAGCCTCTGCCCTGCAAACTATGAAAGCAGATGCTGAGCCTGATGGTTGACTGTTGGGTAGAGTGAATGGAATTTTAAGTACAACAAATAGATGGCCCCTCTTCAGAAAAAAAACAAACATAGAACCACCAAGAGACAAACCATGTACTCCTGACATCTGGGCTAGTGAGAACCCCTGAGATCCTTTTCTTTTCTTTACAAATAATACCACTTTGGATAATATTCCTTTAAGTGATGATGCAATGCCAGAAGGTGATTACAGACCAGAAGAACAATGTCCACCAACCCTATAAATATACATGGTAAGATCCAGAGAATATGGTGAGGTATATTATATGCAATCACAAGTCACTTCTGATACTGAGTGGTACCCAGACATGTCCTTTCTTGCCCCATACCCCTGACTCACTCTTCACCTGTGAACAATGGGAACTGGCAATTGGACTTTCTGCCTGCCCAGGTTATAAGGATTAAAGGATGTGGAGGTGCTGGAGACTTTTACTGCACCTCCTGGGGATGTGAAACCTCAACTGTAATTGCCACAGGAAGCTGGGGACACCTTAATAGTGATGATTACATTGTGATAACTGTTACAACTAAGATTGATATTAACTCCTGGAAATCACATTATTATTTGACAAATACTTGTTATGGGCTAAGATGTCCTCAAGCTGGCAACAGCTCCAGCTCCCCATCTTAAAGCTATATTTTACTTCTAAAGGAAAACAAAAATCAGTTCCCTCACATTTGGGCCTCACCTGGGGCCTATGCATATAATGCAGTGGGCCAAGAATGGTCCAGGAGTTATCATTTACCTCACCCTAAGGAAAGAATCAGATATTCCACCCATAGCTATTGGACCCAATCCTGTCTTTGCCCCACCCACACAGATAGAATCCAGGAAAAATGATTTTCCTACACAGACAGAGCCTAAGAAAAATGTCCCTGCCTCCCCAACCCCTTCCTTTGCTGATAAGCCTATCACCTCTTTAATTGAAGATGGGATTAATACACACCATATTATTTTGAACCTTATTAATAATACCTTCTTAGCCTTGAATCATACATGTCCTGAGGTTACTGAGTCCTGTTGTCTTTGTTATGATTCTGCCCCTCCTTTTTATGAAGGTATTGCTGTCACTGAGGAAATAGTTTACTCCTCTGACCATTCTAAATGCAGATGGTCACAACAAGCTGAGGCTAGATTGACTCTGACTTCTGTTTCTCAACTTGGGTTATGCATAGTTAATAGTATTCCTCAGAAATACAGACATCTTTGTAATGAAAACATTACACCATCAAGCTACCTTCCCAATTATATCCTCAGAGTCAATAATAGCTGGTGGATTTGAAGTGATGGTCTTATCCCCTATATATACTCCCCTAACCTCAAAAGCAATTTTACCACATTCTGTGTCCTTGTCCAATTAATTCCCTGCTTGATTTATTATTCTGGGGAAGATTTTTCCTGGTTTTGGGAACCTGTTAATGACCATGAATTGCTTAGAACAAAAAGAGAGGCCCTAACAGCAGTTACACTAACTGTTCTCCTTGCCTTCTGAGGTGTGGGTGCTGGGCAGGCATAACCTCTCTAGTTCTCTCCAATAAGCATTACTCTGACCTTTTTCTGGATAATTGGCAAGGATGTTGAGAGATTGGAGATTGGCATCACCAACTTGGAGAAATCACTTGTCTCACTGTCTGAAGTTGTCCTACAAAATTGAGGAGAGCTAGACTTGCTTTTCCTCCAGCAAGGGGGACTCTGTGCTGCTTTTACACAGATTATACTGGGATTGTTAGGGGCACCATGGCTAAGGTGAAGGAAGGTCTAGAAGAAAGAAAGAGACAGAGAGAACAAGAGTAGAGTTGTTTCATAATTGGTTTTCAACCTTTCTCTGGCTCACCAACCCTCCTTCATTCAATTGTGGGACCCATGGTGGGTTTTCTTCTCCTCATATCTTTCTGCCCATGGGCCATTAAAAGACTTACTAACTTTGTAAAACAGCAAATTGACTCCTTGGCATCTAAACACATGCAAGTTCATTATCACAGACTTGATTTGGCTGACAGAGGCTTAGCTGAACACAAGGAAGACTGCTAAATGTCCATTACATGGGTCTTGACTGCTTGCATTTGGCTTTCATGGGAACAGAGTGAAACTCAGATGAATGTTTGCCTGATGTAGAATGAGCTTCACTGGGGTACAGGATGAGGTACCACAGGTAAAGGGCCCAATTTCCAGCTTCTGCATTCCCTGAGAAGCAAACTTGATTGCATAGATTTTGGTGTCTGATTACCCCTAACCACAACCTGCTGGGGATGCCCTCAGGAATTGATGGGGTTTTCCTCTCCTCCCCAAAAGGTACCCAAAAAGTCTGAAAAATGCCTTGGGAGGATAAGGTCACTATTTACCCCCTCTGGTTAATGCCCACCATTTTCAAAAGACCTCATGTTCAAAACCTACTTGCTAGCCTCTTAAATTGTTTAAGAATGGAGGAGATCCTGGGAGCCAAAGCTGTTTACTGAAGCCAACGCCACATAGTGAGCCAAAGCTATTTAGTGAAGACAAAGCTGTTTATGGAAGCTAAAGCCTAATAGTAACCAAAAGTCATTTGATAGAAACCTAAAGCCAATTAGTAAAGGAGTTATCGAGGAGCCTAGGTCATGGGTGATAGATTTGTGAGGACATCCATTTGTTAGTCTTAAAGCATCCATGAGATATCTTAAGAAAACATCCTTACAGTATCTTATGCAATATTCAAGCCGTGATAGCACTCTTGCTATGTGCTGCAGCAGTAATTTAGCATTCCTCCTTTCCTGCCTTCTCCCTATATAAGTTGGGTAAAAATTTCTAATAAATGAGGTTTTGATCAGACAAACAGAATTGGCCTCCTTCTTCAGGTCTCTGTCCCATATCATTCTTTTCAACACCCCCTCCCCATTAGGAACCATTGCACTCTCACTGGACAGGACACAGTGGTCATTAATAAATTCATATGACTTTCACATCATCACAGATTCCATTATTATTTGTTAAATGTACAGATATATCCTCAGTCATTGAATTCCTTATTGTGAAAACGCTCCTTGACCAAGGCAAATCTTTGAACAAAAAGCATTTAATTAGGGCCTTAATTATATTTTTACAGAGACCATCCAGGGCCATGTCAGCAAGCAGTCATCAAGTTGTTGTCCTTCAGCAGAACTGAGAAGTTTTCATATTCAATCACATGCCCCAGGAAGAGAGAGGGGAACAGAGAATGAAAGAATGAGTAAGAGCTAGAGAGACAGATTCAGAAATAGAGAGACCAAGACTGACAGAAAAAAAGATATAAAGTGACAGAGACAGAGAGACAAAGACTCAATTATGTCTTGTTACTATCATTGGCATATCAACCTCAAAGCACACCCTCCTATAATAGAACTCCAATAGGAATTACATTATCTAACAAGGCCATACCTCCTACCCTTTTCCAGACATTTCCTCACTGGAGACTCAACATGTAAATAGAGGAGCTTCAAGTGCGCATTTCAATTTAAATCACTAGAGATATTGCCATTCAAATCACCAGGAAGTAGAAGAAAATGGAGAGAATTTAAGGCAATAAGAACAGATTTATCATCATATTTTGTCATCAATACAATGAATAAAGTCCCAGCACCTTTAAACGACTAAAGAACAAGATTGACAATCTCCTTTTGGAAAAAATGTGGAATATTTCCATAATGGATTATTGTTCAGCTGAGAAAATGACATCATGATATTTTCAGGCAAATGGATGGAACCAGAAAAAATTATCCTGGGTGAAGTAACTAAAATGCAGAAAGACAAATATAGTATGTGATCACTTATTAGGAAGTCTCCTAAGAGTGTGGGATAATGTTCCAATAGGCCATCTATTCTGACCCAGATAGTTTTCCACAAGGAAATTATGTTAATTGAGTTGTTGTGTCAGGCCCTTGTTATTAAAATATATTGTTTTCTGCCCCCAGTTGATAGATTAGTGCCATGTTCTTGGATCCAAAAAGCTGCTTCCTTCTGCATCACATGGGATTGCATACAGATAACCATAGTCTGATATTATGCAGAGAGAGACCTTAAAACACCCAGCTCTAAATAGGATTTTCCTATGAAATTCTCCCTTCCCTGAGAGCTCTGGGAAGCCAGCAGGAGAGGAGGCAGGAAGAGTGCCATAAGCAGAGGGAATTCAGGACACAAGGAGAACAAGGCCCTGAGAATCAGGCTGAGGGGAACATGATATAGTCAGCCTTGATGAGACAAGATAAGCTAGGCTCAGACAGAAGGAGGAGGAGGACCACACCTCTCAGTGAAGTAGGGAAAAGCCATAGGAATAGAAGAAAGAGAGTGGATGGAACTGGAAGGCGAAAAGGAAGGGGGCAGAAGAGGAGATACCAAGTGAACAAATTGTAATAAATAAATACAGAAGAAAACCTGTGATCAAGGTGATGAAGTATAGAGGTCTTCAGGATAGGCTTCTTCTTGGGGGTGGTGCCAGTGTGTGTCAAGGATGAACTCAGGTTTCTTTAAGGAACTTGGCACTGAGAATCTGATCCTGTTCTAACAAGTACATGAACAACTCATACTTCAATTGATTACTTTAAAGAAAAAAAAGAATTTAGTTTGACACATGGGTGCAATGAAAGAGCATTCCAATATATTCAATAAAAGTAATATGTTGATAACTTTTACAATGATTTTTCACATGTAGAAAAGATCCTGCTAAGGAGGGCAGAGTTTGACTTTGTAAGGTATGCTTTGCAAGAACTCATTATGGAGCTGAGAATCCTAGAAATGAACTAGCGTTTAACTAGCTACTTCAGACTGCTTGAGCTCAGGTGGCACCTCTGAACAAGCAGTCCTGGCACTAACACTACATGCAGAGGGTTTCTCTGGAGCACCACTGTAGGAAACACAGCTGCTTCTATGTACTAGGCATAGAGCATGGACCCATTTTACTGTCGTGAAGGCCTAGTTTTAAATGTAAACCCAAAATAAGGAGGGTTCCTCACTGATCAGTGAGTAGGACACATCTGCCAATCCAGCCAGATGAGCCAAGGCAACCCAGGTGAAAGAAGGTTGGCAATAAAAGTGTGAAAAAGCACCAGCTGTAAAATAGTGAATTGACCCTCAGTTCTCCTTTTACATACACATTGATCTTTTACTGTTTCAGCCAAACAAGTCCCAGGAATTTTCTGGTTTCAGTCTCTTTCCACTGTTCTTATTTATCATAAGAATGTGAAGATACAGTTAGTGAGTATGCAAGTAACTGATCAGTTCAAAGTCACAGCTTAGGAACTTTCTGATCCAAGACCACAGTAGCAGATCACCTTGTCATTCAGTACATAAACCTTAATCCCACATCAGTTTGAAACTTCCCTACTTAGGAAGATGTCCAATTCAATAAACTTTAAAGTTTCATTTTCTAACTGACATTGTTATAGAGGTAAACAGGAGCAAACGTGTGAGATTAGGATAAAGGGATGAGATAAAGGCTTGTTAGGTTTTGCAAGAAAAAATTTACTTGTGCACAGAATTGAGATAGTGGACAATGAGGAAAGTTTGTTTACTAATTTTTATGGAAACCTCAAGATTCTCTCAGGTGCTGATTGGCTGAGAGGCAGAATAATGTCATGAAACAGGTGAAAGCCAATAAGAATTTCAGGAGCCAGTTATTAAAATGTCTAAGTGGAAAGCATGACTGAGAGAAAGGTTGAGCAGTCCTACATGCCTCAATCTGGGGAGCTGAAAGCACACAACTTAGAAATGAGAGTTCCTTTGTCCAAGATTCCTAGTTGAGGAAAAGTTTCACATATTTTTTTCAACTGGTCAATAGTAAAGTCAAGTTTCCTTGACATGTGAGTTTCACATTATCACAGATTCCATTATTCATTGTTAAATGCACAGATATGTCCTCAGTAATTGAATTACTTACTGTGAAAATGCTGCATTACCAAGGCAATTCTTTGATCAAATAGTGTTTAATTGGGTCCTTGTTTATATTTTTACAAAAAACATCTCTGATGTCCCATCAGAAAGCAGTCATCTTGTTGTAGCCTTGAGCAGAACTGAGAGCTTTTCATACTGAGCAACAAGCAGCAAGCAGAGAGAGGAAGACTGAGGGAGACAGAGAGAAAGAGCTAGAGAGACATATTCAGAAATATAGAGAACAAAACAAAAAGAAACAAATATAAATATTGACAGAGACCAAGAGACAGGTCTCCTCACTTTCATTGGTATATCAACCTCAAAGCACACCCTCCCATAATATAACTCCAATATGAATTATATTATCTAACATGTCCATATATTTTAAACCTTCCCAGATTTTCCTCAGTGGGGATTAAACATGTAAATAGATAAGCTTCAAGGGGACATTGCAATTCAAATCACCAGGAAGTGGAAGTAGATGGAGGGATTTCTAGGCTAAAAGAACATAGTTTATCATTCTTTACAATGATAAAAATCCCAGTAACTTCCAAGTTAGAAAGAACAGGACTGACAATCTCCTTTGGTTAACATATGGAATATTTTCCTAACAGAGTATTATTCAGCTAAGGAAATGAGATCATGTTATTTTCAAGCAAATTAATGAAACCAGGAAAAATCATTGTGGTTGAAATAACTAAAATGCAGAAAGACAAATATGGTATGTATTCACTTATTAAGAGATCTCCAATAGTGAGGGATAAAGTTCCAATATTATGAACAAACCAATCTTAAACTAGGGAGATTGATTGACAATTAGTTGAGTTGTTGGGGAAGGGCATCCTATGGAAAATTTCAGGCTACTGTTATTAAGATATGTTGCTCTCTGCCCACAACTGATAGATCAATTTCATGCTCTTGCATCCACAGAGATGCTTACTTCTGCTTCAATTTGGATTGCATACAGAGACCCACAGTCCAATATGCACAGAGAGACCTCAAAACACCCAGCTTGAAATGAGATTTTCCTATGAAATTCTCCCTCCCCTCAGAATTCTGGGAAGCCTGCAGGAAAGGAGGCAGGAAGACTTTCATAAGTAGAGTGAATTGGGGACACGAGGAAAAATTGCTCTGAAAATTAGGCCACAGGATAAATTTTTGAAGCTAGCCTTGATTAGACCTTATAAGCTAGGGTCAGATAGAAAGGGGAGGAGACCACACATATCTCAGTAATTGGAGAATGGCAAATGGGTAGAAGAAGGATGGTGGATAGGACTAGAAAGAGAAGATGTAGGGTAGTGTAGATGGGATACAAAGTTAACTCATCATAATAAATAAATACATAAGAAAACTGTGAACAAATTAATGAAGTATAGAGCTTTTCAGGACTGATGGCTTCTTCTTCTGGGTAGTGCCAGTGTTGGGCAAGGATGAACTCAGTTTTCTTTAAGGGACTTGGCCTGAGACTCTGATCATGTTCCAATGAGTAGATGAATGACACATACTTCAATAGGTGCATTTTAAAGACATATTTTTTTTTTAGTGTGACATGAGTAGGAATTTTAACCTTGGAGCAATGGAAAAGGAGTATATAGTATATTATATGAAATTCCCACATAAGCAGTAAAAATAATAAGTTGACCACTTATGCAATGACTGTGAAAATGTAGAAAAGGTTCCACTGAACATGCAGTCCTGGCACTAACATTAAGTTTAGAGGGTTTGTCTGGAGCACCACTGAAGAAAACAGGATGCTCTTGTGCCATAGACATAAAACAGGTACTCATTTCTCTGTCTTGAAGGCCCAGGTATAACTGTAAGTGAGGAGGGTTCCTCACCACTGTGTAGGACATAGTTTGTTTGAGAGAAAAGCTCAGTAGCCCTACATACCTCCATCTAAGCAGTTGACAGCACACAACTTAGAGATGACAGTTCCTGTTCAAGACACTTTATTTCAGGAATAGTGTCACACATTTCTTTCAAGAGTTCATTAGTAAAATCGCCTGATATAACAGCAGAATGGAATTTTGATATCACATCAATATTATCATATTGTGGTGAGGACATCACAATGCTATTATGACATCATATAGTAAAATATCACAATGGAATTATAACATCACAATAATAATATAAAATAACAATGCAATTTTGACATTACAATACTATCATGACATCACATTATTGTTATCATGTTACATTCAAATTTTGACATCGCAATGTTTCCTTAACAGTATTATTCAGCTAAGAAAACATATTTTTGGCAAATGGATGGAACCAGGATAAATCATCCTGAGTGTAGTAACTAAAATGACAAAGACAAATATGGTATCTATTCACTTATTAGAAGGTCTCCTAATAGTTGGGAATTAAGTTCCAAAAAGCCATGTATTGTCACCAAACCAGTCTTCTACTACGGGGATTGGATGGCTATTAATTGAGTTGTTGGGCCAGGGCATCCTATGGAAATTGTGAAGCAACCCAGGCTGTTGTAATTAAGATATGTTGCTCTCTGCCCTCAACTAATAAACCAATGCCATGTTCTTCAATCCACAGAAATGCATCCTCCTGCATCAAGTGGGATTTCATACCCACAGTCTGATATTATGCACAGAGAGACTATAAAACACCCAGCTCTAAATGGTATTTCTCTATGAAATTCTACCTCCCTTCAGAGTGCTAAGAAGCCTGCAGGAGAGAAGGAAGGAAAAATATGAAAGGTAGAGGGAATTGATGACACAAGGAGAACAATGCCCTGAGAATCAGGACACAGAAGATGATTCAGCCAGCCTTATTGATAGGTTCACATAGAAGCTGAGGACGACCTTCCCTATCAGGGAACTAGAAAAAGGGATCAGAGGAGTAGGGTGGGTCAGACTTGAAGAAGAGGGAAAGGGCACCAGTAGGTTACAAAGTGAACAATTAGTAATAACTAAATACATAAGAAAATCTGTGAAGAAGGTGATGAAGTATAGAGTTCTTCAGAACTGATGGCTTCTTCTTGTGGGTAGTGCCAGTGTGGGGCAAGGATGAACTCAGTTTTCTTTAAGGAACTTGGCACTGAGACTCTGATAATGTTCCAATGAGTATATGAACAACACTTCTATTGATGTATTTCAAAGAAAAAAATATTAGTGTGACACATAGGTAGGAACTTGGATCTGAAAGCAATGTAAAAAGAGTATAATATATGTAATATGAAATTTCAACATAATCAATAGAAATAATAGTTTCTTTTTCATACAGGTCTTTCACTTTTTGGTGCAAGTCACTCTAAGGTACTTTATTTTATAAGTGGATATTGTGAAAGGTGTTGTTTCCCTAATTTCTTTCTCATCCTTTTTGTCTTTGGTATACAGGAGGGCTTCTGATTTTTTAAAGTTGATTTTGTATCCAGCCACTTTGCTGAAGGTGATTATCAGCTGAAGGTGTTAGCTGTTTGAATTTTTGGGGTCGCTCATGTATACTATCATATTATCTGCAAATAGTGAAAACTTGACCACCTCCATTCCAATTTTTATTCCCTTGAACTCCTTTAGTTTTCTTATTGCTCTAGCTAGGATTTCAAGTACTATGTTGAAGAGATATGGAGAGAGTGGGCAGCCTTGCCTTGTCCCTGATGTCAGTGGGATTGATTTTAGTTTCTCTCCATTGTGTTTGATGTTTGTTATAGGCTTGCTGTATATTGCCTTTACTATGTTTAGGTGTTTGCCTTGTATCTCTGATCTCTCCAAGACTTTAAACATGAGTGATGTTGGACTTTGTCAAATGCTTTTTAGGCATCTAAGATGATCATGTGGTTTTTCTCCTTCAGTTTGTTTATGTGGTGGATTACATTGATGGATTTCCATATATTGAGCCACCCTTGCATCCCTGGGATGAAGCCTACTTGGTCAAGTTGGATGATATCTTTTATATGTTCTTGGATTTCATTTGCCAGTATTTTATTAAAAGTAATTTTGTACTAATTTTCATAAAAGAGAGGTCTGAAGATCTCTTTTTTTTTGTTTGGGATTTTTGTGGTTGAGTTATCAAGGTGACTGTGGCTTCATAGAATGAGTTTGGTAATGTTCCTTCTGTTTCTATTTTGTGGAAAAGTTTTTGTGGAAAAGTTTTGAAGATTATTGGTGTAAGCATTTGTTTGAAGACCTGCTAGAATTCTGTGCTAAAATCATCTGGCCCACGTTTTGTTTGTCTGTTTTTGTTTTTGTTTGTTTGTTTGTTTGTTGCTATGTTTTGTTTTTGTTTTTGTTGTTTTGAGAGGGGAGATTATTAATGACTGCTTCAATTTTCTTGGGGGAGATAGAGCTATTCTGTGTTTCAACCTGATCTTGACTTGATGTTGGTAGATAGAATATATAATGAAAATTTTCATTTTCAAATTTTATATCATATAGATTTTTGTAGTATGACCTTGATTGTTTGAGATTTGTCAGTGTCTGTAGTTATGTCACCCTTTTCATTTCTGATTTTGCAGATTAGGATAGATTCTCTCTGCTTTTTAGTTACTTTGGCTATGGATTTGTCTATTGTGTTGATTTTCTCAAAGAACCAGTTTTTTGTTTCATTGATTTTTTGAATCATTTCATTTTTCTAATTGATTAATTTCAGCTCTGAGTTTGATTATTTCCTGCCACCTCCTCCTCTTGGGTGTATCTGCTTCTTTTTTTCTAGGGTTTTCAGTTGGTCCTTTAAATTGCTTGTATATGATGTTACAAATTTCTTTTTGAAGGCACTTAGTGCTATGAATTTTTCTCTGAGCACAGTTTTCAATGTATCCCATTAATCTGCATATGTTATGACTTCATTTTCATTGAATTCTAGAAAGTCTTTAATTTCTTTTTTATTTCCTCCTTAACTCAGCTGTCATTGAGTAGCAAGTTGTTCAGTTGACATGTTTGTGTAGGCTTATTGTCATTTACATTGATGTTGAGTTCCAGTTTAGTCCATGGTGTTCAGATAGAATACAAGGGATTATTTCAATCTTCTTTTATCTGTTGAGGCCTGCTTTGTAACCAAATACGTGGTCTATTTTGGAGAAGTTTCCATGAGATGCTGAAAAGAAGGCATACTCTTTTGAGTTTGGGCAAATAGATATATAGATGTCTATTAGGTTAATTTGATTTAGGGACTCTGAATGTTTCTTTATTTCCCCATTTGGTTTCTCTCTAGTTGATCTGTCCCTTGTTGAGAGTGGGGTGCTGAAGTCTCCCACTATTAAGGTTTTTGGGTCAATGTGTGATTTAAGCTTTAATAATGTTTTATTTATGAATGTATGTGCTCCTGTATTTGGGGCATAGACATTCAACATTGTGATGTCCTCTTGGTGGAGTTTACCTTTGATGAGAATGTAGTGCCCCTCCTTATCTTCTGTGATTAATTTTGGTTGAAAGTCTATTTAATCAGATAGTAGGATAGCTAATCCAGATTGTTTTCTGGATCCATTTGCTTGAGAAACATTTTTCCAACCTTTACTCTGAGGTAGTGTTTATCTTTGTTGCATAGGTGTGTTTCTTGGATGCAACAGAATGCTGGCTCTTGTTTCTGCAACCATTCTGTTAGTCTGTTTCTTTTTATTGGGGAGTTGAATCCATTCATGTTTATAGATACTATAAACAAAAATGTTACTTTGTTTGATGTGGGGTTGGTGGTGTTGTGGTATTTCATTGCTTGTATTCTTTTGCAGGTTTTTTGTTGTTGTTGTTCTGTAGTTATCCTTTTATTTTATTTTTATATAAAACAGTTATCCTCTGTTTCCTTAGATATAGTTGTTTCCTTTGGATCAGAGTTTCCCTTCTAGTAACTTCTGTAGAGCTGGATTACTGTGTAGATATTGTTCAAGTCTCTGAAGAAAGAAATTGATAAATATATAAGATGGAAAGATCTCCCATGCTCATGGATTGGTAGTAATAAAACAGTGAAAATGGCTATTCTGCCAAAAGCAATCTACAGATTTAGTGCAATTCCCATCAAAATATCAACACAATTCTTCATAGACCTTGAGAGAAAAATTATCAACGTCATATGGAGAAACAAAAAAACCCAGATTTTCCAAAATGATCCTGTACAACAACAGATCATCTGGAGGCATCTCCATCCCTGATCTCAAGGTATACCAATGAGTAATAGTAATAAAAAGTGTATAGTACTCACTTAGAAATGGAATAGGACCGAATAGAAGACCCATAAATAAAGCCACATAACTGTGGATACTTGATTTTTTACAAAGAAGCCAAAACCATTCAGTGGAAAAAAGACAGCATCTTCAACAAATGGTGCTGGACAACTGGATGGCTACATGTAGAAAAATGAAAATAGATCCATACTTATCAGCCTACACAAAACTAAAGTCCAAGTGGATCAAAGAACTCAACATAAAAAGAGATACACTAAATTGGTTAGGAAAAAAACAACAACAAATAAACAAAACTGGTTATGATGTTGGAACTCATTGGCAAAGGAAACAACTTCCAGAATAGAACAACAACAGCACAAGCTCTAAGAGCAACAATCAGTAAAGGGGACATGATGAAAGTGAAAAGCCTCTGTAAAGCATAGTTCATAGTCATCAAAACAAAATGACAGCCTACAGACTGGGAAAGGATCTTCACAAACCTTATGTGACAGAGATGATATCTAGAATATATAAAGAACTAAAGAAGTTAAAAAGCAGCAGCAAAACAAGCATTCTGATTTAAAATGGGGTACAGAAATAAACAGAGAATTCTCAGTAGAAAATACAGAACCAAGGAGAAACACTTTAAAAATGCTCAATGTCATAAGCCATCAGGGAAATGAAAATTAAAATAACCCTGAGATTTCACCTAACACCCACCAGAATGGCTAAGATAAAAAATCTCAATTGACAACACATGCTGGAAACGTTGTGGAGAAAGGGGAACCCTCCTTCATTGCTGGTTTGAATGCAAACTTGTTCAACTACTTTGTAAATCAATCTGGCGATTCTCAGACAATTAGGAATAGTGCTTCCTCAAGATCCAGCTAACCACTCCTAGGCATATCCAAAATATACTCAAGGACAAAACAAGGACATTTGCTCAACCATGTTTACAGCAGCTTTATTTGTAACAGGCAGAAGATACAAACAACCCACATACCCTTCAACTGAAAAATGGATACAGAAATTGTGGTACATCTACACAATGGAATACTACTCAGCAATTAAAAATGAGGAAATCATGAAATTTGCAGGCAAATGGTAGGACCTAGAAACAATCATCCTGAGAGAGGTATTCCAAAAGCAGAAAGACACACATGGTATATATTCACTTATATAGACCTATAAGATAGGATAAACATACTGAAATGTATACACCCAAAGAAGATAAACAAGAAAGGGGACCCAGGGTAAGATGATCAATCCTCACTTAGAAAGACAAAGTTAATGGCTATTGGATGTAGCAGAAAACATGGATATTGGGCAGGAGCCTACCACAGAAGGTCTCTGAATGACTCTACATGGCAGTGTATCAAAGCAGATATTAAGACACATAACCCAATCTTTGGCAGAGTGCAGGGGGAGTTAATATGAACTGGATAGGACAGGAGCTCAACAAGGACCAAATATATCTGAGCACAGGGTTCTTATTGAGGCTGTTTCTCCATCCAAGGACCATGTATGGATATAACCTAGAACCTCTGCTCAGATGTAGCCCTTGTTAGCTCAGTTTTCAAGTGGGTACCGTAATAAGGGGAAGAGGGACAGTTTCTGACATGAGATCAATGGCAGACAGTTTGACCTCCCCCAATGCTTGAGGTAGAAGCAGCCTTGCTAGGCCACAGAGGAGGACTTTGCAGCTAGTCCTGAAGATATCTGATAAAGTATCAGATGAAGAGGGGAAGGTTCTCCCCTAACAGTGGACTTGGAAAGGGGCAGGGAGGAAATGATGGAGAGAGGGTGGGTTTGGGAGGAAAATGGGACCAGGATACAGGAAGGATACAAAGTTAACAAAATGTAACTAATATTAAATAATAATAATAAAAAATTATACATTGATAAATTTTACAACAAATTTTAACATGGAGAAAATATTTTGCTAAAGGAGGGCAGAGTTTGTCTTTCTAAGGAATGTTTCCAGGAACTCATTATGTAGCAGAAAATCCTAGCCATGAACTAGTGGTTATCCAGCTACCTCAGATCTCATGAGCTCAGGTGGCACCTGTGAACAAGCAGTCCAGGCATGAACACTCTATTTAGAGGGTTTGTCTGGAGTACCACAGCTGGTGACTTAGCTGCACTTGTATTCTAAGCAGAACACCAACCCATTTCTCTGTCCTGATGGCCCAGTTTTAACTGTAAATCTCAGGATCAGGAAACTTATTCAATGATCACTGAGTATGCCAGTGCTGCCCATCCAGCCAGCACAGCCAAGGCAACCCTGCTCATTGAAGTTTGCCAACACTATTGTGGAATAGAACATGCTATCATTAATATTTTGCCCTTCAGTTCATTTATGGACAATGATCTTTCTCTGTTTCAGCCAAACCAGTCCTAGGAATTATTTGGTTTCTTTCTCTTTTCCCTGCTCTTAAAGACTCGTTACCCTAGGAAACCCTAAACCCTGCCAGCCTATTATAACAATAAGAACATGAAGGTCCATTTAGTGAGTACAACAGTAAATGCTCAGTTCAAAATCGCTACCAAGGAAATTACAGATTCAATACCTTGTCATTCAGTGCATTCCCCCTTAATACCACATCACTTTGAAGCTTCCCTACTTAAGAAGCTGTCCAATTAAATAAATTAAGATGAAAGTTTCATTACCTACTTGACATTTTCTCAGACTTAAACAGGAGTAAAGGTGTGGGATCTGGATAAAGGGATGAGATAAAGGCTTGTTGGGTTTCACAAGAAAAATTCACATGAGCACAGGATCAGAGATACTGGAAACTGAGGAAAGTTTGTTTACTCATCTCCTTGGAAACCTCAAAATTCTCTCAGGTGCTGATTGGCTGATAGGGAGAATGATGTCCTGAAACAGTTGAAAGCCAGTAAGTTTCAGAAGCCAGTTATTAAAAGGGCCAAGTGGACAGCATGCTTGAGAGAAAGGCTCAGCAGCTCTCATGCCTCACTCATTCTGGAAGCTCAAAGCACATAACCCAGAGATGACAGTTCCTGTGTCCCACACTTATAGTTCAGCGAAACTGTCACATATTTCTTTCAGTGGTCATTAATAAATTCAGGTGATTTCACGTTATCACAGATTCCATTATTATTTGTTAAATTCACAGATATGTCCTCAGTTAGTGAATTACTTACTGTGAAAATGCTCCTTGACCAAGGCAAATCCTTGAACATAAAGTGTTTAATTGGGCCATAGCTTATATTTTTACAGAGACTATCTAGGATGCCATGTCAGCAAGCAGTCATATTGTAGTCCTTCAGCAGAACTAAGAGCTTTTCATACTGAATCATAAGAGACGGGCAGAGAGAGAGAGCTAGAGAGACAGATTCAAAAATAGAGAGACAGAGAGTAACAGAAACAAATATATAAAGTGACAGACTAAGAGACAGAGACTCTATTCTTTCTGGTCACATTCATTGGTATATCAACCTCAAAGCACACCTCCTATAATATAACTACAAAAGGAATTATATTTTTTAGTATTTTTAATTTTAATTTTAAAATATTCTTTTATCACTTTGTTTTCCCCCATTAAAATCCCCCTCCTCCTCTCCCTATTCACCTTCTCTCCCCTTCTCCACATATGTCCTTCACAAGTCCACTGAAAGAAGAGTACTTCTTCTTCCTTCTGATGCTAGTCTATCAGATCTCATTAGGTATGGCTGCATTGTTTTCCTCTCTGGCCTGGTAAGGCTTCTCACCCATTAGGGTGAGGTGATCAAAGAGTAGGCCAAACAGTTTATGTCAGAGGCAGTCCCTGTTCCTATCATTATGCAACCCACTTGGACACTGAATTTCAAGGGGCTACATCTGTGCAGGGGTTCTAGGTTATCTCCATGCATGGTACTTGGTTGGAATGTGAGTCTCTGGAAAGACCCCTGTCTTCAAATTTTCTGCTCTCCTTGGGGAGCCCCTGTCCTCTCTAGATCTTACTATTTTATACTTCTTTCATAAGATTCCATGCATTATTCTCAACAGTTGGCCATAAGTCTCAGCATCTGCTTTGATAGTCTGCAGGGCACAGCCTTTAAGAGGCCTTCTGAGGCAGGCTCCTAACTTGTTCCCTGGTTTTTCCTTTTTCCAAAGACCATCCTCTTTCTCTTTTGGGATTGAGCATTTTAGCCAGAGTCCTCCTTTTTGAAGAGTTTCTTTTGGTGTACAGATTTTAGCAGGTTTATCTTATATTGTATATCTGTAAGTGAGTATATACCATGAGGGTCTTTCTGCTTCTGGAAGAGCTCACTCAGCATGGTCTTTTCCAGTTCCCACCATTGACCAGCAAATATCATGATTTCCTTTTTTTATTGCTGAGTAATATTCCATTTTGTAGATGTAGCACAAATTCTGTATACATTTTTTAGTTGGGGGTGGGGCAATTGGGTTGTTCCCAGGTTCTCTTTATTAAGAATAAAGGAGCTACAAACATGGTTGAGCAAAGGTCCTTATTGTGTATTTGAGCCACTTTTGGATATATGCCTAGGAGGGAATAGCTGTATCTTTAGTTAATGCTATTCAGAGTTTTCTGAGAAAGCACCAAATTGATTTCCAGAGCAGTTGTACAAGTTTATATTCCCACAATTAGTGGTACAAATTTACATTAAACCAGCATCGGAGGAGGGTTCTCCTTTCTTCACAAGCTCTCTAGCATGTGTTGTCACTTCAGGTTTTGATCTTGGCCACTCTGATGGGTGTAAGGTAAAATCTCAGAGTCTGATTTGCATTTTCTGATGGCTAATGACATTGAGCATTTCTTTAAGTGTTTCTCTGTCATTTGATATTCCTGTTTGAGGAATTCCATGTTTAGCTCCGTTCCCCATTTTTAAGTGGATTACTTGATTTGCTTCTTTTCAACTTCTTTCATTCTTTATGTATACTGGATATCAGCCCTCTATTGTATCGAGGGTTGGTGATGATTTTTTTTCCAAACTGTGGTTATTCGTTTTGTTTTGATGACAGTGTTCTTTGCTTTACAGAAGCTCTTCACTTTCATGAGTTTCAATTTACTAAATGTTGCTCTTAAAGCCTGTGCAGCTGGTGTTTTATTCAGGAAGTTGTCTCCTGTGCCAACAAGTTCAAGGCTCTTCCCCAATTTTTCTTCTAACTGATTTAATGTGTCTGGTTTCATGTTGAAGTCTTTGATCCACTTGGAGTTTAGTTTTGTGCAGGGTGATAAGTATGGATCTATTTGCATTTTTCTACATTTAGACATTCAGTTAGAACAGCACCACTTGTTGAATGCTATCTTTTTTTCAATGAATGGTTTTAACATCTTTGCCTAAACTGAGGTGTCCAAATGTTTGTGGGTTTGTTTCTGGGTCTCTATTCGGTTCCATTGATCCATGCTTCTGTTTCTATGCCAGTACTATGCAGTTTTTATTACTGTTGCTCTATAGTACAGCTTGATATCAGGGATGGAGATACCTCCAGAATATCTTTTATTGTATAAGATTGTTTTAGCAATTCTGGGTTTCTTGTTATTCCATATGAAGTTGAGAATTTTTCTTTGAACAGCTGTAAAGAATTGTGTTGGTAATTTGATAGGAATTGCATTGAATCTGTACATTGCTTTTGGTAAGATGGCCATTTTTACAATGTTAATAGAGCTCTTTCAAATTTCTGATTTCTTTTTCTATTTCTTTCTCCATAGTTTTGAAAATTTTTTCATATAATTCTTTGACTTGCTTGGTTAGGACCATACCAAGGTACTTTATATCTTTGAATGACTACAATAACACATCAAAGATATCATCCACTATGACCAAGTAGGATTCATCCCAGGTATGCAGGGGTAGTTCAATATACAGAAATCTAACAATGTGATCCACCATATTTAAAAAATGAAAGAAAAA
The DNA here is from genome assembly GCF_030254825.1 of Meriones unguiculatus. Taxonomy (NCBI): domain Eukaryota; kingdom Metazoa; phylum Chordata; class Mammalia; order Rodentia; family Muridae; genus Meriones; species Meriones unguiculatus. Next base: position 1,242,834 of record NW_026843711.1, on the reverse strand, counting down.
GAAAACACATGATAATCATCATAAATGATGAACAAGCATTTGAGAAAATTCAACTCATTGCCACGTCCATCTCGCCAGCTGCGCAGGCTGCAACAGCCCTGTGACAGCTTGGTGAAACCTGTAGGAGCATGAAGTTCTCCAAGGGGATGGATAAGGCTCTGAAGCCTGGACATTTGTTTAGGCGAAGACTCGGGCCTCCTGGGATGAGGAAATTGCTGGGGTAACTCGGATGGCTTGGTTTCACTTTTGAATTTCTGCTTTGTCTCGTAGCGATTGCATACACCTCTTGGAAAGAAATGGGGGCACCTTTGAAAGCCCTGCTTTCCCAGAAATTATGTCTCAATAGAGGAAATTCAATTCATTGAGACTGGGCTTGAATCAACTCTTAGAAATGCTATATGTAACAATTCTGATAATATTTTCAAGTAATCAGTTGCAAAATAATTCTAGTTTATCACTAAATTTAGCTTTACTTTATCTTCCCAGGATAGGAACGTATTCTGTTCCAAGTAGCTGATGCAGTTAGTGAACCTTATGATAGTACATGGCGTAAAAGGAACAGGGGATGGAAAGCAGAGGCAGATGTTTATAAAAGTTATGAAGCCTGAAAAGAACATTTTGAGAACGTTTGGAATCAAAGGCAAGATTAAGCATAAGAATGTCTATACTGAGCCTAATGCTCTGGAACTTGTCCCGCTATGGTCTTGATCAGGGGTTAAGCAAGGTTGATTGATCACGCTTGTTATGATAATGTCAGCCTTTTTTAGTTGAATTTTTGATCTTTTTATGGTCTTTTTCTTAGAAGTTATGTTTGATGACTATCTGTACTACGTGGCCACTTATCTTGGCACTCTTACAAATTCCTCTTAATGTTTTTTTCTGACTGTATAAATTGACTACTGAAACAGTAAAGTTTTGCAGCAGCATAAGAACTCACTGAGTCTGTGTTGTCTGTCGCGCCGAATCCTTCCCTCCTGAGATCTTCCAAGGACCCTGAGTCGGAATTTGCCCTGACCTCCCGGGCCGGTCGGTGGCAACTCATGTTTAAAGTATTGGAGAGATCAGGGATACAAGGCACATATCTAAACATAATAAGGCCAATGTAAAGAAATCCTATAGCCAACATCAAACTAAACAAGAGAGAAACTTAAAATGATCCAACAGAAATCATGGACAAGGCAAGGCTGTACACTCTCTCCATATATCTTCAACATAGTTCTGAAAGTCCTTGCTAGAGCAAGAAGACAGTTGATGGAGATCAAGGGGACACAAATAAGAAAAGAAGAAGTCAAAGTATCACTGTTTGCAGCTGATATGATACCTGTGTGACTCCAAATATTCTACCAGGGAACTCCTACAGCTGATAAACCCCTTCAGCAAAATGTCTGGGTACAAAATTAATTAAAAAAATTCAGTAGCTATCTTGTATACAAAGTATAAAAGGGTTGAGAAAGAAATTAGAGGTACAAAAGGAATTATATTATCTAACACGGCCATACCTCGTAAACCTGACCAGACATTTCCTCACTATGGACTCTACATGTAAATAGATGGGCTTTGAGGGGACACTGCAATTCAAATCACCAGAAGTAGAAAAGATGGAGAGAGTTCTAGTCTAAAATAATCCTGAAAGTTTGGCATTCAATACAATTACTTAAATTCCCTTCAACTTCCAAGAACTAAAGAACAGGACTGACAATATCCTTCAGGGAAAATGTGGAATATTTCCCTAAGGTAGGGAGTATTATTCAGCTAAGAAAATGACATCATGATATTTTCAGGTAAATGGAAGAACTAGGAAAAATCATCCTGGGTGAAGGTACTAAAATGCAGAAAGACAAGTATGGTATGTATTCACGTTTTAAGGGGTCTCCTAATAGTGGGAGATAAAGGTCCACTAGGATGTCTATTGTGAACAAACCAGTTTTCCACTAGGGGGACTGGGTGGCAGTTAATTGAGTTGTTGGGCCAGGATATCCTATGAAAATTTTCAAACAACATAGGATGTTGTTATTAAAATATATTGCTCAATGCCTTAACCTGTAGATCAGTGCCATTTCCTTTTACCCGAACACATGCTTCCTTGTGCATCAAATGGGATTGCAAATAGAGACCCCACAGTCTGATAATATGCAGTTAGAGACCTTAAAACACCCATCTCTAAATGGGATTTCCTTATGAAATTCTCCCTCCCCATCCAAGCTCTGAGAAGACAGCAGAAGAGGAGGAAGAAAGAGTTTCATAAATAGAGAGAATTGAGGACACAAATAGAGCAATGCTCTGAGAATCACACCACAGACGAAGACTATGCAGCCCTCCTTGATGAGAATTTGATAAGCTAGGGTCAGATAGGAGAGGGAGGAGGATCTCCCCTAGTAGGTAACTAGAAAAAGGGTATAAGGGTAGAAAGAGGAGGGTGGGTAGGACTGGAAGGAGAAGAGGGAGGGGGCAGTAGAGGAGATACAAAGTGACCAAATCATAGTAAATGCATAAGAAAATCAGTGAAGAAGATGATGAAGTATGGAGTTCTTCAGGACTGATGGCCTCTTCTTGGCTGTGGTGCCAGTGTGCAACAATGATGAACTCAGTTTTCTTTAAGGAACTTGGTGCTAAGACTCTGATCATGTTACAATGAATATGTGAACAACACATACTTCAATTGATGTATTAATGAAAAAAAGAATTTAGTGTGACATATGGGTAGTAATTTGAACCTGGGAACAACGGAAAAGGAGTGTAATGTATATTATATGATATTCCCACATAATCAATAAAACTGATATGTTGACCAATTTTAGAATGACTTTTAACATGGAGAAAAAGAGGGCAGATTTTGACTTTGTAAGGCATGCTTTCCAGGAATTCATTATGTAGCAGAGAATACTTGCCATGAACTAGTGGTTACCAGCTACCTCAGACCATATGAGCTCAGGTGGCACCTCTGAACAAGCAGTCCTGGTACTAACACTACATTTAGAAGTTTTGTCTGGAGGATTATAACATGAAACAAAGCTAATTTTGTGTCCTAGGTGTATAACAAGGGCCCATTTCTCTGTCCTGAATCATGGGTTTTAACTGTTAAACCCCAGGAAGAGTAGCAATCTTCACTGGCCACTGAGTAGGACACAGTTGCTCATCAAGCCAGGTAATCCAGGCAACCTTGCTCCTAGAGGGTTGCCAACGCTAGTGTCAAAGTCACCAGATCTTAAGTATTATCTTGTCCCTCAGTTCACCTTTTCCATTCACCTATATTCTCTATTTGATCCTGGTTTCCTAATCTTTTCCCTGCTATTAAAAAAATCAATACACCAGGGAACTGTTTGTAGATCCTGCCAGCCTATTATATCAATAAGAATGTGAAGGTACACTTAGTGAGTACACCAGTTAAATGCTCAGTTCAAATTCACAACCTAAGAAATTTCAGATCCAAGAACAGAGTATGAGACCAACTTTTCATTTGGCACATTCCCCTTAATCCCAAATCACTTTGAAGTTTCCCTAATTAGGAAACTGTCCAGTTAGATAAGCATTAAAGTTTCATTTGCTACCTGTCTTTGTCACAAAAGTAAAAAGGAGTAAGTGTATGGAATCTGGATAAATGGTGAGATAAAGGCTTGTAGGGTTTCACAAGAAAAAGTCACCTGTGCATGGGATCAAAGATACTAGACACTGAGCAAAGTTTGTTTACTCATCTCCTTGCAATCCTCAAGATTCACTCAGGTGCTAATTGGCTGAGAGGGAGTATGATGTCATGAAACAGGTGAGAGGCAGTAAGAGTTTCAGAAGCCAGTTATTACAGGGGCCAAGTGGACAGCCTACTAGAGAGAAAGGCTGAGAAGCCCTATGTGCATCAATATGGGCAGGTGAAAGCATACAACCCAGAGGTGACAGTTCCTCTATCAAAGACTCTTAGTTCAGAAAAATTGTCTCATATTTCCTTCAAGTGCTCATTAATAAAGTCATGTGTCCTTGACATTTGACTTCCAAATTATCACAGATTCCATTATTATTTGTTAAATGCACAAATATGTTCTCAGTCAGTGAATTTCTTTTGTTGAAAATGCTTACTGACCAATGCATTTAATTAGGACATTGCTTATATTTTTACATAAACCATGCATGGTGTCACATCAGCAAGCAGTCCTTCTGCAGAAATGAAAGCTTTTCATATTGAACCACAAGAGGTAAGCAGAGAGAGAAAGAGCTAGAGCCACAGATTCAGAAGTACAGATAACCGAGATTGAAAAAGCAGAAATATAAAGTGACAGAGACCAAGAGACAGAGGCTTCATTCTGTCTGGTCACTTTAGTTAATTGGCATATTAACCTCAAAGCACAGCCTCCCATAATATAACTCCAAAAGGAATAATTTTCTCTAACAAGGCAATACCTCCTAACACTTCCCAGGCTTTTCCTCACTAGGGACTCAACATTTAAATACATGAGCTTCAAGGTGTTATTGCAATTCAAATCAACAGGAAGAAGAAGATAGAGGGACTTCTAGGCTAAAAGAACATAGTTATGCTGATAGTCATTCAGTGCAATGATTAACTACCCAGCAACTTCCATGTTCTAAAGAACAGGTGTGAAAAACTCTTTTGGGAAAAATTTGGTATATTTCAATTATAGAGTATTATTGAGCTAAGAAATTACATTGATATCCAGGCATATTTATGGAACCAGGAAAAATCATCATGAGTGAAGTAACTAAAGTAAAGAAAGAAAAATATGGTATGTATTTACTTGTTAAGAGGTCTCCTAATTGTGGGGGATAAAGTTCAAAGAGGACATCTACTATGACCAAACCAGTCTTCCACTAGGGGAATTAGGTGGCAGTGATTTAAGTTGTGGGGCCAAGGTATCCTCTGGAAATTTTCAAGCAACCCAGGCTGTTGTTGGTAAAATATGTTCTTCTCTACCCTCAACTGAAAGTTCAAAGCCATGTTCTTATACATACAGATGCTTCCCTCTGCATCAAAAGGGAATGCATAGAGATGCAAAGTCTGATATTAGGCTGAGAAACCTTGAAACACCGAGCTCTAAAAGGGATTTCATTATAAAATTCTCCCTTCCCCCAGAACCCTGGGAAGCCTGAAAGAGAGGAGGCAGGTTAAGAGTGATAAGTAAAGGGAACTGAGAACACAAGAAGAACAATGCATTGAAAATCAGGCAGCAGAGGAAGATGATTCAGTTAGCCTTGATTAGACCTGGTAAGTTAGGGTCAGATAGAAGGGTGAGGAGGACTTCCCTATCAGGGAAGGAGAGATAGGGCATATTTGTATAAGAATGTGGGTGGGTGGGACTAGAGGGAGAAGGAAAGGGGGGAGCACAGGGGATAAAAATTAAAGAGATCATAATAAATAAATACATAAGAAAAACTGTAATCAAGATGTTGAAGTATAGAGCTCTTCAGGATGGATAGCTTCTTCATGGGTGTGGAGCCTGGGTACAGCAAGGATGAACCCAGTTTTCTTTACTTGCTTGTCACTAAGACTCTGATCAAGTAATTGATGTACTTTAAAGAAAAACAATTGTTTTTTAGTGTGACACATAGGTAAGAATTTGAACCTGGGAGCAATGGAAAAGGAGTGTAATATATGTAAAATGAAATCCCTACATACTCAATAAAAATATGTTGACAACTTTACAATGACTTTTAACATGGAGAAAAGATTCCACTAAAGGAGTGCAGAATTTGACATTATTATTATTATTATTATTATTATTATTATTATTATTTAGAATTTGACTTTGTAAGGCATGCTTTCCAGGAACTCATTATGTAGCAGAGAATCCTTGCCATGAACTAGTCATTACCCAGCTACTTCAGACCCTATGAGCTCATTTGGCACCTCTGAACAAGCAGTTCTGGCACTAACACAAAATTTAAAGGGTTTTTTGGAGGACACAACTACTCTTGTGTGCTAGGCATACAACATGGAAAATTATTCTGGACTGAAGGCCCAGTTTTAAATGTAAACCCCAGGACCAAGTGGGTTCATCACTGAACACTAAGGAGGACACCGCTGCTGATCCAGCCAGGTTAGCCAAGGCAACCCTGCTCATTGAGGTTTGGCAACACTAGTGTGGAAGGGCACCATCTGTAAAACAGTCCGTTCACCATTTACACTCACTGTTCTTTCTCTGTTTCACCCAAAAAGTCCCAGCTATTGTCTGTTCCTTCTCTCTTACCTGTTCTTAAAGACAAAATAACATAGCTTACCCTAGACCCTACCAGCCTAATATAAGATTGTGAAGGGAAATTTAGTGAGTATAGTAGTAACTGCTCAGTTCAAAGTCACAACATAAGAAATTTCAGATCCAATACCACAAAAAGAGACCATCTTGTCACTTGGTACATTCCCCTTAATCCCACATCAATTTGAAGCTTTACTACTTAGGAAGCTGTCTAATTAAATAAACATTAAAGTTTCATTTCCTACCTGACTTTGTCACAGAGGTAAACAGGAGTAAATTTATGGAATCTGGATGAAGGAATGAGATAAAGGCTTTTTGTGTTTCACAAGAAAAAGTGATTTGTACACAGAATCAGAAACACTAGAGAGTAAATAAGGTTTGTTTACCCATCTCCATGGAAACCCCAAGATTCTCTCAGGAGCTGATTGGCTGAGAGGGAGAATGATGTCATGATACAGGTGAAAGCTAGTAAGAGTTTCAGTAGCCAGTCATTAAAAGGGCCAAGTGGACAGTCTACTTAAGAGAAAGGCTGAGCAGCCCTACATGCGTCATTCTGTGCAGCTAAAAATACACAACCCAGAGATGACAGTCACTCTTTCCAAGAGTCTTAGTTCAGGTAAACTATCACATATTTCTTTCAAGTGGTTACTAATAAAATCATGTGTCCTTGACAAGTGAGTTTCACATTATCACAGATTCCATTTTTATTTGTTAAATGCACAGATATGTCCTCAGTCAGTGAATTACTTACTGTGAAAATGCTCCTTGACCAAGGCAAATATTTGAACAAAAAACATTTAATTGCGACCTTGCTTATATTTTTACATTCCCTGATGTCACTTCAGCAAGCAGTCAACTGACTATTCCTTCAGCAGAACTGAGAGCTTTTCATACTGAAATACAAGTGGCAGGCAGAGAGAGGGAGACGCAGAGAACAAGAGAGAGAATGAGCTAGATAGACAGATTTGAAATAGACTGAGACCAACAGAAACAGAGATATAAAGTGACAGAGACTGAGAGACAGAGACTCCCTTCTGTCTGTTCACTTTTCTTGGCCTATTAAGCTCCAAGCACAGGTTCCTATAATATAAATCCAAAGGAAATTATATTTTCACTAATTTTTAATTTTAATTTTTATTAATTAAAATTTATTCATTTGGTATCTCCACATAAACCCCTCTTAACTCCCTCCTCCCACCTTCCTTCCTCCTTCTCCATACACACCTCTCCCCAAGTCCATTGACATGGGTGGACTTCCTCCTCTTACTTCTAATCATAGTCTATTAGATCTCATTAGGAGTTACTGTATTTTCTTCCTATGTGGCTTGGTAAGGCTGATCCCCCATTAGTGTGAGGTGATCAAAGAGCAGGCCAAACAGTTTATGTCAGACACAGTCCATGTTCCCATTACTGTAAAACCCACTTGGACACTGAAGTGCCATGGGCTATGTCAGTGCAGGGGTTGTAGGTTATGTCTATGCATGATACTTGGTTGAAGTATGAGTATCAGGAAAGAACCCTGTGCTAAGATTTTCTGATTCTGTTGCTCTCTTTGTGGAACTCCTTTACACTCCAGATCTTACTATTTCCCTCTTTTAACCAGAGTTCTCCCTCTTGAAAAGTTTCTTTAGTTGTACAGATTTCAGTAGGTTTATTCTATATTATAAGTTTATATTAGTGAGTATATGCCATGTGTGTCTTTCTGCTTCTGGGATAGCTCAATCTGGATGATCTTTAATAGTTCCCACCCTTTACCTGCACATCTCATAATTTACTTGTGTTTTTATTGCTGAGTAATATTGATGGCTGAGCAAACAGTCATCTTGTTGTAGTCCTTCACCAGAACTAAGAACTTTACATATTGAACCACAAGTGACAGGAAGAGAGAGGGAGAGAGACAGAGATAGAGAGAGAAAGAGCTAGAGAAATTGATTCAAAAATAGAGAGACTGAGACTGACAGAACCAAAGATATTAAGTGACAGAGACCTAAATACAGAGGCTTCATGCTGCTGGTCATCTTCATTGGTATATCAACCTCAAAGCACAGCCTCCCATAATATAACTCCAATAGGAATTATATTCTCTAACAATGCCATATCACATAACACTTCCCAGATATTTCCTCTCTGGGACCTAAACATATAAATATATGAGCTTCAAGGGGACATTGCAATTCAAATCACCACCAAGTGGAAGAAATTGGAGGGACTTCAAGGCTAAAAGAACACAGTTATCCTGATAGTTTGTCATTCAATGAAATGATTGAATTCCCAGCAACTTCCAATGTCTAAAGAATAGGACTGACATTCTCCTTTGGGGAAAATGTGTATAAATCCAAAAATGAGTATTATTCACCTAAGAAAATGACATCATGATATTTTCAGGCAAATGGATGGAACCAGGAAAAATCATCTTGGGTGAAGTAACTAAACTGAAGAAAGACAAATATAGTATGTATTTACTTATTAGGAGATCTCCTAATAGTGGGGGTTAAAGTTCCAATGGGCTATCTATTGTGAACAAACCACTTTGAAACTACGAGGACTGGTTGGCAAGTAATTGAGCTGTGGGTACAGGTCATCATACAGACATTTTCAAGCAAACCCAACTCTTGTTATTAAGGTATGCTGCTCTTTTGCCTTTAACTGATAGATAGTTGTTGTATTCTTGTATCCACAGAGATGTTTCTTTCTGTATCATTTGGGAATGATTGCATACAGATACTCAGAGTCCAATATTATCCACAGAGAGACGTTAAAACCTCCAGTATTAAATGGGATTTCCCTGTAAAATTCTTCCTCCATTCAGAGCCCTGGGAAGCCTGCAGTAGAGGAGGCAGGAAGAGTAAGTAATTGAGGACAAAAGGAAAATAATGCCCTGAGAATCAGCTGTAGGACATGATTATGAAGCCAGGCTTGATGAGACATGATAAGCTCAGGTCAGATAGAAGGGGGAGGAGGACCACCCTCATCTGGGTAATTATAGAAGAGCATAGGGGTAGAAGAAGGAGGCTGTATGGTACTGGAAGGAGAAAAAGTAGGAATAGCAGAGGGGATACAAAGTGAACACATCATAATAAGTAAATACAGAAGAAAAACTGTGATCAAGGTGATGAAGTATAGACTTCTTCAGGACTTGTGGCTTCTTCTTGGAGATGGTGCTAGGGTTCAGTAACTATGACCTCAGTCTTCTTTAAAGGACTTGGCACTGATACTCTAATCATGTTCCAATGAGTATATGAACAACACATACTTCAATTTATGTATTTTAAAGAAAAAAATTACTGTGACACATGGGAAGAAATTTGAACCTGGAAGTAATGGAAAAGAAGTGTAATGTATATTATATAAAATGCCCACAGAATCAATAAAAATTATATTTGACAACTTATAGAATGACTGTGAAAGTGGAGAAAAGTTTCTGCTGAAGAAGCAGTCCTGGCATTATCACTAAATGTAGAGGGATTGTCTGGAGCTCCACTGAAGGAAACAGAGCTGCTTTTGTGTCTTAGGCATATAGCAGGTACCCATTTCTCTGTCCTGACGGTCCAGGTATTACTTTAATCCCCAGGACAAAGAGGATTACTCACTGACCACCTACACTGACTGTGTAGGACACAGCTTGCTTGAGAGAAAGCCTGGACAGCCCTACATAACACCATCTGGGCAATTGATAGCACACAACACAGAGATGACAGTTCATGTCCAAGATTCTTATTTCAGGAAAAGTGTCACACATTTATTTCAAGAGGTCATTAATAAAATCACCTTGTGTGACAGCAGAATGGAATTTTGACATCACAATTATATCATAATGATAGGACAATGATATCACAATGCTATGATGATCTCACAATGCTATTATGATCTCATATTGTATGATATCACATTGGAATTATAACTTCACAATAATATAACACAACAATGGAATTTTGACATCACAATGCTATCATGACATCATGTTATTGTTATTATATCATAATAATATTATGACATCACAATCCTTTTATGACATCATTGTGGTAGGATATCACATGGAATTTTTACTTCACAGTGTCATTATGTCCTCAAAATACAATTATATCATTATGATGCTTTTATGCCATCACAATGATATATCACAATGGTATAATGACATCACAATAGTATTACATCACAATGCTATGATGACTTTCCAATGGTATTATGGCATCACAACGGTATTTTGACATAACAATGGTATCATTACATCACAATGGTATTATGACATTCCAATGGTATGATGACATAACAATGCTATTATAACATCATAATGCTTTGATGACATAATGCATTGTGACATCATGACATCACAATGCTATTTTATCTTCACAATGATATCACATCACAATGATGTTATGACATCATAATGGTATAATGCTTCACAATGGTAAGTTGTAGGTGATGATTACCATTTACTATTGGTTTTTCTTTTATAAATGCTTGCTGTTAAACCTTAAAAGCTGTATAATCAAATCACCACACAGAGACTGGGTTTACTTAGTTAGTTACCTTAGAACACAATGCTGATCAATAGTTACTCCCTCCTAAACTTTCAAGCCCTCATAGTTTCCTATCATTTAGATTTTACCCATTATACTGCTTTGTGTGAAGTCCTAGGTCTGGTATATTCTCTCCACACTATTCCAAGATCTCTCCTCCAGCTCTGCTCTCCAAGTTCTGCTCCCTTGCTCTCTCTCCTCCCACTCACTTTCTGTACTCTAGCTCCTCCTACTCATTTCCTTCCCTCTGGTTCCTCCTAGTACTCAACATTGTAGCTAGTTGCTTTATTCTGCTCTGTTTACATAAATTTGAGCCAGTTGATTAGAATAAGAATCACAATATAATATCCAGATTGAAACCAGAGATTGGGGGGTAGAAATCAGCATTTGAATATACAAGGGTAAGGTATATACAATTAAAAAGATTATATCAAAAATGTAACAACAAATCACAATTCTATGATGACATCACAATGCTATTATTACATCACAATGGGTTTATGACCTCAATATGCTATTATGACACCACATAGGTATAACATCACAATGTTATTATGACATCACAATTGTATTGTATTACAATTTTATTATGATATCTCAATGGTATCCTGTCATCAAAATGGTGTCATGACATATCAGTAGTGTCATGATATCCCAATGGTATTATGAAATCGCAATTTTATTATGACCTCACATTGTGATTATGACATCACAGTGGAATTCTGATATCACAATTTCCCATTAGGGAAATGCAAATCAAAACGACCCTAAGATTTCACCTTAAACCCATCAGAATGACCAAGATGAAAAACACAAATGACAACACATGTTGGAGAGGTTGTGGAGAAAGGGGAACCCTCCTCCATTGCTGGTGGGAATGTAAACTGGTACAACCACTTTGGAAGTCAATCTGGTGCTTTCTCAGACAATTAGGAATAGCGCTTCCTCAAGACCCAGCTATACCACTGCTAGGCATATACCCAAAATTTGCTAAAGTACACAATAAGGACATTTGCTCAACCATGTTTGTAGCAGCTTTATTTGTAATATCCAGAACCTGGAAACAACCCAGATGTCCATCAACGGAGGAATGGATACAGAAATTGTGGTATTTTTACACAATGGAATACTACTCAGCAATCAAAAAGGAGGAAATCATGAAATTTGCGGGCAAATGGTGGGGTCTAGAAAAGATCATTCTGAGTGAAGTATCCCAGAAGAAGAAAGACAAACATGGAATATACTCACTTATATAGACCTAAAAGATAGGATAAACAAAATGAAATCTATACACGTAAAGAAGATAATCAAGAAAGTGGACACGGGGTATAATTATCTATCCTCATTTAGAAAGACAAATGGGATATGCATTGAATGTGTGACAGGAGTCTACCGCAGAAAGCATCTGAAAGACTCTACCTAGCAGTGCTCCAAAATAGATACTAAGAGTCACAACCAAACCTTCGACAGAGTGCAGAGAATCATATGAAAGAAGGGGAGTTAGTCTGATGGGGAAAGGACAGGAGCTCCACAAGGACCAAACATATCTGGGCACAGGGTCTTTTCTGAGATGGACACTCAACCAAAGTCCATGAGAGGATAAAACCTAGAACCTCTGCTCGGATGTGACCCGTGATAGCTCAGTAATCAGTTGGTTTCCCATAGTAAGGGGAACAAGGACTATTTCTAACAGGAACTCAATAACTGGCTCTTTGACCTCCCCACCTCCCAAGGGAGGAGCAGTACTGTTAGGCCACAGAGGAGGACTTTGCAGCCAGTCTTGAAAATACCTGACAAAAGGGAGTCATATGAAAGGGGAGGAGGTCCTCCCCTATTAGTGGACTTGGAAAGGGGCAGGGAGGAGATGAGGGAGGGACGGTGGGATTGGGGAGGGAATGAGGGATACAGCTGGAATACAGAATTAACAAAATGTAACTAATGAGAAAAATAAAATTATGGAAAAAAACAATTTTATTATGACATCTCAATGGTATCATGTCATCAAAATGGTGTCATGACATATCAGTAGTGTCATGATATCCCAATGGTATTATGAAATCGCAATTTTATTATGATCTCAGATTGTGATTATGACATCACAGTGGTATTTTGATATCACAATATCAATGTAACATAAAAATGCTATTATTTTATCACAATGATATTTTGAAATCACAATGATGCTATGACATCACAATTGTATTATTACATGACAATGCTAATACAATATGATTTTGGAGTGACATCACAATGGAATTTTGATATCATAATGGCATTATGACCTGAAAAAACACTATTATGACATCACAATGATATAATGACATCACAATGGTATGGCATCACAAATGATATTACATCACAATGCTATTATGCCATCTCAGTTAAATTAAGATATCACCATTGAATTAAGACTTCACAATCTTTTATGGAATCTTAATTGTGTTATGTCATCTCAATGGTGTCATGACATCTCAGCTGTATTATGACTTCACAATGCTAGTAGGTTATCTGCTTTTATGAAATCACATGTTATGATATCACAGTGGAATTATAATATCATAATAATCATATAAATAACAATACAATTATGACATCAAAATGCTATCCTGAGATAACATGAGTATTATCATATCACAATGGTATTATGACATCACAATGCTGTTTTGACATCATAATGGTATTATAATATCACAGTGGTGTTCTGATATCAAAATTCTATAATAACATCACCTTAGTATGTTACATCAATATTATTTTGACATCAAAATGTTATGACATCAAAATGATTTTATCACATCACAATGATAGGACATAACAATGTTATTGTGACATCACATTGGTATTATGATATCACAACGGTACTATGACATCACAATGCTATTATGATTTCACAATTCTATTATAACATTATTATGCTATTAAATATGATTGTAGTATGACACAATGGCATTTTGTCATATTAATGGCATTATGACCTGAAAATGATATTATGTCATCACAATGGTATTTTTTTTTACTTTAACTATTTTTTTTAACTTTTATTAATTACACTTTATTCATTTTGTATCCCCCCTTATGCCCCTCCCTCCTCCCTTCCCAGTCCTACCCTCCCCCCTTTCTGAATGCATGCCCCTCCCCATGTCCACTGATTGCGGAGGTCCTCCTCTCCTTTCTGATCTTAGTCTATCAGCTCTCATCAGAAGTGGCTGCATTGTCAGGGTTCTAGGTTATCTCCATGAATAGTCCTTGGTTGGAGTATGAGTCTCTGGGAAGTTCCCTGTGTTCAAATTTTCTTGTTCTGTTGCTCTCCTTGTGGAGTTCCTGTTCACTCCAGCTCTTACTATTTCCCACTTCTTACATAAAATTCCAATCACTCTGCCTGTCAGTTGGACATCAGGCTCAGTATCTGCTTTCACAGTCTGCAATGACATCATAAAGGTACTAAGACATCACAATGTTAATATGACTTCATATAGGTTTGAGTTCACAATGGTATTAGGACATTACAATGCTATAAAACCACAATGCTATTGTGACAACACACTGCCATTAAGACATCACAAAGCTGTTATGAATTACTTTTCTATTATGAAATTACAATGGTATTATGACATGACTGTGGTATGAAATCACAATAGAATTTTGATAACACAATGATATCATGACATCACAATTGTATTAGAGCATCACAATGCTATTATGCTAACACAATGCTATTATTACATCACAAAGCTATCATGATATCAAAATTTTATGACATCACAATGTTATTATGACCTAACCATGGCATTATGACTTCACAATGGCATTATGACACAACATGCTAAATCACAGTGCTATTACAACATGATTGTGGTATAATGAAATTTTGATTTAAATATACTATTATGACGTCACAATGCTATTATAACATCAAAATTGCATCATGACATCCGAATTCCATGATGACACCAAAATTCATCATGGCATCACAATGCTATTATGACATCACAATGTATTATGACATGATTCTGATGTGACATCACAATGGAATTGTAACATCACAGTGCTATTATAAAATCAAAATGTTATTATGACAGCACAATGATATGAAATCACAATGTTGTTATGATATCACATTGATGTTATGAATTCACAATGATATTATAACATCACAATTGTATTATGACATCACAATGCTATTACAAGTTTACAATGCTATTATGATATCTCAATGCTTTTATGGTATCTCAATGATATGAATCCACAAGGCTATTAGGATATCACAAAGGTATTTTGATATCACAATGCTATTATGACATCACAATGTTATGGCATCTGAATTATAATTTCACAAATATTATGATTTCACATAATTATTAAAACATCACAATGATACTATGACATTAAAATGCTATTACAAAATGATTGTGGTACAACATCACACTGGAATTTTGACATTACAAGATATTATGGCATCACAATTCTTTTATAACATGACAAAGCTATCGTTATATCACAATGGTATGGCATCTAAATCTATTATGACATCATGTTGGGAGCCGTGTGATCCTCTCGCCGGCAGAAATGCACGCGGACTCAAGGATCCTCCCGCAACAAACTTTATTACAGTCACGTGATAAAAAGAGGAGAGGAGAGAGAGAGCCCCGATGTGGCGCTGTTTATATAAGCCCAGGTCGCAACTAAGTGATGTGTCAATACCCTGATTGGCTGCTGACTCTTTACCCCGCCTGATGACTCGGGCCCAGCATGCTTAGCGTGCTTACGCAATTCGCGCATGTATACTGGAGGCTGTTTACAGTTTTGAGGGTGGAATGTCAACGCCATCTAGTGGCGTCTGAGTCTCAGCTCTCCACATCCCCCTTTTGTTTTAATGAATGAAAACTGCCTTAAAGCCTATATAAGCACGGTACAAGAGGGCCCTAAGCTCGATCAAGCGAACTCCTTCTTTGGGGAGTAAGCGATCAAGAGCTTTAGATTACTTCCTTACCCCACCAGGTGCAATGGAAACGAGTCCTCTGGGTACAAGGGCCAAGGGAGAAGATTAAAGAAGGAGGTGACACCCATTCCTGTGCAATGGAATAAAATTCCAGGGAGTGCAAGGGCTGTCATTCTCCTATTTAGGTACCATAGCCGCTTAGGCAAAGGCAAACATTGAGACTTGGATCACTCATCGACTCAGTGCAATGGGTAAAACCCCTGAGGTGCATCGACTGAGTGTCACAGTCTGTTTTAATTTTTTAACATGGATAACCAAATTTTTGGGAGATGATCCTTGTTCCAAGGCTGCTAGTACTTGCACGATTGCGACCTAGTCACGTTTGTTTTGGGTATTGAGTTTGCAGAACAACCAGAGTAAAAACAATAAGCCACGACATAGCACTGCACCAAACATTCCAACCCCCACCCAATCTTAAAGTAAGAAAAGGCAAAAGAAACCCAGGGTAAAGCCATCTGTGGGCAATGAATCCACTCGAGTAGAATTAGTGGTCATCCTCGCCGCCCTTGACTCTTTAAGCAGTAGCAGGTGTATCTGTTGAAAGATCATCTTCAGCTGTCACGAGCTTTTGCGTGAGGCGCTCCAGTACCCAGAATGGATTGTTTTCTTCCTGTGGGAAAACACAGACAGCTCCCCTGGATCTTATTAAAATAGGATCCGGGCCTTTCCACTGACCAGTTAAGACATCCTTCCATTTGATCACTTCCTTGGGCCTATTAGGCCCTGAGCAGTGGCAATCAGCGGCCGAATGGCCTTGACTGTCCAAATTTAAAAAATTGAGTGTGAAGAGTGCCAAGGAAATGGTCACTCATGGCACTGAGGGCAGAGCCTCCTGGACTCCTCCCTTTTGTTTTATTAAGTAGGATTTTAGGGTGCAGTGAGCATGTTCAATAATACCCTGACTTTGAAGGTTATATGGGAGACCGGTTAGATGGGTTATTTCAATCTGATGACAAAACTGTCTAAATTTTTGAGAAGTATAGGCTGGCCCATTGTCAGTTTTTAGAATTTTGGGCTTTCCCCAGGCACTCCATACCTCTAGGCAATGTTGAATAACATGGGCTGCCTTTTCTCCAGTCAGGGGAGAAGCAAACATAACTCCAGAGCAAGTATCAACAGAAACACGCAAATATTGAAGTTTACCAAAAAATGAAATGTGGGTAATATCCATCTGCCACACTTGTAGTGGACAGATTCCTCTGGGATTAATCCCAACATGAGGCATAGGTAAGAACTGACAGCAATTTTGACATTGGGTAACAATATCTCTAGCTTCTTTTCTAGTTATGTCAAATCAATGACATAATGTCTCAGCTGTAACATGAAACCTTTTATGAAATTCCTTAGCCAATTCTAAATTTGAAAGGAGGGCAAATGCAATCATCTTTGTGGCCCGATCTTCCAGGTCGTTTCCATGGGACATGGGCCCCGGTAGACCGGAATGAGCCCTAATATGTGTAATGAAAATGGGATCTTCTCGTAATTAAGGCAAACTGAATCCTTTGAAAAATTTTTGCAAGCTTGCTAGACACTTTAATTAATCCAGCAGCCTCTAAGATTTTGGTTGCATTTACCACATAACTAGAATCAGAAACAATATTTAAAGGACCTGGAAATTTTTTCAAAACTTCTAGCACTAGTAAACATTCCACAATTTGAGGCGAGGTCTCATGATATTGCTTAGAAATAACTTTATTATTAACCACATAAGCTCCTACTCCTGTTTTTGACCCATTTGTATAAACTACCAATCCATCCCGAAGTGGTTTTTGGGACGTTACATGCGGGAAGACTACCTCCTGAGTTAAAGCAAATTGCAAAATAGGATGTCTTGGGTAATGATTATAAATTAAACCACTAAAGGAGGTAACTAGCACCGCCCAAGTATCAGAGGTAGCAGTTAATACCTGAACTTGGTGAGCCATATAAGGCACTATTAAAGACTTTGGCTCCTTCCCAAAGTATGTAATGGCTGTTTTTAACCCACGAAGTGTGAGTTGAGTGACTGCATCTGGATACCATTCAATAATTTTTGTAGGAGAAGCACTGGGATGAACCCACACTAAGGGTCCATCTTGCCATAATACAGCAGTTGGTAAATGTTTAGTTTTAATGACACACAGGTCAAAGGTCTTAGTTTCATCTACACGTTTTAATTGGGCATCCTGTAAAGCCTTTTCTACCACTCGCAGGGCATGGCTTGCAGCCGGTGTTAAGGCTCTGGGTGAAGAAATATGAGCATCCCCTTCCAAAATATCAAATAGGGGTTTTAATTCAGCAGAAGTAATCTTTAAAAATGGCCTAAGCCAATTTATATCACCTAATAATTTTTGAAAATCATTTAAGGCATGTAAATGATCCCTGCGAATTTCTATTTTTTGAGGGACTATTCGTTCCGGATAAATAACAGTCCCTAGAAAGGAACCTACTTCTGAAATTTGGACCTTTTCAGTGGCAATATGCAATCCCCATTGTTGCAGGGTTTTTTGCAACAAAGGATATGCATCTTGTAAGATGGCTAACTCCTCATGGCACAAGAGAATATCATCCATATAATGAATCAGCAACAAGGAAGGAAATTGCTGTCTAACTGGTTCAAGAGCCATCTGCACATACAATTGACACATGGTGGGGCTATTAGTCATGCCTTGAGGTAGAACTGTCCACTGATATCTTTGGTCTGGCTCATGATGATTAACAGCAGGTAGGGTAAAGGCAAATCTCTGTCTGTCTCGTGGGCACAATGGGATAGAGAAAAAACAATCTTTGATGTCGATTATTATAATTCTCCATTGCTTAGGCAGAGCTGAAAGCAGAGGCAAGCCTCGTTGCACTGTTCCAAATAATCGCATCTGTGCATTAATAACCCTCAGGTCATGGAGAAGCCTCCACTTTCCTGATTTCTTTTTCATAACAAAAATGGGTGTATTCCAGTGGGAAGTAGATGGTTCCAAATGACCAAGCTGTACCTGTTCTTCAACCAGCCTTGTAGCGGCTTCTAGCTTTTCAGAGGAAAGGGGCCATTGAGGAACCCATACGGCTTCCTCTGTGAGCCAAGATATGGGCATGGAACCGTCAATGGCGGTTAATGAAAACCCAGGCCTTGTTTTCCTGTATTATTTTCCTGTGAAATCGGGTGCAATATCCCTTGTTCCTGTTTACCAAGGCCTTTTCCTTCTTTATAACCCATCCTTTTTATTATATCAATTGTCTGTTGAGAGTACTCATTGGTCAATGCTAATCCTAAATCCTGCAAAATATCTCTTCCCCAGAGATTGACAGGGAGAGGAAGAACATATGGTATGAAACTTCCTGTTTGACCTTCCGGTGCTTGCCACCTCAAAGAGTGTGAACTAACTGCAGGGCTGGCCTCATATCTCAACCCTTGTAAGGAGTGGGATGATTGCGTAACAGGCCATGCCTTAGGCCACCAGGTAGAAGAAATAATGCTTTTATCAGCCCGTGTCCAAAATACCAGTAAAACCTTTTCCTTCTATTTGTAATTGTAAGGTAGTTCTGGTTTTAAGATCAACTACCAAACGAGCAAAGTCTGTGCTTGTGGAACCGAGTCCTTTTGTGCCCCTTGGTGTTTCGGTAGATGGAAAACAGTCATGAAGACTTGGGAGGAGGACTAATTGAGCAATCCTATCTCCATGAGAAATAGAAAATATGCCTTGGGGGCAGGAACAAAGCACCTGGAGCTGTCCCATAAAATCCTGATCTAAAATTCCAGGATGGACCATAAGTCCTTTTAAAGTGAGAGAGGAACGACCCAAAATAAGACCGACACTCCCTTCAGGCAGGGGACCTTCAAACTCCACTGGGACAGGTTGTACCCCCATGTGTGGCATTAATAAGAATTGGGAGGTGGAACAGAGGTCCAGGCCTGCTGCTCCTCTTGTCGCTCTACAGCTGGATAAGCCCTCCTGTCGTCTGTCTGTGTCCCAATTTTTCTGGGGCCCTGAGACTTGGGGCCCTGAAATCCATTTTTTGGAATATTTTCATTCCTCTAATCAGGGGGGGGGGTTCATGCTGGATAAGCTTTCCCTGAATATCTCTAATTGAACAGCATTCATTAGCCCAGTTATTGCCCTTTTTACACTTAGGGCAAAGTCCAGGAACCTTCTTTTGCACAGACACACGACAGTCTCTTTTAAAATGACCCATTTTGCCACAATTAAAACAAAGTTTATTATTTTCAGAACTTGGGCAGTTATTGTTTTGTAATATGGCTGCCGCCAGGCCGGTGTTGGTAAGTGGGCCTCCGAGTCCTCGGCAAACCTTTATCCAATTTGTCAGTCCTTTGTTCCTTCTGGGGGTAATGACTGCCTTGCATTCTGGTGAAGCATTCTCATACACCAGTTGCTCTATCATTGGTCGGGACCCTTTCCGGGTCTCCAAATATTCTGCCTGCTGCATCTGTCATTCTGGCCATAAATTCTGGGAATGACTCCTGAGGACCCTGGATAATTTTTGTTAAATGGCCCTCAGTCCCACCCTTCTTTGAAAGGGCCTTCCATGCTTTAATTGCAGCAGCAGATATTTGGCCATACGCTCCCCAATCATAATCTGTCTGTTGCTGGACATGCGGACCTTGTCCTGTTAGTAGCTCAAATGTCCAGCGTCGTTGATTGTCTTCTGCATTGGCATTATCCCTAGCTTGGGATTGACAGGCATCATACCATAGGGCTTTCCATTCCAAATACACTCCCATATTAGGGAGGGCAGCTTTCACTACAGTCTGCCAGTTATTTGGGGTCATTGCTGTAGAGCCTAGCCTCTCAAGCTGCATAATTGTGAAATTAGCATCCACCCCGTACTTATTAACTGACTCTGCCAGTTCCTTGACTAGAGGGTAATCTACAGGCACGTGGACACGGCCTTCCTCCACATCTTCAAATACTGGAAAAGTCTGAAAAATTTTGTGTCTGTCTTCCATTGAAAAGAAGGAATCAGGACAGTGCCTCCCGGTGTAGGATGGGGGAGCACTAGAGACAATGGGAGAGGCCGACTGAGAATGTGCGCCCTTCTTGTTCCTCATACTACTTTGCTTTTGATATAATAGTAATGGCTGCTCATCCGGATGGTATTGTTTTTCCTCATAGCAGGCTGCTTCCCCCTCCAAGTCTTCTTTGCCAGAGGGATATAGCTGCTCAAATTCCAGGGCATTCTTTCCCTTACCTCTCACTTCCGTGGCTTTAACATCCACAGAAGGGTCTTTTTTCTTAGAGACGTCTCTATTTCTATCTATTGGGGCCCCTAATCTTTCACGTCCTGTTTCTGGCATGTTGTCTCACATCTCCCCTACCCTTAGCCTTTTGCTAATCCCTTTCCTTCCGAGGCAGCCCTCAAGTTTGCACGAAACCAACAAAAGGAGAGCTATGGCAGCTATCACAGCAGGGAAGGCCATAAGGGCTTCTGCTAGCCGAAATGAGAAACAAGATAAATCGAGATCGAACATGTCTCTCAGGACAAACCTCAATGTTGCGGTTCTGAATCCCTCCCGGCAAACGGGCGCTCTCCTCGGTACCGGTGATGTTTCCGGGTTTCGGCACCAGATGTTGGGAGCCTTGTTATTGTCTCGCTGGCAGAAACGCACGCGGACTCAAGGATCCTCCCGCAACAAACTTTATTACAGTCATGCGATGAAAAGAGGATAGGAGAGAGAGAGCCCCAATGTGGCGCTGTTTATATAAGCCTGGGTCGCACCTAAGTGATGTGTCAATACCCTGATTGGCTGCTCACTCTTTACCCTGCCTGATGACTCGGGCCCAGCGTGCTTCGCGTGCTTATGCAATTTGTGCATGTGTACTGGAGGCTGTTTACAGTTTTGAGGGTGGAATGTCAACGCCATCTAGTGGCGTCTGAGTCTCAGCTCTCCACAACATCACAATGTTATGACATGTCAATGGTGTTATGACATGTCAATGGTGTTATGAGTTCACAATGCTATGGTGATATCACAATAGTTTGGGGACATGACAATGGTATTATGCCATCACAATGCTATTATGACTGCAACATGTGTGTTATTATTACATCCCAATGCTATTATGACATCACAGTGTTATTATGACATCACAATGCAATTATGACCTCAAATGGTATTATGACATCACAATACTATTATGGAATTACAATGCTATTATGACATAACAAAGGCATCATGATATCAAAATCCATCATGACATTGCAATGCTATTCTGATATCACAATGGTTATGTACTGATTGGCTGAGAGGGAGAATGATGTCATGAAGCTGTCCAATTCAGTAAACATTAAAGTTTTATTTCCTACCAGACCTTGTCACAGAAGTTAACAGGAATAAAGGTGTGGGATCTGGATAAAGGAATGAGATAAAGGCTTTTTGGGTTTCACAAGAAAAAGTCACATGTACACAGTATCAGACATACAGGACGCTGAGGAAAGTTTGTTTACTCATCTCCATGGAATCCTCAAAATTCTCTCAGGTGCTGATTGGCTGAGAGGGAGAATGATTTCAAGAAACAGGTGAAAGCTAATAAGAATTTCAAGAGCCAGTCATTAATGAGGCAAAGTGGACAGACTCTTGAGAGAAAGGCTGAGCAGCCCTACAGGAGTCAATCTGGGGAGCTGAAAGCACTCATCAGAGAGATGATAGTTACTGTGTCCAAGTTCAGGAAATGTATCACACATTTCTTTCATGTGGTCATTAATAAAGTCAAGTGTCCTTGACATGTGAGTTTTATATTATCACAGATTCTATTTTTATTTTTAAATGCACAGATAGGTCCTTACTTGGAAAATGTGGCCTCACCAAGATTATTATGACTTCACAAAGCTATTGTGACATCACAATTGCATTATGACATCAAAATAATGATATGACATCACAATGTTATAATTATATCATGATGATATGACATCACAATGCTATTATGATATCACAATTCTATTATGACATTATAATGCTATTACAAGATGATTGTGGTATGACATCACAATGGTATTTTTAACATATCATGCCAGGAGCCAAGGCTATTTACTAAAACAAAGTCAATTAGTGAGCCAAAGCTATTTAGTGGAGACAAAGCTATTTACTGAAATCAAAGCCAAAGAGTAAGCAAAGGTCATTTAGTGGAGACCTCAAGCTATTTAGTGAAACAGTACCTAGGACCCTAAATCATGGGTGATAGATTTGTGAGGACATCCATCTGTTAGTTTTAGAGCAATCTGTGAGATATCTTAAGAAAACATCCTTGTGGTACCTTGCAGGTGCAATATTCAACCCATGAAAGCATTCTTCCTATCCCTTGCAGCAGTTATTTAGTCTTTCCCCTTTCCTGCCTTCTCCCTATATAAGTTGGGTAAAAATTTCTAATAAATGAGGCTTTGGTCAGAAAAACAGACTTAGTCTCTATTTCTTGCATTTCTTGTTCTCCCTACCCTTCATTCCTTCCATCACCCTCCTTAGGAACCCATTGAAGTGCTTCTGGTTGAGGCAGTATCAATGGCATTATGACCTGAAAATGCTATTATGACATCACAATGGCATTTTGACATCAGAATTATATTGGGTGGCGTGTCCAATAGTCAGGACATCCAGCTCCAAAAGACTTTCTGTATTCGTGCAGATTCGAGGCTCTAGCCTTCTACAGCAGACATGAGCTCATGCTCACCCACCATTATTGAGTAGCTCTAGGTCAGTCATGACGTCACAAAGCTATTATGACATCACAATTGTATTATGTGATGAATCCTCAAACCTACAAAAGCCAGAGAGCCATTACAACAGCACTCAGATACTGCTCCAAGGATCAACCAGTTATCTCTAGCTAAACTGACAAAACTGTGGGAATCCCTGAATCTTCAAGAGGGCTGAATGTAAAAATTACAACTTAAGAGCAGCAAGAGCTGCTCACTAAAGTTTGAACAAAAAACCCAGCAGTAGGACAGCAATCACCAGGACCTCTCCTGATGAGAGGAGAGCCTTCTCTCTCTATGAACACCACAGTTACCACACAGGTCCATACACCTGAAGTGAACTGTGACAATTCCTGAGAAGAACAACCATTCAGCTGACCATACCCAAAAATCAGAGGAGAACATCAGAACCCTTTCAAGTGGATTCTTCCCAACCCAGGACACATCAGGCACCAACAGAAATTAACAGAAAATACTTGAGAAAGAGAGATGGGTAGAGGCCAGTGAAAAAACACAAATAAACAGAAGGCAAAGTAATATGGTATCCCCAGAACCCAGTTATCCAGGGGCAAGTAGCCCTGGAAAACCTAACAGGAATGAAATTCAAGAAGATGAATGCTTATGAAGAGGTTAATAGAGGAAGCAACTAAAATGTGTGAAAAATTAGGGGAAGATATGATAAAACAGATTATGGTCATCCGTAAAGAAACACAGGAAGATGCAGCCAAACAGTTTGTGGCATTCAGAGAGGAAATGATTAAATCTCTGAAAGAAATAAAAGAAACAGAGGAATGTTCAAAAAAAAAAAAAACAGCTGAAGAAATTGAAGATGTGAAGGAAGTCAACAAAAGAGTTCAGAATGAGAAGATAGAATGGGAAAATTTAAAGAAAACACAAGTGGTGGAAATCATGGAGAGAGAGAATAAGGAAAGAAAATATGAACTACAGAGGTAAGCATAACTAAAAGAATACAAGCAATGGAAGAAAGAATCTCAGGTGTGGAAGATACAATAGAAGAAATCGATATATCCATCAAAGAAAATAATAAATTTAAAAAATTCCTGACACAAACCATCCAAGAAATCCAAGAAAACCTAAAAAGACAAACATCTAAGAATAATAGTAATAGAGGAAAAAGAAGATTCCCTCCTCCAAGGCCCAGAAAATATTTTCAAAAAAATCATTGAAGAAAATTTCCCCAACTTCAAGGGGAGGCATATAAGAATCCAAGAGGCCTACAGAACACCTAATAAATTAGACCAGAAAGGAAAATCTTCCCATCACATAATAATCAAAAAAGTAAGTAAACAGAATAAAGAAAAAATACTAAAAGCTACAAGGGAAAAAAGGCAAGTAACATATAATGACAAACCCATCAGAATCACACCTGAATACACAAGAGAAACTACAAAAACCTCAAGAGCCTTGATGGATATCATGCAGACCCTAAAAGAACAGAGATGTCAGTCTAGGCTACTGCACCCAGCAAAACTCTCAGTCCTCATAGACAGAGAAAACAAGATATTCAATGACAAATTTCAACAATACCTACACACAAATCCAGCATTATGGAAGATACTAGAAGGAAAAATAGAACATAAGAAAACTAACTACTTTCAAGAAAACACAGGAAATAAATAACCTCACTACCTCAAAACAAAAAGTAGCCAAACACACAAGCACACTACCATAGCCAACATCAACATCAAAGAATCTAACAACCACTGGTCATTAATCTCCCTCAACATCAATGGACTCACTTCTCCAATAAAAAGACACAGACTAACAGAATGGATGTGTAAACAAGACCCAACATACAAGAAAGACAACTAAATCAAAATATAGACATTACCTAAGACGGGCTTGAAGAGGGTTTTCCAAGCAAATGGACCCAAGAAGCAAGCACGAGTAGCCATACTAATTTCTAATAAAATAGATTTTCAACCAAAATTAATAAAAAGAGATAGAGAAGGACACTTCATACTCATCAAGGGAAAAATCCACCAGGAAGATATCACAATCCTGAAGATCTATGCCCCAAATTCAAGGGTACCCACATTTTAAAAGAAATTTTAATAAAATTTAAACCACACATAGACCCACACACATTAATACTGAGAGACTTCAACACACCACTCTCAACAAAGGACCAGTCAACAAAACAGAAATTAAACAAAGAAACAATAAATCTTACAGAGGTCATGAACCAAATGGACCTCACAGACATCTACA
Source organism: Meriones unguiculatus (assembly GCF_030254825.1). NCBI lineage: Eukaryota > Metazoa > Chordata > Mammalia > Rodentia > Muridae > Meriones > Meriones unguiculatus. Next base: position 1,217,203 of record NW_026843711.1, on the reverse strand, counting down.
GAACCTTTCTCCAAACACAAAAGAATTTACATTCTTCTCAGGACCTCATGGAACCTTCTACAAAATAGACCATATAGTTGGACACAAAGTAAGACTCAACAGATAAAATAAGATTGAAATAATCCCTTGTTTACTATCTGATCACCATGTACTAAAGATGGACCCCAATGACAAAAATAGCAAAAGGCCTACACACACATAGAAACTGAACAACTTGCTACTAAATGACAGCTATGTCAGAGAATAAAGAAAGAAAGAAATTAAAGAGTTTTTGAATTCAATGAAAATTAAGGCACAACATACCCAAACTTATGGTACACAATGAAAGCAGTACTAAGAGAAAAGTTCATAGCACTAAGTGCCTTCAAAAAGAAATTTGAAACAACTCATGCAAGCAACTTAATGGCTCACATAAAAGCCCCCCCACAAAAAACAAAACAAACAAACAAACAAACAAACACAAGCAGACACACCAAAGAGCAATAGACAGCTGGAAATAATCAAACTCAGGGCTGAAATCAATTAATTAGAAACAAGTAAAACAAGAGCTGGTTCTTTGAGAAAATCAACAGATAGACAAATCCTTAGCCAAACTAACTAAAAGGTAGAGAGAAACTATCCAAATCAACAAAAACAGAAAGAAAAAGGGGGACATAACCACAGACACTGAAGAAACCCAATCAATAATTAGGTCTTATTTCCAAAGTCTATATGCCACAAAATTTGAAAATCTAAATGAAATGGACAATTTTCTTGACTGATTCTACATGCCAAAGCTAAATCAAGAACATGTAAACAAAATAAATAGTCCAATATCCCGTAGGGAAATCGAACTGGTCATCAAGTCTCCCAAGCAAAAAAGGCCTAGGACCAGATGGCTATAGGACAGAATTCTACCACACTTCCAAAGAAGAGCTAACACCAATACTTTTCAAACTATTCCACAAAATAGAAATGGAAGGAAAACTACCAAACTTATTCTATGAAGCCACAGTCTCCTTGGTAGCTAAGCCTCACAAAGACACAACAAAGAAACAGAATTTCAAGCCAATCTCCCTCACGATCATCAATGCAAAAATACTCAATAAAATACTTGCAAACTGAATCTAAGAACACATCAAAGATATAATCCACTATGACCTAGTTGGCTTTGTCCCAGGCATTCAGGGGTGGTTCAATATACGGAAATCCATCAATGTGCTCTACCATATAAAGAAACTGAAGGAGAAAAAGCACATGATCATCTCCTTAGATGCTGAAAAGGCATTTGACAAAATCCAACATCCATTCATGTTTAAAATCTTGGAGATATCAGGGATACATGACACATACAAGAACATAGTAATGGCAACATACAGCAAGCCTATGGCCAATATCAAACTCAATGGAGAGAAACTTAAATCATTCCCACTAAAATCAGGGACAAGGCAAGGATGCCCACTCTCTCTATGTCTCTTCAACATAGTTCTGGAAGTCCTTGCTATAGCAGTAAGACAATTGAAGGAGATCAAGTATATACAAATTGAGAAGGAAGAATTCAAATTATCACTATTTTCAGATGATATGCTAGTATACCTTACTGACCCCAAAAATTCAGCCAGGGAACTCCTTCAGCAAAGTGGCTGGATAAAAAATTAACTCAAATAAATCAGTACCCTCCTGTATAAAAAAGACAAAAGGACTGAGAAGGAAATAAGGCAAACACCCTTCACAATAGCCAAAAAGGACATAAAAAACCTGAAGAACATAAAGAACTTGGTGTGAACTTAACCAAGCAAGTCAAAGACTTGTATGAAAAAAAGTTTCCAGTCCCTGAAGAAAGAATTAGAAGAAGGTATCAGAAGATGGAAGGATCTCCCATGCTCATGGCTTGGCTGGATTAACATAGTAAAAATGGCCATTTTACCAAAAACAATCTACAGATTCAATGTAATTCCCATCAATTTACCAACACAATTCTTTACAGACCTTGAAAGAAAAATTCACAACTTCATAAAATAACAAGAAACATAGAATTGCTAAAACAATTCTCTACAGTAAAAGATCTTCAGAAGGTATTTCCATCCCTGATCTTAGGCTATACTATAGAGCAACAATACTAAAATTTGTATGGTACTGCCATAGAAATAGACTTGATGGATCAATGGAATTGAAGAAAACACCCTGACATAAATCCACACACTTATTCACACCTGATTTTTGACAAAGATGCCACTACCATTCAATGGAAAAAAGACAGCATCTTCAACACATGGTGCTGGTCTAACTGGATGTCTACATGTAGAAAAATGCAAATAGATCCATATTTATCATCCTGCACAAACCTAAAATCCAAGTGGATCAAAGACCTCAACATAAAACCAGACACATTAAATCTCTTCTATCCAGAAAGGCAAAGATGATAGACATCAGAACAAGGAGAAAACATGAAATAAGTCAGGAGCCTGACACAGAGGATCCCTGAAAGGCTCTGCCCTGCAGAATATCAATGCAGATGATGAGACTTATGGCCAAACTTTCGGCAGAGTTCAGGGAATCTTAGGAAAGAGGGGAGAAACAGTAAGATCTGGAGAGGACAGGAACTGTATAAGGAAAGCAGCAGAACCAAAAATCCTGAGCACAGGGGTTTTTCCTGAGACTGATACTCCAAGCAAGGATTATGCATAGAAATAATCTGAGACCCCTGCACAGATGTTGCCCATGGCAATTCCGTATCTAAGTGGGTTCCTTTGTAAAAGGAACAGGGACTGTCTCTGACATGAACTGATTGCCTTGATCTATAATTACCTCTCCCTAAAGCGGAAGCAACATTACCAGGCCACAGAAGACAATTCTGCTACTCCTGATGAGACTTAATTGACTAGAGTTAGATGGAAGAACAGAAGACCTCACCTATCAGTGCACTTGGTGTGGGTCATTCATGCAGAGGGTGGAGGAAGGGAGGGATTGGGATGGGAGGAGGGAGGGAACCACAGGAGGATACAAAGTGAATAATGTGTAATTAATAAAGAATTTAAATAAAAGAAAAAAATTAGAAGTGTTAAGGAATCACAATTGTATGACATCTAAATGCTATTATGTCATCACAATAATATGACATCACATTGGTATTATGACATTACAATGTTCTTTTTTTTTTCTTTTATTTTTTTTTATCAGTTACATTTTATTAACTCTGTATCCCAGCCGTGTCCCGAGCCCTCATTCCCTCCCATCCCTCCCTCTCTCCCTCCCTCATCTCCACCGTGCCCCTTTCCAAGTCCACTGAAGGGGGGGACCTCCTCCCCATTCATCTGATCCTGTTTTATCAGGTATCTTCAGGACTGGCTGCAAAGCCCTCCTCTGTGGCCTAACAGGACTGCTCCTCCCTTCGGGGGTGGGGAGACCAAAGAGCCAGTCATCGAGTTCCTGTTAGAAATAGTCCCTGTTCCCCTCACTTTGGGAAACCAATTGGTTACTGAGCTACCACAGGCTACATCTGAGTGGTGGTTCTAGGTTATATCCATACATGGTCCTTGGTTGAATGTCAGTCTCAGAAAAGACCCTGTGCCCAGATATATTTGGTCCTTGTGGAGCTCCCATCCTTTCCCCATCAGACTAACTCCCCTTCTTTCTTATGATTCCCTGTACTCTGCCAAAGGTTTGGTCATGAGTCTTTGCTTTGAAAACACTGCTAGTTAGAGTCTTTCAGATGCGCTCAGTAGACTCCTGTCATACGTTCAATGCACATCCCATCTGTCTTTCTAAATGAGGATTGATCATCTTACCCCATGTCCGCTCAATTGATTATCTTTTTTAGGTGTATAGATTTCATTATGTGTATCATATCTTATAGGTCTATATAAGTGAGTATATCCCATGTTTGTCTTTCTCCTTCTGGGATATTTCACTCAGAATGATCTTTTCTAGATCCCACCATTTGCCTGCAAATTTCATGATTTTCTCCTTTTTGATTGCTGAGTAGTATTCCATTGTATAAAAATACCACAATTTTCGTACCCATTCCACCGTTGATGGACATCTGGGTTGTTTCCAGGTTCTGGCTATTACAAATAGAGCTGCTATAAACATGGTTGAGCAAGTGTCCTTTTTGTGTACTTGAACAAACTTTGGGTATATACCTAGCAGTGGTATAGCTGGGTCTGGAGGAAGCACTATTCCTATTTGTCTTAGAAAGCGCCAGATAGCTTTCCAGAGTGGTTGTACCAGTTTACATTCCCACCAGCAGTGGAGCAGGGTTCCCCTTTCTACACAACCTCTCCAGCATGTGTTATCGCTTGAGTTTTTCATCTTGGCCATTCTGATGGGTGTAAGGTGATATCTCAGGGTCGTTTTGATTTGCATTTCCCTGATGGCTAATGAGGATGAGCATTTCTTTAAGTGTTTTTCTGCCATTCGATATTCTTGTCGAGAATTCTCTGTTTAGCTCTGTTCCCCATTTTTTAATTGGATTACTTGGATTGCTGCTTTTCAGCTTCTTTAGTTCTTTGTATATACTGGATATTAGTCCTCTGTCAGATATAGGGTTAGTGAAGATTTTTTCCCAATCTGTAGGCAGTCGTTTTGTTTTGATGACGGTATCCTTTGCTTTACAAAAACTTTTCAGTTTCATGAGGTCCCATTTATTGATTGTTGCTCTTAGAGCCTGTGCTGTTGGTGTTCTGTTCAGGAAGTTGTCTCCTGTGCCAATGAGTTCTAGGCTGTTCACCACTTTTTTTTCCAATTGATTTAGGGTATCTGGTTTTATGTTGAGGTCCTTGATCCACTTTGACTGTAGTTTTGTGCAGTGTGATAAATATGGATCTATTTTCATTTTTCTGCATGTAGACATCCAGTTGGTCCAGCACCATTTGTTGAAGATGCTGTCTTTTTTCCATTGAATGGAATTGGCTTCTTTGTCGAATATCGAGTATTCATAGGTGTGTGGATTTATTTCTGGGTCTTCTATGCGGTTCCATTGATCCTCCTTTCTGTTTCTATGCCAGTACCATGCAGTTTTTATTACTGTTGTCCTGTAGTACAGCTTGAGATCAGGAATGGAGATACCTCCAGATGATCTGTTGTTGTACAGGATCATTTTGGAGATTCTGGGTTTTTTGTTTCTCCATATGAAGCTGAGAATCTTTTTTTCAAGGTCTGTAAAGAATTGAGTTGGTATTTTGATGGGAATTGCATTGAATCTGTAGATTGCTTTTGGCAGTATGGCCATTTTCACAATGTTAATCCTACCAATCCATGAGCACGGGAGATCTTTCCATCTTCAGATGTCTTCTTCGATTTCTTTCTTCAGAGACTTGAAGTTTTTCTCAAACAGGTCTTTCACTTGCTTGGTTAGAGTCACACCAAGGTACTTTATGTTATTAGTGGCTATTGTGAAGGGTGTTGTTTCCCTAATTTCTTTCTCAGCCTTTTTGTCTTTGGTATATAGGAGGGCTTCTGATTTTTTTGAGTTGATTTTGTATCCTGCCACTTTGCTGAAGGTGTTTATCAGCTGAAGGAGTTCTCTGGTTGAATTTTTGGGGTCGCTCATGTATACTATCATATCATCTGCAAATAGTGACACTTTGACCTCTTCCTTTCCGATTTGTATCCCCTTGATCTCCTTTAGTTGTCTTATTGCTCTGGCTAGGACTTCAAGTACTATGTTGAAGAGATATGGGGACAATGGACAGCCTTGTCTTGTCCCTGATTTCAGTGGGATTGATTTAAGTTTCTCTCCATTGAGTTTGATGTTAGCTATAGGCTTGCTATATATTGCCTTTACTATGTTTAGGTATGTGCCTTGTATCCCTGATCTCTCCAAGACTTTAAACATGAATGGGTGTTGGACTTTGTCAAATGCTTTTTCGGCGTCTAAGGAGATGATCATGTGGTTTTTCTCCTTCAGTTTGTTTATGTAGTGGATTACATTGATGGATTTCTGTATGTTGAACCACCCTTGCATGCCTGGGATGAAGCCTACTTGGTCATGGTGGATGATATCTTTGATGTGTTCTTGGATTCGGTTTGCAAGTATTTTATTGAGTATTTTTGCGTCAATGTTCATAAGAGAGATAGGCCTAAAGTTCTCTTTTTTTGTTGGGTCTTTGTGTGGTTTAGGTATTAAGGTGACTGTGGCTTCATAGAATGAATTTGGTAATATTCCTTCTGTTTCTATTTTGTGGAATAGCTTGAGGAGAATTGGAGTTAGCACTTCTTTGAAGGTCTTGTAGAATTCTGCGCTGAAGCCATCTGGTCCAGGGCTTTTTTTGGAGGGGATACTGTTAATGACTGCTTCGATTTCCTTGGGAGATATAGGGCTATTCAGTCTTTCTACCTGATCTTGACTTAGTTTTGGTAGATGGAATCTTTCAAGAAAATTATCCATTTCATTTAGATTCTCAAATTTTGTGGCATATAGGCTTTTGTAGTATGACCTAATAATTGTTTGGATTTCCTCAATGTCTGTGGTTATGTCCCCATTTTCATTTCTGATTTTGCTGATCTGGATAGTTTCTCTCTGCTTTTTAATTAGTTTGGCTAAGGGTTTGTCTATCTTGTTGATTTTCTCAAAGAACCAGCTTTTTGTTTCATTGATTCTTTGGATAGTTTTATTTGTTTCTAGTTGATTGATTTCAGCCCTTAGTTTGATTATTTCCAGCCGTCTGCTCCTTTTGGGTGTATCTGCTTCTTTTTGTTCTAGGGTTTTCAGTTGGGCCATTAAGTTGTTTGTATGTGATGTTACGAATTTCTTCTTGCAGGCACTTAGTGCTATAAATTTTCCTCTGAGCACTTCTTTCAATGTGTCCCATAAATTTGGGTATGTTGTGCCTTCCTTTTCATTGAATTCTAGGAAGTCTTTAATTTCTTTCTTTATTTCTTCCTTAACCCAGCTGTCATTGAGTAGTAAGTTGTTTAGTTTCCATGTGCGTGTCGGCTTTTTGTTGTTTCTGTTGTTGTTGAGGTCAAGCTTTAGTCCATGGTGGTCAGATAGTATACAAGGGATTATTTCAATCCTTTTGTATCTGTTGAGGCTTGCTTTGTGGCCCACTATATGGTCTATTTTGGAAAAGGTTCCATGGGGTGCTGAAAAGAAGGTGTACTCTTTTGAGTTTGGGTGAAATGATCTGTAGACGTCTATTAGGTCCATTTGATTTAGGGATTCTGTGAGTGCTTTTATTTCCCTATTTGGTGTCTGTCTAGTTGATCTGTCCCTTGATGAGAGTGAAGTGTTGAAGTCTCCCACTATTAAGGTATTAGGATCAATGTATGATTTAAGCTTTAATAATGTTTCATTTACGAATGTCGGTGCTCTTGTATTTGGGGCATAGATATTCAAGATTGTGATGTCCTCTTGGTGGATTTTTCCTTTGATGAGAATATAGTGGCCCTCCTTATCTTTTTTGATTAACTTGGGTTGAAAGTCTATTTTATTAGATATTAGGATGGCTACTCCAGCTTGTTTTCTGGAACCGTTTGCTTGAAAAACAGTTTTCCAGCCCTTTACTCTGAGGTAGTGTTTGTCTTTGTTGCATAGGTGTGTTTCTTGGATGCAACAGAATGTTGGATCCTGTTTCCTTAACCATTCTGTTAGCCTGTGTCTTTTTATTGGTGAGTTGAGTCCATTGATATTGATAGATAATAGTGACCAATGCATCTTTGTTCCTTTTGTAATGGAGTCGATGATCTAACCCTGATTCATTGCTTGTTTTCTTTTCATTTTTGTTGGGACATTATCTGTATGCCCTGTTTTCTTGGGTGAATTTGTTTTCATTGGATTGGAGTTTTCCTTCTAGTATCTTCTGTAGGGATGGTTTGCTGTGTAGATATTGTATAAATTTAGTTTTGTCATGGAATATTTTGTTTTCTCCATCTATGTTGATTGAAAGCTTTGCAGGGCATAGTAGTCTGGGTTGACATTTGTGATCTCTTAGAGTCTCCATGATACTCGCCCAGGCCCTTCTGGCTTTCATAGTTTCTAATGAGAAGTCCGGCGTGATTCTGATAGGTCTACCTTCATATGTTACTTGGCCTTTTTCCCTTGCTGCTTTTAATATCTTTTCTTTGTTCTGTAGATTTAGTGTTTTGACTATGATGTGACGTGATGTGTTTCTTTTCTGGTCTAGTCTATTTGGAGTTCTGTAGGCCTCTTGTATATTTATGGACATCTCTTTCTTTAAGTTGGGAAAATTTTCTTCTATGATTTTCTTGAAAATATTTTCTGGACCTTGGAGTCTGGCGTCTTCTTTTTCGTGAATTCCTATTATTCTTAGATTTTGTCTTTTCATAGCATCCTTGATTTCTTGGATATTTTGTGATTGGAACTTTTCTGATTTTACTTTTTCTTTGAGAGAAGTATCCATTTCTGCAAGTGTGTCTTCAGCTCCAGAGATTCTCTCTTCCATCTCTTGTATTCTGTTGGTGATGCTTACTTTTGTGGTTCCTGATCTTTTCTCCAAGTTCTCCAGCTCAAGGGTTTTCTCATTTTGTGTTTTCTTTATTGATTCTAATTCTGTTTTCATGCCTTGCACCATTTCTTTCATGTGTTTGAATTTGGATTCCTGTCTCTCTACGATGGCCTCTATTTCTTTTTTCATTTCCTTCTTATATGCCACTAATTTTTCCTCTACTGTGTATCTATTTGTTTGGCTATGTTTGCCTGTGTTTCTTTAAGGATATTGTCTATTTCTTCTTTCTTTGCCTCCAATTGACTGGCCATCTCTTTGAAAGACTTGTTCATTTCCTCCTTATGAGTCTCAAATAATTGGGCAAGCATGGCTTTAAAATCATTTTCCTGTGCTTCTGCTGAATTGGTGTATCCATCGATTTTGGGGTTTGCTGTTGAAGTCATGATGTCCTGATTTATGTTGGAAGTGTTCTTTCGCCTACCTCTGGCCATTGGCTTATCTGAAACCTTCCCTGTTTGTTTTTGGATTCTGCAGATCAGACTGGTGCTGTCTCTCTCTGGTGTCTGGAGAGTTCTTCAGGAAGCTGAGCACTCTCAGCGTGTGCTGAGGACTAGCTGTACCTGTGGGAGGAAAGTACGCAGGCGCAAACGGGGCAAATGCAAGCGTGTGTGTGTGCGCGCGCGCGTGTGTGTCTCTGTGTGTAAGTGTGCGTGGATGAGTTTCTCGAGGGACAGAGTGATGGCTAATGTTGAACCCTTGAGTGTGTGGGAGGGGCTCTGTACTGTATATGTTGCAGGCGCTAATGATGATCGCAGCGCAATTTCTGGTATTAACTGTCTTAGCTCCTCAATCAGGCCCACAGGGCAGGAACTTCAATGTCCCTAGTGCCCCTCTTTTTCCCAAAGTGGGTATGTGGGTGGGAGGGGGGTTCGATGCCTGGCTTCTGATTTAGAAGGACCCAGGATCTGGGGAACTGCAGATTCTCAAGGGTGCACTCACAGGCAGGTCTCTTGGCCGAGATCGTGGTATCCGGGGCTCTCTGCTCTCTGGTTTGGCCCTGCTTCTTTGATGTGTTCCGCCAGTTCTGTGCTGCTGTCACTGCCAGGTTCTGAGGTCTTGCTGCAGCTGGAGATTTCAGGGTGGTCACTTCAGCAGGGATGGGGTAATCAGGCTCTCTGTTCTCTGGTTTGGCCCTGGTTAGTCTTAAACTGGAGGGCTGTGGTGCCCCGCCAGTTCAGTACTGCTCCGCTGCCACGTCCTGCTGTAACTGGACGTGCTGTAACTGCATTGCTAGTCCCAATGCTTTCTGGGAAGTCCTGGGATCTCTTCGTTGTGCTCTCCAAGCTTGGGAGGCCCAGTGCCTGGTGTGTCCAGGTTGTATGACGTTTCTGCCTGGTTTCAGTGAGTATATAGTGTATTCTCTGTCACTGTGGGATTGGGCGGGTCGTACTGTCAGTGATGGCGATCCTGCGGAGCTAGTATGGTGTCTAGCAGATTCGCGCCCTGGGAGGATGGTGCAGCTGCTGCGCGAATCTGGGACTCCGGGGTACGTACTGCTGGCTTTTGTCTGCCGCTAAAGTGGTTGGGGCTCCGTCTCAGCGGTTGTATACCCCAGGCAGTTAGGTCTGCGCTGAGAAAGATGAGTCTGCTGTGCCGCTGTGCCGTGGAGGAAGGAGGTCTGGGGGAAGGGAGTGCAGCAAGAACAAAGGATCTTTTCTCTCCCTCCCCAAGCAAGTCTCCGGGTGACCGGAGGCCAAAGTTTTCACCTCCTGCGATGTTCTCTGGTGTTCAGAAAGCCTCGCTGTGGTTTTCCTGGGTTGGGGGTCCTTCCATTCTCCAACTCAGAAGATCAGGTATCCCACTGCTCAGAAACTGTGTGTGCTAGTCGCCATCTTGGCTCCGCCCCCCATTACAATGTTCTTATGACATCACAATGGTATTATAACATCATAATGCTGCTAAGACATCACATTAAAATGAACTTGTGATCAGAAAATTATATTATGACAACACAAAGGTATCTTGACATCAAAATTTATCATGACATCCCATTGCTATTCTGATATCACAATATTATTACTATATGTTTGTCATTTGACATCACAATGGAATTTTGACTTCACAGAGCTATTATGATGTCACAATGTTGTTATTATGTGACAATGGTATTATTACATCACAATGGTATGACATCTCTATGCTATTATGACATCATAAAATTATGACATCTAAACGCTCTTATGATATCTCAGTGATATGACATCACAATGGTGTTTTGTTAGCATGATTGTGTATGACATCACAATGTCTGCATCACAATGCAATGATGATTATAAGATCACAATGCTATGATGATATCACAATTGTATGACATCTCAATGCTATTATGAAAACACAATGATATGACTTTACAATGTTATTATGATGTTAAAATTATGACTTCACAATGGTATGGCTTCACAATGTTTTTAGGACATCACAATAACAAGACATCACAATGCTATGATGATAGCAGATGCTATTATGACACCACAAGAGTTAAGATATTACAATGCTATGATGACATCAAATGGTGTCATGACATCCCAATGGTAATATTATACTATACTAATGCCGTTATAACATCACAACGCTATTATGACTTCATAACCTGATGACTACGCAATGGTATTATGATATCACTTTGCTATTATGACATCACACTGGTATCTCATACCAATGGTATTATGATTTCACAATGGTGTCATGACATCTCATTGCTATTATGACATCATAAAGCTTTTATGACACCACAAAATTTTCTGATATACAATGATATTATGACTTCACATAGTATTATGACATCACAGTGTTATTATGACATAACAATGCTATTATTTTATCACAATGGTATGACATCACTGTTGTATGTGTCGATTAATATTTATTATTGATATATCTTCTGGTAAAGGTACTGTTAATCCGATAGAGCTGTATAACCAAATACCACAGAGATTCTGGTTTTATTTAGAAAACCTAGAACACAATGCTGGCTAATGTTACTCCCTCCCAGCCCTCATATTTTCTTAACATTTAGATTTTACCCATTTTACTTGCTTAGTTTTTATGAAATCTTGGGTCTGGTTCATTCTCCACATAGTTCCTAGTTCCCCTCCCAGCTTTGCTTTCCTAGCTCTGCCCTTGCCCTTTTTTCCTCCCACTCATTGTCTGCATTCTGGCTCCTCCCCTCTCCTTGCTCAACATTGTGGCTAGTTGCCTGTTTACACAAAGTTGAGACAGGTTTCATAGAATAAATATCACAATGCAATATCCAGATTGAAATCAGAGATTGAGGGATAGAAATCAGCATTTGACTGAATAAGGGCTTATAAAGTGTATACATTTCAAGAGAACATTTTACCAATTTTCCCCCTTTAAGTCCAATAAAAGGTTTCTTTTATTTCAATAAAATAATAATTAAGAAATTATGAAAACTTTTAGGTAAAATCATGTGTAATGTCCAGTCCATGTGTATTTAGCAACTTAGGAGAAAGTATCTGATTATCTTATCTATCTTGAGAAGTTTAGATTTCTATACCTAAATTAACTATTATTCTTATTGGTATTATCTATATGAAAGCATTTTTTAACTTTTAAACAACTCACACTTAATTGTGGCATCAGAGACTTGAGAAAGAATAAAATTAGTTACTAGAGTAAATAGAAAGTGCATGTTAGCAGCTTCAAAAAAAAAAAAAAACCTGACAGAAACAATTTGTTGCTGGAACAGTCACCCATAATGCTTTGTAACATTGGAGCACCATCTTCAGCCTTCTGGTTCAGAATATGTTACAGACATATATGTGAAGGAGAAACTATTTAGGACTCCCTAGAGTATCTTAGATTTATGACATTATAATGCTATTATGGGGTGGACATCAGAAGAAGGAGGGAAGAGGGAACAAGTCACTGGCCTGACACAGAAGACCTCTGAAAGGCTCTGCCCTGCAGACTATCAAAGCAGATGCTGAAACTTATGGCCAACCTTTGGGCAGAGTGCAGGGAATATTACAAAAGAAGTGAGAGGGGAGGAAGGGAAGGAGTGTGATGGGAGGAGAGCAGGAATCACAGGTGCTATACAAAGTTAATAAAGGGTAATTAATAAAGAATATAAAATAATAATAATGCTTTTATTACTTCACAACGCTATGAAGTATGATTTTAAAATATTAGGACATCTCAATGCTATGATGACATCACAATGCTATTATGACTTCACAATGATATTCTGACATTACACTTCTATCAATACATCACAATGGTATTATAACTTCAGAATGGTATAATTACAACACCATGCTATTATGACATCACTATGGTATACTGACATCACAAGGCTATGGATTTCACAGCTATTATGACATCACAATGTTGTCATGACATCACAATGTTGTTATGTGATCACAATGGTATGATGATATTACAATGGTATTATAACAAAACAATGTTATTATGAATCACAATGCTATTATGACATCACAATACTATAAGACATCACAAAAGCATTTTGACATCAAAAGTCATCATGAAATCCCAATGCTATTACATCACATGCAATTATACCATGATTGTTTTATCACATCACAATGGAATCTTCACATAACAATGATATGATGACATCACAAACTATTATGACATAACAATGTTATAATGACATCACAATGCTTTTAGGATATGATTTTGTTATGATTTCACAATGTAAGTTTGACATTAAAATGTTAGTACGGATTCACAAAGGTATGACTTCACAATGATATTAGTACATCACATCGCTATTATGACATCATAATGGCATCATGACATCAAAATCATAATGACATCCAAATGCAATTATGATATCACAATGCTATTATGGCATATTTGTAGTGTGACATCACAAAGGTATTTTGACATCACAATGCTATTATGATATCAAAATGATATTATGACTGCAAAATGGTACTATGACAACACAATGGTAGTATGACATCACAATGGTGTTATGAGTTCACAATGTTATGATTACATCACAATGGCATCATGACCTCAAATTCATCAATACATCCCAAAACTAGTAAAATTTCACAAAGCTTTTACAACAAGATTGCAGTCTGACATCACAATGCTATTACTTTACCACAATGCTATTATGATATCACAATTGTTTTATAAATTCACAATGCTATTATGAAATGAGTGTGTCATAAAATTGCAATAATGGAATTATGACATTACAATGATATTTTGACTGTTATGACTTCACCAGGGTATGACTTTACAAAGATATTAGATATCAATTTTATGATGACATCAAAATGTTATTATGACCTCAAAATTTTATTTTGATATCATGATAGTATTATGTGACACCACAAGGTATTATGACTTCAAAAGGATATTATGACATCACAATGGTATGACATCTAAATGCTATTATGACATCATGATGATATGACAATACAATGGTACTATGACATCACAATGCTATAATGTCATCATAAAGCTATTATGACATCATCATGTTATTTTTATCATTACAATGCTATTATGACATCTCAATGGTATGACATCTAAATGCTTTTATGACATCTCAATGCTTTTATAGCTTCACAATGCTATTATGTCTTTACACTGCTATTTTCACATCACAATGCTATTATAACATCACACTAGTATTACAGGATATTTGTAGTATGACATCACAATAGAAGTTTGACATCAAAATGCTATTATGACTTCACAACGGTATGAATTCACAATATTAAGATTTCACAATGCTATTATGACGTCACAATGGCATCATGATATCAAAATTCATCATGACATCCCAATGCTAATATGAGATTACACTGCTATCATGACATGATTTTGGTATGAAATCACAAAGGAAAAATGACATCACAATGATATGACATCACATTGTTCTTATGACTTTACAATTCTATTAGACGTCACAATGCTATTATGACAAAATGATATTATGACATCACAATGGCATTATGACCTCATAAGTGTATTATAATATCACAATGGTTTTAAGACATAGCAAGGCTATTATGACATCACAATTCTATGATGATATATCAATGGTATTCATGACATAACAATGATATGAAATCACAATGCTATTTCGCCTTCATAAAGGACTTTGGTATCACCAGACTATTATAAAATCAAAATGCTATTATGACCACAAAATGGCATTATGACATCACAATAGTATTATGCTATCACAGTACTATTATGACATCACAAAGTAATTATGACCTCAATATGGTATTATAACATCACAATGGTATGACATCTAAATGCTACTATGACTTCACAAAGCTATTATAACAAAGCCATGGTGTGACATTTCAGTGATATGCCAAAAAAAATTTTATTATGTCATCAAAATGGTGTTATGACAGCAAAATTCATTATGATATCACAAGGCTATTATGACATAAAAATGCTATTAAGAGATCACAATGCTATTATAATATATTAATGCCATTGTGACATCACAATGACCTGAATACAGAATGCTATTATGGCATCACATAGGTATTTTTGACATAATAATGCTATTATGATAAAACATTGCTATTATGACATCAAAAGGTTCTTATGACATCATAATGCTAATATGACATCACAATGCTATTATGAACATAAAATGTTATTATGATATAACAATGTTGTTATAATGACACAATTCTATGATGACATCACAATGCTATTATGAGAGCAAACTGGAATTAGGATATCACAATTTTATAATGACATCACAATGTTATGACATCCCAATCATACTAAGATTTCACAATGCTATTATGACATCAAAATGGTATGTAGACACCACAATGTGATTATGCTATCACACTGGAGTTATTAATTCACAATATACTATGTCAATGCAATGCTAGTGTTATGACATCATAATGCTCTGATGACTTCATAATGATATGACATCACAATGGCTGTTATAACATCACAATGGTATAATGACATCACAATATTATGATGACATTGAAATGGTCACAATGCTCTTACCACATCACAATTTTGTTATGACTTCACAATGCTATTATGACATCACAATGCTATTATGGTATTATTATTACACAATAGTATTATGACATTACCATGCTATTATGACATCTCAGTGGTATTATGACATGGTTGTGGTATGACATAACAATGGAATTTTGTCATCAAAATGCTGTTATGATAATGTTATTGTGACAACAAAATCTTATGATGACATCACAATGCTCTAAAAACATGATTGTGTTATGACATCACAGTGGAATTATGACAGTACAATACTATTACAACTTCACAAAGTTATGGCTTTAAAATCATATTAGAATATATGAATGCTATGATGACATCAGAATGCTAATATGCTATCACAATGGTGTTATAACTTCACAATGCTATTATGACATCACAAGGCTCTTATATCACAATGCTATTATCACATCAAAATGCTATGATCACATTACAATTATATAATGATATCACAATGGCAATGTGACATCAAAATTCATCATTACATCACAATGCTATTATGACAGCACAATTCTTTTATAATATGATTGTGGTATGACATCACAATGGTAATATGACATAATAATGGTTAGGTGCTGTTTGGCTAAAGGGAGAATGTTGTCATGAAACATGTGAAAGCCAGAAAGAGTCTTTGAAGCCAGTTAATAAAACGGTCAAGTGGAGAGCCTGCTTGATGGAAAGGTTGAGCAGTCCTACATGCCTCAATCTAGGCAGCTGAAAGCACACAACCCAGAGATGACAATTCCTGTGTCCAAAACTCATCATGCAGTTAAATTGTCACATATTTCTTTCAACTGGTCATTAATAAAGTTACTTATCCTTGACATGTGAGTCTCATCTTATCACAGATTCCTTTACTATTTGTTAAAAGCACAGATACGTCCTCAGTCAGTGAATTACTTACTTGGAAAACACTCCCTGACAAGGCAACTCTTTGAAAAAAGTGGTAAATTGGGACCTTACTTATGTTTTTACAGAGACTATCCATGATGTCACATCAGCAAGCAATCAGCTTGTTGTAGTCCTTTCAGCAGAACTGAGAGATTTTCAAACTGAACCACAAGTGGAAGGCAAAAAGAGGGAGACTGAAAGAGACAGAAAGAGAAAGAACTAGAGGTACAGATTCAGAAATAAAGATACTAAGATCTACAGAAACAAATAAAGTGACAGAGACAGAGAGAGAGAAACACAGACTCCATTCAATTTGGTCACTTTAATTGGCATAAAAACCTCAAAGCACACCCTTGTATAACTCAAATAGGAATTATATTATCTAAAAAGACCATACCTCCTAACACTTACCAGACATTTCCTCACTGGTGACTCAACATGTAAATAAAAGAGCTTCAAAGGGACATTGCAATACAAATCACCAGGATGTGGAAAAGATGGAGGGATTTCTAGGCTAAAAGAACGTAGTTATCATGATAGCTTGTCATTCTATACAATGATTAATGTCCCAGCAACTTGTGAGTACTAAAGAACAGGACTGACAATCTTCTTTGGAGAAAATGTGGAATATTTCCATGAAGGAGTATGATTCATCTAAGAAAATGACATCATGATATTTTTAGGCAAATATGTGGAACCACAAAAAATCATCCTGGTGAAGTAACTAAAATGCGGAAAGACAAATATGGTATGTTTCCACTTATTATGAGGTCTCCTAATTGTGGGGGATAAAGTTCCAATAGACCATCTATTGCAACCAAACCAGTCTTCCACTAGTGGTATTGGATGGCAGTGAATTGTACTGTTGGGCCAGGGAATCCTGTAGAAATTTTCATGCAGCTCAGGCTATTTTTATTAAAATATGCTTCTCTCTGCCCTCAACTGATCAGTGCCATGTTCTTATATCTACAGAGATGCTTCTTTGTGCATCAAATGGGATTGCATACAGACACCCACAATCTGTTATAATGAAAAGAGAGAACTTGAAACACCCAGCTTTAAATGGGATTTCCCTATGAAATTATTTCTCCCCTCAGAGCTCTGGGAAGCCTGCAGAGGGGAAGCAGGAAGAATGTCATAAGTAGAGGGAATTGAGGACAGAAGGAGAACAATGCCCTGAGAATCAGGCCAAAAAAGAAGCTGATGCAGCCAGCCATGATGAGACTTGATAAGGTAGGGTCAGATAGAAGGGGAAGGAGAACCTCATCTATCAGGTCTTCTCCTTCTTTTTTTCTTCTTCTCTTTCTTTTTCTTTTTCTCCTTCTCCTTCTCCTTCTCCTTCTCCTTCTCCTTCTCCTTCTCCTTCTCCTTCCCATATGCCCTAGAGAAAGAGTATAGGGGAAGAAGAAGGAGGGTGGTTGGGACTGGAAGAAAAAGGACAGGGGTAGCAGAGGAGATACAAATTGAACACATTGTAATAAAAAATACATAAAAAACTGTGATCGAGATGATGAAGTATACAGGTCTTCAGGATGGATGGCTAATTCTTGGGAGCAGAGCCAGGGGGTAGCAATGATGAACTCAGTTTTATTTAAAGGACTTGGCCTGGGACATAGATCTTGGTCAAATTAGTACATGAAAAACACATACTTTAATACATGTGTTTTAAAGAAAAAAAATAGTGTGACACATGAGTAGGAATTTGAACCAGGGAGCAATGGAAAAGTAATGTAATGTATGTTTTATGAAATTAACACATAATCAAAAAGTATGATGTTGACAACTTTTACAATGGCTTTTAACCTGGAAAAAAAAGATTCTGCTAATGGAGGGCAGAATATGATTTTGTAAGGCATGCTTTCCAGGAAATCATTGGATAGCAGAGACTCACAGACTTGAACTAGTGGTTACCCAACTACCTCAGACCCCATGATCTCTGAACAAGCAGTACTGGTACTAACACTACCTTTAGAAGGTTTGTCTGGAGGAACACAGCAGCTCTTGTGTACTAGACATACAAAATTGTCCCATTTCTCTGTCCTGAAGGCTCATTTTGAAATTTAAACCCCAGGATCAGAAGTGGTTCCTCAATGTCCGCTGAGTAGGACACAGCTACTGATACAGCCTATTCAGCCAAGGCAACCCTGCTCATCAAGGGTTGCCAACACTAGTGTAGAATAGCACCAGCTGTCAAATAGTTTATTGCCCCACAGTTCTCCTTTTACATTCACCAATCTGTTTCAGCCAAACCAGTCACAGGAATTGTCTTGTTTCTTCTCATTTTGCTGCTCTTAAAGGCTCAATAATCCAGGGAACCCTAGACCTTGCCAGCCTATTATATCAATAATAATGTGAATGTACATTTAGTGAATATGTGAGTAACTGCCTAGTTCAAAGTAACAACGTAGGAAATTTTAGATTGACTACCACAATAGGAGACCAACTTGTCTTTCAGTACATTATCCTTAATCCCACATTCCTTGGAATGTCATTTCCTGTGACATTGTCATAGAAATAAACAGGATTAAATGTGTTGGGTCTGGATATAGGGATGAGATAAAAGCTTGTTGGGTTTCACAAGAAAAGTCATGTGTGCACAGGATAAGAGAAACTGGATAGTTTGAAAAGTTTGTATACTCATGTCAATAGAAATCTCAAGATTCTCTAAGGTGCTGATTGACTGAGAGGCAAAATGATGTTATGAGAGAAGTGAAAGCTGGTAAAAGTTTCAGGAGGGAAAGGCTGGACATCCCTACATGCCTCAATCTGGACAGCTGAAAGCACACAACCCAGAGATGACAGTTCCTGTATGCAAGACTATTAGTTCAGGAAAAGTGTCACATATTTCTTTCAAGTGTTCATTAATAAAGTCATGTGTCCGTGACATGTGAGTATAACATTATGACAGATTCCATTATTATTTGTTAAATGCACAGATATGTCCACAGTCAGTGAATTACTTACTGTTAAAATGCTTCCTGACCAACGCAACAATTTGAACAAAAAGCATTTAATTAAGACCATGCTTATATTTTTACAAAGACCATCCAGGTTGTCACATCAGCAAGCAGTCAACATGCTGTACTCCTCTTGCACAACTGAGAGCTTTTCATATGGAACCACATTTGGCCGGCAGAGAGAGGGAGCCAGAGAGAGGAAAAGCTAGAGGGTCAGATTCAGAAATAGAGAGAACTAGACTGACAAAAACTTAGATAAGAAGTGACAGAGACCAAGTGACAGACTAAGTTATGTCTGGTCATATCAACCTCAAATCACAGGCTCCTGTAATATGAATCCATTAAGAATTATATTGTCTAACAGGGCCATAACTTCTAACCAATACAATATATTTCCTCACTGGGACTCCACATGTAAATAAAGTGGTTCTAGGGGACATTGCAATTCAAATCACCAGGAAGTGGAAAAAGATGGAAGGAAATCTAGGCTAAAAGAACATAGTTATCCTAATAGTTTGTCATTCAATACAATAATTAATATACCATCAACTACCTAGCTCTAGAGAACAGGACTGACAATATCCTTGAGAATAATGCAGAATATTTCCATAACAGATTATTATTCAGCTAAGAAAATGTCATCATGATATTTTTAGGAAAATGGATGGAACCAGGAAAAATCATCCTGGGTGAAATAATTAAAATGCAGAAGGACAAATATGGTATGTATTCACTGAGTAGCCCTACATGCCTCAATCTGGGCAGCTGAAAGCACACAACCCAGAGATGTCAATTCCTGTGTCCAAGACTCTTAGTTCAAGAAAAGTATCATGTATTTCTTTCAAGTGGTCATTAATAATGTTACATGTCCTTGACATGATAGTTTCACATTATCACAGATTCCATTATTATTATTATTATTATTATTTAATTTTATTTTTTTATCAGTTACATTTTATTAACTCTGTATCCCAGCTGTGTCCCCATCCCTCATTCCCTCCCAGTCCCTCCCTCCCTCCCTCCCTCATCTCCACCGTGCCCCTTTCCAAGTCCACTGATGGGGGGGACCTCCTCCCCATTCATCTGATCCTGTTTTATCAGGTATCTTCAGGACTGGCTGCAAAGCCCTCCTCTGTGACCTAACAGGTCTGCTCCTCCCTTTGGGGGTGGGGAGACCAAAGAGCCAGTCATCGAGTTCCTGTTAGAAATAGTCCCTGTTCCCCTCACTTTGGGAAACCAATTGGTTACTGAGCTACCACAGGCTACATCTGAGTGGAGGTTCTAGGTTATATCCATACATGGTCCTTGGTTGAATGTCAGTCTCAGAAAAGACCCTGTGCCCAGATATATTTGGTCCTTGTGGAGCTCCTATCCTTTCCCCATCAGACTATTTTTTAATTTGACAGATATGTCCTCAGTCAGTGAATTACTTACTGGGAAAACACTCCCTGACCAAGGCAAATATTTGAACAAAAAGGGTTTATATTTTTACAGAGACAATCCAGGATGTCATGTTGGCAAGCAGTCATCTTTTTGTAGCACAACTGAGAGCTTCTCATACTGAAACACAAGTGGCAGGCAAAGAGAGGGTTATAAAGGGACACACACAGAGAGAAAGAACTATAGAAACAGATTCAGAAATAGAGAGACTGAGGCCAACAGGAACAAAGATATAAAACTAACCTAAACCTAGAGACAGAGACTCTATTCTGTATGGTCATTTTTATTGCCATATCAGCCTCCAAACATACCCTCCTATAATATAACACCTAAATGAATTATATTTTTTAACTTTTTTCATTTTAATTCTTATTAATTACACTTTATTCACTTTTTATACCCCCATAAACCCCTCTATCCTCACCTCCAATCTGACCATTCCACCACTCATGTCCTTCCCCAAATCCACTGATAGAGAAGGGCTTCCTCTCCCTCATTCTAATCCTAGTCTATCAGATCTCATCAGGTATGCCTGCACTGTCTTTCTCTCTGCCTTCTTAAGGTTGATCCCCCATCAGGGTGTGGTTTTCAAAGAGCAAGCCAAATAGTTCATGGAAGAGGCAGTTCCTGTACCCATTACTGTGGAACTCTCTTGGACACTGAACTGCCATGGGCTACATCTGTGCAGGGGTTCTAGTTTATCTCCATGCATGATATTTGGTAGGAGTATGAGTCTCAGGAAAGACACTTGTGCTCAGATTTTTTTGTTACTGTTGATCTTCTTGTGGAGCTCCTGGCCTCTCCATACCTTACTTTTTCCCACTTCCTTCATTAGATTCCATGCATTCTGCCCAACAGTTGGCCATAAGTCTCAGCATCTGCTTTGAAAGTCTGCAGGGCAGAGCATTTCAGAGGCCCTCTATGGCAGGCTCCTAACATGTTTCCTGTTTTCCACTTCTTCTCATGCCCATCCTCTTTGGCTTTCAGGATGGGGACTGAGCATTTTAGCCAGAATCCTCCCTCTTGATTAGTTTCTTTAGATGTACACATTTTAGTAGGTTTATCCTATATTATATGTCTATATGAGTGAATATATACATTGTGAGTCCTTCTGCTTCTGGAATAGCACACTTCCATGTCCCACCATTGACAAGCAAATTTCATTATTTCCTTGTTCTTTATTGCTGAGTAATTTCATTGTGTAGATGTACCACAATTTCTGTATCCTGTCTTCAGTTGGGGGCCATCTGGAATGTTTCCAGGTTCAGCCTATTACAAATAAAGCTGCTACAAATATGGTTGAGCAAATTTCCTAATGTTTACTTGATTCTTGTTTGGATATATGCCTGGGAGTGATAGAACTGGATCTTGAGGAAGCATTACTCCTAGTTGTCTATTAAAGCACCAGATTAATTTCCAGAGTGGTTATACAAGTTTACAATCCCACCAGCAGCGGTACAAGGTTACATTCACAACAGCAGCGGAGGAAGGTTCCCCTTTTCCACAACCTATGAAGCATGTATTGTCACTTCAGGTATTGATCTTGGCCATTCTAATGGGGGTAAGGTGAAATCTTAAGGTCGTTTTGATTGGCATTTCCCTAAAAAACTTGAGCATTTCTTTAAGTGCTTCTCTGCCATTTGATATTCCTCTTTCAAGAATTCTCTGTTTAGCTGTGTTCCCAATTTTTTAATGGGATTATTTGATTTGTTGATTTTCAACTTCGTTAGTTCTTTAAATATTTGAGATAATAGCCTTCTGTCACATGCAGAGATGGTGAAGTCTTTCCCAATCTGTAGGAATTCATTTGGTTTTGATGACAGTGTCCTTTGCTTTACAAAAACATTTCAATTTCATGAGGTCCCATATTCATGAAGTTTTCTTCTTTGCCAAAAAGTTCAAGGCTCTTCTCCACTTTTTTTTCATGTATCTGGTTTTATGTTAACGTCTTTGATCCACTTGGACTTTAGATTTGTGCAGGGTGATAAGTATGAATCTATTTGCATTTTTCTACATGTAGACATCCAGTTAGACCAGCACCATTTGTTGAAGGTGCTATCTTTTTTTTTTCCATTCTATGGTTTTGGCGTCTTTGTCAAAATACAGGCGACTGTTTGGGTCATCTATTTGTTTCCATTTATCTACCATTCTGTTTCTCTGCCAGTACCATGCAGCTTTCATTACTGTTGCTCAATGATACAGCTTGAGATCAGGGATGGAGATACCTCCAGAAGATCCTTTATTGTAGAGGATGGATTTAGCAATTCTGGCTCTCTTGTTTTTCCATATGAAGTTGAGAATTTTTCTTCCAAGGTCTGTAAAGAATTGTGTTGGTAATTTGATGGGAATTGCATTGAATCTGTAGATTGCTTTTGGTAAGATGACCATTTTTACAATGTTACTCCTGCCTAACCATGAGCATGGGAGATCTTTCCATCTTTGACTTGCTTGGTTAGGGTTAACACTATGGTACTTTATTTCTTTCGTGGCTTCTGTGATGTGTGTTGTTTCCCTAATTTCTTTCTCAGCCCTTTTGTTTTTTGTATACAAAAAGGTACTGTTTTTTTTTTTGTTTGTTTGTTTTTAGTTAATTTTGTATCTGGCCTCTTTGCTGAAGGTGTTTATCAGCTGTAGGAGTTCTCTGGTAGAATTTTTGGGGTTACTCATGTATATTATCTGCAAATAGTGTTACTTGGACTTCTTCCTTTCTGATTTGTATCCCCTTGATCTCCTTCAATTGTCTTCTAGACCTATGTTAAAGAGATATGGAGAGAGTTGGTAGCTTTGCCTTGTCCCTGATTTCAGTGGGAATGCTTTAAGTTTCTCTCCATTTAGTTTGATGTTGGCTTTAGGCTTGCTGTATATTGCCTTTACTATGTTTAGATATATGCCTTTTATTCCGGATCTCTCCAATACTTTAAACATAATTGGATGTTGGATTTTTTCAAATGATTTTTCAGCATATAAGGAGATTATCATGTGGATTTTTTTCTTTCAGTTTGTTAATATGGTAGATGACATTGATGAATTTCTGTATACTGAACCACCCCTGCATGCCTGGGATGAA
Source organism: Meriones unguiculatus (assembly GCF_030254825.1). Taxonomy (NCBI): domain Eukaryota; kingdom Metazoa; phylum Chordata; class Mammalia; order Rodentia; family Muridae; genus Meriones; species Meriones unguiculatus. The sequence continues at coordinate 1,193,384 of NW_026843711.1, read as the reverse complement.
GCCTACTTGGTCATAGTGGATGATATCTTTGATGTGTTCTTGTATTCGGTTTGCTGGTTATTTTATTGAGTATTTTGCATCAATGTTCATGAGGGAGATTGGCCTGAAATTCTCTTTCTTTGTTGGATCTTTGTGAGGTTTGGGTACCAATGTGACTGTGGCTTCATAGAATGAGTTTGGTAGTGCTCCTTCTATTTTGTGAAATAGTTTGAAGAGAAATGAGCTCTACTTTGAATGTCTGAAGGCATTGACACCATTTGGTCTTGGGCTTTTTTTCAATTTGATACTTTTGATGACTGCTTGTATTACCTTAGAGGTTATAGGACAACTTAATTGATTTACCTGGTCTTGATTCAGCTTTCGTAAGTGGAATCGATCAAGAAAATTATCCATTTCATTTAGATTTTCAAATTTTGTGGCATGTAGACTTTTGAAGTAAGTCCTAATAATTATTCGGATTTCCTCAGTGTCTATACTTATGTCCCTCCATTCATTTCTGATTTTGATGATGTTGATAGTGTCTCTTTGCCTTTTAGTTAGTTTGGCTAAGTGTTTGTCTATCTTGTTGATTTTCTCATAGAAACAGCTCTAGGTTTCATTGGTTCTTTGAATTGTTTTATTTGTTTCTAATTGATTTCAACCCTGCGTGTTGTAAGTGATAATTAATATTTACTAATAATTTATCTTTTAGTAATGCTACTGTTAGTCCTAAATATGTGTATACCCAAATCACTACTCAGTGACTGCGTTTTTTTAGTTAACCTAGAACAGAATGCTGGGCAATAATTACTCCCTCCTGAACCTCCAATCCCTAATAGTTTCCTAACATTTAGATTTCCCACATTATACTTGCTTTTTGTGAAATCTTAGGTCTGGTTCATGCTCCTCTTCCTCCAAGGTCTCTCTCCCAGGCCTTCTCCCAGCTCTCCTCTTCCTCCTTCTCCACCCATTCATTTCCTGCCCTCTAGCTCCTCCCACTGATATCCTGCCCTCTAGCTCCTCCCCTCTTTCCTATCCTTTGGCTCCTCCCAGCACAACATTGTGAATAGTTGCTTTATTTGGAAGTTTACACCAAGTTGAGAGAGGATACTTAGAATGAGTATCACAATGTAATATCCAGAGAGGTATGGGTAGAAATCAGCATTTGAAAAAAATGAGGGAAAGGTGTATACATTTTAAAAGAGCATTATACCAACATTTCCCCCTTTAAAAAAAAAGGCTCCTTTTCTTTCAATACAATAATAACTATGAAATTATGAAAACTTTTAAGATAAAATCTACATGTGCAATGTCTAGTGCATGTGTATTTAGCAACTTCGGAGAAAGTATCTGATCATCCTATATATCTTGATAAGTTAAAAAGTCTATACCTAAATTAATTTTTATCCTTGTTGGTATTACCTATATGAAAAGATTTATTAACTTTTAAACAACTTAAGTTTAAAAGTGGCACTGTAACTCTTTGGTCTTCAATTCCATCAGAGAATTGAGAAGGAATAAAATTACTTGAGTAAATAGGAAGTGCATGGTAGCAGCTTCCAAAAAAAAAGTAACAGAAACAGATTGATGCTGAACAATCATCCATAACTCTTTATAACATTGGAGCATCATCTTCAGCCTTCTGGCTCAGAATATTTGACAGACATATATTTGAAGCAGGACCTATTTCGAACTTGCTTACCCTGTTTTGGAAGAGTTTGGCAGTCTACTTGTCCCACATTTAACCTTGCCCACTTTTGGCAGAATTTGTCTGTTTTGAAGTGGGGGTATGTTTTTTTACCTGAGTGGATTGTTTGCTGCATTTGAAGCCATCTCCATATGGAGGTTCTTCAATGCTCATTATCTTCTTTTAGGTAGGCATGGTGATGCCAGAAAATGACTTGTCTCATTGTCAAAAAAATCTTAAAATAATAAGATTTTAAATGCCATATTCTGTAAGTCTCTGAAGTTTTTGAAGACTACCTATCTTCATGCAATCAATTTATATACAAAATCATATCTATCTGTTAAATTTAGGATGTATACTAATGTGATAAATTAGACTAGTGTCTGACATGACTATAAGTTCAATAACTAGCAATTAACTTATATATCTAATATCCTAACCACCTTTTAATAATAGTTTAAAAGTATTGAAAGTATCCTTGACTTTATATCAATATGTTAAAGATTATACCAATGTATCAAAAATAGACTTATTTTTGCATCAATATGAAAAATCCTATACCAGAGTTAAAATAAACCTTATTTGGGAATAACAAATAAAATGTTAAGTTGAGTAGATTCAATAATCTATCTTATTTGTATTTCTATAAATTATCCCTGTATTATCCTTGCTTCACTTTGAATAATGCCACTAATAATAAACATCTACCAATGATAATATAATTTTGTAGCCATAGCAAACAACCAAAAACATACCCAACCCCCTTTTAGGAAAATTGGACACTATTCTCTTGGATTTCTTCTAGCTGACAGTTTGGACATGTAAAAATCCTGTAGGGAGTCCAAATAAAAATGGATAATTAAGCAAGCAATAACATTTGTAGCTCAGTCTTTGAGCGTTGGAAAATTTCAGCCTTAATAAAACTCTTCTTTGGAACATTCTAAAATGCTGGACCAATTAAAATTAGTGCTTTCTTCAAAGTTCTTTTGGGAGCAGGCATTAATGAGAAAACAGCAATTGAAGCAGTTGAGGCAGGAACAAGCAGAATGCTGGAACATGCAAAATGCTGGAACAGATGTGTCAATGTCTCAGCATGCTGAATAATTATTCTTTTAGGTTTGATCCAGCATCTCTGGTGTCCAGCTCTTGTTCTGCAAACAAATAATTTCACACAAGCATTATAGAGTTCTAAAATTATAAATATATGAGATGTACAGGATAAAACTAAACTGTAAGCCAATTTTATCTATGCAATTGAAAGAGTAGCACAATACATTTTGAGGATAGTATGGCCAAGGATTTATTGGCCAATTATTGATAGAGTTCAGGCTGGAGACATTTTTTTTTTATATCTCAGTCAGTATCAGAGGTATTTCCAGGTAAAGGGATTATCAACTTACGTTACCTGTTCTGCTTGATCTCAATTTCTCTCTTCTTTTTACTGGCTAAGGTGTTCTGGTGGTCTTCCTCTGTCACTTCTTATTTGTATTAGTTTTGAAGGAACCCATAATTTCTCTTCTCCTGCACGACCATAAGCAAATATTTTGCCCAGCATAACACATTACCCACTCTCCATTGTGAAGTTAGGGTATCTTTGAAATATATAGACTGAAATAACTCAGCAGTATTTCCTATATCCCAGTGTCTCTCTGCAGCTGTTTTTTGTTGTCCATTAACATTTAAGAAATTTAAGGTCAATAAAGAATTATGTAATCTATCTCTGGGGACTTTTAATACCCCTCTTTGTTTGTTAAGCGTGTCCCTTAAAGTATGATTGGAACTTTCAATGACTGCTTGACCAGTAGGATTGTGAGTTATACCTGTTACATGCTTTACCTCATAATATGTAAAATATCCTTCCATATTATTAGACACATATGCTGTAGTATTATCAGTCTTAATTTGTTTAGGTATGCCCATAATTGCCATCACTTCTAATAAATGCATAATAACTGAATCAGTCTTTTCAGAGCTTAATGCTGCTGCCCATTGAAACCCTGAATATGTGTCTATAGTATGGTGCACATATTTCAGTTTACCAAACTCTGTAAAATAAAGCACGTCCAAATTTCATTTCTTCAGTTACCTTTAGGGTTACTTCCTTCAGGTAGTGGAGTTTGATTATGTAAAGAACAAGTGGGGCATTTATTTTTAAAAGTTCTTTGGCTTGTTGCCAAGTGATAGAAAACTCTTTTTTTTAAATGAAATTCTGAGGCCTCTATCATGCTTCCTATCAATAGTTGATAAATTTCATCCTTGCCTTGTGCTGTATCTCATACTGGTAAGCCTGTATGAGATCTGACATGTTATATACAACAGATTGTCTCTATTTCTGATTACTTGTTGTAATTGAAGGAACAGTAGTTAAGTCTCAATAATCCTGAATTAGATCAGCAGTTTCTACATGCAGAACAACTCTTTCTGCATATTGAGAGTCAGTGAATACATTAAGAAATTTGGGAAAACCTGATAACACCAAGAGAATTGCATATAATTCTGATTTTTGAATTGAATCATAAAGACTCTCCACCACTTTACTCAGATTTTCTGAATTATAACCTTCCCTTTTTGAGTTATTGGCATCCATATAAAATGTGGGAGCTCCAGACATTAAAGTTCCTTTTATTATATGCGGAAGAATCCAATTGGTTCTTTTTATAAACTGAAATCGCTTGCGTTTTGGGTATCTGTTCTTGATTTCTCACAAAAATTCATAATAAGCTCTTTGCCAATATTCGTTGTCTGCCCATAATGACACAATCTCAGCATTGGTAAAGGGCACTCCAATTTCAGCTGGATCTATTCCAGACAGTTGACGAGGTCTCACTTTTCCTTTCAGGATCAATTCAGAAACCTTTTCTATATATGATTTCAGTTGTTTTTTTTTTTTTTTTAATTTTGTTTGTATGCCAAAAATATCCATTCTAAAGTACAGTCCTCCCTCTGCATAAGAATTCCTGAGGGAGAATAACCAAAGTAGGAGAATAACCAAGGGAGTACAGGGCAAATTAACCAAAATACAGGCCCTCTTTGGATCAACACGGTCTATACATGCATCTTGTAATTTTATTTCTACCAGAGCCAATTCTTTTTCAGCTTCAGTTGATAATGTTCTTGGACTATTTAAGACCTTATCACCCTGTAAGACTTGGCTTACTTAGCTCTTGAGTAGCTAAACCAATGGTAGGCCATAGCCAGTTAATATCTCCCAGCAATGTTTGAAAATCATTAAGAGTTCTTAACTGTTTTTTTCTAATTTGAACTTTTTGTTATCAAATTTTCTGTAGACCTATTTTGTATCCTAGGTAGCTAATAGAATCTCCTCTTTGTATTTGTTTCAGGAGCAATCAGTGATCCCCAATAAGTAAAGTTGTATTTATTTCATCAAAAATATTTTCTAATGTTTTTGTATCTGAATCTGCTAATAAGATATCATCCATATAGTGGTAAATTATGGATTGAGGAATCTGCTTATGAATTACCTCCAAAGGTTGTTGTACAAAATATTGGCACAAAGGAGGACTGTTTAACATCCCCTGTGGTAAGACCCTCTAGTGGTATCTCTTTATATCTCTTTATATCTCTTTAAAGTGGGTTCTGAGAAAGCAAATTTTTCCCTATTATGTTCATGTAAAGGAATTGTGAAAAAGCAATCCTTTAAATCAATCACTATAATAGGCCATTCTTTAGGTAACAAGGAAGGCAATGGGATTCCGGATTGTAACGATCCCATTGGCTGAATAAATTTGTTAATTTCTCTTAGATCTGTTAACATCCTCCATTTGCCAGATTTTTTTTTTTTTTTGATGACAAATACTGGAGAATTCTATTGGACTCTTCTATATGTTGAGCCTCCAGCTGTTCCAGGACTAGCTCTTCTAGTACCAATAATTTTTCTTTACTCATAGACCATTGTTCAATCCAAATATGTTGGTTTGCAAACCACCTTAGTGTTAATGTTGTGGGAATTTTATTAGCACTAGCTTCCCAACAGGAAGATGAAAAGACGGCCTCTGCTGTGTTTTATTTATGGCCAATCTGGACAGTCTGAAACTGATTTGATGATTTTTTTTTAATAATTTTAGCTTCTATATCAGGAGTATTACCTGATTTTTGGCTTGTCTCAGAAGTTGAGGGGATGTTAATCTGGATCTTCCATTGTTGTAACACATCTCTTCCCCATAAGTTTATGGCTATTTCTGCCATGTATGGTCTTTTTTTTTTTTTTTTTTTTTTTTTTATCCATAGAATCTGCTTTGGCCTTGCTGTCCAAGATTTTAATGTTTATTTCCAGAGCAGTGGTGTTTAATTTTTTGTGGAGGAGTATCCCTGTCCTGTTTGGGGTTCTGCAAGAGGTTCCCTCAGGCATTTTTTTTATAAAGAATTACCCCATTTATCTGTGACTGCTCTACATTCACCAGGCCAATGGTGACCCTAGCCACATCTTCTGCATATTCTAGGAAGCATAGGCTCCCTTCTTGAATTATTTTGGTTTTCCTGGTAATTTCTTTTGTAGTAATCTCGCCCATCACAATTACAACTTTTACCATGCTCTTTTGGGGTAGCTTCTCCTATCAAGGTCAAATTAGGTTAATGAAGTCTGATGTCAATCATATTTCTAATCCATTTGTCTATTGGAGCGGATCTTGCTCTTAATGGCCTTATTGCCTCTTTGCATTCAGTATTAGCATTTTCAAAAGCTAAAGATTCTATTGGTGCTTTTCTAGCTAGTGGATCTGATATACTTCTATCCACAGCACAAGTCAATCTTTGCAAAAAGTTAGCAAATGTTTCACTTGCACCTTGTATGACCTGGAAAAATGACTCAAGCCTTTTTCCTAATACTTCAACCTTGTCCCAAGCATTTGTGGCTGCTAGGCAACATAATGCTAAGGTTTCTTCATTATATACAGCTTGCATTTTTGTGTCAGCATACTGACCATCACCAAGCAGCTGTTCCTTAGAAACACCAACACCTCTGGCTCTATTTTTTGTGTGCTATCTCTCTAGCTTCTTCTCTCCACCATGAAAGCCATTGTAAATATGGCCCAGGTTCTAATATTGCCTTTGCCATATCCTACCAGTCCTTGGGGATTACTCTACTTTTTATTGACCAGAAAGTCAGCATTTTTTTTCCAAATGGTGAATACATTCCAAAATTAGTGACACTTTCCTTAAATTCCCTCAGATCTAGCACTTCCACAGGGTGCCATTCAGCTTCTTGATAATACTGTGGATGATCATCATCTGCTGGTCTCTGCTCTATACTGACTGCATAAGCCAACATTTGTTTTTTAACCACCTTTGGTTGGCTTTCTTTATTTTTGTCTTTTGCCTCTACCTGACTATTTTCTTTACTTAGTATTCTAAACTCTTCTCTTAAGGTCTGCACCCATATTTCATGACTATCTCCCTGTTTGTTTTGTTAAATAATCTCTTGAATATCTTGTTTTATGCCTCTCTTCCAACTTTTAATTTTTTCTTTATATTGTTCTAGTTGTTCTTTGTGCTGTTCCAGTATCTTTTCAAACACCTTTGCCCTATTTCCTGTTGTTTATTCCATTCTTTAAGTTTTTGTATCTCCTGTTTTATGTCCTGTTTCCAACCCTCATTTTTTTCTTTTATATTGTTCTAGTATGTTTTCTAAAGCCTTTGACTTCCAGAAGACACAAAAAGCTAATGCAATGATTAAAGTGAAATTGAGGACTATGAATGTAAGCATAGTCACAACTTTTAGGCTTTCCTCTATTTCACTCTTAAAACCATAGAATAGATTATCAGCCAAGCTCCAAGAAGTCTGTTTTATTGTTTCTTCCATCCTGTTATACTGTAGTGGCAGTTAGTTTTGATATGTTAAGTCTGAGGTGAGCCCACAGTAGAATGCCTTTTACTCCAAGGCATGTTTCAGAGTCTCTCTTAAAAAGACCCTAATTGACCTGGGAGTTTTTAGGTTTTAAGTTTGGGTTGTATCACTGGAAGCTTAATTCCTCCTCCAAATTATGCTTAAGTATGAATTAAAGGATATGGATACTTAGATTAGTTGGGCGCCATTTGTTGTAAGTGGTGATTAATATTTACTAATCATTATCTTTTAGTAATGCTGTTGTTAGTCCTATACAGCTGTGTACCCAAATCACCACACAAAGACTGGGCTTATTTAGTTAAGCTAGAACACAATACTGGGCAATAGTTACTCCATCCTAAACCTCCAAGCCCTAATAATTTCCTAACATTTAGATTTCCCACATTATACTTGCTTTTTGTGAAATCTTGGGTCTGGTTCATGCTCCTTGTCCTCCAAAATCTCTCTTCCAGGTCCATCTCCCAGCTCTCCTCTGGCCCCTTCTCCACCCACTCATTTCCTGCCCTCTAGCTCCTCCCACTCATTTCCTTATCTCTAGTTCCTCCCCTCTATCCTGTCCTTTGGCTCCTCTGAGCACAACATTATGTCTAGTTGCTTTATTTGGAAGTTTAAACCAAGTTGAGACAGGATGCTTAGAATGAGTATCACAATGCATTATCTGGATTGAAACCAGAGAGTGGGGGGTAGAAATCAGCATTTGAATGAATGAGGTAAGGTGTATGCATTTTAAAAGAACATTATACCAACAACTGTGCTTGATAATTTCCAGAAGTCTACTCCTTTCTGTTGGGTCTGCTCCTTTTTTTTTTCCTAGGGTTTTTAGGTTAGTCAATAAGTTGCTGGAATGAAATTCTTGAATTTGTTCTTGAGGGCACTTTTTGCTATGAACTTTCCTCTCAGCACTGCTTTCATTGTGTCTTATAAGTTTGGGTATGTTGTGCCTTCATTTTCATGGAATTCTAGGAAGACTTTAATTTTTTTTTTATTTCTTCCATGATCCAGCACTCATTCAGTAGGAAGTTGTTCAGTTTCTATGTGTGTGTAGACTTTTTGCTATTTCTGTTGATGTTGAGATCCAGCTTTATTTCTTTGTGATCAAATGGATACAAGGGATTATTTCAATCTTCTTGTATTTGTTGAGGCTCGCTTTGTGACCAATCATATGGCCTATTTTGGAGAAGGTTCCCTGAGATGCTGAGAGGAAAGTAAATTCTTTGTGTTTGGGGGTAAGGTTCTGTAAATATCTGTTATGTACATTTGATTCATGACCTCTATTAGAGTCATTGCTTCTTTTTTTAATTTCTGTTTTGTTGACCTGTACTTTGTTGATACTGGGGTGTTGATGTCTCTCACTATTATTGTGTAGGGATCTATGTGTGGTTTAAGTTTTATCCAATGTTTCTTTTACAAATGTGGGTGCCCTTCTATTTGGGAAAAAGATGTTCAGGATTGTGATGTCTTCCTGATGGAATTTTCCCTTGATGAGTATGAAGTTTCCTTGCCCATCTTTTTTTAATAATTTTGGTTGAAAGTCTATTTGGAAAGTTTATTCATATATTGGAATGGCTATGCTTGCTTGCTTCTTGTGTCCATTTGCTTGGAAAGCCATCTTCCAGCCCTTTACCCTCAGGTAATGTCTATCTTTCTTAGGTATATTTCTTGTATAAAAGAGATTGCTAGGTCATTTTATGCATCCATTCTGTCAGTCTGTGTCTTTTTATTGGAAAATTGAGACTATTGATGTTGATAGAGATTAATGACCATTAGCTGTTAGATCCTTTGACTTTGATGTTGGCTGTGGTAGTAAGTTTGTGTTCTTGGTTGCTTTTTGTTTTAATGTAGTAATGTTAATTATGACCTGTGTTTTTTTGAAAGAAGCCAGATTTCTTGCATTGTATTTTTCCTTCTAGTGTCTTCATAACGCTGGATTGGTATGTAGGCATTGTTGAAATTTGTTTTTGTCATTAAACATCTTGTTTTCTCCATTTATGAGAACTGAGAGTTATCCTGGGTATAATAGTCTTGGCTGTCATCTGTGTTCTCTTAGGGCCTACATGATATTCGTCCAGGCCCTTCTGGTTTTCATAGTCTCTGTTGAGAAGTCAGGTGTGATTCAGATGGGTTTGCCATTATATGTTACTTGGCCTTTTCCCCTTGCATCTTTTAATATTTTTTCTTTGTTCTGTATACTTACTGTTTTGATTATTATCTGGCAGGAGGATTTTCTTTCCTGAAATAATTTATTGAGTATTCTCTAGACCTCTTGCACTTTACTGGCCTCTCTTTAAGTTGGGAAAATTTTCTTCAAAGATTTTTGTTGAAAATATTTTCTGGGCCTTGAAGGAGGGAATCTTCTTTTTCCTCTATTCCTAGTATTCTTAGGTTTTGTCTTTTTATGTTGTCTTGAATTTCTTGCACGATCTGTGTCAGGAATTTTTTAGATTTAACATTTTCTTTGACAGATACATCAGTTTCTTCCATTGAATCTTCCACACCTGAGATTCTTTCTTCCATCTCTTTTAATCTATTGGTTATGCTTACCTCTGTAGTTCCTGTTTTCTTCCCTAAGTTGTTTCTCTCTACAATTTCTTCTATTTGTGTTTTCTTTAATTTCTTCAAAGTTTATGGAATACTTCATGTCATCTTTGTGCAGGGGCCATGTTAATTTTCTCTATATCACTCCAATTTTAGTATATGTACTGCTGAAGCGAGGACCACTTTATTTCAGGTGGTCATTAATAAAGTCACATGTCCTTGACTTCTGAGTTTCACATACCACGGATTTCAGTATTATTTGTTAAATGCATAGATAGATCCTCAGTCAGTGAATTATTTTCTGTGAAAATGCTTCCTATTTGAACAAAAGGAGTTTAATTAGGACATTGCTTACAGTTTTAGAGAGATCATCCATAATGTCATGTCAGCAGACAGTCATCTTGTAGTCCTTCACCAAAAGTAAAGCTTTACATACTTAACTAGAACTGGCTGGCAGAGAGGGAAGACTGAGAGAAACAGAGGAAAAGCTAGAGAGACAGATTCTCGAATATAGAATCTGAGACTGATAGAAACAAAGATATAATGTGATAGAGACTCCATTCTCTCTGGTCACTTTCTTTGGCATATCAAACATAAAGCATGCCCTCCTATAATATAAATCCAAAAGGAATTATATTTTTTAATATTTTTTTATTTTAATTTTTATTAAATACACTTTATTCACTTTGTATGCCTTTATAATCCCCTGTCCCATCTCATATAACTTTCCTTCCCCCTTATCCATGCATGCCCATCCACAAGTCCTCCTGGGAGGTCTTTCTCTCTTTTCTTCTGATGCTAGGCTATTATATAAGAAAATGCCTACATTTTCTTCCTCTGTGCCCTCTTAAGGATGTTGTACCAACAGGGTGACGTGTTCAAAGATCAGACCGATCAGTTCATGTCAGAGGCAGTTCCTGTTTCCATTACTTTGGAAGCCCCTTGGACACTGAACTGCCATGGGCTACATCTGAGCAGGGGTTCTAGGTTATCTCCATGCATGGTACTTGGTTGGAGTATAAATTTCAGGAAATACTCTTATACTCAGGTTTTTGTTTGTTTGTTTGTTTCTCTTGCTTTCCTTTTGGAACTCCTGGCCTCTCCAGATTTTAGTATTTCCCACTTCTTTCATTAGATTCCATGCACTCTGCCCAACAGTTGGCCGTAAGTATCAGTATCTGCTTTGATACTGTGCAATGCAGAGCCTTTCAGAGGCCCTCTGTGGCAGGCACCTAACTCGATACCTGTTTTCTCCTTCTGCTGATGTCCATCCTCTTTGCCTTTCAGAATGAGGACTGAGCATTTTAGCCAGAGTCCTCTCTCTTCATTAGTTTATTTAGGTCTAGAGATTTTAGTAGGTTTATCCTATATAATGTCTACATGAGTGAGAATGTACCATGTGTCTTTCTCTTCTGGTAAAGCTCACTCAGGATGATCGTTTCCAGTTCCCACCTTTTACCTGCAATTTTCATGATTTCCTTATTTTTATTGCTGGGTAATTTCCATTATGTAGATGTACCACAATTTCTGTATCAATTTTTCAGTTGAGGGGAGATAATGGGTTATTTTTTGGTTTTGTCTCTTACAAATAAAGCTGCTACAAATATGGTTGAACAAATGTCTTTATTTTGTACTTGAGGATTTTTGGATGTATGCCTAGAAGTGGATAGCTGAATCTTGAGGAAACACTATTCCAAGTTGTATGACAATGCACCCGATTGATTTCCAGAGTCATTGTACAAGTTTACTTTCCTACCAGCAGTGAAGGATTGTTCCCTTTCCTCCACAATCTCTCCAGCATATGTTGTCACTTGAGTTTTTGATCTTGGCCATTCTGATAGATGTAAGTTGAAATCTCAGGATCGTTTTGATTTGCATTTCTCTGATGGCTAATGAGGTTGAACATTTCTTTCAATGTTTCTCTGCCATTCAATATTCCTGTATTGATAATTCTGTTTAATTCTGTTTCTCATTTTTTTTAATTGGATTACTTGATTTGTTGCTTTTCAAAATCAGTCTACCACTAGGGAGATTGGGTGGCAGTTAATTGAGTTGTGTGGTCAGGGCATCCTATTGAAACTTTTAAGCTATCCATGGTGTTGTTATTAAAATATGTTGTTCTCTGTCCTTAACTGATAGATCAGTGCCATGTTCTTGTATCCACAAAGATGGTTCCTTCAGAATCAAAAGAGACCTTATAACACTCAGCTCTAAATGGGATTTTCCTATGAAAATCTCCCTCCCCTCGGAGCTCTGGGAAGAGTGTCATAAGTAGGGAATTGATGATTAAAGGAGGGCAATTCCCTGAAAATTACGCCACAGAGAAAGATGATGCATTCAGACTTGATGAGACTTGATAAGCTAGGGTCAATTAGAAATGGAAAGAGGACCTCCCCATCTGGGAACTAGAGAAAGGGCATAGTGGTAGAAGAAAGAGGGTGGGTGGTATTGGAAGGTGAAAAGTGGGCAGCAGAGGGGATACAAAGTGATCAAATTATAATACTTAAATACATAAGAAAAACTGTGATCAAGGCAATGATATATACAGGATTGAAGTCTTCTTCTTGTGGATGGTGACAGGGTAGAGCAAGGATGAACCCAGTTTTCTTTAAGGGACTTGGCACTGATACACTGATCATGTTCCAATGAGTATATGAACAATGCATACTAAAATTGATGATTTTAAAGATAATAAATTTTTAGTGTGACACATGGATAGGAATTTGAACATGGGAGCAATAGAAAAAGAGTGTAGTGCATATTATATGAAATTACATAATCAATAAAAATAATATGTTGACAACTTTTACGACTTTGAACATGGCAATAAGATTCTGGTAATGCAGAGCAGTATTTGTCTTACTAAGGTATGCTTTCCAGGAACTCATTATGGAGCAGAGAATCCTGGCCATGAACTCGTCATTACCCAGCTACCTCAGACATCAGGAGCTCACGTAGCACCTATGAACCAGCAGTCCTTGTACTAACAGTGCTTTTAGAGAGTTTGTCTGGAGGACACAGATGCTCATGTATCCTAGGCATTAACATGGACCATTTTCTCTGTCCTGAAGGCCACGTTCTAACTGTAAACCCCAAGACAAGGAGGGTTCCTGACTGACCACACATTAGGAAACAGCTATAAATCTAGCCCAGTCTGCCAAGGAAAGCCTGTTCATAGAGGGATGGCAAAACTAGTGTGGAACAGTACCAACTATCAAAGAGTTTATTGCCTCTTAGTTCTCCTTTTACATTCACAGATCACTCACTGTTTCAATCAAAGCGGTCCCAGGAATTATCTGGTTTCCTTCTCATTTTCCTTCCCTTAAAGACTCAGTACTCCAAGCAACCCTAGTTCCTGCCAGCCTATTATATCAATAAAAATGTGAAGGTAAATTTAGTGAGTATGTAAGTGCACTGTTCAAAGTCACAACCAAGGATATTTCAGATCCAAGACCACAGTAGGAGACCACCTCTTCATTCGGTACATTCCCCTTAATTCCACATAACTTTGGAGCTTCCCTACTTAGGAAGCTATAAAATTAAATAAACATTAAAGTTTCATTTCCTACCTAACATTTTCACAGAGATATACAAGAGTAAAACTGTGGGATCTGAATAAATAGATGAGATAAAGTCTTGTTGAGTTTCGCAAGAACAAGTCATTTGGGCACAGGATCAGAGATACTGTACAATGAGGAAAGTTTGTTTACTCTTTTCCATGGAAACCTCAAGATTATCTCAGGTAATGAATGGATTAGAGGGAGAATGATGTCATGAAATGGGTGAAAGCCAGTAAGAGTTTCAGGAGCCCATTATTAAAAGGGCCAGTGGACAGTGTGCTTGAGAGAAAGGCTGAGCAACCCTACATGCTGCAATCTGGGAAGCTAAAAGCACACCATCCAGAGATGACAATTCCTGTGTCCCAGATTCTAAGTTCAGGAAAAGTGTCTCATATTTCTTTCAATTGTTCATTAATAAAGTCACGTGTCCTTGACATGTGAGTTTCACATTATCACTGATTCCATTATTATTTGTTAAATGCACAGATATGTCCTCTGTCAGTGACTTACTTAATGAAAAAAGACTTCCTGACCAAGGCAAATCTTTGAACAAGAAGCATTTAATTGAGATTTTGTTTAAATTTTTACAGAGACCATTCAGGATGTCAAGTCAGCAAGTAGTCATCTTCTTGTAGTCCTTCAGCAGAACTGCGAGCTTTTCATACTGAACAACGTGTAGCAGGCAGAAAGAGGTAGACTGAGAGATACAGAGAGAGAAAGAGCTAGAGAGATAGATTCAGAAATAGAAAGACCGAGAACAATAGAAACAAAGATATGTAGTGAAAGATACTCAGAGATAGAGACTCTATTCTTTCTGGTTATTTCATTGGCTTATCAATCTCAAAGAACCCACTCCTATAATAGAAGTGGCACAAAAATATAGTTATTTTAATAGTTTGTCATTCAATACAATGATTAAATTTCCAGCAACTTCTAAGGACTAATGACAAGTCTAACAATCTCCTTTGGGGAAAATGTGGAATATTTCCAAAAAGGAGATTTATTCAGGTAAGAAAAAACATCACGATATTTTCAGTCTGACATTATGCAGCAAGAGACCTTAAAATAAATAGCTCTAAATGGATTTCCCTATGAAATTCTCCCTCCCCTCAGTGCTATGAGAAGCTGGCAGGAGAGAAGGAAGGAACAATTTCATAAGCAGAGGGAATTGAAGACACAAGGAAAACAATGCCATGAGAATCATGCCACAGAGGAAGATGATGTAGCCAGCCTTGATGTGACCTGATAAGCTAGGGTCAGATTGAAGGGGGAGAAGGACCTCACCTCAGGGAACTATAGAAAGGGCATAGGGTTAGAAGAAGAGGGTAGGTGGGACTGGAAAAATAATGGGAGGGGGTAGGAGAGGGGATAAAAAGTGAACAAATTGTAATAAATAAACACATAAGAAAAACTGTGATCAAGGGGATGAAGCATAGAGCACTTCAGGACTAATGTCTTCTCCTTGGGGGTGGTCCCAGAATGTGGCAAGGATGAACTCAGGTTTCTTTAAGGGAGTTTGCTTTGATACTCTGATCATGTTCCAACGAGTAGATGAAAAACGCATACTTGAATTAATGTATTTTAATGAATTTTTTTTTTTTATACTCTGACACATGGGAAGGGAACTGAACCTGGGAGCCTGGAAAACTAGTATATTATTTGAATCTTCCCATATAAACAATAAAAACAATAGATTAACAACTTTTATAAGGACTTTTAACATGGAGAACAGATTCCTCTCATGGGTGCCGAGTTTGCCTTTGTAAGGCATGCTTTCCAGAATTTCATATATAGCCATGAACAAGTGCTTACCCAGCTACCTCAGGCTTCACCAGCTCAGGTGACACCTCTGAACAAGCAGTCATGGCACTTAATACTACATTTAGAGGGTTTGTCTGGAAGACCACAACAAGAAACCGAGTTGCTTTTGTATTCTAGTCATATTAACAGGGACCCTTTTCTTTGTCCTGAAAGAACAGTTTGAATTGTAAACCTCAAGACAAAGATGGTTCCTCACTGACCACTGAATAGGACATAGCTGCTGATCCAGCCAGGTCAGCCAAGGCAACCATGCTCATAAAGGTTTGGAGAAAATAGTGTGGAACATCACAAGCTGTCAAAGAGTTTATTGCCCCTTAATTCTCTATTTGTATACACTGATCTTTCTCTGTTTCAGCTAAGAATTCCCAGGAATTTTCTGGCTTGCTTCTCTTTTCCCTGCTCCTAAAGACTCAATACCCTAGTCAGGGAATCCTAGACCCTGCCAGCTTATTATATCAATAAGAATATGAAGGTACATTTAGTGAGTATGTGAGTAACTGCTCAGTTCAATGTCACAACCAAGGATATTTCAGATCGAAGACCAAAGTTGGAGACCACCTTGTCATTTTGTACATTCCCCTTAAACCCACCTCACTTTGACACTTCCCTACTTAGGAAGTTTTTCAATTAAATAAACATGAAAGTATTATTTTCCTACCTGATATCGTCACAGAGATAAACAGGAGTGTGTTTGACATACCAACAGTATCATGGAAACCCAATGATATGATGTTATAATACTTTTATGACATCTCAATTATATTATGATATCACAATTTTTTTGACATCACAATTTCTTTATAACATCTCAATGGTGTTCTGTCATCTTAATGGTGTTATGATTTCATAATGTTAATATGATATCACAATGTTATGATGACATCAAAATGCTATTATGACATGATTAGTGTATGTATCACACTAAAATTTTGACATCACAATGATATTATGAAATCACAAAGATATTATGACATCATAATGTTTTTATTACCTCATAATGCTATTATGACATCAAGAGGGTATTATGCCCTACCAATTCTGTTATGACATCTGTCATGACATTACAATGCAATGACATCAAAATTATATTATGATATCACAATGGTATTATGACATCCCAATGCTATCACAATGCAATGATGATATCACAACTGTATTGACTTCACAATGCTATTATAATATCACAAGGCTATTATAACATCACAATGATATGACATCTCAATGTTATCAAGAAAACAATGATATGATATCACAATGTTATCAGTATGTCACAATTCTATTATGACTTCACAATGGTATTGCTTCGCAATGCATTAGGACATCACAATGACATTATTACAAAGCTACTATGACATCACAATTTTATTATGAAATCACAATGCTATTATGATTGCAGTTTGACATCACAATGGAACTTTGACATCATAATAGCTATCATGACATCACATTGTTCATATGACATCTAATGCTATTATGACATCACAGTGATATAATGACATCACAGTGGTATGACATACAAAGGTATTATTATTTCACAATATTATGATTTCACAATGCTCAAATGACCTCATAATTTTTAAATGATATGACAGTGGTATGACGCTATTTTGACATCACAATGGTATTATGAATTCAAAATAGTATTCTAAAAATCACGATGGTATTATGACATCACAGAGGTATTGTGTAATCACAATGCTATGATGACAATGCTATTATGACATAAGAATGGTAATTTGATTTCACACTGATATTATGATGTCACAACACTATTATGACTTCATAATGGAATGACATCACAATGGTATTAGGACATCACAATGATATGACATCACAATGGTATTACACATCACAATGGCATTATGACATCTTCATTATATTTCGACATTGCAATGATATGACATCCGAAATCTATAATGTCATAACAGTGGTATTATGGCATCACAATGCTATTATGACATCACAATACTATTATGCCTTAACAATGAGTTGACATCACAATGGTATCATGACATCACACTGCTATGATGATAACATAGAGGTATCACATCCCTATGGTATTATAGGATTTCAAAATGATGTAATAACATTTCAGTGTTATTATGACTTCACAATGCTATTATGACATTACAATGCTTTTATGACATCACACAGTTATTATGACATCACAATGTCATTATGACTTCACAATGGTATTATGATATCACATTGCTATTATGACGTAATGATGCTATTTTGACATCACAATGGTATGACATCTCTGTTGTGTCAATTAATATTTACATTTGATATATTTTCTGGTAAAGCTCCTATTAATCCTATAGAGCTGTATAACCAAATCACCACACAGATTTTGGTTATATTTAGTTAACCTAGAACACAATGCTGGTGAATAGTTACTCCTGCCTAAACTTCTAATCCCTCATATTTTCTTTTCTTTCTTTTTATTTTTTTAATTCAGTTTATTCATGAACCTTGAACAATCATCTGACCCTGGGGAAAGCCAGCCCACAGCTTATATAGCCTCTGGGTAGCCAACCCCAGCGTGCCACGTGGGCAATGCAGATAGGTCCACATACATGGAAGCAAGCCAGATCCTTGGCCTTAGCCAAATGTGGAGTGGTTCGTGACAGAGAGCACTCACCATCGGGAAGGTGGAAGGCCGAAACCAGCTCCATCTTTAAGGCACGGCATTACACAGCTCTCTGCAGTTCCCCCTTTTTGTTTTAGACGCATCAGGCAAGAGTAGAGGTCTGATCTCTGATATTAGAAATAAATTGGGACTTTGTACAGATGTTCATTTAGGTGTCATCCACACAAAGAGCATCAGACCCATCCGATACCTTTTTCTCAGAGGCGGGACCTGGGGCATCAACCCGCATGCAATCAGACATGCTCTTCTCTGGGTCCAAAGCGGATGACCCTGAGTGCAGTGCTTAGCCTCGCATCCTGAGCGTAATATTTTCGCTTTTTATGGTAGCCAACCATGCTTGGGGAGACTGTCCTGCTTCAATGGCTGTAAAGGCCTGAATGATCAAGGCTGCATCACACTGTTGTGAGACTCTAATCTTGCATATATACCACAGGCAAACCAAGGAGACCAACACCAGAAGACCTGCTAACACTCCCATACCCGCCCATTCCTTCAGATGATTCATGGCTGCAGCAATCCATGATGATAATCCTGTGGCTAGTCCTGCGTCCACTCTGGTAGAATTTACTGTGATAATGGCCACTCTCAGCTGCTCCATCATAGTATTGAATTCTCCAGTCCAATTACCAAAAATATAGCTAGACAATTGTTTAGACAGATTTGCAGCACAGGAAAAATTCTCATGTTGTATGCTAGTGACTCAAAGTCCAGCATACTTTCATTGACACCCAGGTTGAGCGATTTGCCATAGGGTATCAATTAGCTCCTGCACGAGGTCAATCCTCTGATTGAACACCATCAAGCCTCCTTTTAGTTGAACATTAATTGATTTTGTACATCTAAGGCATGAACTACATTGGCTAAAAGATTATTCAGGGTCTGAGCAGTCTGCACAGTAGACTCCTGGCTAATGCCACAGTGGTAGCTCCAACAGCCGCCAATGAGATGGCAGTAACAGTGGCGGCTGTAATTCCAAGATCCCTTTTCTGTCTGAAGAGAGTCATAGTGTAAGGGGCATCAACGGGTACAGGCACCCAGCGAGGCATGCGAGTAACCAGGGCATACCTAAATTCACTAGCATTCCAGCATTGGGCAAAAAAGCAAGTATCGTCACCACAATTACTTGGCTCTATCTGGCTAATAATAAATAAAAAAGGGGGATATAAACAAACAGGTATGGGCTTATAGGAAATATGAGAAGCCTTAACCCCCTCGTTGGAACATCGTGCATCAGTTCTAGAACTAGCAGTCATGGTGTCCTAGGTCTGAGTAGGTTCAGGAGACCATTGCTCCCAGGGGCAAGACGTGCTCCATGTAAATTGACTAACTCCATGTTTTCCTCCACTTTTGAAAGTCATTTAAGGTTCTTAAATTAGTTTTCCCTCTTTTATTTTAAATTTTTCATCAAGTACACTTTATTCATTCTGCATCCCCTTATAAGCCTCTCCCTTCTCCCCTCCCAATCCCACCCTCTCTCCTCCATCTGCATGCATGACACTCCCCAAGTCCACTGATAGGGGAGGTTCTCCTCTCCTTTCTGATCTTAGTCCATCAGTTCACATCAAATGTGGCTGCATTGTCCTCTACTATGGCCTGGTAAGGCTGCTCCCTCCAGGGGGAGGTGATCAAAGAGCAGGCCAATCAGATTATGTCAGAGGCAGTCCCTCTTCACATTACTATGTAACCCAATTGGACTCTGAACTGCCCTGGGCTACATTTGTGCAGGGGTTCTGGGTTATCTCCAAGAATAGACCTTGGTTGTAGTATGAGTCTCTGGGAGGTTCCCTGTGTTCAAATTTTCTTGTTCTGTTGCTTTCCTTGTGGAGACCCTGTCCTCTCCAGCTCTTACTATTTCCCAGTTCTTACCTAAAATTCCATGCACTCTGTCCAACAGTTGCCCATCAGGCTTAGCGTCTGCTTTGATAGTCTGTAGGGCAGAGGCTTTCAGAGGCCCTCTGTGGTAGCTTCCTAGGTTGTCTCCTGTTTTCTTCTTCTTCTGATGTCCATCCTCTTTGCCTTTCCGGATGGGAATTGGACATTTTCGTTAGAGTCCTCTCTCTTGCTTAGTTTTTTTAGATGCACAGGTTTTAATGGGTTTGTCCTATGTTGTATGTCTATATGAGTGAGTATATACCATGTGTGTCTTTTTGCTTCTGGTACAACTCACTCAGGATGATCCTTTCCAGATCCCACCATTTACCTGCAAATTGCATGTTTTCCTTATTTTTCATTGCTGAGTAATATTCCATTGTGTAGATGTACCACAATTTCTGCATCCTTTCTTCAGTTGAGGGGCATCTGGGTTGTTTCCAGCTTCTGGCTATTACAAATAAATCTGCTACAAACATGGTTGAGCAAATATCCTTTTTGTGTGCTTGAGCCTCTTTTGGATATATGCCTAGGAGTGGTATGGCTGGATATTGGGGAAGCACTATTCCTAGTTGTCTGAGAAAGCGCCAGATTGATTTCCAGAGTTGTTGTACAAGTTTACATTCCCACCAGCAGTGGAGAAGGGTTCCCCTTTCTCTACAACCTCTCCAACATGTGTTGTCACTTGCGTTTTTGATCTTGGCCATTCTCATGGGTGTAAGGTGAAATCTCAGGGTTGTTTTGATTTGCATTTCCCTAATGGCTAGTGAGGTTGAGCATTTCTTTAAGTGCTTCTCTGCCATTCGATATTCTTCTAATCCCTCATATTTTCTTAACATTTAGATTTTACCTGTTTTACTTCCTTTTTTTGTGAAATATTAGGTCTGGTTCATTCTCCACATAGTTCCTCGTCCCCCCCCCCCAGCTCAGCTCTCCTAGCTCTCTGCCCTCACCCTTTTTTCCTCCCTCTCATTTCCTGCACTCTGGCTCCTCCCCTCTTTCCTGTACTTTGCCTCCTCTCGTCTCCTTGCTCATTATTGTGGGTAGTTGATTTCTTTTGACCTGTTTACACAAAGTTGAGATAGGATGCATAGAATAAGTATCACAATGCAATATCTGCATTGAAACCTGAGATTGGGGGTGGGATAAATCAGCATTTGAATGAACAAGGGTAAGGTTGTTCAAAAGAACATTATACCAACATTTTCCCCTTTAAGTCCAATAAAAGGCTCCTTTTATTTCAATACAACAATGATTATGAAATAATGAAAATTAATAAGTAAAATCTACATGTGCAATGTCTAGTCCATGTGTATTTAGCAACTTAGGAGAAAGTATCCATTTATCCTCTCTATCTTGACAAGTTTAGAGTTCTGTATTAACTTTTATCCTCATTGGTATTACCCATATGAAAACCTTTGTTAACTTCCAAACAACTTAAGCTTTTTTTGTGACACTATAACTATTTGGTCTTCAGTTCCATCAGAGACTTGAGAAGGAATAAAATTAGTTTCTAGAGTAAATAGGAAGTGCATGTTAGCAGCTTCCAAAAAAAAAAAAAAAAGAGACAGAAACAATTTTTAGTCTCAACAGTCACTCAGTAACATTGGAGCATCATCTTCAGCCCTGTGGCTCAGAATATGTAACAGACATATAAGTGAAGGAGGAACTATTTAGGACTTACTTACTGAGTCTTGGAGGAGTCCAGCAAAGGTATGACATCACAGGGCTATTATGACATCACAATTGTATGGCATGTTAATGTTCTTATGACATGATTTTGATATGACATCAAAATGGAATTTTGACATCACATTGTTATAATATCACAATACTATTACAGTTCCTTCTTCAACAACTTCAATGCATGCAAGTGAAGTTTCATGAATTTAAATTAAAGATTCCTAACAATTCCATTTGATATAAAGATAATTCAATGACTTGTAAGTAAAATTGTGTTTTTTTTTTTCCAACCTAAGACAGAGGCTCACATCCTAGACTTAGATGATGAGAAAGGAAAAAATGAACATTTCTTCAACTTAAGACAGGCTCTCCATAAAACAAAGAAAGGAGAACTGAAGGAATCTGGTAGTTGGAATTCTGCCTCCTGGCCAGGGCTGATGCAGGTCTTATCTAAGTTCCATGTCTCATAGAATGTCCTTAGAAGTCTCTGCAAGGAGGGTGTTCTGAGCCTGAGAAGTAAATAGCAAGGGCCCTAAAACATTGGGAACCAGACAGTAAACTTTGTGTAACGTTGAATCAATTCCTGGATGCCTTGCCAGGTGGTATAGAGGTGCTACTACTGTGAAAAAATTTTTTTTTCTTCTACACTTTGCTTTTTGAGGTTCTTTGCATGTTCAGTAAACTGAGACTTGAACAGGAATCTGTCTTGTCTCCATTCTTTGCATCTCTGTACTCCCATTTACACTCCCTCTTTCAGGTGGACCCTCTTCTACTAGCCCACAGGACTATCAGGTTACATGTTCTTTTATCTGATCTTAAGGACTCAGTACTCCAGGGAACCCTAGACCATGTCAGCCTATTACATGAATAAGAATCTGAAGGTACATTTAGTCAGTATGCCATTAACTGCTCAGTTCAAACTCACAACCTAGGAAATTTTAGATCCAAGAGCACAGTAGGAGATCACCTTGTCATTTGGTACATTACCCTTAATCCCACATTACTTTGAAGCTTTCCTATTTAGTAGGCTGTCCAATTAAAATATGCTTTCTGCCCTCAACTAATAGATCCATGCTATATTCTTGTATCAACACAGATACTTCCTTTGACATCAAGTGGGATTGCAAACACAGACCCACTGTCAGATATTATGCAGAGAGAGACCTTAAAACACCCACCACTGAATGAGATTTTCCTATGAAATCCTACCTTCCCTCAGTTCTCTGTGAAGCCTGCAGGAGAGGATGCAGGAAGATTGTCATAAGTAGAGGGAATTTAGGATACAAGGAGAACAATGACCTGAAAGTCATGCCACAGAGGAAGATGATGCATCCAACCTTAAAGAGAACTGATTAACTAAGGTCAGATAGAAAGGTGAGGAGGACCTACTCTGTCAGGGAACAAGAAAAATGACATTGGGATAGAAGAAGTAGGGTGGGTAGGACTGGAAGGAGAAGAAGAAGGAGGCAGCAGTGGGGATAAAAACTGGAAAAAACATAATAAATAAATATATAAGAAAAGCTGTGATCAAGGTTTTGAAGTAAAGAGCTCCTCAGGATAGGTGGCTTCTCTTGGGGGTGGTTCTGGAGTATGACAATGATGAATTCAGTTTTCTTTAAGTGACATAGCAATGAGACTCTGATCACATTCCAATGAGTATATTAACATCACAACATCAATGTATTATATAGAAAAATATTTTAGTATGACACATAGGTATAAATTTGAACCTAGGAGGAATGGAAAAGGAGTGTAATATATGTAATTTGAAATTTGTACATAATCAATAAAAATAATATGTTGACAATTCTTACAATGACTTTTAACATGGAAAAAAAGATTCCATTAAAGGAGAGGAGAGTTTGACTTTGTAAGGCATGCTTTCCAGGAACTCAGTATGTAGCAGAGAATCTAGCCTTGAACTAGTGTTTTCCCAGCTACTTGTGACCCAATGAGCTCAGGTGGCACCTCTGAACAAGTAGTCCTGGAACTAACACTATGTTTAGAGGGTTTGTCTGGAGGATCACATCAGGTAATAGCTCCTCTAGTATCCTAGGCATATAACACTGACCCATTTTTCCTTCATGATGACCCAGTTTTAACTGTAAAACTCAGGACCAGGAATCTTTCTAACTGTTCACTTAGTATGATACAGCTGCCCATCCAGCCATGTCAGCCAAGGCAAGCCTGCTCAAAGAGGGTTGGCAACCCTATTGCTGTCAAATCCTTTATTGCCCCTCAGTTCTCCTTTTAAACTCACAGAATATTCTCTGTTTCAGCCAAACCAGTCCCAGCAAACCCTAGAACATGACATCCTATTAAATCAATAATAATGTGAAGGTACATTTAGTGAGTATGCCAGTAAATGCTCAGTTCAAAGTCACAACCTAGGAGATATCAAATCCAAGAACACATTGTCCTTGTCATTCAGTATAATCCCCATATCCCACATTACTTTGAAACTTCCCTAATTAGGAAGTTGTTCAATTCAATAAACATTAAAGTTTCATTTCCTACCTGATATAGTCACAGAGGTAAACAGGAATAATAGTGTGGGATCTGGATAAAGGGATGACATAAAGGCTTGTTGTGTTTCACAAGAAAAAGTCACCTGTGCACATCATCAGAGATTCTGTACAATGAGAAAAGTTTGTTTACTCATCTCCACAGAAACCTCAAGAGTCTCTCAATTGTTGATTGGCTTAAGGGGAGAATGATGTAATAAAACAATTGGAAGCCAGTAAGATTTTCAGGAGCCAGATATTAAAAGGGCATAGTTGACAGCCTGCTTGAGAAAAAGGTTGAGCATCCCTACATGCCTCAATCTGGGCACCTGAAAGCACAACCCAAGACTCTTAGTTCCGGAAAAGTGTCACATATTTATTTTAAGTGGTCATTAATAAAGTCACCTGTTGCGACCCGCGTCATCGTCTCGCCAGCAAGAACGTACGCGGACAACAGGATCCTTCTGCAGCAAGCTTTATTGCAGGCAAACAATGAAAGGAGGAAGACCATGAGCCCCGAAGTGGCACTGTTTATATAAGCCCTGCTCGCACCAGAGTGGTGTGAGGTGACGTATCATTCCCTGACTGGCTGCTCACCCATGGTGGGAGATGACATATCATCCCCTGATTGGCTGCTCACCCATCACCCCATATGACGCCCTGAGCAGACAATGGTTGCCCAATGGTCATAATGGTTTACCAGTTTTGAGGGCGGGAAGCCAGTGCCATGGCAACCAAACCCCAGCTCTCCACATCTCCTCCTTTTTTATTTTATTTGAACAGTAAGCTTCCTACTGTCAATACAGCATTATGCCAGACAGCCAACATCTGAGCCTGGTGGAAGGCAATGCTTCAGCGGTTGCCCGTCATTGTAGCAACCTCCTCACTGTGAGGCTGTCCTGTCTTAGGTCGGTGAAGACTTATTTGCACTCTTCCATCACTGACTTTCCAGATCGTTTGGCAAGAGAAAAATTGTGATTTACACCCATCCCCGTGCAATGGGAAACAGATTCCCAGGGAGTGCAAGGGCTGTAAATCCAGATTGTGGCATGTGCTTGCAAAGACAGAGGCAACCTTGTCAAACATTAATTTTTCAGCATGGATAACCAAATATCGGGGGAGGTGCCTTGCTCCAGAGCGGCTAGCACCTGTACGATCCCCACCTTGTCACGTTTTTGTTGGGTTTTGAGTTTGCAGAACAACCAGAGGACAAATATTAAACCACAGCACAGGGCAGTGCCAAACATCCCAACGTCCACCCAGTCCTTAAAATAAGAAAAGGAGGAAGAAACCCAGGATAATAAGCCATCTGTGAGCGATAAATCCACTCAAGTAGAATTAATGGTCACCACCGCCGCCCTTAGCTCTTCAAGTAGTTGCAGGTATATTCATTGAAAGATCATCTTCAGCTGCCACGAGCTTTCGCATGAGGCACTCCAGTACCCAGAATGGATTGTTTTCTTCCTGAGGGAAAACACAGACAGCCCCTGGATCTTATTAAAATAGGATCCGGGCCTTTCCATTAACCAGTCAAGACATCCTTCCATTTGACCATTTCCTTAGGCCTATAAGGCTCTACAGGGCATGGCTTGCATTAACATTAGCCCTAACCTGGGACTGACAGGCATCATGCCATAAAGCTTTCCAATCCAAATACACTCCCATATTGGGGAGGGCAGCTTTTACTACAGTCTGCCAATCATTTGGGGTCATTGCAGTAAAGCCCAGCCTCTAAAGCTGCATGATTGTAAAATTAGCATCCACCTCGTACTTGTTAACTGATTCTGTCAGTTCTTTGACTAGGGGGTAGTCTATAGGCACGTAGACACGGCCTCCATGTCTTTGAATACTGGAAAAGTCTGAAAAATTTTATGTCTATCTTTTGTCGAAAAGAAGGAGTCAGGGCAGTACCTCCCGATGTAGGGAGGAGGAGGAGCACTAGGGACAACAGGAGCGGCCAACTGAGAAAGTGCAAGCTTCCTGTTTGTCAGTAGTGGCCATTCATCCAGGTGGTATCGTTCTTCCTCATAGCGGGCTGCTTCCTCCTCTAGATCTGACTCCTCAGAGGGACTTAACTCCTCCAACTCAGAATTGCCAATTTCTAAAGCCTCTAGTTTTTTTGTCAGATAGAGACGCTCCTTTTTAGACTTTTTCTTCTCCTTATCATGTTTCTCTCCCAGGGCGTCCTTTCCCTTGCCTTTCACTCCCGTGGCTTTACCGTCCGTGGAAGGGTCTTTATCCTTAGGGACATCTTTAGAGACATCCTTTTCCTTTTTTGTAAGAGCTCTTAACCTTTTATCCCGTTCTGTTTCTGACATGCTGTCTTGTATCTCCTCCAACATTTCCTGACCAGCCTTAATAGAGGAACGACAGTTTTCATCTTCCAAGCAAGATTTAACCAAAAGCCACGGTGATCTAGTGCCTGCTCTTAGCTTTCCGTTAATCTCTTCTCTTTGGAGATCGCCCTCAAGCTTGTACGAAGCCAAAAGAAAAAGGACGAGGGCAACACTCACAACAGGGAAAGCAATAAGGGCTCCTGCTAGCTGAGGTGAAAGATGAGATAAATCAAGACCAAACATACCTCTCAGAACTTACCTCGATGCTGAAGTTCTGAATCCTCCCCACGAACGGGGGTCTCCTCCTCGGCACCAGCAATGGCAGGCTCCCGGCATCCCGGGTTTCGGCACCAGATGTTCCGACCCGCATAATCGTCTCGCCAGCAAGAACGCACGTGGACAACAGGATCCTTCTGCAGCAAGCTTTATTGCAGGCAAACAATGAAAGGAGGAAGACCCTGAGCCCCGAAGTGGCGCTGTTTATATAAGCCCTGCTCGCACCAGAGTGGTGTGAGATGACGTATCATTCCCTGATTGGCTGCTCACCCATGGTGGGAGATGACATATCATCCCCTGATTGGCTGCTCACCCATCACCCCATATGACGCCCCAGGCTTGGCTCATGATGACGGTTGCCCAACGGTCATAACGGTTTACCAGTTTTGAGGGCGGAAGCCAGCGCCATGGCAACCAAACCCCGGCTCTCCACAGTCACATTTCCTTGACATGTGACTATCATATTGTCAAGATTCCATTATTATTTGTTAAATGCATAGATATATCCTCAGTCAGTGAATTACTTACTGGGAAAATGTTCCCATACCAAGACAACTCTTTGAACAAAAAGCGTTTAATTGGGACCTTGCTTATATTTATACAGAGACCATCCCGAATATTACGTCTGCATGCAGTCATCTTGTTGTAGTCCTTTAGCAGAACTGATATCTTTTCGTTCTGAATCATAATCAGCAATGAAGATAGAGAGAGACTGACAGAGACAGAAAGAGAAAGATCTAGAGAGACAGATTAAGAAACAGAAGGACCGACAAACAGAATCAAAGATATAAAGTGACAGAGTCTGAGAGACTGAGACTCTATTCTGTCTGGTCAATTTCATGGCATATCAAACTTGAAGCACACACTCCTATAATATAACTCCAATAGGAATTATATTATCTAACAAGGCCATACCTCCTAAAACTTCCCAGACATTTCCTCAAGTTAGACTCAAAATGTAAGCAGATGAGCTTCACATGGACATTGCAATTCAAATCATCAGGAAGTGGAAGAAGATGGAGGGACTTCTAGGCTAAACGATCATAGTTATCCTGATAGTTTGTCATTCAATACAATGATTAAAGTTCCAGCAACTTCCAAGGACTAAAGAACAGGAGAGAAAATCTTCTTTGGGCATAATGTGGAATATTTACACAGCAGAGTATTCTTGAACTAAGAAAATGACAAGATATTTCCAGGCAAATGGATGGAACCAGGAAAAATCATGATGGGTGAAGTAAATAAAATGCAGAAAGAAAAATATGGTCTATTCACTTATTTTGAGGTCTCTTAATATGGGCAGATAAAGTTCCAATAGGCCATCTATTTTGAACAAAACTGTTTTCACTAGGGTGATTCAGTGGCAGTTAATTGTGTTAGTGCCAGGGCATCCTACAGAAATTTCGAAGCAACCCAGACTGTTGTTATTATAATATGTTGCTCTCTGCCCTGAACTGATAGATCAGGGACATGCTCTTAAATCCACAGAGATGCTTCCTTGTGAATCAAATAGGATTGCATACAGAGACCCACATTCCCATATTATGCAGAGAGAGACCTTAAAACACCCAGCCCTAAATGGGAATTTCTTATGAAATTCTCCCTCTTCTCAGAGCTCTTGGAAACATTCAGGATAGGATATATAAAGAGTATCATAAGTAGAGGAAATTGAGTACACAAGGGGAGCAATGCCCTCAGAATCAGGAAACAGAAGAAAATAATGCAGCCATTCTTGATGAGATGTGAAAGCCAGGGACAGATAGAAGGGGAAATAGGCCCTCCCCTGTCAGAGAACTAGAGAAAGGGCAAAGGAGTAGAAGAAAGAGGGTGGTAGAACTGTAAGGAGAATTGGAGGGAGCAGCAGAGAGGATACAAAGTGAACAAAATGTAATAAATAAATACAGAAGAAAAAATGTGATCAAGGGCATGAATTACACAGCTCAGCAGTACTGATTGCTTCTTCTTGGGCATGGTACCAGGGTGTGACAAGGATGAATTTGGTTTTCTTTAAGGAAGTTGTCACTGAGATTCTGATCATGTTCTGATGAGTATATGAACAACACATACTTGATCTGATGTATTTTTAAAGAAAAATAAATTTACTGTGACAGGTAGAAATTTGAACATGGGAACAATGGAAAAGGAGTGTATTGTATATTATGTGAAATTCCCAGATAATAAATAAAAATAATATGTTGACAACTTTTACAATGACTTTTAACATGGAGAAAAGATTCTGCTAAGGGAGGGCAGAGTTTGACTTTGTAAGACATGCTTTCTAGGAACTGGAACTAGTGGTTATCCAGCTACCTCAGACCACAGGACGTCTTGTGGCACCTTTGAACAAGTAGTCCTGTCACTATCACTACATTTAGATGGTTTGTCTGGAGGACCATCGCAGGAAACACAGCTGCTCTTGTATCCTAGTCATATAACACTGACCCATATCACTGTCCTGAATGCCCAGTTTTAAATGTAAATACCGGGAAGAGGATCGTTCCTCACTGACCACTGGGAAGGACATAGCTGCCAATCCAGGCAGGTCAGCCAAGTCAACCCTGCTCATAGAGGGTTGGCAACACTAGTATGGAATAGACCCAGCAGCAAATAGTTTATTTCCCCTCATTTCTTCATTTACACTCACAGATTTTCTGTTTCACCCAAACCAGTCCCAGGAATTGTCTGGTTTATGAAAGAGTCTGGTAATTGTAATTCTGCCTCATGGCCTTGCCAGATGTGGGTCTTATCTAAGATCCATGTCTCAGAAACTGTGCTTAGTGGTCTCTGCAAGTGGGGTGTTCTGACCCTGAGAAGTAAATTGCAATCTCCCTGCAACCATGAGAACCAGAGAGCAAACTTTGTGTAACCTTGAGTGAATTCCTGGATGCCTTGCCAGGTGGCACAGATGTGTTGCTACTGTGAATTTTTTTCTTGTACCCTTTGCTCTATAAGTGTTGTTTGCACATTCAGTAAACTGAAACTTGATCAGATATATGTCTTGTCTCCATTCTTCATATCTGTCCTCAGGAATGGACAGGTGGCACCTGCACAAGGGACCTTGAAAACGAGGGGCAACTTGAGAAACACTGGTTTTTGGAGCTCCAGATGCCTAAGAAAAAAGTGATTCTTGAAGACTGCTCATCACAGGGAGGAAGACAATGTAGGCAGGTAGGCAATTCATGAGGCAGAGAAATAGCAGGGGAATGTTAATGAGGACTTTAAAATCAATGCCAATAAAAGGGAGTAATTGGGAGAAACGCCCTTATTCCCTGTAGTCTGTAAATGAAGTTTGTCTCTGATCCTAGTTGAAGGTGCCATCAATCTGGAAACTTGGGAAAAGGCTACTCACAAGCTAAAGAGATGCTTGGGGAAAGTAGAGCAGTGAAACCGGCAGAAAAAAATATGTACTTCTAAGGTTATTCCAAATTTTTATAAAGGAGATCAAACAGATTTGTGTAATTTGAGAGCAGAAAAAATTTAGGAACTAGATAGTGAGGATGAAAGGGAGTCAGAGGAAGAAACTGCCAAGTCTCAGAATTCAGACTGACCTCCCACACCCTCTGACCCTGTGATATCACTGCAACATGTGCAGGAGATATGGTACCACTGCAGGAGGATATTACTGCTCTCTGAGAGAAAGTGCAATTAGAAAAGGAACAAGTATAGTTATTAAGGGAATTAGAGAAATTGAAATTACATAATATAATAATGATAATAATAATAGTAATAAATAATAATAATATTGGATTGTTTGCACTGTTAAATTTTAAAGTCTGGTTTTGAATATAAAATTATAAATGGGCTTCATGATTTTTACTCCTAAAGAGGATGCTTTGTTTTAATATTACAAAAACAATTTAAAAAAATATTTAAATGTTTAAGAAGCAGGTACCCTGGTTGTTTTATTGTTTGTTTGTTTTTCTTGGTCTCTGTTTTTTGTTTGTTTGTTTGTTTTGTCTTCCGGCTTCTGTTTTGGTTTCTGATTTTGGTTGGCTTGCAAGGTCTAGGAAACGTGGAGAGTTTCCGTTCTGGTGGAGGGAATCTGAAGGATACTTCAATTCACATGGAAGAGGCCCGCAAAGGTTCTGCTCCTTTTGGAACCAGGAGAGAGGGTTGCTGCGACCCTATTTTGTGTGAGAAGAGGGCTGCTGGAGCCCACTCTCCATTTAGAAGCTGTGGAGAGGGCTGTGGGGGCTCTGCTCCTTCTGGAATCAATGAGTGTGGAGAGGACCCATAAGGGGGTCCAATCCTTTTGGAATCTGGGAGACTTGTGTCTGGTAGGGGCGAATATAGACCTGGTATTTGGGTATTCTTGTTACTCTAAGGTGAAAATGCCGATTTCTATGTTCTTTATGTATTTCTCTCTCTCAGTATGATTATCTGTAAACTTGGATATTTTTAGATATGAGATAATTTGAATCAATACCTCTGAGTTTGGTCCTGGACCATCAGAGTTAAATTCTATAAAACATTTTAAAAGTTATCAGGTATTTTAAAATAATAACCCTTGGGTGGTCTAAGAAAAACTGAAAAAAGTTTCTCAACGCTTTGGGGGAAATAAAAAACCTTAGTCTTTCTTTTATTAGGTTTACAAAGTAAAACCAAGCCAAGCTGTTTAAGCCAATTAAACAAAAACTGCAGTTAATACAATATATCTTGTCACAAAAACTATAAAATATTTTGTTCTTCATTTAAAAAGGGTGGAGATTCTTCAATGCAAAATGTTTGAATATGCACTTTTACAGGAAAAAAAGGACTATACTTCCATGTTAGCCCAGGGTTATGCAGGGTTATATTCATATCATTGTTAACCATTATATAAAATATATGCCTGGCTGCCAGTACCTAAATAAATGACTTAATGCTGTTTCTATCTGGCCTATGCATTTGGTATGGCCAGAATAGTCCATTTTTGCTGAGGTATACAGGTTAAGTTTAGTTCTCTGTTTAATGTTAAGTAAAAATTTGTTTAAGTTTCTGTTGTTAAGTTTTAATACAATATGATAGGATTCATAGATTTGCTACTCCCTTTATAAATTATGTTTAATTAAAAGTTTTGCTTTGATTTTTATTTAAAAAGTGCAGATTTAAAGTTACTCTAAATATTATGAGTACAAGTTTTACCTAGTCTCTTTGTACAGGGTTTTTTTTAAAGGTTAAATCTAAAATTATAAATATAATATTTGCCTATATAGATCTATCTAAAATTTGATTCTAAAACAACATTTGAAAAATATGGCAAAATTGCAATTATAACATCCTGTTTTATAGGATGAAGTTTAGAGCAGATGATAAAAGTAGACAAAGAATAACTCAAATATGCTGGCCTTCAGACTTGTCAGGGACCTGATAAATATGGCATTTTAACACATGTATGCTTATTTTTACAGAGTCCAACCTGTTGAGACAAAAAAAGAATTAATTCAGTTTTTATAGGTGCAACCTAATATTTTTCCATTTAAAACAAAAGTTAGCTCAATTGTTGATACTTTAACGGTATTTACTGATGGTTCATTATCTGGTGCTGCTGCCTATGCTTATAAAAGATAAACAATATCTTTACAAGTGTCTAACACATCTGTGCAAATAGCAGAGTTATCTGCTCTATTGCTGTGTTTCATGGTTTTGATAAGCAGTCTTTGAACATTTTTACAGATAGTGAAAATGTAGCTCAGTCTTTGCCTAGGTTAGAGAATGCATGTCAAATTCAGACATCTCTTGCTGGAATTTTATTTTTACAAAATATGTTACAAAAAGAGAAAGAAAATTTCCCTTTTGTATAAGACATTTGATGGCTCATTCTAATTTGCTAGGAGCATTGTCTAAAGGAAATGCATTGGCACAAAAAGTCACCAAAGTTTATTGTTCATAGTTAAAAAGAGCCCAGGATGCCCATTATATGCATCAACTTATTAGTCAAACCTTGAGACTTAAATATGGATTAACTAAGGAACAGGCCCGTAGTATAGTCAAGGTTTGCAGTACTTGTCCTCAGTTTCAACCTGTTCCTCATTTGGGAGTCAATCCTAAATGACTTGATCTAAATCAGATTTTGCAAATGGATATTACTCATGTTCCTGAATTTAAACACAGAAAATGTGAACATGATTGCATATATACCTATTCTGGATTTATTTTACCACTCCTCAACCAGGAAATGCTGTAAAGAATGTTATTGCTCATTGTCTACAGGCTTTTAATGTTCTAAGAGTTCCTAAGCAATTTAAAACTGACAATGGAACATGATATACTAGCAAATATTTTAAAAGATTTTGTCAACAGTTTGAAGTTTCTCATAAACCTAAATTACCTTATAATCCTCAAGGGACAAGGCATGGTAGAGCATACCCTCTAAACAATTAAGGTTTATTTGCAAAAAAAAAAAAAAAAAAAAAAAAAAAAAAAAAAACAAAGAAGAGTGAGCTACTCCCTTGGACACTTAAGAATCATCTTAAACATGTACATTTCATTCTGAATTTTTAAAATTTGGATAAACATGATAAATCTGCAGCATATAGATTTTGGCATACAGAAAACTAAGAAAATTTTTGCTAGAGTGAAATGGAGGGATCCTTTAACAAATCAAAGGCATGGACCTGTCCCTGTACTCATATGGGGACAAGGATCTATCTGTGTTTTTCCACAGGATACTGATGCATCTTGATGGCTAAAGGAACATCTAGTGCACAAGTGGATGAGGAGTTTTCTCCTGGCAATGATAATAATGTCAATGAACACTACTTCAGTCAAGATGACTGTTTATTGGGTGTATGTTCCTAATTCAAGGCTACTACCTAAAGTTTCCTGGGATTATCCGGAAGAAGTCCTTGTTAATGTCAACAATACTTGGTCCCTGGGTTTTCCTGCTTTTGAAGGAACACAAGTAAAACAGACTCGTAACTTTTCAGGAATAGGAAGAGGTCATCCTCTTTGCTTTACAGGAGAAGAGTATTCATCAGGATAGCTTACCTGTCTCCCCTGTCCAGGTAAGAGGTCGGAATTCCGACTACTCTAAACTTGGCAGCTCAAGCCTCCCCTTGCAAGCAGGGAAAGTGGAACATTGGAGTGACATTATTGTCCCTTCCTAATGGGGTTAAGAATGACAGTCTTACATCTCCAACCAGTTACCCACCCTGTGAGAATTGGGATCAATGTGCTTTTCCTCAACTAATTGTTCCTTGGACATGATGCATTGGAGAAGCACCCACCATCTACTCCTGGCAAAATGGCCCTGCATTTAGAGTTGTGGACTGGACTGTTCTGGCTTCTGATAAAGGCAGTCAAAATTCCTTTGCTTTTGAAAAAGCTGTTAGTGCTGCATTTTGGAGGACTTCAAATAAAATTTGGCAAACCTATATATGGAAATTAGAGGCTGCCTTGGGATATATAGGCATTCTCTCTGGGAATGCAAGGACCTTTGCTAAATCAATCAAGTATACTATTGTTTTGGCATGTGTAAATCCTCCTTATTTACTGCTAATTGGAAACAGTGTAGTAAGATATACACCAGGGACCCTAGACTCTGCCAGCCTATTATATTAATAATAATAATAGTAAATCTATTATGACCAAACTAGTCTTCCACTAGGATTATTGGGTGACAATTGATTTGTTGAGCAAGCGCATCCTACAGTAATTTTCTAGCACCCAGACTATTGCTATTAAAAATGTTGCTCTGTGACCTCAAGATAAGTGCCATATTCTTCGATCCACAGAGATGATTCCTTATGCATCAAATAGGATTGCATACATAGACCTACAGTGTGATACTATGCAGAGAGAGACCTTAAAACACCAAGCACTGAATGGGATTTCCCTATGAAATTCTCCCTCCCCTCAGATCTCTCGGAAGACTGCAGGAGAGGAGGCAAGAAGAGTCTAATAAGGAGAGGTGTTTGAGGACACAAGGAGAACAATGTCCTGAGAATCAGGCCACAGAGGAAGATGATAAAGCAATAAGGATACCTGATAAGCTAATTTCAGAAGGGTGAAGAGGACCTCCTTTATCAGCGAACTAGAGAAAGGGCATAGGAGAAGAAGGAGAAGGCTAAGTGAACGAGAAGGGAAAGAGAAAAAGGGCAGCAGAGGGCATACAAAATGAACACATCATAATAAATAAATACATAAGAAAATATGTGAATAAGGTGATGAAGTATAGAACACTTCAGGACTGATGGCTTATTCTTAGCAGTGGTGCCAGGGTGTGCTAAGGATGAACTCAGTTTTCTTTAAGGGACTTATCACTGAGAATCTGATCAAATTCCAATGATTATATGAACCACACATTCTTCAATTGGCGTAATTTACAGAAAAACAAATTTTTAGTGTGACACATTGTTAGGAATTTGCACCTGGGAGCAATGGAAAAGGATTGTAATGTAGGTTATATTATATTCCCACATAATCAATAAAAATAATATGTTGACAAATTTTCAAATTACTTTTAAAATGGAGAAAATATTCCGCTAAATAGGTCAGAGTTTGAATTTGGAAGGCATATTTTCCAGAAACTCATTATTTAGTAGAGAATCCAAACCATGAACTAGTGGTTACCCAGCCACCTCAGACCCTATGAGCTCAGTTGGCATCTCTGAACAAGCAGTCCTTGCACTAATACTAGATTTAGAGTGTTTGTGTTGAGGACTACAGCAGGAAACACAGCTCCTCTTGTGTCCTAGGCATAATACACTGCCCCTTTTCACTGCCCAGATGTCCCAGTTTTAACTGTAAACCCCAGTTTACAGGAGAATTTCTCATTGACCATGGAGAACACAGCTGCTGTTCCAGCCACCTCAGCCAAGGCATCTCTGCTCACAAAGAGTTGGCAACAGTAGTTTTGAACACCACCAGATGTCAAAGAGCATATTGCCCCTTGTTCCTAATTTTACATACACTGATCTTTCTGTGTTTCAGTGAAAGCAAATCAAGGGAATTGTCTGGTTTCCTTCTCTATTCTCTGCTCTTAAAGACTAAATACACCAAAAACCCTCGACCCTGCCAGCCTATTGTATCAATAAGAATCTGAAGGTACATTTAGTGAGTACATGAGTATTTGCTCAGTTCAAAGTCACAACCTAGGAAATTTCAGATACAAGACCACAGTAGGAGACCACCTTGTCATCTGGTACATTCCCTTAAATCCCACATCATTTAGAAGCTTCCCTACTTAGAAAGCTCACCAATTAAATAAACATTAAAGTTACATTAAAGTTTCATTTCCTACATGACATTTTCACATAGGGAAACCGGAGTAAAGGGGTGGGATATGGAGAAAGGGATAAGATAAATTCTTGTTGGGTTTCACAAGAAAAAGTCACTTGTGCACAGGATCAGAGATACTGCACACTGAGGAAAGTTTGTTTACTCATCTCCATGGAAACCTCAACATTCTCTTAGTTGCTGATTGGCTGAGAGGGAGAATGATGTCATGAAACAGGTAAGAGTCAGTAAGAGTTTCAGGAGCCAGTTATTAAAAGGGCCAAGTGGACAGCCTGCTTGAGAGAAAGACTGAGCAGCTCTACATGCCTCAATATGGCAAGCTGAAATCAAACAACCCAGGAATGGGAGTTCCTATTTCCAAGACTCTTAGTTCAGGAAAAGTGTCACATATTTCTTTCCAGTGTTCATTCATAAAGTTATGTATCCTTGACATGTGACTTTTATATTATCACAGATTCCATTATTAATTGTTAAATGCACAGATATGTCTTCAGTGACTGAATTGCTTACTGGAAAAATGCTCCTTGACCAAGGCAGCTCTTTGGACAAAAAGCATTTAATTGGGACCTTTCTTATATTTTGACAGAAAACATCCCTGATATCGCATTACCACGCAGTCAACTTCTTGTAGACCTTCAGCAGAGCTGAGATCATTTCATACTGAATCACAAAAAGCAGACAGAGGAAGAGAGACAAAGAAAAATAGCTAGAGAAACAGATTCAAAAATTTTGAGAGCAAGACCAATAGAAACAAAGATATAAAATGACCTATACCGAGAGACTGAGACTCCCATCTTTCTGGTCACATTTATTGGCATACCAATATCCAAGCACCCCCTCCTAACCTCCAGAAATAACTCCAAAAAGAGTTATATTTATTTTTAGTATTTTTTATTTTAATTTTTAGCACTTTATTCACTTTGTATCTCTCCATAAACCCATCATTTCTTTCCTCCCTTTCCCACCTTCCATCCCCCTTCTCCATACATGCCCCTCCAAAATTCCACTAATAGGGAAGGCCTTCCTCTGGTTATATCTAATCCAAGTCGATCAGATCCCTTCAGGAATGGCTTCATTGTCTTTTTCTATGGCCCGGTAACGCTGCTCCCCCATTAGGATGAGGTGATCAAAGAGCAGGCCAATAAGTTCTTGTCAGAGGCAGTCCCTGTACCCATTACTGTGGAACCCATTTGGGCACTGAACTGCCCTGGGCTACATCAGTGCAGGGGTTCTAGGTTATCTCCATCCATTATACTTGGTTGGAGTATGAGTCTCAGGAAAGACACTTGTGCTCAGATTTTTTTGGTCCTGATGCTCTCATTGTTGAGCTTCTGTTCTCTCCTGATCTTACTATTTCCCACTTCTTTCATTATTCAATGCACTCTGTCCAACAGTTGGCCTTAAGTCACAACATCTGCTTTGATACTCTGCAGGGCAGATACTTTCAGAGGCCCTCTGTGGCAGGTTCCTAACTTGTTTCCTGTTTTCTCCTTCTGATGTACATCCTTGCCTTTCGGGAGG
Organism: Meriones unguiculatus; assembly: GCF_030254825.1. NCBI lineage: Eukaryota > Metazoa > Chordata > Mammalia > Rodentia > Muridae > Meriones > Meriones unguiculatus. The sequence continues at coordinate 1,155,878 of NW_026843711.1, read as the reverse complement.
GGGATCCAGTATTTCAGCCAGAGTCCTCTCTGTTCATTAGTTTCCTTAGTTGTACAGATGTTAGTAGGTTTATCCTAAATTAAAGTGTCTTTATGAGTGAGTATATACTGTGTGTGTCTTTCTGCTTCTGGGATAGCTCACTCAGGATGATCTTTACCAGTTCCCACCATTTACCTGCAAATTTAATGATTTCCTTGTTTGTTTATTCATTTGTTTTTTTATTATTGCTGAGTAATATTCTATTTCATAGATGTACCACAATTTCTGTATCCATTCTTCAGTTGTGGGGCATCTGGGATTTTTCCAGCTTTTGGCTATTACAAATAAAGATGCTACAAATATGGTTGAGCAAATGTCCTTACTGTGTACTTGAGCTTCTTTTGGATATGTGCCTAGGAGCGGTATAGATGGATCTTGAGGAAGCACTATTCCTAATTGTCTGAGATAGCACCAGATTGATTTCCAGAGTGGTTGTACAAGTTTAAATTCCAAGCAACAGTGGAGGGGGGTTACCATTTTTCCACAATCTCTCCAGCATGTGTTGTCACTTGAGTTTTGATCTTGGCCATTTTGATGGTGTAAGGTCAAATCTCAGGGTCATTTTGATTTGCATTTCCCTGATGGCTAATTATGTTAAGCATTTCTTTAAGAGATTCTCTGCCATTCGGTATTTGTCTATAGAGATTTCTTTGTTTAGCTCTGTTCCCCATTTTTTTTAATTGGATTACTTTATTTGTTGCTTTTCAACTTCTTTGTTCTTTATATATACTGGATAATAGCCCTCTGTCACATAGAGGGTTAGTGGAGATTCTTTCCCAATATGTAGGCATTTCTTTTGTTTTGGTGACAGTGTCCTTTGCTTTACAGAAGCTTTTCAGTTTCACTGGGTCCCATTTTACTGATTGTTGCTCTTAGAGGCTGTGCTGTTGGTGTATTGTTCAGGAAGTTGTCTCCTGTGGAAGTGAGATCAAGGATCTTCCCCACTTTTTCTTCTAACCTTTTTAATGTGTCTGGTTTTATATTGAGGTCTTTGATCCACTTGGACTTTAGTTTTGTGCATGCTAATAAGTATGGTTTTATTTGCATTTTTCTACATGTAAACATCTATTTAGACAACCACAATTTGTTGAAGATGCTATCTTTTCTCCATTGTATGGTTTTTGCATCTTTGTCAAAAATCAAATGTCCATAAGAGTGTGGGTTTATTTCTGGGTCTAGTATTTGGTTTTATGGATACACCATTCTGTTTCTATGTGAGTACCATGTAATTTTTATTACTATTGCTCTATAGTACAGCTTAAGATCAGAGATTGAGAATCCTCCAGAATATCTATCATTATGGATGATTGTTTTAGCAATTTTGGGTTTCTTGTTTTTCCATACGATGATGAGAAATTATTTTCCAAGGTCTATCAAGAATTATGTTTGTAATTTGTTGGGAATTTCATTGAATCTGTACATTGCTTTTAGTAAGATGGCCATTTTTACAATGTCAAGCCTGCCAAGTCATGAGAATGGGAGATCTTTCCATCTTCTGATATCTTCTTCTAATTCTTTCTTCAGAGACTTAAAAATATTCCCATACAAATCTTTGACTTGCTTGGTTAGGGTCATACCATGGTACTTTATGTCTTTGACTGAATATGAGAACACATCAAAAATATCTACTATGACCAAGTAGGCTTCATTCCAGATATGCAGGGGTGGTTCAATATACAGAAATCCATCAATGTGATCCACAATATTAAAAAAAAAAGAAAGAAAAATAAAAATGATAAAACCCTGAGAAGCTGAAAATCATTTGACAAAATCCAACATTCATTCATGTTTAAAGTATTGGAGAGATCAGGGATAAAAGGCACATATTAACATATTAAATAAAGGCAATAAACAGTAAGTGTATAGATGACATCAAGCCAAATTCAGAAATTTAAAGCATTCCCACTGAAATCAGGGACAAGGCAAGGTTGCCCACTTTCTCCATATCTCTTCAACAGAGTTCTGGAAATCCTTGCTAGAGCAATAAGACAATTGAAGGATATCAAGGGGCTAGAAATCAGAAAGGAAGAGTTCAAACTATCACTATTTGCAAATGATATGATAGTTTAACTGAGTGAACCCAAAAATTCTACCAGGGAAATCCCACAGTTGATAAAAAACCTCAGCAGAGTAGCTGGATACAAAATTAACTGAAAAAAAAATCAATAGCCTTCCTTCATACAAAAGACAAAAGGGCTGAAAAAGAAATTAGGGAAACAAACGGAATTATATTATTTAACAATGCCATAACTCCTAACCCTTCCCTGACATTTCCTCACTGGGGACTCCATTTATAAATAGATGGGTTTCAAGGGGACATTGCAATTCAAACCACAAAGAAGTTGAAGAATATGGAGGGACTTCTAGAGTAAAAGAACATTGTCATTCTGAAAGTTTGTCATTCAATACAATGATTAAAGGCCCAATAACTTCCAAAAACTTAAAAAAAGATGCCTGAAAATCTCCTTTGAAAAAATATTGAATATTTCCATAACTGAGTAACATTCAGCTAAGAAAATGACATCATGATATTTTCAAGCAAATGCGTGGAACCAGGAAAAATCATCCTGGGTGAAGTAACTAAAATGCAGAAGGAAAATATGGGATGTATTCACTTATCGGGAGCACCATCTGTTTATTGGCCCTCAGTTCTCCTTTTACATTCAACCATCTTTATATGTTTCAGCCAAAACAGTCCCAGGAATTGTCTGGTCTCCTTCTATTTTCCCTGCTCTTAAACACTGAGTACCACGAGGAAACCTAGACCCTGCCAGCCTATTATATCAATAAAATATGAAGGTACGTTTAGTATGGATATGAGTAACTGCTCAGTTACAAAGTAAAAATCTATTATGGTTTAGATCCAATAACACAGTAGGAGACCACCTTGTCATTGGGTACTTTCCTCTTAATCCCACATCACTTTGAAGTTCCCTATTTAAGAATCAGTCCAATTGAACATTAAAATTTCATTTCCTACCTAACATTGTCACAGAGGTAAAGGTATGGAATCAGGATAAAGGGAATAGATAAAGGCTTGTTGGGTTTCATAAGAAAAAGTCACATGTGCACAAGATCAGAGATACTGGACACTGAGGAAAGTTTGTTTACTCATCTCTATGGAAACCTCAAGATTGTCTCAGTTGTTGATTAGGTGAGAGAGAGAATGATGTCATGAAACAGGTAAGAGCCAGTAAGAGCTTCAAAAGCCAGTTATTAAAAGAGTGGAGTAGACAGCCTGCTGGAGAGAAATGCTGGTCAGCCTCACAGGCCTCAATCTGGGCAGCTGAAAGCACACAACCGTGAGATGAGAGTTCCTGTTTCCAAGACTCTTATTTCAGGAAAAGTGTCACATATTGTTTTCAAGTGTTCATTAATAAAGTCACTTATCCTTGACATTTGACTTTCACATTATGACAGATTCCATTATTATTTGTTACATACACAGATGTGTCTTCAGTTACTGAATTGCTTATTGGTAAATTCTCCCAGACCAAGGCAACTCTTTGAACAAAAAGCATTTAATTCGGAACTTTCTTATATTTTGACAGAGAACATCCCTGATATCATGTACCTAAAGCAGTCAACATCTTGTAGTCCTTCAGCAGAGCTGAGAGCATTTCATACTGAAAGATAAGCTGTAGTCAGAGAGAGGGAGATTAAGAGAGAAAGAGCTAGAGAGATATATTCAGAAATAGACTGGAACAGAAAGAAAAAAAGATATAAAGTGACAGAGAACAAGAGACAGAGATTCTATTCTATCTGCTCACTTTCATTGGCATATCAACCTCAAAGCACACCATCCTATAACATAACTCCAACAGGAATCATATTATCTAACAAGGCAATACCATCTTACCTTTCCCTGACATTTTCTCACTGGATCTAATCTTGGAAATAGATGAGCTTCCACTGGACATTGCTATTCAAAACACCAGGAGGTAGAGGAAGATGGAGGGATTCTAGGCTAAAAGATCATAGTTATCCTCATAGGACATCATTCAATACATTGCTTAAAGTCCCAGGAACTTCCAAGGTCTAAACAACAAGACTGACAATCTCCTTTGGGAAAAATGTGGATTATTTCCATAATAGAGTATTCTTCACTAAAAAAATGACATCTTGATATTTTCATACAAATGATTGGAACCAGGAAAAATCATCCCAGTGAACTGACTGAAATGCAGAAAGAAAAATATGGTAGGTGTTCACTTATTAGGAGGTCTCCTAATAGTGTTAGATTGTTACAAAAACCTATTGTTACAAAACCAGTATTCCACTAGGGGGATTGGATGGCAGGTAATTGAGTTGTTGGGCCAGGACAACCTATGGAAATTGTCAAGCAGCCCAGACCCTTCTTATTAAAATATATTGTTCTCTGCCTTGAACAGATATATAAGTGCCATGTTCTTGATTCCACAGAGATGGTGCTTTCTGCATCAAATGGGATTGCATACAGAGATGCACAGTACAATATTTTGCAGAGAGAGACCTTAAAACACCCAGCTCTAAATGGGATTTCCCTATGAAATTCTCCCTACGCTCAGAGCTCTGGGAAGCTTATAGGTGAAGAGGCAGTAAGAGTGTCCTACATAGAGAGAATTGAGGACTCAAGTAGAACAATACCCTATGAATCACGCTGGAAGAAGAAGATATAGCCAGATATGATGAGACCTGATAAGCTAGGATACGACAGAAGAGAGAGGAGGACCTCCACTATCAGGGAACGAGAAAAGGGGCATAGGGGTAGAACAAGGCTACTGAATTGGCCTGGAAGGAGAAGAAGCATAAACAATGTCATGAGTAGAGGCAATTGAAGACAAAAGGAGAACATTTCCCTGTAAATCAGGCCACAAAGGAAGATGATACAGCCAGACTTCATGAGACATGATAAGCTAGGGTCAGATAGAAGGGGGAGGAGGACCTCCTCCATCAGGAAACTAGAGAAAGGACATAGGGGTAGAAGAAGGAGGGTATGTGGGACTAGAAGAAGGAGATGGAGTGGGGAACAGAGGGGATACAATGTGAACAAATCATAATAAATAAATGCATAAAAACATGTGATCAAAGGAATGAAGTATAGAGCTCTTCAGGACTAAAGGCTTCTTCTTGGGTTGGGGGGTGGTAGGGTGCGGTAAGGATGAAACTAGGTTTCTTTAAGAGACTATGCACTGAGACTCTGATCATGTTTCCATGAATAGATGAAAAACACATACTTGAATTGATGTATTTTAAAGAAAAATAAATTTACTGTGAAACAAGGGAAGGAATTTGAACCTGGGAGCAATGGAAAAATAGTATATATAAATTTTCCACATAATCAATGAAAATAATAGGTTAACAACTTTTGTAATGACTTTTAACATGGAGAAAAGATTCCTCTCAAGAAGTGCAGAGTTAGATTTTGTAAGGCACTCTTTCCAGGAACTCATTATGGATCAGAGAATCCTTGCCATGAACTAGTGTTAAGCAGCTACCTAAGACCCCATGATCTCAGGTGGCACCTCTGAACAAGTAGTCCTGGAACTACAACAACGTTTAGAGAGTTTGGGTGGAGGACCACAGCAGGAAACACAGCCACTACTGTGTTCTAAGCATATAACATGGAACCATTTCTCTGTTCTGAATTCCCAGTTTTAACTGTAAACCCCACGAATCAGAGGGTTTCTCTCTGACCACTGAGTAGGACATAGTTGCCTAACCTGATAGGTCAGCCAAGGCAAGCCAGCTTATAGATGATGACAACTCTAATGTGGAACATCACCAGCAGTCAAATAGTTTATTGCCCATCATTTCTCCTTTTACATATAACAATCTTTCTCTGTTTCAGCTAAATCATTCCCAGGAATTGTCTGGTTTCCTTCTCTTTTTCCTGTTGTTAAAAACTTAATGCCCCAGGGAACCCTAGGCCCTGCCAGCCTATTATATCAATAAGAATGTGAAGTTACATTTGGTGCGTATGCAAGTAACTGCTCAGTTCAAAGTAATAACCTAGGAAATTTGAGAGCCAAGACCACAGTAGGAGACTACCTTGTTATCCAGTATATTCCCCTTAATCCCACATCACTTTGATGCTTCTCTACTTAGGAAGCTATCCAATTAAATAAACATTAAAGATTCATTTCCCACCTGACATTGTCACAGAGATGTAAAAAGATGTAAAGGTGTGGGATCTGGGTAAAGGGATGAGATAAAGGCTTGTTGGATTTCACAAGAAAAAGTCACATGTGCACAAAATCAAAGATACTGCACACTGAGGAAAGTTTGTATACTTATCTCCATAGAAACCTCAAGATTCTCTCAGGTGCTTATTAGCTGAGAGGCAGTATGATGTCAAGAAACAGTAAAAGCCAGTAAGAGTTTCAGGAGCCAGTTGTTAAAAGGGCCAAGTTGACAACAAACTTGAGAGAAAGGCTGAGCCTACATGCCTTGATCTGGGCAGCTGAAAACAGAAAACGCAGAGATGACAATTACTGTGTCAAAGACTCTTAGTTCAGGAAAAGTGTCACACATTTCTTACAAATGGACATTAGTAAAGTCGCCTGTCCTTGACAAGTGACTTTCCCATTATCACAGACTGTACTCATATTTGTTAAAGGCACAGATATGTACTCAGTCAGTGAATTACTTACTGCAAAAATGCTCTTTGACCAAGACAAATCATTAAGCTTGAGAAAAAAGGGTTTAATTAGGACTTGTTTATATTTTTACAGACCATCCATGATATCATGTCAGCAAGCAGTCATTTGTGGTAGTCTTTCTGCAGAAATGAGAGCTTTTCATACTGAATCACAAGTGGCAGGCAGAGAGAGAGAGAGACAGATAGAGATAGAGTGAGAAAGAGGTAGAGAAAGATTCAGAAATAGAGAAACCCAGACTGACAGAAACAAAGACATAAAGTGACAAAGATGGAGAGACAGAGACTCCATTCTTTCTGGTTACTTTGTTTGGCATATCAGCCTCAAAGCACACCTCTTATAATATAACTCCAAAAGGAATTAGATATTTTAAATATTTTTTATTTTAATTTTTGTTAATTATACTTTATTCACTTTGAGTCCCCCATGGTCCCCTGTCCCTTCCCAATAAATTCTTCCCTTAACCTATTCCATGCATGTCTCTCCCCAAGTGCACTGATGGCTTAGGTCTTCCTTCTGATTTTTCTTCTTATCCTAGTCTATCAGATCTCATCAGGAGTAGTGTCATTCTCATTCTCTGTGGACTGATAAGGCTACTCCCTAGTCAGGGTGAGGTGATCAAAGAGCAGGCCAATCAGTTCTTGTCAGAGGAAGTCCCTCTTGACATTATTATGGAACTCTCTTGGACACTGAACTGCCATGGGCTACATCTGTACAGGGGTTCTAGGTTATCTCCGTGCATGGTACTTTGACTGGATTATGAGTTTCAGAAAAGACCCCTGTGCTCAGAAAGGTTGGTTCTGTTGCTTTCCTTGTGGAACTCCTGGCCTCTCCATATCTTACTTTTTCCCACTTTTTTCATTAGATTACATGCACTCTACCCAACAGTTGGTCATAAGTCCCAGCATCTGCTTTGATAGTCTGCAGGGAAGAGCCTTTCAGAGGCCCTTGGTGGCAGGCTCCTAACCTGTTCCCTCTTTTCTCCTTCTTCAGATGTCTATTCCTTTTGCCTTTCAGGATGGTGATTGAGCGTTTTAGTCAGAGTCCTCCTTCTTGACTATTATCTTGAGATATAGAGATTTTAGTAGGTTTATCCAATATTATATGTCTACTTGAGTGAGTCTATATTATATCTGTCTTTCTGCTTCTGGGATAGCTCACTCAAGATGATCCTTTCCAGTAGTTCCCACCATTTACCTGCAAATTTCATGATTTTATTTTTAATTTATTGCTGAGTAATACTCCATTGTGTAGATTTACCACAATGTTGGTATCCATTTTTTCAGTTGGGGGGGTGGCATATGTGTTTTTTCCAGTTTCTGGCTATTACAAATAAAGCTGCTGCAAACATGGTTGAGCAAATGTCCTTATTGTGAACTTGAGCCTCTTCTGGATATATGCCTAGGAGTGGCATGGTTGAATCTTGAGGAAGCACTATTCCTTGTTGTCTGAGAAAGTACCAGATTGATTTACAGAGTGGTTTCAAAAGTTTACATTCGAGGGAGCCAAGATGGCGGCGCCGGGAAAACAGCGCATCTGACGAGCAGCACAGTACTTTCCGTGCAGAGACCAGGAGACTGAACTCAGGGCCCTGAAACTACATCGATAGTGTTTCCCAGGTGAGGGGAGGCTCCCACGGCATGGGAATCGGTCGGGTCCACTCACAGCTACCCAGCCAGAACCTGGAAGAAATCCCGGGTAATGCAGGCTTTGGGTCTCCTAGCTGGAGCCGCAAGAGGGCGTGTCCCAGCCACTTTCCCAGGCTGATCCGTGGGCACAAGGGTACCTGAGACTGGGAGTCCCAGTTGCGGGGGGACCCCACGGGGAAGCAGGGTTGCGGGTCTGATCACAGGTCACCCAGTCTCTCCCCGGAAAGTCTCTGCCGCCATCACAGCCGAGCTCCTGCCACGTGCAGAGAGCTTTGTGCTCAGCTCAGCGGTACAGACAAGCTGTGCACCCAAGTACAACAGGGACTGGGAACCCCTGTCCAGAGAAGACCCCAAAGAGAAGGAAGAAACCGTGCTGCTGGGGTCACCTAGGGAAAGTCTAGCAGACTGCAGATTGCAAACAGACAGAACTGAGTGCCCCAAGACACCAGAGAAGTACTCACCCTCCACAGATTACCACAGCTGATCACTAAATTTACAGCAAGAAACCCAGAAGGAGGGCAGCTGCCCCCAGGACTTCTCCCGGTGAGAGGAGAGCCCTCTTGACTAATAAGGACCACAGTTACCACCCAGGTCTCTATGCCTGAGGTGAGCTGTAGCAACTCCTGAAAAACACCAGACATCCAGGGACTATACCCAAAAAGCTGGGAAGGCTTTCTTGAGGAAAAACCATTTTCCTGCCAAAGGGACTCTCTCAACTACAACAGTCCAGGAACAACCAGAAACTAAATTCAAACAACTAAGATAGCCCAATGGGTAGAGGACAGCGTAAAAGTTCAACCAACAAAAGCCAGAGCATCATGGCCTCTCCAGAACCCAGTTATCCAGGGGCAAATAGCCCTAGACACCCCAGCATGAATGAAGTTCAAGGAGACAACCTAACATCTATGCTCAAGAAGATGATAACAGAGGAAACAAATAAAATACGAAAAGAAATAGAAGAAGCTGAAGCCAAAAAGTATGTGACCTTTAGAGAGGAAATGCTTAAATCACTGAATGAAATAAAAGAAACAGTGGATTGTTCAAACAAACAGCTGAAGGAATTGACAGAAAAACATGAAAATGCAGTCAGACAGGGGAAGGAAACCAACAAAATAGCTCAAGACCTGAAGATAGAATTGGAAAAATTAAAAAAAAAAAAAAAACACAAATGGAAGAAATTGTGGAGAGAAAGACCTTAGGGAAGAAGGCATGAACTACAGAGGTTAGCATAACCAATAGGCTACAAGAAATGGAAGAAAGAATCTCAGGTGTGGAAGATACAATGGAAGAAATAGATGTATCTGTCAAAGAAAATGATAAATCTAAAAAATTCCTGACACAGAATTCAAGACAACATAAAAATTCAAGAAATTCAAGACAACATAAAAAGACAAAACCTAAGATTAATAGGAATAGAGGAAAAAGAACATTCCCTGCACCAAGGCCCAGAAAATATTTTTAACAAAATCATTGAAGAAAATTTCCCCAACATAAAGGAGAGGCCAATAAGAATGCAAGAGGCCTATAGAACACCCAATAAATTAGACCAGAAAAGAAAATCCTCCTGCCACATAATAATCAAAACTGTAAGTACACAGAACAAAGAAAAAATACTAAAAGCTGCAAGAGAAAAATGCCAAGTAATATATAATGGCAAACCCATTAGAATCACACCTGACTTTTCAACAGAGACTATGAAAGCCAGAAGGGCTTGGACAGATATCATGCAGACCCTAAGAGAACACAGATGTCAGCCAAGGCTACTATACCCTACAAAACTCTCAGTCCTCCTAAACGGAGAAAATAAGATATTCAAAGACAAAAACAAATTTCAACAATACCTACAAACAAATCCAACATTACAGAAGACACTGGAAGGGAAAATACAACTCAAGAAAGCTAGCTACATTCAAGAAAACACAGGAAATAAATAACCCCACTACAGTAAAACAAAAAGCAACCAAGCACACAACCATATGACCACAGCCAACATCAAATGCAAAGGATCTAACAGCCACTGGTCATTACTCTCTCTCAATATCAATGGACTTAATTCTCCAATAAAAAGACACAGACTAACAGAATGGATGCGTAAACAAATCCCAGCAATCTGTTGTATACAAGAAACACACCTAAGTCACAAAGATAGACATTACCTGAGGGTAAAGGGATGGAAGAAGGCTTTTCAAGCAAATGGACGCAAGAAGCAAGCAGGAGTAGCCATTCTAATATCTGATAAAATAGTCTTTCAACCAAAATTAATCAAAAGAGATAGGGAAGGACACTTCATATTCATCAAGGTAAAATTCCACCAAGAAGACATTACAATCCTGAACATCTATGCCCCAAATACAAGGGCACCCACATTTGTGAAAGAAAAAATTGTGAAAATTGATAAAACTTAAACCACATATAGATCCCCACACACTAATAGTGGGAGACTTCAACACCCCACTCTCAACAAAGGACAGGTCAACAAAACAGAAATTAAACAAAGAAACAATATCTCTAACAGAGGTGATGAATCAAATGGACCTAACAGACATTTACAGAACCTTACACCCAAACACAAAAGAATTTACCTTCTTCTCAGCACCTCATGGAACCTTCTCCAAAATAGACCACATAGTTGGTCACAAAGCAATCCTCAATAAATACAGGAAGATTGAAATAATCCCTTGTATCCTGTCAGATCACCATGGAATAAAGCTGGACTTCAGTAACAACAGGAATAGCAAAAAGACTACATATACATGGAAACTGAACAACTTGCTACTAAAAGACAGCTGGGTCAGGGAAGAAATAAAGAAAGAAATTAAAATCTTCCTAGAACTCAATGAAAATAAAGACACAACATACCCAAACTTGTGGGACACAATGAAAGCAGTGCTAAGAGGAAAGTTCATAGCACTAAGTGCCTTCAAGAAGAAATTTGAGACAGCGCATTCAAGCAACTTAATGTCTCACTTAAAAACCCTAGAAAAAGAAGAAGCAGACACACCAAGAAGGAGTAGACGGCTGGAAATAATCAAACTCAGGGCTGAAATCAATCAATTAGAAACAAATAAAACAATTCAAAGAATCAATGAAACCAAGAGCTGGTTCTTTGAGAAAATCAACAAGATAGAGAAACCCTTATCTAAACTAACTAAAAGGCAGCGAGACACCATCCATATCAACAAAATCAGAAATGAAAAGGGGGACATAACTACCGACACTGAGGAAATCCAAGCAATCATTAGGACTTACTTCAAAAGTCTATAAGGAACAAAATTTGAAAATCTAAATGAAATGGACAATTTTCTTGATCGATTCCACTTACCAAAGCTAAATCAGGACCAGGTAAATCAATTAAATAGTCCTATATCCCCCAAGGAAATAGAAGCAGTCATCGAAAGTCTCCAATCCAAAAAATGCCCAGGACCTGATGGTTTCAGCGCAGAATTCTACCAGACATTCAAAGAAGAGCTAACACCAATTCTCTTCAAACTATTCCACAAAATAGAAACAGAAGGAACATTACCAAACTCATTCTATGAAGCCACAGTCACCTTGGTACCTAAACCTCACAAAGACCCAACAAAAAAAAAGACAACTTCAGGCCAACCTCCCTTATGAACATTGATGCAAAAATACTCAACAAAATACTTGCAAACCGAATACAAGAACACATCAAAGATATCATCCACCATGACCAAGTAGGCTTCATCCCAGGTATGCAGGGGTGGTTCAATATACGGAAATCCATCAATGTGATCCAACATATTAACAAATTGAAAGAAAAAAAAACCTCATGATAATCTCCCTAGATGCTGAAAAAGCCCTTGACAAAATCCAACATCGATTCATGTATAAAGTATTGGAGAGATCAGGGATACAAGGCACATATCTAAACATAGTAAAGGCGATATACAGCAAACCTATAGCCAACATCAAACTGAACGGAGAGAAACTTAAAACAATCCCACTGAAATCAGGGACAAGACAAGGCTGCCCACTCTCTCCATATTTCTTCAACATAGTTCTGGAAGTCCTTGCTAGAGCAAAAAGACAGTTGAAGGAGATCAAGGGGATACAAATTGGAAAGGAAGATGTCAAATTATCACTATTTGCAGAAGATATGATAGTATACATGAGTGACCCCAAAAACTACCAGGGAACTCCTACAGCTGATAAATACCTTCAGCAAAGTGGCTGGATACAAAATTAACTCAAAAAATCATTAGCCCTCCTTTATACAAAAGACAAAATGGCTGAGAAAGAAATTAGGGAAACAACACCCTTCACAATAGCCACAAATGACATAAGGTACCTCGGGGTAACCCTAACCAAGGAATTCAAAGACTTGTAGGAAAAAAAATTTCAAATCTCTGAAGAAAGAACTAGAAGAAGATATGAGAAGATGGAAAGATCTCCTATACTCATGGCTTGGTAGGATTAACATAGTAAAAATGGCCATCTTACCAAAAGCAATCTACAGATTCAATGCAATGCCCATCAAATTACCAACACAATTCTTTACAGACCTGGAAAGAATAATTCTCACTTCATATGGAATAACAAGAAACCCAGAATTGCTAAAACAATCCTCTACAATAAAAGTTATTCTGGAGGTATCTCCATCCCTGATCTTAATTTGTACTGTAGAGCAACAGTTTTAAAAACTGCATGGTACTGGCATATAAACAGAATGGTGAATCAATGGAACCAAACAGAGGACCCAGAAATAAACCCACACACTTATGGACACCTGATATTTGACACAGATGCCAAAACCATACAATGGAAAAAAGATAGCATCTTCAACAAGTGGTGCTGCTCCAACTGGATGTCTACATGTAGAAAAATGAAAATAAATCCATACTGATCACCCTGCATAAAACTGAAGTCCAAGTGGATCAAAGACCTCAACATAAAACCAGACACAATAAATCGGCTTGAAATAAAAGTGGGGAATTCCCTAGAAATCATTGGAACAGGGGAAAACTTCCTGAACAGAACACCACAGAACAGGCTCTAAGAGCAACAATAAATAAATGGAACCTCATGAAACCGAAAAGCATTCTGCAAAGCAAAGGACACAGTCATCAAAACAAAGCGACCTCCTACAAATTGGGAAAGAATCTTCACCAACCCTTTATCTGACAGAGGACTCATATCAAGTATATGTAAAGAACTAAAGAAGCTGAAAAGCAGCAAACCAAGTAACCCACTTAAAAAATGGGGAACACATCTAAACAGAGAATTCTCTGTAGAGGAATACAGAATGGCAGAGAAGCACTTAAAGAAATGCTCAACCTCACTAGCCATTAGGGAAATGCAAATCAAAACAACCCTGAGATTTCACCTTACACCCATGAGAATGGCCAAGATCAAAAACTCAAGTGACAACACATGCTAGAGAGGTTATGGAGAAAGTGGAACCTTCTCCACTGCTGGTGGGAATGTAAACTGGTACAACCACTCTGAAAATCAATCTGGTGTTTTCTCAGACAACTAGGAATAGTGTTTCCCCAAGATCCAGCCAAACCACTCCTAGGCATATATCCAAAAGAGGCTCAAGCACACAAAAAGGAAATTTGCTCAACCGTGTTTGTAGCAGCTTTATTTGTAATAGCCAGAAGCTGGAAACAACCCAGATGCCCCTCAACTGAAGAATGGATGCAGAAATTGTGGTACATCTACAGAATGGAATATTACTCAGCAATGAAAAATAAGGAAATCATGCAATTTGCAGGTAAATGGTGGGATCTGGAAAGGATCATCCTGAGTGAGTTGTCCCAGAAGCAAAAAGACACACATGGTTTATACTCACTCATATAGACATACAACATAGGACAAACCCACTAACACCTGTGCATCTAAAGAAACAAAGCAAGAGAGAGGACCCTAACTAAAATGTCCAATCCCCATCTAGAAAGGCAAGGAGGATGGACATCAGAAGAAGAAGAAAACAGGAAACAACCTAGGAAGCTACCACAGAGAGCCTCTGAAAGCCTCTGCCTTACAGACTTTATCAAAGCTGATGCTAAGCCTGATGGGCAACGGTTGGGCAGAGTGAATGGAATTTCATGTAAGAACTGGGAAATAGTAAGAGCTGGAGAGGACAGGATCTCCACAAGGAGAGCAACAGAATAAGAAAGTTTGAGCACAGGGATCTTCCCAGAGACTCATACTCCAACCAAGGACTATTCATAGAGATAACTCAGAACCCCTGCACAGATGTAGCAGAGGGCAGTTCAGAGTCCAATTGGGTTACATAGTAATGTGAAGAGGGTCTGCCTCTGACATGAACTGTCTGGCCTGCTCTTTAGTCAACTAGTCCTGAGGGGGAGCAGCCTTACCAGGCGATATTAGAGGACAATGCAGCCACTTTTGATGTGAACTGATGGACTAAGATCAGAAAGGAGAGGAGAGCTCCACTATCAGTGGACTTGGGGAGTGGCATGCATGCAGAGGGAGGAGGAATGGTAGGATTGGGAGGGGAGGGAGGGGCTTATGGGGGGATGTAGAATGAATAAAGTGTAATTGATGAAAATTTTTTTAAAAAAAAGGGAAAAAATAATTTAAGAACCTTAAATGACTTTCAAAAGTGGAGGAAAACATGGAGTTAGTCAATTTACATGGAGCATGTCTTGCCCCTGGGGGCAATGGTCTCCTGAACCTACTCAGACCTAGGACACCATCACTGCTAGTTCTAGAACTGATGCAGGATGTTCCAACGAGGGGGTTAAGGCTTCTCAGAATATTTCCTATAAGCCCACACCTGTTTGTTTATATCCCCCATTTTTATTCATTATCAGCCAGATAGAGCCAAGTAATTGTGGTAATGATACTTGCTTTTTTTGCCCATTGCTGCAATGCTAGTAAATTTACTCGCTGGTTACTCGCATGCCTCGCTGGGTGCCTGTGCTCGTTGATGCCACTCATGCTATGACTCTCTTCAGACAGAAAAGGGATCTTGGAATTACAGCTGCCATTGTTACTTCCATCTCATTGGCGGCCGTTGGAGCTACCACCGTGGCATTAGCCAGGAGTCATACTGGGCAGACTGCTCAGACCCTGAATAACCTTTTAGCAAATGTAGCTCATGCCTTAGATGTACAAAAAGGAATTAAGGCTCAACTAAAAGGAGGTTTGATGGTGTTCAATCAGAGGATTGACCTCGTGCAGGAGCAAATTGATACCCTATGGCAAATCGCTCAACTTGGCTGTCAATGAAAGTATGCTGGACTTTGAGTCACTAGCATACAACATGAGAATTTTCCCTTTGCTGCAAATCTGTCTAAACAATTGTCTAGGTAACTGGACTGGAGAATTCGATACTATGTTGGAGCAGCTGAGAGTGGCTATTGTCATGGTAAATTCTACCAGAGTGGACACAGGACTAGCCACAGGATTATCATCATGGATTGCTGCATCTATGAATCATCTGAAGGAATGGGCGAGCATGGGAGCGTTAGCAGGCCTTCTGGTGTTGGTCTCCTTGGTTTGCCTGTGGTATATATGCAAGATTAGAGTCTCACAACAGCGTAATGCAGCCATGACCATTCAGGCCTTTACAGCCATTGAAGCAGGACAGTCTCCCCAAGCATGGTTGGCTACCATAAAAAGCCAGAATGTTACGCTCAGGATGCGAGGCTAAGCACTGCCCTCAGGGTCAGCTGCTTTGGACCCAGAGAAGAGCATGTCTGATTGCATGCAGGTTGATGCCCCAGGTCCTGCCTCTGAGAAAAAGGTATCGGACGGGTCTGATGCTCTTTGGGTGGATGACACCTAAATGAACATTGGTACAAAGTCCCAATTTATTTCTAATATCAGAGATCAGACCTCTACTCTTGCCTGATGCGTCTAAAACAAAAGGGGGAAATATAGAGAGCTGCGTAATGCCGCGCCTGAAAGATGGATCTGGTTTCCGCCTTCCACCTTCCCGATGGTGCGTGCTCTCTCTCATGAACAACTCCACATTTGGCTAACGCCGAGGATCTGGCTTGTTTCCATGTATGTGGACCTATCTGCATTGTCCACGTGGCATGCTGAGGTTGGCTACCCAGAGGCTATTTAAAGTGGGCTGGCTTTACCCAGGGTCAGATGATTGTTCAATTTCCTTTATAAACTGCATTGAAAAAAAATAACTTCTTTTCAATCATCCCAAAAAAAAAAAAAGAGTTTACATTCATACCAGCAGTGGAGGAGGGTTCCCCTTTGTTCACAATCTGTCCAGCATATGTTGTCACTTCAGATTTTGATCTTGGCCATTCTGATGGGTATAAGGTAAAATCTCAGTGTCAGTTTGATTTGTATTTCCCTGATAGCTATGGGAGTTGAGCATTTCTTTAAGTGTTTCTCTGCCGTTGCCATTTGATATTCTTCTATTGAGAATTCTCTGTTTAGCTCTGTTGCCCACTTTTTAATTGGATTACTTTATTTGTTGCTTTTCAACTTCTTTAGTTCTTTATCTGGATAATATTCCACTGGCATGTAGAGGCTTGGTGAAGATTCTTTCCCAATCTGTACATATTTGTTTTGTTTTGATGACAGTGTCCTTTATTTTACAGAATCTTCTCAGTTTCATGAGGTCCTATCTACTGATTGTTGCTGTTAGAACCTGTGCTGTTGTTGTTCTGTTCAGGAAATTGTCTCCCATGCCAATGAGTTCAAGGCTCTTACCCACTTTTTCTTCTAACCGATTTAATGTGTCTCGTTTTTGTGTTGAGGTCTTTGATCCACTTGGATTTCAGTTTTGTGCTTTTTTCTACCAGTAGTCATCCAGTTAGACCAGCACCATTTGTTGAAGATGGTATCTTTTTTTCCATTGTATGGTTTTGGCATCTTTTACAAAACTCAGGTGTCCACTACTGTCTGGGTCTTCTCTTCAGTTGCATTAATCCACTATTTGGTTTCTATGGCCTACCATGCATTTTTTATTACTGTTGCTCTATAGTACAACTTGAGCTCAGCAATTGAGAATCCTCCAGAAGAGCTTTTAAATGGTAGAGGTTGTTTTACCAATTTTGAGTTTATTATTTTTCCCTATGAAATTGAGAATTTTTCTTTCAAGACCTATAAACAATTGTGTTGGTGATTTGATGGGAATTGCATTGAATGTGTACATTGCTTTTTGTAAGGTGGCCATTGTTGCAATGTTTATCCTGCCAAGCCATGAGCATAGGAGATATTTTCATCTTCTGCTATCTTCTTATAATTCTTTCTTCAGAGACTTGAATTTTTTTACATACAAGTCTTTAATTTGCTTCGTTAGGGTCATACCAAGGTACTTTTTGTCTTTGACTGAATACAAGAATACATCAAAGATATCATCCATTATGACCAAGAAGGCTTCATCTCAGGCATGCAGGGGTGATTCAATGTAAGGTAATCCATCAATATGAATAACCAAATTTTGAAAAAATAATGAAAGGAAAAAAACCACATGATATCTCTTAAGATTCTGAAAAAGCATTTGACAAAGTCCAAAATACATTCCTGTTTAAAGTATTGGAGAGTTCAAGGATACAAGACACATAACTTAATATAGTAAAAGAAATATAAAGCAAGCCAATAGCCAAAATCAAACTAAATGGAGAAAAACTTAAAGCAATCACACTGAAATCAAGGACAAGGCAAGACTACACACTCTCTCAATTTCTCTTCAACATAGTATTGGATGTCCTTGCTAGAGCAATAAGACAAATGATGGAGATCAAGTTAATACAAATCAGAAAGGAAGAAGTCAAAGTATCAATATATGCAGACGACATGTTAGTATACCTGAGTGACCAAAAATTCTACCAGGAAACTCCTACAGATGATAAACACCTCCAGTGAAGTTGCTGGATACAAATTAACTCAAAAAATCAGGTGCCCTCCTGTATACAAAAGATAAAAGGGCTCAGAAAGAAATTAGGAAAACAAAAGGAATTATATTATCAACAAGACCATACCTCCTAACACTTCACAGACATTTCCTCACTGGGTCTCCACATGTAAATATATGGGCTTCCAGGGGACAATGGAATTCAGATCACCAGGAAGTTGAAGAAGATGGAGGAATTCAAGGCTAAAAGATCATTGTTATCCTGAAAGTTTGTCCTTCAATACAGAGATTAAAGTCCCAGCAAATTTCAAAGACTATAGAACAAGAGTAACAATCTACTTTGTGGAAAATGTGGAATATTACCAATATTACCCTAATGGAGTATTATTTAGCTAAGAAAATGACATCATGGTATTTTCACGAAAATGGATGGAACCAACAAATATCATCCTCGGTGAAGAAACTAAAATGCAGAAAGACAAATATGATATATATTCACTTATTAGGAGGTCTCCTAATAGGGAGGGATTAATTACCAATAGGCCATCAATTGTGAGCAAAACAGTATTCCACTAGGGAGATTGGATGGCAGTTAATTGAGTTTTGGGCCAGGAGTATCCTATAAAAATTTTCAAGCAACACCTCAGGGAATTAGAGTATTGGCATAGGGGAAGAAGAAGGAGTCTGCAAAGGTCTGGAAAATATTTTCAAGAAAATTATAGAAGAAAATTTTCCCAACTTAAAGAAAGATATCTCCATAAACATACATGAGGACTACAGAACACCAAGTAGACTAGACCAGAAAAGAAATTCTTCACATCACATCATAGTCAAAACACTGAACCTACAGAACAAAGAAAAAAATTCTAAATGCATCAAGGGAAAAAGGCCAAGTAACATATGAAGGTAGACCTATCAGAATCACACCAGATTTCTCAACAAATCTATGAAAGACAGAAGGGCCTGGAAAGAAATCATACAGTTCTTAAGGGAACACAGATTCTAACCCAGACTACTATAACCAGCAAAACATTCAATCAACATAGAGAATTCAAAATATTCTATGAAAAAAAACGAATTTAAACAATATCTACATAGTAATCCAGCTCTACAGAAGTTACTAGAAGGGAAACTCCAAACCAAAGAAAACAACTACATCTAATGAAACAGAGGAAATAGACAACTAAAACAACAAACAAACAAACAAAACAAAAGAATACAAGTAATGAAACTCAGTGACACCACCAACCCCACATCAAAAGTAAGAAACAATTGTTAGTCACTAGAATCTATCAACATCAATGGACTCAATTCATCAATAAAAAGACATAGACTAACAGAATGGTTGTGGAAACAGGATCCAACATTCTGTTGCATCCAAGAAACACACCTATGCAACAAAGATAAACACTACCTCAGAGTAAAGGGATGGAAAAAATGTTTTTCAAGCAAAAGGTTCCAGAAAACAAGCTGGAGTAGCCATCCTAATATCTAATAAAATAGACTTTCAACCCAAGTTAATAAAAAGCGATAAGGAGGGCCACTATATTTTCATCAAAGGAAAAATCCACCATAGGACATCACAAACTTGAATATCTATGCCCCAAATACAAGAGCCCTTACATTCATAAATGAAACAATATTAAAGCTTAAATCACACACTGATACTAATACCTTAATAGTGGAAGACTTCAACACTCCACTCTCACCGAGGGACAGATCAACTAGACAGAAAACAAATAGAAAAATAAAAACACTTACAGAGTCCCTAAATCAAATGTATCTAATAGATGTCTACAGATCTTTTCATCCAAACTCAAAAGATTATACCTTCTTTTCAGCATCGCATAGAACCTTCTACAAAATAGACCATATACTTGGTTATAAAGCAAGCCTCAACAGATACAAAAAGATTGAAACAATCCCTTGTATTTTATCTGACCACCATGGACTAAAGCTGGACTTCAACAACAACAGAAATAACAAAAAGGCACACACACATGGAAACTGAACAACTTGTTACTCAATGACAGCTGGGTTAAAGAAGAAATAAAGAAAGAAATTAAAGACTTTCTAGAATTCAATTAAAATGAAGGCAGCTCACACCCAAATTTATGGGACACGTTAAAAGCAGTGCTCAGGGGAAAATTTATAGCACTAAGTGCCTGCAAGAAGAAATTCGTAACATCATATACAAACAACTTAATGGCCCAACTGAAAACACTAGAAAAAAAAAGAGAGAGAGAAGAAGAAGCAGACATGCCCAAAAGGAGCAGTTGGCTGGAAATAATCAAACTCAGGGCTGAAATCAATCAATTAGAGACAAATAAAACTATTCAAAGAATCAATGAAACAAAAAAACTGGTTCTCTGAGAAAATCAACAAGATAGACAAACCCTTAGCCAAACTACCTAAAAAGCAGAGAGAATCTATCCAAATCAGCAAAATCAGAAATGAAAAGGGTAACATAACTACAGACACTGAGGAAATTCAAACAATCATTAGGTCATACTACAAAAGACTATATGCCACAACATTTGAAAATCTAAATGAAATGGAAACTTTTTGATAGATTCCATCTTCAACATTAAGTCAAGATCATGTAGAAAGACTGAATAGCCCATATCCCCAAGGAAATTGAAGCAGTCATTAACAGTGTCCACTCCAAATAAAGCACTGGGACAGATGGCTTCAGCATGGAATTCTACCAAACCTTCAAAGAAGTGCTAACATCAATTCTCCTCAAATTATTCACAAAATAAAAACAGAAGGTAAATTACCAAACTCATTCTATGAAGCAACAGTCACCCTGATACCTAAACCACACAAAGACCCAACAAAAAAAAGAGAACTTCAGACCTATCTCTCTTATGAACATGGACACAAAAATACTCAATAAAATACTTGCAAACCAAATCCAAGAACATATCAACCATATCATCCAACATGACCAAGTAGGCTTCATCCCAGGCATGCAAGTGTGGTTCAACATATGGAAATCTATCAATGTAATCCACCACATAAACAAACTGGAGAAGAAAAACCACATGATTATTTCCTTAGATGCTGAAAAAAAGCATCTGACAAAGTCCAACATCCATTCATGTTTAAAGTCTTGGAGCGATCAGGGATACAAGGCACATATCTAAACATAGTAAAGGCAATATAAAGCAAGCCTCAGCCAACATCAAACTCAATGGAGAGAAACTTAATCAATCCCACTGAAATCAGGGACAAGACAAGGCTACCCACTCTCTCCATATGTCTTCAACATAGTACTTGAAGTCCTAGCCAGACCAATAAGACAACTAAAGGAGATCAAAGGGACACAATTCGGAAAGGAAGAGGTCAAAGGTCATTATCTGCAGATGATATGATAGTGTATATAAGTGACACCAAAAATTCAACCAGAGAACTCCTCTAGCTGATAAACACCTTCAGCAATGTGGCAGGATACAAAATCAACTCAAAAAAACTCAGAAACCCTCCTGTAAACTAAAGACAAAAGGGACAAGAATGAAATTAGGGAAACAACACCCTTCACAATAGCCACTAATAACATAAAGTGCCTTGAGTTGACACTAACCAAGCAAGTGAAAGACCTGTTTGAGAAAAACTTCTAGTCTCTGAAGAAAGAAATTGAAGAAGATATCAGAAGGTGGAAAGATCTCCAGTGCTCATGGATTGGTAGGATTAACATTGTGAAAATGGCCATCCTGCCAAAAGCAATCTACAGATTCAATGCCATTCCCATCAGAATACCAGCTCAATTCTTTACAGACCTTCAAAAAAGATTCTCAGCTTCATATGGAGAAATAAAAAACCCAGAATCTCCAAAACAATCCTGTACAACAACAGATCAGCTGGAGGTATCTCCATCCCTGATATCAAGCTGTACTACAGAGCAATAGTAATAAAAACTGCTTGGTATTGGCATAAAAAAACAAAGGAGATCAATGGAACCAAATAGAAGACCAGAAATAAACCCACACACCTATGACACTCAATTTTTTACAAAGAAGCCAAAACCATTCAATTTAAAAAAGACAGCATCTTCAACAAATGGTGCTGGTCCAACTGGTTGTCTACATGCAGAAAAATGAAAATAGATCCATATTTATCACCCTGCATAAAACTAAAGTCCAGGTGGATCAAAGACCTCAACATAAAACCAGATACTCTAAATCTGTTAGAATAAAAATTGGGGAACAGCCTAGAATTCATTGGCACAGGAGACAACTTCCTGAACAGAACACCAATAGCACAGGCGCTAAGAGCAAAAATTAATAAATGGGACCTCATGAAACTGAAAAGCTTCTGTAAAGCAATGGACACTGTCATCTAAAGAAAATGACTGCCTACAGATTGGAAAAGAATCTTCACTAACCGTTTACCTGTCAGAGGACTAATAACCAGTATATACAAAGAACTAAAGAAGCTGAAAAGCAGCAAACCAAGTATTCCATTTAAAACATGGGGAACAGAGCTAAACAGAGAATTCTCGACAGAGGAATATTGAATGACAGAGAAACTCTTAAATAAATGCTCAACCTCATTAGCCATCATGGAAATGCAAATCAAAACGACCCTGAGATATCACCTTACACCCATCAGAATGGCCAAGATGAAAATCTCAAGTGACAACACATGCTGGAGAGGTTGTGGAGAAAAAGGAACCCTCCTCCACTGCTGGTGGGAATATAAACTGGTACAACCACTTTGGAAATCTATCTGGTGTTTTCTCAAACAATTAGGAATAGTGCTTCCTCAAGACCCAGCTATACCACTCCTAGGTATATACCCAATATTTGCTTAAGTACACAAAAGGGATACTTGCTCAACCATATTTATAGCAGCTCTATTTGTAATAGCCAGAACCTGGAAACAACCCAGATGTCCATCAATGGAGGAATGGGTACAGAAATTGTGGTAGTTTTACACAATGGAATACTACTCAGCAATCAAAAAATGAGGAAATCATGAAATTTGCAAGCAAATGGTGGGATCTAGAAAAGATCATTCTGAGTGAAATATCCCAGAAGGAGAAAGACTAACACAGTGTATACTTGCTTATATAGATATGATAAACATACGATATGATAAACATAATGAAATCTATACAAATAAAAAAAAGATAATAAAGAGAGCAGACATGGGGTAAGATGATCAATCCTCATTTAGAAAGAAGGATGGGATATGCATTGAACGTATGACAGGAGTCTACTGAAGGCATCTTAAGGATTCTAACTAGCAGTGTTTTCAAAGCAGATAGAAAGACTCATAACCAAAACTTTGGCAGAGTACAGGGAATCATATGAAAGAATGGGAATTAGTATGATGGGGAAAAGATAGGAGCTCCACAAGGACTAAATATATCTGGCACAGGGTCTTTTCTGAGACTGACATTCAACCAAGGACCATGTGTGGATATAACCTAGAACCTCTGCTCGGATGTAGCCCGTGGTAACTCAGTAACCAATTAGTTTCCCATAGTAAGTGGAACAAGGACTATTTCTAACAGGAACTCAATGGCTGGTTCTTTGACCTCCCCACCCCCCAAAGAAGGAGCAGTCCTGTTAGGCCACAGAGGAGGACTTTGCAACCAGTCCTGAAGATACCTGATAAAACAGGATCAGATGAATGGGGAGGAGGTCCCCCTCTATCAGTGGACTTGGAAAGGGGCAGGGTGGAGATGAGGGAGGGAGGGTAGGAGTGGGAGGGAATGAGGGAGTGGGATACAGCTGGTATACAGAGTTAATATAATGTAACTGATAAGAAAAAAATAAAATAAAATAAAATAAAATAAAATAAGAAGAAGGAGCCTGGGTGGTAGTAAAAGGAGAAGAGGAAGGGAGTAGCAGAGTGGATACAAAATCAAAAATTCATAATAAAAATACATAAGAAAAGTTGTTAGCAAGGTGATGAAATATAAAGCTCTTCAGACCAGATGGCCTCTCCTTGGGGGTGTTGCCAGGGTGCAGCAAGGATGAACTCATTTGTTTTTTTTTTTTTTTGTTTTTTTTGTTTTTTTTAAGGAACTTGGCACTGCAACTCTGATTTTGTTCCAATGAGTATATGAAAAACACATACTTCAATTGATGCATTTTAAAAATAAATATTTTACTGTGACAAATAGGTAGGAATTTGAACCTGGAAGCAATGGAAAAGGACTGTAATGTATAATATATGAAATTCCCCCATAATCCATAAAAAGATGTTTACAACTTTTCCAATGACTTTTAAAATATAAAAAAGATTCCACTAAAGGAGGGCTGAATTTGACTTTGTAAGGCTTGCTTTCCAGGAACTCATTATGTACCAGAGAATCCTAGCCATGAACTAGTGGTTACCTAGCTACCTCAGACCCCATGAGCTCAGGTGGCACCTATGAACAATCAGCCCTGCCATTTATACTTATGGAAAGACAGAGACTCCATTCTGTCTGGTCACATTCATTGTCATAACAACCTCAAAGCACAACCTCTTATATTAAAACTCCAATAGGAATTATATTATCTAACAAGGCCATACCTCCTAACAATTTCCAAGACATTTCCTCACTGGGAACTAAACATGTAAATAGATGAGTTTCACATGAACATTGCAATTCAAATTACAAGAAGTGGAAGAAGATGGTGGAACTTCTAGGTGAAAAGAACATAATTATATTTACAGTTTGTCATTCAATACAATGATTGAAGTCCTAGAAAATTCCCAGGACTACAAAACAGGACTGACAATCTCCTTTGGGGAAAATGTGGAATATTACATTAAAGGAGTATTCTTCAGCTAAGAAAATAACATTGTTATATTTTCAGACAAATGGACAGAACCAGGAAAAATCATCCTGCATGAAGTGAATAAAATGCAGAAAGACAAATATGGTATTTGTTCACTTATTAGGAAGTCTCTTAATAGTGTAGAATAAAATTTCAATAGACCATCTATTATGACCAATGGAGTCTTTCTCTAGGGGGATTAAGTGGCAATTAATTGAGTTGTTGAGCCAGGGCATCCTACTAAAATTTTAAAGGAACCAGGCTGTTGATATTAAAATATGTTGCTCACTCTGCCCTCAAATGAAATATCAGTCCCGTGTTCTTGAATCCATAAGATGTGATATTCTGCATCAACTATGATTGCATAGAGACCCACAGTTCTTTATTTTGTAGAAAGGTATCTTGAAACACCCAGCTCTAAATGGATTTTCCTATAAAATTCTCCCTCCCCTCATAGATCTTGGAAGCCTGTAGGAGAGTAGGCAGGAAGAGTGTCATAAGGGCATGGAATTGTGGACACTAGAATAACAATGTCCTGAGAATCAAGTCACAAAGGAAGATGATACAGCCAGGATTGATGACACCTGATAAGTTAGGGCCAGATAGAAGGAGTAGGAGGACCTTCCTATGCGGGAACTAGAGAAAGGGCATAGGGGTAGGAGAAGAGCAAGAAGGCAGCAGAGGGGAAATAAAGTGAATAAGTCATAATAAATAAATACATAAGAAAAACTGTGATCAAGGTGATGAAGTATGGAGATGTTCAGGACTGAAGGCTTCTTGTGGTGGTGCCAGTGTGTGGGAAGGATGAACTGAGATTCTGACCATGTTTCAATGAGTATATGAACAACACATTCTTCAATTGATGCATTTTAAAGAAAAAATAATTGCGTGCCACATGGATAGAAATCTGAACCTGGGAGTAATGGTATAAAGATTGTAATGCATATTATAAGAAATTCCCACATCATCAATAAAAATAATATGTTGACAACTACTGCAATGACTTTTAACATTGAGGAAAGATTACGCTAAATGAGGATAGAGTTTGACTTTGTAAGGCATGCTTTCCAGGAACTCATTATGTAACAGAAAATCATAGCCATGAACTAGTGGTTACCCAAATATCTCAGGCTTAGCCTGCCTATTATGCCAGTAAGAATGTGAAGGTACGTTTAGTCAGTATGCTAGTAACTGCTCAGGTTTAAGGCACAACCTAGGAAATTTCAGATGCAAGAGCCCAGTAGGAGACCACCTTATCATTTAGTACATTTCCCTTAACCCCACATCATTTTGAAGCTTCTCTACTTAGGAAGATGTCCAATTAAATAAACATTAAATTTTCTTTTCCAACCTGACATTGTCACAGAGGTAAACAGGTGTAAAGGTGTGGGATCTAGATAAAGGGACAAGATAAAAGCTTCTTGGATTTCCCAAAAATCACAGTATCTGAGGTACTGGATACTGAGGAAAGTTTGTTTACTCATCTCCTTGTAAATCTGAAGATTCTTTCAGGTGCTGATTGGCTGAGAGGGAGAATGATGTCAAGAAATAGGTGAAAACCAGTAAGAATTTCAGGAGCCAGTTATTAAAATATTTAAGTGGACAGTGTGCTTGAGAGAAATGCTGAGCATCCCTGCATGCCTCAATCAGGGCAACTGAAAGCACACAACCCAGAGATGACAGATCCTGTGTCCAAGACTCTTACTTAGTTCAGGAAAATTATTACATATTTCTTTCAATTGTTCATTAATAAAGTCACATATTCTTGACATGTGACTTTCACCATATCATAGATTCCATTACTATTTCTTAAATGCACAGATATGTCCTCAGTCAGGTAATTACTTAATGGGAAAATGCTCCCTGACCAAGACAAATCTATGAACAAAAACCACTTAATTGGGAACTTGCATATATTTTTACAGAAAGCATCCAGAATATCAGGTCAACAAGCAGTAGTCCTTCAGTAGTACTGAGAGCTTTTCACACAGAAACACAGCACAAGGCAGAGAGAGGGAGACTGAGAGAGACAGAGAGAAAGAAATTGTAGAGAAACAAATTCAAAAATAGAGAGATGAAGACCAAAGAAACAAGGATAAAAATTTATGGAGACTGAGAGACAGAGACTCCATCCTATCTCCATCCTATTTTCTTTGGCATATCAACATCAAAGCACACCCTCCCATATTATAACTCCAATAGGAATTATATTATCTAACAGGGACATACCTCCAAACCCTTCCCAGGCATTTCCTCACTGGGAACTAAAGAAGCAAATAGATAAGGTGTAAGGGGACATTGCAATTTAAATCACCAGAAAGTGGAAGAAGATAGAGGGACTTCTAGGCTAAAAGACTAAAAGAACATAGTTATCCTGAAGTTTCACATTCAATACAATGATCAAAGTCCCATCAAATTCCAAGGGAAAATCTCCTTTGGGGAAAATGTTGAATATTTCCATAACAGACTATTCTTCAACCAAGAAAATGACATTATATTTTCAGGCAAATAGATGGAACCAGGAAAAATCATCTTTGTTGAAATAATTAAAATGCAGATAGACAAATATGGTATGTATTTACTTATTAGGAAGTCTCCTAATAGTGGGAGATAAAGTTCCAATAGGCCATGAGATGGTGATCAAACAAGTCTTTCACTAGCGGTTTTTGGTGGCAGTGAATAGAATTGTGAAGCCAGGGCATGCTACAGAAATTGTCAAGCAACCCAGGTTCTTGTTATTGAAATATGTTTCTCTCTGACCTCAACTGATAGATCAATGCCATGTTCTTGGATCCAGAGATGCTTCCTTGTACATTAAATAGGAATGCATACAGAGACCAACAGTCCAATATTATTCAGAGATAGATCTTAAAACACCCAGCTCTAAATAGGATTTCCCTATGAAATTTTCCCTCCACTAAGAGATCTGGGAATCCTGCAGGAGTGGAGGCAGGAAGAGTATCATGAATAGAGGGAATTGAGTACACAAGCAGAACAATTCCCTGAGAATCAGGCCTTAGAGAAAGATGATGCAGCCAAGCTAGATGCTACTTGATAAGCTACAGTTAGATAGAAGGCAGGGGTGTGGGGGGAGGAACTACCCTATTGGGAACTAGAGAAAGGGTATAGACGTAGAAGTAGCCTTGGTGGGCTGGAAGGAGAAGAATGAGGGGACAGCAGAGGGGGTACAAAGTGAGAAAATCATAATAAATAAATAGATAAGAAAAACTGTGATCAAGGTGATAAAGTATAGAGCTCTTCAGGACTGATGAATTATTTTTCAGGGTGGTGCCAGGGTGTGTCAAAAATACACTCAGTTTTTTTTTTTTGTTTTGTTTTTTGTTTTTTTTTTTAAGGGACTTGGCACTGAGACTCTGATCATGTTCCAATGAGTACATCAACAACTTATACTTCAACTGATGTATTTTAAATAAAAGAAAAGAAAATATTAGTTTGACACATAGGTAAGTATTGGAACCTGGGAGCAATGGAAAGGTAGTGTAATGTATGTTACATGAAATTCCTACATAATCAATAAAAATAATACGTTGACAACTTTTACACTGACATTAAATTGAGAAAAGTTTCTGCTAAAGGAGGGCCGAGTTTGACTTTGTAAGGCATGTTTTCCAGGAACACATTATGTAGCAGAGGATCCTAGCCATGAACTAGTAGTTACCTAGCTACCTCAGACCCTATGAGCTCAGGTGGGACCTCTGAACAATCAGCCCTGGTGCTAACACTACATTTAGAGGATAGTATGGAGGACACAGATGCTCTTGTGTCATAGGCCTATAACACAGACACATTTCTCTGTCCTGAAGGCCCAATTTTAATTTTTAACCCCAGTACTAAGTGGGTTCCTCACTGATCACTGTTAGGACAGAGCTGCTGATTTACCCATGTCAGCCAAGCCAACCCTGCTCACACAGGGTTGCCAAAACTAGTGTGGAACAGCACTGCTGTTGAACAGTTTATTGCCCCTCAGTTCTGCTTTTACACTCACCTATCTTTCTCTGTTTCAGCCAAAGTAGTCCCAGGAATTGTCTGGTTTCCTTCTCTTTTCCCTGTTCTTAAAGACTCAATAACCTAAGTAACCTTAAGCATGGTTACATTTAGTGAGTATACAAGTAACTGCTCAGTTCTAAGTCACAACCTGGGAAATTTCAGAAGTCAGACTACAGTATGAGACCACCTTGTCATCCTGAACATTCCCCTTAATCCTAATAATTTTGAAACTTCCCTACTTAAGAAGCTGTCCAATTAAATAAACATGAAAGTTTTGTTTCCTACCTGACACTGTTACAGAGGTAAACAGGAGTAAAGGAATGGGATCTGGTAAAAAGTTGAGATAAAGGCTTGTTGGGTTTCACAAGAAAAATCACATGTTCACAGGATCAGAAATACTGGTCAGTGAGGAAAGTTTGTTTATTGCTCTCCTTGGAAACCTCATGATTCTCTCAGGTGCTGATCAGATGATCGGGAGAATGATGTCATGAAACAGGTGAAATCCAGTAACAGTTTCAGGAGCCAGTTATTAAAAGGACCAAGTGGACAGCCTGCATGAGAGAAAGTCTGAGTAGCCCTACATGCCTCAATCTCAGCAAGTAAAAGCACAACCCAGAGATATCAGTTCCTGTACCCATGTCTCTTAGTTCAAGAAAAGTGTTACATATTTCTTTTCTGTGGTCATAAAAAAACTCACATGTCTTTGACATGTGACTTTCATATTATCACAGATTCCATTATTAATTTTTAAATGCATAGATATGTCCTCAGTCAGTGAATTACTGTGAAAATTCTCCTTGAGCAAGGCAATTCTCTGAACAAAAAGCACTTAATTGGGATCTTGCTTATATTTTTACAGAGACTTTACATGATGTCACATCAGCAAGAAGTAATCTTTTTGTAGTCCTTTGGCAGAACTGAGAGCATTTCATACTGAACCACATATGGCACGCAAAGACAGGGAAACTGAGAGAGACAGAGAGAAAGCTATAGAGACAGATACAGAAATAGAGAAACTGAGACAGAGAAACAAAGATAAAATGTGACAAAGACTGAGAGACAGACACTACATTCTTTCTATTCACTTTTATTGGCATATAAACATCAAAGCACACCCTCCTATAATATAAATCCTATTTGCATTATATTAACTAACAAGGCCATACATGCTAACCCTTTCCAGATATTTTCACACTGTTGACTCAACATGCATTCAATGGGACATTGCAATTTAAATCACCAGGAAGTGGAAGAAGATGAAGGGACTTCTAGGCTAAAAGAACATAGTTATCTTTATAGTTTGTCATTCAATACAATGGTTAAAGTCCCAGCAACCTCCAAGTAATAAAGAACAGTACTGATAATCTCCTTCGGGGAAAATGTGGAATATTTACATAATGGAGTTTTATTCAGCTGAGAAAATGATATTATGATATTTTCAGGCAAATAGATGGAAGCAAGAAAAATCATTCTGGGTGAAGTAACTTAAATGCAGAAATACAGATCTTGCATGTTTTCACTTATTAGGAGTGGGGAATAAAGTTCCAATAGGCCATGTAATTGTGACCAAGCCAGTCTTCACTAGGGGGATTGGGTGGCAGTTAATTGAGTTGTTGGGCCAGGGCATCCTATGGATACTTTCAAGCAACCCAGGCTCTTTTTATTAAAATAGTTTGTTCTCTGTACTCAACTGATAGATCACTGTCATGTTCTTGGATCCATAAAGATGCTTCCTTCTGAATCAAATCAATTTGCATACAGAGACCCACAGTCTGATAGTATGGAGAGAGAGACCTTAAAACATCCAGCTCAAAAATGGGCTTTCCCTATGAAATACTCCCTCCCCTCAGAGCTTTGGGAAGCCTTTATGAGAGTAGGCATGAAGAGTGTCATAAGTAGAGGGAATTGAGAAGAATGCCCTGAGAATCATGCTGGAGAGGAACATGATTCAGCCAGCCTTGATGACAACTGATAAGCTAGGGACAAATAGAAGGGGGAGGAGGACCTCCTCTATCAGGGAACTCCAGAAAGGGCATAGGAGTAGAAGGAGGCTGGGTGGACTTGGAAGTAGAAGAGTGAGTGGGCAGCAGATGGGATAAAAATAAACAAATGGAAATAAATAAATACATTAGAAAACCTGTGATCAAGGTGATGAAGTACAGAGCTCATCAGGACTGATGGACTCTTCTTGGGGATGGTACCAGGCTGCAGCAAGGATGAATTCAGTTTTCTTTAAGGGACTTGGCACGGAACCTCTGATCTTGTTCCAATGAGTATGAAAAACACATACTTCAATTGAGGTAATTTAAAGAAAAAAATAGTTTGACACGGATAGGAATTTAAATCTGGGAGCAATGGAAAGGAGTATAATGTATATTATGTAAAAAATCCAAATAATCAATAAAAATAATATGTTGACAAATTCATAATGACTTTTAATATGGAGAAATATTCTGCAAAAGGAGGGCAGACTTTTACTTTGTAAGGCATGCTTTCCAGGAACTACTTATGGAGCAGAGAATCAGACATGAACTAGTGGTTACCCAGCTACCTCAGACCCCATAAACTCAGGTGGTACCTCTGAACAAACAGTTCTGGTACTACTAATACATTTAGAGGGTTTGTCTGGAGGAAACATAGCTGCTCTTCTGTCCTAGGCATTTAATAAGGTCACATTTTTCTGTCTTGATGGCCTAGTTTTAACTATAAACCCCAGGACAAGTGGGTTCCTGACTTAACCAAGAGTGAGATACAGGTGCAGATACAGAAGATACAGGTCAGCTAAGGCAATGCTGCTCATAGAAGTTTGGCAACACTAGTGTGGAAGAGCACCAGCTGTCAAATAATATCTTCCCCCTCACTTCTCCTTTTACTTTCACCAATCTTTCTCTGTTTTAGCCAAACCTGTCCCAGAAATTGTCTTCTCTTTTTCTTTCTCTTAAAGAATCAATATCCTAGGGAAACTTAGACCCTATCAGCCTATTATATCAATAAGAATGTGAAGGTACATATAGTATGTGAGTAACTGGCTTGTTCTAAGTCACAACCTGGGAAATTTCAGAACCAAGACCACAATAGGAGACCACCTTGTCATTTGGGACATGCCCCTTAATCCCACAGCCTTTGAGGCTTCCCTACTAAGGAAACTGTCCAATTAAATAAATATTAAAGTTTCGTTTCCTACCTGACATTGTCACAGAGTTAAATAGGAGTAAAGGTGTGGGATCTGGATAAAGGGTTGAGATAAAGGCTTGTTAGGTTCCACAAGAAAAGTCATGGGTGCACAGGATCAGAGATACTTGTCACTGAGGAAAGTTTGTTTATTTATCTCCATGTAAACCTCAATATTCTGTCAGGAGCTGATCAGCTGAGAGGGAGAATGATGTCAGGAAACAAGTGAAAGCCACTAAGAGTTTCAGGAGCCAGTTATTTAAAGTGCCAAGTGGACAGCCTGCATGTAAGAAAGGATGAGCAGCCCTACATGCCTTAATCTGAGCAGCTGATAGAACACAACTCAGAGATGACAGTTCCTGTGTCCAAGACTCTTAGTTCAGGCAAAGTATCACATATTTTTTTCAAGTGGTCATTAAAAAAGTCATATTTCCTTGACATGTGACTTTCACATATCACTGAGTCCATTATTATTTGTTAAATGCACAAATTATGTTCTCAGTCAGTGAACTAACTACTGTGAAAATTCTCCCTGATCAAGACAAATCTTTTAACAAAAAGCATGTAATTGGGACCTTGCTTATATTTTTACAGAGACCGTCCATGATGTCACTTCAGCAAACAGTCAACTTGTATTCTTTCAGCAGAACTGAGATCTTTTCATGCTAAAATACAAATGATAAAAGTCCAAAGGATTAAAAATCAGCAGTTATTATTAAAGTTTATGGCCTAAATTAGCTGGGTGAAATCCAGTAATGCCCTGAGGGGAAGAACCAGCCTTACTGCATTCTTTCCCCACTCACTAGAGATACCGTTGCTAGGAAACTGGCCCATCCCCCTAGGGAGGGACACCGGATCATTAATGTTTTGGGGACCTTCCTTTAGCAAATCAATTCAAAATGCAGAATTTTGACCAATAGATGTATGCCAGGCAGGAATCACCCCTGCCTTGGGCATGCTAGGAGGGACCAGAATTTTTAAATCACCCAACTAACCTCAGCATGGGTGCTCACCTCTCACAGCTTCAGCGGTAGGGGTGTGTGAGATCAAGCTGAAGCTTGTCATGATTTATAATAAAGAGAACCTCATGTATTAACAGTGCAATCTATTTATTTTTAGTCTTTGGTGGTTTGAGAACTGGGCAGAACATCAGCAGGCAGAAAGAGGTAGACAGAGAGAGAAAGAGAAAAAGAGGTACATAGACAGATTCAGAAATACTGAGAGCAAGACTGACAGAAACAGAGATATAAATTAACAGAGACAGAGAGACAGAAACTCCCTTCTGTCTGGTCACTTTTATTGGCATATCAATCTCCAAGCACACCCCCTCCTATAATATAAATCCAAAGGGAATTATGTATTTTTTATTTCAATTTTTAATAATTACAATTTATTCACTTTGTATCTCCCCATGAGCCCTCCCCATCCCACCTTACTTCTCCTGCTTGATTCAAGCCTCTCCCCAAGACAACTGATAGAGGAGGACTTTCTCTCCTTACTTCTAATCCTAGTCTATTAGATCTCATCAGGAGTGGCATCATTCTCTTTCTCTGTGGCCTGTTAAGGCTGCTCCCGCATCAGGGTGAGGTGATTAAACAGAAGGCCAAGCAGTTCATGTCAGAGGCAGTCCCTGTTCCCATTACTATAGAAGCCCTTTGGATACTGAAGGGCAATGGGCAATATAAGTGTAGGGGTTCTAGTTTATCTCCATGCATGGTCCTTGGTTGGAGTATGAGTCTCAAGAAAATCATCTGTGCTCAGATTTTTTGGTTCTGTTGCTCTCCTTGTAGAGCTCCTGTCTTCTCAAGATCTTGTTATTTCCCACTTTTTTCATTAGATTCCATGCACTCCTTCCAACAATTGTCCATAAGTCTCAGAATCTACTTTGATAGTTTGCAGGACAGAAACTTTCAAAGGCCCTCTGTGGTAGGCTCCTAACTGGTTCCCTGTTTTCTCCTTCTTCTGATGTCCATCCACTTTGCCATTTGGGATGGGGATTGAACATTTTAGCCAGAGTCCTCTCTCTTGATTATTTCTTTAGGTGTACAGAGTTCAGTACATTTATCCTATGTTATATATCTATATGAGTGAGTTTATACCGTGCTTCTGGGATAGCTCAATCAGGATGATCTTTAACGCTTCCCACTATTTACCTGTAAATATTATGTTTTTACTTGACTTTTTATTGCAGACTAATGTTGAGGACTGAGAAAGTAGTAATCATTTTGTAGTCCTTCAGTGGAACTGAGAGCTTTCCATGTTGAACAAAAAAAAAAAAAAAAAAAAAAAAAAAAGGCAGGTAGAGAGAGGGAGACATAGAAAGACAAAGTTCTTGAGAGACAGATTTAGAAACAGAGAGACTGAGACCAACAGAAACAAAGATATAATGTGACAGAGACAAAGAGACAGAGATGCCATTGTGTCTGGTCACTTTCATTGGCATAACAACCTCAAAGCACAACCTCCCATAATATAACTCCATATTGCCTCTAACAAGGCAATATGGCTAACCATTCCCAGACATTTCATCTCTGGGCCTCCATATATAAATAGATGAGCTTCAAGGGGACATTGCAATTCAAATCACCAAAGTGTGGAAGAAAATGGAGAAACTTCTAGGCTAAAAGAACATAGTTACCCTTATAGTTTGTCATTTAATAGAATAAGTGAAGTCCTAGAAACTTCCAGTTCTAAAGAATAGGACTGGCAATATCCTTTGGGAAAAATGTGCAATTTCCATAACAGAGAATTATTCAGCTAAGAAAATGACAACATATTTTCGGCAAATGGATGGAAACAGGAATATTCATCCTGCATGAAGTAACATAAATGCAGAAAGACAAATATGGTATGTATTTATTTATGAGGAGGTCTCCTAATAGTGGGGGATAAAGGTCCACTAGGACACCTATTGTGACCAAAGCAGTCTTCCATTAGGGGAATTGGGTGGTGGTTAATTGAGTGTTGGGGCTGAGCATTCTGTGGAAGTTTTTAAGCAACACAGGTTGTTGTTATTAAAATAAGTTGCTCACTTCCCTGAAATGATTGATTAGTGCCTTCTTCTTCTATCCATGGAAATTCTTCCTTTTGCATCAAATGGGATTGCATACAGAGACCCACAGTCTGATATTATGCAGAGAAAGACCTTAAAACACCCAGCTCTAAATGAGATTCCCTGATGAAATTCTTCCTCCCCTCAGAGCGCAGGGAAGCCTGCAGGAGTAGAAACAGGAAGAGTATCATAAGTAGAGGGAATTGAGGACACAAGGACAACAAAGTCCTGAGAATCAGGCCACATGAAGATGATGCAGCAAGCCTTGATGATACCTGATAAGCTAGGGTCAGATCAGTGGGGGAGGAGGACTTACACTCCCAGGGAATTAGAAAAGAGTAGGAGAAAAAGTGTGGATGGGACTCGGAGGAGAAGAGTAATGGGGCAGCAGAGGGGAACAAAGGGAACAAATTGTCATAAATAAATACATTAAAAAAAAAACTGTGATCAAGGTGATGAAGTATAGAGGTCTTCAAGACTGATGGTTTCTTCTTGAGGGTGGTGTCAGGTTGCAATAAGTATGAACTCAGTTTTCTTTAAGGGAATTGGCACTGAGATTGAGATCATGTTCTAATGAGTATATGAACAACACATACTTCAATTGATGTATTTTAAAGAGAAAAGATTTCAGTTTGACACATGGATAGGAATTTGAATGTGAGAGCAATGGAAGTGTAGTGTAATATATATTATATGAAATTCCCAAATATTCAATAAAAATAATACGTTGACAACTTTTACAATGACTTTTAATGTGGAGATAAGATTCCGCTAAGGAGGGCAGAGTTTTACTTTGTAAGGTATGCTTCCCAGGAACTCATTATGTAGCAGAGAATCCTAGCCATGAACTACTGGTTACCCAGTTACCTGAGACCCCATGAGCTCAGGTAGTACCTCTTTTGTCTTAGGCATATAGTACAGATTAATTTAACTGGCCTGAAGGCCTAGTTTTAACTGTAAACCTCAGGATCAGGAGGGTTCATCACTGACCACTGAGTAGGACACAGGTACCAATCCAGCGAGATGAGCCAAGGGAATTCTGATCAGAGAAGGTTGACAACACTAGTTTGGAAGAGCACCAGCTGTCAAATAGTTAATTGTTCCTCAGTTCTCCTTTTATATACACTGATCTTTTACTGTGTCAGCCAAACAAGTCCCAAATAATTGTCTGGTATCAGTTTCTTCCCCCTGTTCTTTTTTTT
Organism: Meriones unguiculatus; assembly: GCF_030254825.1. Classification (NCBI taxonomy): domain Eukaryota; kingdom Metazoa; phylum Chordata; class Mammalia; order Rodentia; family Muridae; genus Meriones; species Meriones unguiculatus. The sequence goes on along the minus strand of NW_026843711.1, from coordinate 1,119,523 downwards.
TTTTAAATTAATTAATTAATTTATTTATTTATTTTATTTTGATTAATTTTTTTTCAATGCTGTTTATTCCCCGGGGTCCGAGGATTGTTCAATGTTCTTCCCCCTGTTCTTACAGACTCAATATTCCAGGGAACCCTAGACCATGCCAGCCTATTATATCAATAAGAATGTGAAGGTATATTTGGTGAGTACACAAGTAACTTCTCACTTCAAAGTCACAACCTAGGAAATTTCTGATCCAATACCACAGAAGGAAACCACCTTGTCATTCTGTACATTCCTCTTAATCCCAAATCACTTTGAAGATTCCCTACTTAGGAAGCTGTGTAATTAACTACATATTAAAGTTCAATTTTCTACTTGAGATTGTCACAAAGGTAAACAGGAGTTTAGATTGGGGATCTGGGTATAGGGCATGGAAGCCTCAAGATTCCCTCAGCTGCTGATTGACTGAGAGGCAGAATGATGTCATAAAGCAGGAGAAAGCCAGCAAGATTTTCAGGATTTCATTAACACAGATTCCATTATCATTTGTTAAATGCACAGATATGTCCCCAGTCAGTGAATTACTTACTGTGAAAATATTACCTGACCAAAGCCACTCTTTGAAGAAAAAGCATTTAATTATGACCTTGTTTATATTTTTACAGAGACTATCCATGATGTCACACCATCAAGCAGTCATCTTGTTGTAGTCCTTCAGCAGAACTGAGGGCTTTTCATACTGAATAAAAATTTTCAAGCGGAGAGAGCGAGAGTTTGAGAGATAGAGAAAGAAAGTGCTAGGGTGACAGATTCAGAAATAGAGAGATCAAGACAGGAACTCCATTTTGTCTGGTCACTTCCATTCCTATATCAACCACACAGCACACCCTGCTATCATATAACTCCAATATGAATTACATTATCTGACAAGGCCATACCTTCTAACCCTTCCCAGACATTTCCTCACTGAGGATTAAACATGCAAGTAGATGAGCTTCAAGGTAACATTGCATTTCAAATCACCAGGAAGTGGAAGATTAGTCTTCTAGGCTAAAAGAACATAGTTATCCTGAAAGCTTGTCATTCAATAGAATGAGTAAAGTTTCAGCAACTTCCAAGGACTAAAGAACAGTTTGACAATCTCTTTGGGGAAAATGTAGAATATTTCCATAGCAGAGTTTTATTCAGCTAAGAAAATGACATTATGATAATTTCTGGCAAATGGATGCAACCAGTAGAAATCACCCTGGGTGAAATAACTAAAATGCAGAAAGACAAATATGGTATGTATTCATTTATTAGGAGGTCTCCTAATAGTGGAAGATGAAGTTATAATAGTCCATCTATTTTGACCAAACCAGTCTTTCAGGAAGGGGATTGGATGGCAGTTAGTTGAGTTGTTGTGCCAGGGCATGCTATGGAAATTTTCAAGCAACCAGTCTGTTGTTATTAAAGTATGTTGCTCTCTGCCCTCAACTGATAGATCAGTGCCATGTTCTTGGATCCACAGAGATGCTTTCTTTTGTATCAAATGGTACTCCATATAGAGACATACAGTGCTATATTATGCAGTGAGAGACCTTAAAACATCCAGGTCTAAAAGGGATTTAATGATGAAATTCTCACTCCCCTCAGTTCTCTGGAAAGCCTGCAGGAGAGGAGACAGGAAGCGTCTCATAAGTAAAGGGAAATGAGGACAAAAGGAAAACAATGCCCTGATAATCAGGACTCATCAGAATTTGATGCAGCCAGCCTTGATGAGACCTGATTAGCTAGGGTCAGATAGAAGAGTGAGGATGACCTCCCCTATCAGGGAACTAGAAAAAGCTCATCAAGATAGAAGAAGGAGGGTGGGTAGGACTGGAAGGAGAATAGGGAAGGGGCAGCAGTGGGGATACAAATTGAACAATTTATAATAAGTACATGAGAAAATCTGTGAACAAGGTGATGAATTATAGAGCTCTTCAGTACTGATGGCTTCTTCTTGGGTTGGTGCCAGTGTGTGGGAATGATAAACTCAGTTTTCTTTAAGGGGCTTGGCACTGAGACTCTGATCATGTTTCAATGAGTATATGAGCAACACTTAATTTTATATATATATATATATATATATATATATATATATATCAGTAACTGAGAGAATCTTGAGGTTTACATGAAGATGAGTAAACAAACTTTCCACAGTATCTCTGATTCAGTGCACATGTGACTTTTTCTTGTGAAAACCAACAAGCTTTTATTTCATCCCTTTTTCCAGATCCCACACATTTAGTCCTGTTTACAGCTATGACAATGTCAGCTAGAAATGAAACTTTAATGATTATTTAGTTGGACAGCTTCCTAAGTAGGAAAGCTTCAAAGTGATGTGGGATTAGGGAAATTTACCAAATGACAAGATGGTCTACTACTGTGATCTTGGATCTGAAGTTTCCTAGGTTGTGACCTTGAACTGAGCAGTTACTGCCATACTGACTAAATGTACCTTCACATTCTTATTGATATAATAATCTGGAAGGGTACAGGGTTGTCTGGGCTAATGAGTCTTTAAGAGCACGGAAAACAGATGGAAACATGGTAATTCCTGGGACTGGTTTGGCTGAAACAGAGAAAGAACAGTGAGTGTAAAAGGAGAACTGAGGGGCAATAAACTATTTGACAGTTGGTGCTTTTCCACTTATTTTGCCAAACCACTCTGAGCATGGTTTACTTGGCTGACCTGACTGGATTGGCAGCTGTGTCCTACTCAATGGTCAATGAGTACAGTCCTACTCCTACGGATTTCACTTAAAAATGTTTCTTCAGGACAGAAAATGGGTCCATGTTATATCCCTAGGACAAACTCCCTAAATATAGTGTTTGTGCCATGACTGCTTGTTCAGAGAGGTGCCACCTGACCTCATGATGTCTGTGGTAGCTGAGTAACCACTAGTTCATGGCTAGGATTCCTGGTACATAATGTGTTCCTAGAAAGCAAGCCATACAAAGCCAAACTCTGCTCTTTTTAGCACAATATTTTCTCCATGTTAATGTCATTATTAAAGTTTTCAATATATTATTTTTATTGCTTTTGTGGGACTTTCATATAATATGCATTACACTCCTTTTCCATTGTTCCCAGGTAAAAATTGCTTCCCATGTGTCTCATTAATTTGTTTTCTTTAAAATACATCAAATGAATTATGTGTTGTTCATATACTCATTGGAACATGATATGCCCCAGGCTTTGGGGCTTCAATGGGGTTCTTAAAGTAGGAGAATGGAAGGAATGGGGGGGTAGGGACAAGAGATGCAGGAATGAAAGCCAAGTCTGTTTTTCTGCTTATGGCTTCCCTTTATTAGAAAATTTTACCCAACTTATACAGGCAGAAGGCCGGAAATGGGGAAGGGTAATCTACTGCTGCAGAAAATAGGAAGAGTGCTTTCATGGGTTAAATATTGTACCTGCAAGATACCATATGGATGTTTTCTTAAACTATCTCTTGGATGCTCTAACACTAACAGATGGATGTTCTCACAATCTATCACCCATGATTTCGGGACCTAGGTAACTCAACTAATAGCTTTAGGTCTCCACTAAATGACCTTTGCTCACTACTTGGCTTTGGCTTTAGTAAATAGCTTTCTCCCCACTAGATAGCTTTGGCTCACTGTTTGACTTTGGCTTCAGTAGATAGATTTGGCTCCCGGCATCTCCTCCCTTCTAAAACAATTTAAGAGGCTAGCAGGTAGATTTTGAACATGAGGTCTTTTGCAGAAGATGGGCATTAACCAGAGGGGGGAAGTAGTGACCTGATCCTCACAAGGATTTTTGCAGCCTTTTTGGGGAGGAGAGGAAGACCCCATCAACACCTGAAGACATCGCCAGCAGGTTGTGGTTAGGGGCAATCAGACACCAACCTCTATGCAATCAGGTTTGCTTCTCAGGGGACTTAGAATCCGGCAATTGGGCCCTCCCCTTGCAATGTCATCTTGCACCCCATTACGGCTACCTAGGAAAGCATTTATCTGAGTTTCATGCTGTTCTCATGAGAGCCAACCATAAACAGTCAAGACCCATGTGGTGGACTGTAAGCTGTCTTTCCCCTGCTCAACCAAGCCTCTGTCAGCCAAATCAAGTCTGTGATAATGGATTTGTATGGGATTAGATGCCAGGGAGTCAATTTGCTGTTTTACAAAGCCAGTGAGTCTTTTAATGGCCCATGGGCTGAAAGATATGAGGAGAAGGAAACCCACCGAGGGTCCCAAGACTGAAGGAAGGAGGGTGGTGAGCCAGGGAGAGGTTGAAAACCAATTGTGAAACCAACCTTCCTCTTGTTCTCTTTCTGTCTCTTTCTCTCTTCTAAGCCTCCTTATCCTAGCCATGCTGTCCCTTACAATCCCAGTATAATCTGTGTAAAAGCAGCCCTCTTCCTTAAGGGCAGCACATCATCTTGACTCGGGGGGTCTTCTTTGACATCAGCACATTGTCAGAAGAAAACTCCTCATCCACTTGTTGCTCCAGGCATTCCAGTAGCCATCAAGCTGCATCCTTTTCCCGTGAAAGAAACACAGATAGCTCCTCATCCCCATCTGAGTACAGGATCGGGTCTATGCCATTGATTTGTTAAAGGATTTGTCCATTTTACTTTAGCAAAAGTTTTTTGGTTTTGTATGCCAAAATCTATCTGTTGCAGTTTTACCATGCTTATCCATTTTTTTTTTTAGAAAATTTAGGTGTCCAGGGGAGTGGCTCCCCCTTCTTTGTTTTTTTGCAAGTAAATCTTAATTGTTTGCTGGGCACACTCTAGCATGCCTTCTCCTTGAAGATAGTAAGGCATTACAGTTATATGAGAAAGCTGAAATCTTTAAAAAGATTTGTTGACAAATCTTTAAAAAGATTTGTTAGTATATCCTGCTCCATTGTCAGTTTTAAATTGCTTAGGAACTTGTAGAACATTAAAAGCCTGTAGACAATGAGCAATAACATTTTTTGCATTTTCTCCTGGTTGAGGAGTGGCAAAAATAAATCCAGAATAGTTATCAATGAAAACATGTATATATCTTAATTTTTCAAATTTGAGAATTATGAGTAATATCCTTTTGCCAAATCTGATTTGGAACCAATCCTTTAGGACTGACTCTTAAATGAGAAACAGGCTGAAATTGAGGACAAATTCTGCAATACTCGACTATAGTATGTAACTGTTTCAACCCATATTTAAGTCTCAAGGTTTGACTATTAAGATGATGCATGTTATGGGCATATTGGGCTCTTTATCTGTAAACAATATACTTTGGTGGCTTTTATCTGCCAGTGCATTTTCTTTTAGACAGGGGGCCTAGCAAATGAGCCCTCAGATGTTTTATAAAAAAAGGAAAAGTTTCTTTTTTGTATCAAGTTTTGAATTTGTAAAAATAAAATTTCAGCAGGAGAAAATATCTGGATTTGACCTGCAGTCTCTAACCTATGAAAAGACAGAGCTACATATGCACTACCTGTAAAAAACATGTTCAAAGACTACCTATTAAAACTTTGAAACACAGCCAATATTTTAGATAACTCTGCTATTTGTGCAGATGTGCTGAACACTTGAAAAGACATTGTTTTTCGTTTATAAGCACAGGCAGCAACACCAGATCTCACTAAAGATGGTTCTGAGCCACCATGTGGTTGCTGGGGATTGAACTCAGGATCTTTGGACAAGCACTCAGTGCTCTTAACCACTGAGCCATCACCAGCTCTCTCTGTTTGTGACTCTGTTAAAATAAGCTTACATATGTTAAAATGCCATATTTATTAGATCTTTTACAAGTCTGAGAGCCAGCATATTTGAATTACTCTCTGTCTATGTTTATTATGTGCTCTAAACTGCATCCTATAAAACAGGATGTTTTATACACACACACACACACACACACACACACACACACACACATATATATATATATATATATAATGTATCTTTTAGAACCAAATTTTAGGTAGATCTACATAGACAAACTTTATGGTTATCCATTTTAAATTTATCCTTAAAAAAAAAAAAACTAAACAAAGGGACTAGGTAAAAAACTCAGTCTTGTAATCAACTATATTCTTTAGCATAACTTTAAATCTGCTCTTTGTAAACTAAAATCAAAGCAAAACTTTTAATTAAACATAATTTGTAAAGGGGCTAGCAAATCTTATGAATCCTATAATATTGTATTAATACTTAACAGCAAAAAATTAAAGGACAAAAGTTTTATTTAGTATTAAACAGAGAACTAAACTTAGCCTGCAGCCTTTAGCAAAAATGGACTATTCTGGCAATACCAGATCTATAGGCCAGAAAGAAACAGCATTAAATCATTTATTTAGGTACTGTCAGCCAGGCATACTTTTGACCTCCCTCAAAGGGTTGAGAAACTGTTTTTTAAAATTTTTGTTAGACTTCCAAGGGTTATTATTTTAAAATACCTGATAAATTTTAAAATGTTTTATAGAATTTAACTCTGATGGTCCAAGACCAAACTTACAGGTGTTGATTTAAACTGTCTCATGTCCAAAAATATTAATATCGTCAGTCAGATTTTTAAATATCATCAATTGAAGTCCAGAGATAAACATATACACATATAGAGACACAGCTAAGGAACACAGAAATCTGATATTGTCCCCTTGGAGTAACCAGACTACTCAGATACCAGGATTTGACACACCTGGAAGGAGTGGACTTCCTCGTGGGTCCTCTCCACAGCTTCCAGATGGAGAGCAGGCTCTAGCAGCTTCTTTCTACACAGAATAGGGTCCCAGATTAGGGGAGCAATTTAGGGCTCTTTTTCCGGGAACTGGGGCGTCACCCAAATTTCCTCAACAAGATTGGAAACTCTCCACGTTTTTCAGAAACAGAGACCAAAACAGACAGACAGCACACAAACACAGAACACAGAGACAAAGACAAAAATCAACCACGGTACCTGCAATTTAAACATTTAAATATATATACAGAGCATAATCATAATTTTAAGTCAAAACTAGAAAAACTCAGAATTTATCAGTGAACACAATTTAATCTTTAAAACTAGAAGTGGCTCCATCTCTCTGGTTTCTGTCCCAGAGCTGGCTGAAGCTGACACTGGCTGAAGCCTGTGGGAGGGAGTGGGGTAAACTGCCACTCTGTTGAACAGTCCTGAATCCTGCTCAGCTCTGAAGCTGGCAGTGGCAGGTCTTCGGCCAATTCTGGGGGTTTGAGCAAGTGAGCATTCTCATCCACCATTTCTTTGCAAGCCATCCAAGCCTTGCCCACAATAGGGGAGTGGGAAGGAGACAAGTAGTGTCCCTGTTCTTCCTCCTCACCAAGCTATGACTCTGCTCCACACCCTTTGTCCCGGCCCACCTGTGGGCCTTTTTTCTTTGTTTTGGGCAGAAGGGAAGCAGTGCAAGGGAAACAGGCTATGAGACTTAGCACTTTCTTTCTCTGACTGTTTCATCCTCACTATCTAGCTCCTAAATATTTTTTTGCTCTCAAATTACAGAAATCTCTCTGAGCTCCTTTATGAACACTTGAAATAACCTTAGAAGTACCTCTTTTGTTTTTTTGTTTGTTTGTTTGTTTGTTTTGACTGACTGCTCTAATTTTTCAAGTAACTTTTTGACTTTTGAGATTCCTTTTTGTTTACCCTTACTCCTTGAGCCTTGAGGGACTCCTTCAGTCCCTGTAAGAATAAGACATGCTTATTCTAATCTCGTCCCATAACTCATCGTTCTGACTTACCTCTAGGATCAAGCTCACAGATGGGTGGCTCTGTGGAGATCTCTCATGTAGTTTTAGTTCCCAGTGGAAATGCTTAATCCTTGTGTATTTTACTGGCCACTTTGAAGAACTATGTTCGATCCAGATCTTTGTACTTTTAGGTCATGTTGGGCAACAGATATGCCCTGGCCCGCAGGGCTTCAATGGGGTTCCTAAAGTAGGAGAATGGAAGGAATGGGGGGTTAGGGACAAGAGACACAGTGATGAAAGCCAAGTCTGTTTGTCTGATCAAGGCTTCCCTTTATTAGAAATTTTTACCCAACTTATATAGGGAGAAGGCAGGAAAGGGGGAAGGTTAATCTACTGCTGCATGAAATAGGAAGTGCTTTCATGGGTAAAATATTGTACCTGAAAGATACCATAAATATGTTTTCTTAAGCTATCTCACAGATGCACTAAAACTAACAGACAAATATTCTCACAATCTATCACCCATGCTTTCGGGTCATAGGTACTCTTCAGCTAAAAAGCATTAGGTCTCCACTAAATGAACTTTGCTCACTACTTGGCTTTGGCTTCAGTAAATAGCTTTGTCTCCACTAGATAGATTTGGCTCACTGTTTGACTTTGGCTTGAGTAGATAGCTTTGGCTCCCTGCAGTGATCAGATTCTCCATACCAAGTCCCTTTAAGAAAAGAGAGTTTATCCTTTCCTCATGATGGTACAACTCCCAAGAAGAAGCCATCATTTCTGAAGAGCTCTATACTTCATCACGTTGATTACAGATTTTCTTATATTTTTATTTATTATGGTTGGCTCACTTTTTATCTCATCTGCTGCCTCCTCTCTCTCCTTCCAGTTTCACCCACCCTACTTCTTTTACCCTTATGCTCTCTCTCTAGTACCCTAATTGGAGAAGTCACCCTCCTCATTCCTTCTGACCTCAGCTTATCTCATCTAACAAAAGCTGGCTGTATCATCTTCCTCTATAGCCTGATTCTCAAGACATCGTTCTCCTTGTGTCTTAATTCCCTCTACTTAGGAAACTTCCTGCCTATTCTCCTGCAGTCTTCCCTGAGCGGAGGGCAAATTTCATAGGGAAATCCAATTAATAGCTGGGTGTTTTAAGGTCTCTCTCTTCATCATATTATACTGTGGGCCTCTATATGCAATCTCATTTGATGCAGAAGGAAGCATTTCTGTGGATCCAAAACATGACACTGAACTATCACTTGAGGGCAGAGATCAACATATTTTAATAACAATATCCTGGGTTTCTTGAAAATTTTTGTAGGATGCCCTCACCCAACAACTCTTTTAACTGCCACCCAATCCCCTATTGTTCACAATAGATGGCCTATTGTAACTTTATCCCCCACTATTCAGAGACTTCCTCTTACATGAATACATAACATATTTGTCTTTCTGCATTTTAGTTACTTCACCAAGGATGATTTTTTCTGATTTTATACATTTGCCTGGAAACATCTTGTTGTCATTTTCTCAGCTAAATAATACTTCATTAGGGAAATATTCCACATTTTCCCCAAAGAAGATTGCCAGTCCTGTTATTTAAAACTTGGAATTAATTGGGGCTTTAAACATTATACTGAATGACAAACCATCTGGATAACTATGTTCTGTTAGCTTAGAAGTCCCTCTATCTTCTTCCACTTACTGATAATTTCAATTGCACTCTACTCTTGAAGCTCATCTATTTACATGTGGTGTCCCCAGTAGCGGTTAGGAGGTATGGGCTTGTTAGATAATTTAATTCCTTTTTTCCCTAAATTTTTTTTTCAATGCAGTTTCTTCAGGAACCTTGAACAATCATCTGACCCTGGGGAAAGCAGCCCTCAGCTTAAATAGCCTCTGGGGAGCCAAACACAGCATGCCACGTGGGCAAGCAGATAGGTCCACATACATGGAAACAAGCCAGATCCTCAGCCTTAGCCAAATTGTGGAGTTGTTCGTGACAGAGAGCACTCACCATCGGGAAAGGTGAAAGGCGGAAACCAGCTCCATCTTTAAGGCACGGCATTACGCAGCTCTCTACAGTTCCCCCATTTTGTTTTAGACGCATCACGCAAGAGTAGAGGTCTGATCTCTGATATTAGAAATAAATTGGGACTTTGTACTGATGTTCATTTAGGTTTCATCCACCCAAAGAGCATCAGACCCGTCTGATACATTTTTCTCAGAGGCGGGACCTGGGGCATCAACCTGCATGCAATCAGACATGCTCTTCTCTGGGTCCAAAGCGGATGACCCTGAGTGCAGTGCTTAGCCTCGCATCCTAAGCGTAACATTTTGGCTTTTTATGGTAGCCAACCCTGCTTGGGGAGACTGTCCTGCTTCAATGGCTGTAAAGGCCTGAATGGTCATGGCTGCATCACGCTGTTGTGAAACTCTAATCTTGCATATATACCACAGGCAAACTAAGGAGACCAACACCAGAAGGCCTGCTAACGCTCCCATGCCTGCCCATTCCTTCAGATGATTCATAGATGCAGCAATCCATGGTGATAATCCTGTGGCTAGTCCTGCGTCCACTCTGGTAGAATTTACTGTGATAATGGCCACTCTCAGCTGCTCCATCATAGTATTGAATTCTCCAGTCCAATTACCAAAAATATAGCTAGACAATTGTTTAGACAGATTTGCAGCACAGGAAAAATTCTCATGTTGTATGCTAGTGACTCAAAGTCCAGCATACTTTCATTGACAGCCAAGTTGAGCGATTTGCCATAGGGTATCAATTTGCTCCTATATGAGGTCAATCCTCTGATTGAACACCATCAAGCCTCCTTTTAGTTGAGCATTAATTCCTTTTTGTACATCTAAGGCATGAGCTACATTGGCTAAAAGGTTATTCAGGGTCTGAACAGTCTGCACAGTATGACTCCTGGCTAATGCCACGGTGGTAGCTCCAACAGCCACCACTGAGATGGTAGTAACAATGGCAGCTGTAATTCCCAGATCCTTTTTCTGTCTGAAGAGAGTCATAGTGTGAGGGGCATCAACGGGCAAAGGCACCCAGCGAGCCATGCGAGTAACCAGCTAGTAAATTTACTAGCATTCCAGCATTGGGCAAAAAAGCAAGTATCATTACCACAATTACTTGGCTCTATCTGGCTGATAATGAATAAAAATGGGGGATATAAACAAACAGGTGTGGGCTTATAGGAAATATTCTGAGAAGCCTTAACCCCCTCGTTGGAACATCCTGCATCAGTTCTAGAACTAGCAGTGGTGGTGTCCGAACTCTGAGTAGGTTCAGGAGACCATTGCCACCAGGGACGAGACGTGCTCCATGTAAATTGACTAACTCCATGTTTTCCTCCACTTTTGAAAGTCATTTAAGGTTCTTAAATTATTTTTTTCCCTTTTTTAAAAATTTTTCATCAATTACACTTTATTCATTCTGCATCCCCCCCATAAGCCCCTCCCTCCTCCCCTCCCAACCCCAACCTCCCTCCTCCCTTTGCATACATGCCACTCCCCAAGTCCACTGATAGGGGAGGTTCTCCTCTCCTTTCTGATCTTAGTCCATCAGTTCACATCAAAAGTGGCTGCATTGTCCTCTAATATCGCCTGGTAAGGCTGCTCCCCCTCAGGATAAGGTGACTAAAGAGCAGGCCAGACAGTTCATGTCAGAGGCAGTCCCTCTTCACATTACTATGTAACCCAATTGGACTCTGAACTGCCCTGGGCTACATCTGTGCAGGGGTTCTGAGTTATCTCTATGAATAATCTTTGGTTGGAGTATGAGTCTCTGGGAAGTTCCCTGTGTTCAAATTTTCTTGTTCTGTTGCTCGCCTTATGGAGACCCTGTCCTCTCCAGCTCTTACTATTTCCCAGTTCTTACATAACATTCCATTCACTCTGCCTAACAGTTACCCATCAGGCTCAGCATCTGCTTTGATAGTCTGTAGGGCAGAGGTTTTCAGAGGCCCTCTGTGGTAGGTTCCTAGATTGTTTCCTGTTTTCTTCTTCTTCTGATGCCCATCCTCTTTGCCTTTCCGGATGGGGATTGGACATTCTAGTTAGGGTCCTCTCTGTTGCTTAGTTTCTTTAGATGCACAGGTTTTAGTGGGTTTGTCCTATGTTGTATGTCTATATGAGTGAGTATATACCATGTGTGTCTTTTTGCTTCTGGTACAACTCACTCTGGATGATCCTTTCCAGATCCCACCATTTACCTGCAAATTGCATGATTTCCTTATTTTTCATTGCTGAGTAATATTCCATTGTGTAGATGTACCACAATTTCTGCATCCATTCTTCAGTTGAGGGGCATCTGGATTGTTTCCAGCTTCTGGCTATTACAAATTAGGCTGCTACAAACATGGTTGAGCAAATTTCCTTTTTGTGTGCTTGAGCCTCTTTTGGATATATGCCTAGGAGTGGTTTGGCTGGATCTTGGGGAAGCACTATTCCTAGTTGTCTGAGAAAATGCCAGATTGATTTCCAGAGTGGTTGTACAAGTTTACATTCCCACCAGCAGTGCAGAAGGGTTCCTCTTTCTCCACAACCTCTCCAGCATGTGTTGTCACTTGAGTTTTTGATCTTGGCCATTCTCATGGTGTAAGGTGAAATCTCAGGGTTGTTTTGATTTGCATTTCCCTAATGGCTAGTGAGGTTGAGCATTTCTTTAAGTGCTTCTCTGCCATTCTGTATTCCTCTACAGAGAATTCCCTGTTTAGCTCTGTTCCCCATTTTTTAAGTGGGATACTTGGTTTGCTGCTTTTCAGCTACTTTAGTTCTTCATATATACTTGATATGAGTCCTCTGTCAGATAAAGGGTTGGTGAAGATTCTTTCCCAATCTGTAGGAGGTCGCTTTGTTTTGATGACTGTGTCCTTTGCTTTGCAGAAGCTTTTCAGTTTCATGAGGTCCCATTTATTGATTGTTGCTCTTAGAAAGCCTGTGCTGTTGGTGTTCTGTTCAGGAAGTTTTCCCTTGTACCAATTAGTTCTAGGGTATTCCCCGCTTTTTTTTTTTAATCCGATTTAATGTGTCTGGTTTTATGTTGAGGTCTTTGATCCACTTGGACTTCAGTTTTATGCAGGGTGATCAGTATGGATCTATTTTCATTTTTCTACATGTAGACATCCATTTGGACCAGCACCATTTGTTGAAGATGCTATCTTTTTTCTATTGTATGGTTTTGGCATCTGTGTCAAAGATCAGTTGTCCATAAGTGTGTGGGTTTATGTCTGGATCCTCTGTTCGGTTCCATTGATCCACCATTCTGTTTCTATGCCAGTACCATGCAGTTTTTAAAACTGTTGCTCTATAGTCCAACTTAAGCTCAGGGATGGAGATACCTCCAGAAGATCTTTTATTGTAGAGAATTGTTTTAGCAATTCTGGGTTTCTTGATATTCCATATGAAGTTGAGAATTTTTCTTTCCAGGTCTGTAAAGAATTGTATTGGCAATTTGATGGGAATTGCATTGAATCTGTAGATTGCTTTTGGTAAGATGACCATTTTTACTATGTTAATCCTGCCAAGACATGAGCATGGGAGATCTTTCCATCTCCTGATATCTTCTTCTACTTCTTTCTTCAGAGACTAGAAATTTTTTTCATACAAGTCATTGACTTCCTTTGTTAGAGTTACTCCAAGGTACCTTATGTCATTTGTGGCTATTGTGAAGGGTGTTGTTTCCCTAATTTCTTTCTCAGCCCTTTTGTCTTTTGTATACAGGAGGGCTACTGATTTTTTGAGTTAATTTTATATCTGGACACTTTGCTGAAGGTGTTTATAAGCTCTAGGCATTCCCTGGAAGAGTTTTTGGGGTCACTCACATATACTACCAAATCATCTGCAAATAGTGATAATTTGACTTCTTCCTTTCCAATTTTTATCCATTTAATCTCCTTCAACTGTCTTATTGCTCTAACAAGGACTTCGAGAACTATGTTGAAGAGATATGGAGAGAGTGGGCAGCCTTGTCTTGCCCTGATTTCAGTGGGATTTCTTTAAGTTTTTCTCCCTTCAGTTTGATGTTGGCTATACACTTGCTGTATATTGCCTTTACTATGTTTAGATATGTTCCTTGTATCCCTTATCTCTCCAATACTTTAAACATAAATGGATGTTGGATTTTGCCAAAGGCTTTTTCAGCATCTAGGGAGATTACCATGTTTTTTTTTTTTTCTTTCAGTTTGTTAATATGGTAGATGACATTGACGGATTACTGTATATTGAGAAACCCCTGCATACCTGGGATGAATCCTACTTGGTCATGGTGGATGATATCTTTGATGTGTTATTGGATTCGGTTTGCGAGTATTTTGTTGAGTATTTTGAGTCAATGTTCATAAGGGAGGTTGGCCTGAAGTTGTCTTTTTTTTGTTGGGTCTTTGTGAGGTTTAGGTACCAAGGTGACTGTGGCTTCATAGAATGAGTTTGGTAATGTTCCTTTTGTTTCTATTTTGTGGAATAGTTTGAAGAGAATTGGTGTTAGCTCTTCTTTGAATGTCTGGTAGAATTCTGCACCAAAACCATCAGGTCCTGGACATTTTTTTTTTGATGGGAGACTTTCAAAGACTGCTTTTATTTCCTTGGGGGATATAAAACTATTTAATTGATTTACCTGGTCCTAATTTAGCTTTGGTAAGTAAAATCAATCAAAAAAAGTGTCCATTTCATTTAGATTTTCAAATTTTGTTTCATATAGACTTTTGAAGTAAGTCTGAAAGACTGTTTGGATTTACTCAGTGTCTGTGGCTACGTCTCCCTTTTCATTTCTGATTTTGGTGATTTGGATGGTGTCTCCCTGCCTTTTATTTAGTTTGGCTATGGGTTTGTCTATCTTGTTGATATTCTCAAAGAACCAGCTCTTGGTTTCATTGATTCTTTGAATCGTTTTATTTGTTTCTAATTGATTGATTTCAGTCCTGAGTTTGATTATTTCCAGCCATCTACTCGTTTTTGGTATGTCTGCTTCTTCTTTATTTAGGGTTTTTAAGTGAGCTATTAAGTGGCTTGAATGCGCAGTCTCAAATTTTTTCTTGTAGGCAGTTAGTGGTATGAACTGTCCTTCTTAACACTGCCTTCATTGTGTCCCACAAGTTTGGGTATATTGTGTCTTCATTTTAATTGAGTTCTAGGAAGACTTTAATTTATTTCTTTATTTCTTCCCTGACCCAGCTCTCATTTAGTAGCAAGTTGTTCAGTTTCCATGTATGTGTAGGCTTTTTGCTATTTCTGTTGTTATTGAGGTCCAGGTTTATTCCATGGTGATCAGACAGGATACAAGGGATTATTTCAATCTTCTTGCTTCTGTAGAGGATTGCTTTGTGATCAACTATATGATCTATTTTGGAGAAGGTTCTATGAGGTCCTGAGAAGAAGGTAAATTCTTGTGTGTTTGGGTGTAAGGTTCTGTAAATATCTGTTAGGTCCATTTGATTCATGACCTCTGTTAGAGATATTGTCTCTTTGTTTAATTTCTGTTTTGTTGACCTTTACTTTGTTGAGAGTGGGGTGTTGAAGTCTCCCACTATTAGTGTGGGGGATCTATTTGTGGTTTAAGTTTTATCAATGTTTCTTTCACAAATGTGGGTGCCCTTGTATTTGGGGCATAGATGTTCAGGATTGTGATGTCTTCTTGGTGGAATTTTCCCTTGATGAGTATGAAGTGTCCTTCCTCACCTCTTTTGATTAATTTTGGTTGAAAGTCTATTTTATCAGATATTAGAATGGCTACTCCTGCTTGCTTCTTGCAACCATTTGATTGGAAAGCCACATTCCATCCCTTTATTCTCAGGCAATGTCTATCTTTGTGACTTAGGTGTGTTTCTTGTGTAGAACAGATTGCTGGGTTTTATTTACACATCCATTCTGTTAGTCTGTGTCTTTTTATTGGAAAATTAAGTCCATTGATGTTGAGAGAGATTAATGACCAGTGGCTGTTAGATCCTTTGTATTTGATGTTGGCTGTGGTCATATGGTTGTGTGCTTGTTTGCTTTTTGTTTTACTGTAGTGAGGTTATTTATTTCCTGTGTTTTCTTGAATGTGGCTAGTTTGTATGTATTGTTGAAATTTGTTTTTGTCTTTGAATATCTTGTTTTTTCTGTCTCTGAGGATTGAGATTTTGCTGGGTATAGTATACTGGGCTGACATCTGTGTTCTCTTAGGTTCTGCATGATATCTGTCCAGGCCTTCTGGCTTTCATAGTCTCTGTTGAAAGGTCAGGTGTGATTCTAATTGGTTTGCTGTTATACGTTACTTGGCCTTTTTCTCTTGCAGCTTTTAGCATTTTTTCTTTGTTCTGTATACTTACAGTTTTGATTATTATGTGTTGGGAGGTTTTTCTTTTCTGGTCTCATTTATTGGGTGTTCTGTAGGCCTCTTGTATTCTCATTTGCCTCTCCTTTAAGTTGGGGAAATTTTCTTTAATGATTTTGTTGAAGATATTTTCTGGGCCTTGGTGCAGGGAATCTTCTTTTTCCTCTATTCCTATTATTCTTAGGTTTTGTCTTTTTATGTTGTCTTGAATTTCTTGCACGGTCTGAGTCAGGAATTTTTTAAATTTAACATTTTCATTGACAGATACATCTATTTCTTCCATTTTATCTTTCCACACCTGAGATTTTTTCTTCCATTTCTTGTAGCCTATTGGTTATGCTAACCTCTGTAGTTCCTGCTTTGTTCCCTAAGTTCTTTCTCTCCACAATTTCTTCCATTTGTGTTCTTTTTTTTCTTAATTATTACAATTCCATCTTCAGGTATTGAGCCATTTTGTTGGTTTCCTTCACCTGTCTGACTGTATTTTTATGTTTTTCCAGCAGTTCCTTCAGCTGTTTTTTTGAACAATCCTCCGTTTCTTTTATTTCATTCAGTGATTTTCCTCTCTAAAGGCCACAAACTGTTTGGCTGCAGCTTCCTCTATTTCTTTTAGTATTTTATTTGTTTCCTCTGTTATTGTCTTCATGAGCATAGATGTTAGGTCATCTTCTTGAATTTCAATTATGCTGGGGTGTCTAGGGATATTTCTCCCTTGATAAGTGGGTTCTGGAGATGCCATATTGCTCTGGCTTTTGTTGATTGAACTTTTATGCTGTACTCTACCCATTGGGCTATCTTAGGTGTTCGAAGTCAGTTCCTGGTTGTTCCTGGACTCCTGTGGTTGAAAGAATCCCTTTGGCAGGAAGATTTTTTTTCCTGAAGGAAGCCTTCTCAGCTTTTTGGATATAGTCACTGTATGGCTGGTGTTTTTCAGGAGTTGCTACAGCTCATCTGAGGCATAGAGACCTGGGTGGTAACTGTGGTCCTTACTCTCCTCTCACCAGGAGAAGTCCTGGAGACAGCTACCCTGCTTCTGGGTTTCTTGCTGTAAATTTAGTGATCAGCTGCTGTAACCTGTGTGTCCTGTGGTTTGGCCAGTTTTGTTAGGGATAACTGGTTGCCCCTTAGAGCAGTATCTGGGGGTTAATCATAGGGGTCCTATTCTTTTATATGTCTGTGCCCCAGAACCCAAGAGGTAATTTGTGGTGGGAGAGTACTGCTCTCCTGGTAACAGCAGGCTATATGGGGCACAGCAGTTCCCTGGATTGGGCCAGTCTGTGGGACCTTTTCTGGGGATATACTGGGTTTCCTAAGTCTGTCCCCTTTGCTTCGTTCCTTGTTCCTTGTGAGGGTTTCCCCAGACAGTGAGTACAAGACTCTGGTGTCTTGGGGCACACAGTTCTGTCTGTAAGGAGTAGTTGGTACAAAGCAGGTCTCTGGGTTGGCAGAGCATGCACCCGCCTGCTAGTCTGCTGGAGCTGGGTTTCCAATAACTCTGTGCTCCCTGCTTGGGCCCAGATCTGTGATGGCTGGGCCTACTTGCCTGTCTGTGATCTGTGGTCTGCAAGACTTTCCCAAGCAAAGCCTAGGTGACACAAGCTGCATGGTTTCTTCCTTCTCTGTGGGGCCCTCTATGGACAGGGATTCCCAGTCTCTGTTGCACTGAGGCGCACATCTGATCTGTACTGGTGAGCTGGGCGTGCAGCCACTCTATGCTCAGTGGGAGCTCAGTTGTGATGGCGGTGGGTACACGTGGTCAGGGAGACCTTCCAGAAAATACTGGGTGACCCGTGATCAGACTGGCAACTTTCCTTTCCTGGGGGTTTTCTTGCTACTGGCACTTCCAGTCTCTGGCACCCTTGTGCCCACCTATCAGCCTGGGAAAATGATCTGGACATGCAGGCATGTGGCTCCAGCCTGGAGACCCACACCCTAGTTACCTGGGATCTCTTCCGGGTTCTGGTTGGACAGCCCAAGAGTGGACCCGACCAATTCTCATGACATGGGAGCCTCCCTTCACCTGGGAAACATGATTGCTATAGTTTTAGGGCCCAGAGTTCAGTCTCCTGGTCGCTGCACAGAGAGTGCTGTCCCACTTCTCAGACACAGTGCTCTCCAGGTGCCACCATATGGGCTCTCTCCCACCCAAAAGAATTCTTGATAGAAGAATATTGAATGGCAGAGAAACACTTAAAGAAATACTAAATGTCATTAGCCATCAGAGAAATACAAATCAAAATGACCCTGAGATATCACCTTACACCCATCAGAATGGCCAAGACGAAAAACTCAAGTGAAACACATGCTGGAGAGGCTGTGGAGAAGGGGAACACTCCTCCACTGTTGGTGTGACTATAAACTTGTACCACTGCTGGTGGGTATGTAAACTTGAACAACCACTCTGGAAATCAATCTGGCACTTTCATAAACAACTAGGAATAGAGCTTCCTGAAGATCCAGCTATACTACTCATAGGCATATATCCAAATGAGGCTGATGTACATAATAAGGACATTTGCCCAACCATGTTTGTAGCAGCTTTATTTGTAATAGCCAGACCTGGAAACAACTAGTGCATCCTCCAAAACTGAAGAATGGATACATAAATAGTGTTACATCTACATAATGGAATATTATTCAGCAATAAAAAGAAGGAAATCTTGAAATTTGTAGGTAAATAGTGGGAATTGAAAAAGATCATCCTGAGTGAGCTATCCCAGAAACAGAAAGACACACACGATATATACTCACTCCTCTAGACATATAATATAGGATAAACCTACTAATATCTGTATACTTAAGAAACTAATCAAGAAGGAAGACTCTGACTAAAATGCTCAATCCCCATCACAAAAGACAAAGAAGATGGACATCAGAAGAAGGAAAAAAAAAACATGGAACAAGATAGGAGCCTGACACAGAGGCCTTCTTAAATGCTTGCCCTTCAGACTATCAAAGCAACTGCTAAGACTTATGGCCAACTGCTGGACAGAGTGCATGGAATCTAAAGAAAGAATTGGGAAATAGTAAGATCTGGAGAGGATAGGAGCTCCACAAAAAGAGCAACACAACCAAAAATCTGAGCAGAACAGTCTTTACTGAGACTCTACTCTAAGCAAATACCATGCATGGAGATAACCTAGAATCCCTGCACTGATGTGGACCATGGCAGTTCAGTGTCCAAGGGAGTTCCATAGTAATGGGAATAGGAACTGCCTCTGACATGAACTGATTAACCTGCTCTTTATTCACCTCACTCTAATGGGGAAGTAACCTTACCAGGCCACAGAAGAAGACAATGTAGCCACTCCTGATGATATCTGATAGACTAACATTAGAAGTAAGGAGAGAACGTCCTCCCCTATTAATGGACTTAGGAAGAAGCATACAAGGAGAAAGGAAAAAAAAAGGTGGATGGGAAAGGAAGAAAGGAGAGGTTTATGGGGAGATAACTAATGAATAAATTGTAATTAATAGTAATTAATTGTAAAAAGTATATAATTTCTTTTGGATTTATGTTATAGGAGGTTGTACTTGGAGGGTGATGTATAAATAGAGTAAACAGACCGAAGATAGTCTCTGTGTCTTGGCCTCTGTTAATTTATGTCTCTTTCTGTCAGTCTCAGTCTCAATATTTCTGAATTTGTCTACCTACCTCTTTCTCTCTCTTGTTCTCCTTGTCTCGCTATCTCTGCCTGACACTTATGTTTTGGTATGAAAAGCTCGCAGTTCTGCTAAAGGACTATAACAAGTTGACTGCTTGTGGACTTGACATCAGGGATGGTCTCTGTAAAAATATAAGCAAGTTCCCAATTAAATGTTTGTTTTTTTTTTCAAAGAGTAGGCTTGGTCAGGGTTCATTTTCACAGTACTTAATTCACTAACTGAGGACATATTTGTACATTTAACAAATAATAATGGAATCTGTGATGAAATGAAAGTCACTTGTCAAAGAAATGTAACTTCATTAATGACCACTTAGAAGAAATATGTGACACTTTCTCTGAACTAAGAGTCTTGGACACAGGAACCGTCATCTCTCAGTTGTATTCTATCAGCTGCCCAGATTGAGGCACATAGGGCTGCTCAGCCTTTCTCTAGCAGGCTGTCCACTTGGCCATTTTAATAACTGGCTCCTGAAACTCTTACTGGATTTCACCTTTTGCATGACATGATTCTCCCTTTCACCCATTCAGCACCTTGAAAGAATGTTGAGGTTTCCATGGAAATGCATGGGCAAACTTTCCTGTGTCCAGTATCTCTAATACTGTGTACAGGTGACTTTTTCTTGGGAAACCCAACAAGGCTTTAACTCATCCCTTTATCCAGATCCCACACCTTTGCTCCTGTTTATCTTTGTGACAATGTCAGGTAGGAAATAAAACTGTTTATTTAATTATACAGTTTCCTAAGTAGGGAAGCTTCAAAGTGATGTGGGATTAAGAGGAATGTACTGAATCACAAGGTGGTCTCCTATTGTGGTATTGGTTCTGAAATTTCCCAGATTGTGACTTTGAACTAGCCAGTTACTCATGTACTCACTAAATGTAGCTTCCCATTCTTACTAATATAATAAGCTTGTATGGTCTAAGGTTCCTTGTGCTGTTTAGTCTTTAAGAGCAGTGAAAAGAGAAGGAATCTGACAATTCCTGGGACTGTTTTGTCTGAAATAGAGAAAGAATGGGAAAAGTAAAAGACTAAGGGGGCAAGATATTATGTGACAGCTGGTGCTGTTCTACATTAGTGTTGTCAACCCTCTCTGAGTAGCATTGCCTTAGGTGACCTGGCTGGATCTGCAGCTGTGTCCTACTCTTGGTTCAGTCAGGAATCCTCCTGGTCCTGGGGTTAAGAGTTAAACTAGGCCACCAGGACAGAGAAATCATCCCATGTTATATGCCTTTTACACAAGAGCAGCTGTGTTTCCTGCTGTATCCTTAAAACAAACACTCGAAAAGTGGTGTTTGTGCCCAGACTGCTTGTTCACAGGTGCCACCTGAGCTTGGGGTCTGAGGTAGCTGGGTAACCACTAGTTCATGGGTTGGATTCTCTTCTACATTATGAGTTCCTGGAAAGCATGCCTTACTATGCCCTCCTTTACAGAATCTATTGGTCATGTGAAAAATCAGTATAAATTTGTCAACATATTATTTTTACTGAATATTTGGGAATTTCATTTAATATACATTACACTCCTTTTCCATTGCTCCCAGGTTTAAATTCCCACCTATGTGTCAAACTAAATTTTTTTCTTTAAATTACCTCAATTGAAGTATGTGTTGTTCATCTACTCATTAGAACATGATCATAGTGTCTCAGTGCCAAGTCCCTTAAAAGAAATGAGTTTATATTTGCCACAGTCTGGTACCATGCCCAAGAAGAGCTCTGTACTTCATTGCCTTAATCACAGTTTTTCAAATTTATTTATTTATTATGATTTATTTACTTGTATCTCCTCTGCTCCCCCTTTCCTCTTCTCCTTCCAGTCCCAACCAGCCTCCTTCTTCTACTCCTATGCCCTTTCTTGAGTTCTCTGATAAGGGAGATTCTCCTCCCCTTCTATCTGACCCTCCTTTATCAGTTATCCTCAAATCTATCTGTTTCATCTTCCTGTGCAGCCTGATTCTCAGGGCATTGTTCTCCTTGTGTTCTAAATTCCCTTTACATGTGACACTCTTCCTGCAACTTTCCTGCAGCCTTCCTAGAGCTCTGAGGGGAGGGGAAGAATTTCATAAGGAAATCCCATGTAGAGCTGAGTGTTTTTAGGTCTCTCTGCATAATATCATACTGTGGTTCTCTGTATGCAATCCCATTTGATGAAAAAGGAAGCATCTTTGAGGATCTGAGAACATAGCATGATCTATGAGTTTAGGGCAGATACAAAATATTTTAATAAGAAGGGCCTGGGTTGCTTGAAAATATTCATAGAATACCCTGACCCAACAAGTCATTTAACTGCTATCCAATCCCCCTAGTGGAAGACTTGCTTATTCAGAATACATAGTCTATTGGAACATTATCCTCCACTGCTATGAGACCTCCTCATAAGTGAATACATACCATATTTGTCTTTCTGCATTTTAACTACTTCACCCAGAATTATTTGTCCTGGTTCCACCCATTTGCCTGAAAATATCATGATGTCATTTTCTTAGCTGAAGAATAATCTATTATAGAAATATTTCACATTTTCCCCAAAGGAGATTGTCAAACCTTTTGTCCTTGAAGTTGCTGGGAATTTAATCATTGCATTGAATGACAACCTTTGAGGATAACTATGTTCTTTCAGCCTAGAAGACTCTCCATCTTCTTTTACTTGTTGGTGATTTGAATTGCAATGCCCTCTTCAAGCTCATCTATTTAAATGTTTAGTCACCAGAGGAAATGTCTGGGAAGCATTAGGAGGGATGACCTATTTAGAAAATATAATTCCTTTTGGAGTTATATTATAGGAGGGTGTGGTTTGAGGTTAATGTGTCAATGAAAGTGAACAGACAAAATGGAGTCTCTGTCTCTTGGTCTCTGTCACTTTATATCTTTGTTTCTGTCTGTTTCAGTCTCTCTATTTCTCAATCTGTCTCTCTACCTCTGTCTCTCTTTGACTTCCTCTCTCTGCCTGGCACTTTTGCTTCAGTATGAAAAGCTCTCAGTTCTGCTACAAAACTATAAAAAGATGACTGCTTTCTGATGTGATATCACGCATGGTTTATGTAAAAATATATGCAAGGTGCCAATTAGAGACTTTTTTTTCAGGGAGAATTTTCACAGTAATTAATTCACTGACTGAGGACATAACTGCACATTTAACAAATATAATGGAATCTGTGATAATGTGTAAGTCACATATTAAGGAAATGTAACTTTATTAATGAACACTTGAAAGAAATATGTGACACTTTTCCTGAGCTAAGAGTCATGGACACATGAAATGTCATCTCTGGGTTTTGTGCTTTCAGCTGCCAAGATTTTGGAATGGGGGACTAGACCGATCTGTTTTCTCTCAAGCAGGTTGTCCATTTGGCCCTTTTAATAACGGCCTCCTGAAACACTTACTGGCTTTCACATTTTGCATCACATCATTCTACGTCTCAGCCAATCAGCACCTGAGAAAATCTTAAGGTTTCCATGGAGATGAGTGAAAAAACTTTCCTTAGGGTTCAGTATCTCTGACCCTGTGCAAACTTGACTCTTTGTTGTGACACCCAAAAAGTTTTTATCTCATCCTTTTTTCCAGATCCCATACCTTTACTCCTCTTTAACTCTGTGACAATGTCAGGTAGGAATTGAAACTTTAATGTTTACTCAACTGGGCAGCTTCCTAAGTAGGGAAGCTTCAAAGTGATGTGGGATTAAGGGGAATGTACACAATGACAAGGTGGTCTCCTACGGTGGTCTGGGATCTGAAATTTCCTAGGTTTGAACTGAGGAGTTCCTGTCATACTCACTATATGAACCTTCACATTCTTATTGATATAATAGGCTGGCAGGATCTAGGGTTCCTTGGGGTATTGAATTTTTAAGAGCAAGAAAAAGAGAAGGAAACCAGACAATACCTGGGACAGCTTTTGCTGAAACAAAGAGTGATAAGTGTATAAAAGGAGAACTGAGGGACAATAAACTTTTTGACAGCTGGTGCTCTTCTACACTGGTGTTGCCATCCCGCCATGTGCAGGCTTTCCTTGGCTGACCTGGCTGGATCAATGGCTGTGTCCTACTGAGTGGTCATTGAGAAACACTCCTGGTCCTGGAGTTTACAGTTATAACTATGCATCCAGGACAAAAAAAAATTGGTCCATTTTATTTGCCTAGGCTACCTATTTTTTTAGAGAAGTCTCCCATTAGAGAGGCAAGCTGGTTGCCTTGAGCAATAGAAAAACAACTGTTAAAGTAAACTTTATATAAACTCCTCTTTTAATTCAGAATATAAGCATACCATAGGTGTCTTGTACCTTACTTGAGGTCCTATATTTTTATATATGTTGTAGCTATTTGTCCTATACCCTTGTTTATTTATAATGGGCAGTTATGCCTTTAGAGCCAAAATTAATTTTAATTCCCTCTTACCTTTAGCATTTAAGCATATCCTAGGCATCTTGTACCTGGACTTTACATTGATAGTGGCTACTTTTTGGCTTGTTCATTTTTCTAGAGACTGGACATTTATGCCTTTATAGCTGAACTTTATATAAACTTTCTTGGCCTTAGCATATAAACACACTTACCATTAGCATTAAGTATATCCTTGGCATCTTGTACCTGGATTTTTACCTTGGTTTGGGCTACTTTTTGGCTTGCCTTCTTTTTGAAATGGGATGGACAGTTTTACTTTTAAAACATACAAATATACTTTTTGAGTTTTTAAGACTAAACTAGGTTGGCAAGTACTTGGACATCTTTAAGCCTCTTGTGTCTTTTTTTACATAGGCATGACCAACATTTTCCCCCATGAAAATATCTCATGTTTAAAAGGATAGAGCTGGAGCGGACAGGTTCTCTATAGGGAGAGCAACAGAACAATTAAATTTGAACACAGGGAACTTCCCAGAGACTCATACTCCAACCAAGGACTATTCATGGAGATAACCTAGAACCCCTGCACAGATGTAGCCCATGGCAGTGTCCAAGTGGGTTACCTAGTAATGGGAAGAGGGACTTCCTCTGATATAATCTGATTAGCCTGCTCTTTGATCACCTCCCCCTGAGGGTTGAGCAGCTTTATCAGGCCACAGTAGAGGACAATGCAGCCACTTTTGATGAGAACTGATAGACTAAGATCAGAAAGGAGAGAGAAGCTCCCCTATCAGTGGACTTGGGGAGTGGCATGCATTCAGAAAAGGGAGGGAGGGTGGAATCGGGAGGGGAGGATGGAGGGGCTTATGGGGGATACAAAATGAATAAAGTGTAATTAATAAAAAAATTTAAAAAAATCTTTTACCACACATTTGTTGTAAAAACAATAATAAAAAAAAACTCTGTGGGTTAAGATACATGTGTTGAATATATTTTTATACTTATTAGCTTTGAATTTAATATTTATGAGATTCACACAGTGAGAAACATGCTTGTTTGGAAATAAATAAAGAAATAGAATAAAAGTTATTACTACATTAAAAAAAGGTTAAGGCAGTTTCCAGAGGAGTGTGAAATTATCTCTTTTTAGATAAACCTAAAAATGACATGAATCCCAACTTTAAATCGATAAGGACATAACATCTATTAATAAGAAAAAAGAATTCACGTGGTAACCTTAGAAAAATTTTGTCATTTTGAATCTAAGAGTATCTCTTCAAATGGCTAAACAGCAGGAGTTGCCATTCTGGCTATTATTATGTAAACAAGTTTGATCCTGAACTCAGAGATCTGTCTGTTTTGCAATAAAGGCATGTGCCTTTACCAACTTGTTCATATATATATTCAAATCAGTATCACTGTAACTCAAAGCCTTTAAAAGAAAATCAAACAAAAAGATAAGAAAAATTTAAGGTCGGAGTCAGTTGTACCAATTTATGCTATAACAAACAAAGCTCAGTTGGTTATTTTTATTGATGTTTTAGTGAATTGGTGGACCCTTACCAAAAAGAGCTAACAAGTATCTTACAGCCAGAGAGCCTTGAATTTTAGCCGTTATTAATCTAATTATTCAGAAGAGTGCCCAATTTCTTCACTGTAACTTAGTATTCCAAACCTTGGGGTTTTCCCTCCCCCCATTTTCTCCTTCAACTATCTTGGAGAAGGTATGGAGAAGAACCAACATCATTAAACATATTGCAACCAGATCCATGACTATGACAGGCAAAATGAAGCCAAAAGAGATTAAAACACCCTCTGCCATGGCAATTTTTTTATTTTACATGCAATTTAGGCCAAACTCTGTCTAGAGGTCTATCTGCCTACACTTTCTTTCTTTCCTGCCATGGCTGTGGATCTGAGACAGTTGAACCAGCCACAGTATAAAGGAGCCATGCTTGTTTATCCTCAGATGAACTGTAGCACCAGCCAGTTTTGTCAAGTCTCAGGTCTGCCCACAGGAGGCTGTCTTTTGCTCCAGGGCATGTTTAAGAGTCTCTCTTAAAAATATACAATAATTTACCTGGGATTTTTTAGGTATTAATTTTTATTTATTTATTTATTTATTTTTTACTGGGAGCTTATTACCTCCACCACATTATGATAAAGCATGATTTAAAGGGTTTGGATACTTAGATTAGTTTGGTGCCATTTGTTGTAAGTGACTATTAATATTTACTATTGATGATTTATCTTCTGGTAAAACTGCTGTTAGTCCTAAACAGCTGTATAACCAAATCACTACATAGACACTGGGTTTATTTAGTTAACCTAAAATGCAATTCTGGGCAACAGTTACTTCTTCCTAAATCTCCAAGCCCTCATAGTTTCCTAACATTTCGAGTTTACCCATTATACTTGCTTTTTGTAAAATATTAGGTCCAGTCCATCTCAATGTAGTTCCAAGATCTGTCCTGCAGCTCTCTCTCCAAGCTCTCTCACCCTTTTCTCCCACTCTTCCCTTCTTTTCTGTTCTCTGGCTCCTCCCTTTGCACAACATTGTGGCTTGTTGTTTTATTTTGGCCTGTTATCATATTGCAATATCCAGAGAGAACCCAGAGGCTAGGGTTGTGAGGGAGAAATCAGCATTTGAGTGAACAAGGGTAAGGTGTATACATTTAAAAAAAATATTGTACCAACAGAAAAGGGTCCACCTGAAAGACAACCTGCCATATTACAACTCCAATAGGAATTATATTATTTAACAAGGCCATGCCACCTAAAACCTTCACAGGCATTCCCTCACTGGGGAGTAAACATGTAAATAGATGAGATTTGAGGGGACTTTGCAATTCAAATCACCAGGAAGTAGAAGAAGATAGTGGGACTTCTAGGCTAAATGAACATAGTTATTCTGATAATTTATCATATAATACAAAGATGAACATTCCAGACACTTTCTAGGTCTAAAGAAGAGGACTGACAATTTCCTTTGGGCAAAATATGGAATATTTCCATAATGGAGTATTATTCAGCTAAGAAAAAGACATCCTGATACTTTCAGGCAAATGGATGGAATCAGGAAATATAATCCTGGGTGAAGTGACTAAAATGTAGAAATAGAAATATGGTGTGTATTCACTAATTAGGAGGTCTCCTAATAGTGAGGGATAAAGTTTCAATAGGCCCTTAATTGTGACCAAATCAGTCTTCCCCAAGGGGAATGGGCGAAAGTGAAAAAAGTTGTGGGGCTAGGGCATACTAGAGAAATTTTAAAGCAACAAAGGCTCTTGTTATTAAAATGTGATGCTCTCTACCCTCAACTGATAGATCAATGCCATGTTCTTGTATCCAGAGATCCTTCCTTCTGCATTAAATGAAATGTATACAGAGACGCACAGTCCAATCTTATGCAGAGAGAGAACATAAAACACCCAGGTCTGAATGGGATTTCCCTATGAAATTCTTACCCTCCCCCCAGAGCTCTGGGAAGCCTGCAGGAAAGGAGGCAGGAAGAGTGTCCTAAGTAGAGGGAATTGAATACACAAGCAGAACAATGCCCAGAAAATCAGGCTTCAGGGGAAGATGATCCATCCAACCCTGATGAGACCTGATAAACTAGATAGAATGGGGAGAAGAACCTCCCCTATCAGGGAAATAGAGAAAGGGAATAGAGGTAGAAGAAGGAGGGTGGGTGGGACTGGAAGGAGAAGAAGGAGGGGGCAGCAGAGTGCATAGAAATTGACCAAATCATAATAAAGGAATACATAAGAAAAACTGTGATCAAAGTGATGAAGTATAGAGCTCTTCATTACTGATGTCTTATTCTTGGGAGTGGAGCCAGTGTGTAGTAAGGATGAATTCAGTTTTCTTTAAAGGACTTGTCACTCAGACTCTGATAATGTTCCAATGTGAATATCGCAAACATATATTGATGTACTTTAAAGAAAAAAAATTCAGTGTGACACATGGGTAGGAATTTGAACCTGGGAACAGTGGAAAAGAAGTGTAATGTATGGTTACATGAAATTCTCACATAAATAAAATAATATGTTGACAACTTTTACAATGACTTTTAACAAGAATAGATTCTACCAGTGGAAAGCAGAATTTGACTTTGTAAGGCATGCTTTCCAGGAACTAATTATATAGTAGAGAATCCTAGCCATGATCTAGTGATTGCTCAGCTATGTCAGACCCCATGAGCTCAGGTGGCACCTCTGAATAATCAGTCCTGGCACTAATACTAAGTTTAGAGGGTTTGTCTTGAGGACACACAGCTCCTTTTTCGTAGGCCTATATGACGGACCCACTTCTCTGTACTGAAGGCTCCATTTCAAATTTAAACCTCAGCAACAAGAGGATTCTTCAGTGACCCATGTTAGGACAGAGCTGCTGATTCAGCCAGGTCAGCCAAGGCAACCCTGCTAACAGAGGATTTGCAACACTAGTGTTTAACAACACCAGCTGTCAAAAAATGTCTTGCCTTCAATTCTCCTTTTACACTAAACTATCACTCTCTGTTTAAGCCAAACCATTTCTAGGAATTGTGAGGTTTGCTTCTCTTTTTCCTGTTCTTAAAGATTTTTATATTAATAAAAATGTGAAGGTACATTTAGTGAGTATGTGAGCAACTGCTCAGTTCTTAGGCACAACCTAGAAAATATCAGAACCAAGACCATATTAGAAGGCCACCTAGTCATTCAGTACATTCCCCTTAATCCCACATCATTTTGAAGCCTCCATACATAAGAAACTGTTCAATAAAATAAAGAATAAAGTTTCATTTCCTACCTGACATTTTTATAGAGGTAAACACAAGTGAAGATGTAGGATTTGAATAAAGGAATGATATAAAGGCTTCTGGGTTTCACAACAAAAGTCACATGTGCCCAGGAGCAGAGATACTGGACACTGAGGAAAGTTTGTTTACTCATTTCCATGGAAACCTCAAGATTCTCTCAGGTGTTGAATGGCTGAGCAGGAAAATGAAGTCATGAAACAAGTTAAAGCCAGTAAGGGTTTTAGGAGCCAGTTATTAAAAGGGCATTGTGGACAGCCTGATTGAGAGAAAGGTCCAGCAGCCCTTTCAGTCCAGTGCCTCAATCTGGGCAGCTGAAAGCACATAACCCAGAGATGACAGTTCATGTGTCCAAGACTCTTAGTTCAGGAAAAGTGTCACATATTTCTTTCAAGTGGTCATTAATAAAGTCACATGTCCTTGACATGTAACTTTTACATCATCACAAATTCCATTATTTTTGTTAAATGCACAAACATGTCCTCTGTCATGAATATATTTACAGGAAAAATGCTCCCTGACAAAGGCAACACTTTGAACATTAGGGCATTAAATTGGTACCTTGGTTATATTTTTACAGAGACCATCCAGGATGTCATGTCAACAAGCAGTCAGTTATCATTTTGTAGTCCTTCAGCAGAACTGAAAGGTTTTCATACTGAACCACAAGATTCAGTCAGTGAAAGGAAAACTGAAAGGGACAGAGAGAGAAAGAGCTCCAGAAACAGATTCAGAAATAGAGAGACCAATGTCTACAGAAACAAAGATACAAAGTGACAGCTACCTAGATACAGAGACTCCATTTTTTGGTCACTTTCATTGGCATATTAACCTCAAAGTAGGCTCTCCAATAATATATCTCCAAAAGGAATTATATTTTTTAACATTTTTTATTTTAATGTTTATCAATTACACTTTATTCACTTTGTATACCACTATAACCTCTTCCCTCCCAATCTTTGATAGACAAGTCCTTTCTCCTTGTCCACTGATAGGGAAGTACTTCCTCTCCGTCCTTCTCATCTTAGTCTATCAGACTGATTTGGTCACAATAGATGGCCTTTTGGAACTTTATTCCCCATTATTAGGAGACTTCCCAATAAGTAAAAACAAACCATATTTGAATTTCTATTTTAGTTACTTCACAAAGAATGATATTCCTGGTTCCATCCATGTGCTTGAAAGTACCATGATGTCATTTTCTTAGCTGAATAATACTCCATTGCAGAAGTATTCCATTTTTTTTCTAAAGGAGATTGTCAGTTCTGTTCTTTAGTCCTCAGAAATTTCAAGGACTTTAATCATGGTATTGAATGATAAACTATCAGGATAACTATCTTCTTTTAGCCTAGAAGTCCCTCCTTCTTCTACTTCCTAGTGATTTTAATTGCAATGTTCCCTTGAAGCTCATCTATTTCCATGAGGAGTCTCCAGTGAGGAAATGTCTAGGATGGGTTAGGAGCTATGGCCTTGTTAGATTATATAATTTCTTTTGTTTCCCTAATATTTTTCTCAGCTCTTTTATCTTTGTATACAAGAGGGCTACTGATTTTTTTAAGTTAATTTTGTGTCCAGACACATTTACAAAGTTGTTTATTAGGTGTAAAATTCCCTGGTAAAATTTTGGTGTTCAGTCTGGTACATTATCATATAATCTGCAAATAATGATGCTTTGAGTTGTTCATTTCACATTTCTATTCCTTTGATCTGCTTCAATTGTCTTTTTCTCTAGCAAGGAATTCCAGAGATGTTGGGTATGGAGAGAGTGGGCAGCCTCAATGGCATTGCTTAAAGTATCTCTCAGTTTAGTTGGATGTTGCCTATAGCCTTGCTGTATATTCCCTTTACTATATTTAGATATGTGCCTTGTATCTCTGATTTCTATAATACGTTAAACATTAATGGATATTAGATTTTCACAAATGCTTTTTCAGGATCTAAAGAGATTGTCATGTGTTATTTTTATTTCAGTTTGTTAATATGATGGATAACACTGATGGCTTTCCATATATTGTACTGTACCACCCCTGCATACCTGGGATGAAGCCTGCTTGGTCATAGTGGATGATATCTTTGATGTGTTCCTGTATTTGGTAAAAGACATAAAGAGACTTGTATGAAGAAAATTTAAAGAATGTAGAAAAGACTTAGACACAGATATAAGACGTTGAAAAGATCTTCCATGCTCCTGGCTTGGCAGGTTTAACAGAGTAAAAATAGCCAAAATCAATCCATAGATTCAATGCAGTCCCCATCAAATTACCAACACAATTTTTTACAGACCTCAAAAGAAAAATTCTCAATTTTATATGGAAAAACAAAAAACCCAGAATTTCCAAAACAATACTCTACAATTAAATATCTTCTGGAGGTATTTCCATCCCTGTTTTCAAGCTGTACTATAGAGCAACAGTAATAAAAACTGCCTGGGATGGGCATAAAAACAGAATAGTGGATCAATAGAACCGAAGAGAATAACCACACACTATGGACAGCTGATTTTTTACAAAGATGCCAAAAGCATATAATTGAAAAAAAAAATAGTATCTTCAACAAATGATGCTGGTCTAACTGGATGTGTGAATGTAGAAACATGCAAATAGATCCATACTTATCATCCTGCAAAAAAACTAAAGTCCAAGTGGATCAAAGGCCTCAACATAAAATCAGACACATTAAATCACTTAGAAGAAAAATTGGGAAGAGCCTTGAACTTTTTGGCACAGGAGACAACTTCCTGAAGAGAACACCAACAGCACAGGATCTAAGAACAAAAATCAGTAAATGTGTGTGGGGGGGCAAGATGGTGGCGCCAGGAGAACATTGTGTCTGAGAAGCAAGACATCACACTCAGTGCAGTGACCAGGAGACTGAACTCTGGGCCCTCAAACAATCGTGTTTCCCAGGTGAGGGGAGGCTCCCATGGCATGGGAATTGGTCCAGTCCACTCTTGGGCTGCACAGCCAGAACCTGGAACAGAACCCAGGTAATGCAGGCTTTGGGTCTCTGGGCTGGTGCCACAAGACTGTATGTCCTGATCACTTTCCCAGGCTGATTGGCGGGCACAAGGATGCCAGAGACTGGGAGCCCCAGTCGCAAAAAAAAAAAAAAAAAAAAAAAAAAAATCCCACGGGGAAGGAAAGTTACAAGACTGATCACAGGTCACCCAGTCTTTCCCTGGAAGGTCTCGCTGAATGCGAGTACCCGCTGCCATCACAACTGAGCTCCCGCCACACAAGAAGAGAGCAGCTGCACACTCAGCTCAATCTCTACTCACTCTTGGGAGGAGGCAGGAGGCGTCCAGGAGAATCTGCCACAGATCATATTGTCTGTACCCTAACCTGAGATTGGGGCTGAGAAAACCCAATCCTTTCGGGCACTCCCCCAAACACTGCCAAAACCCTGCCGTGGGTGAGCAGAAGGATAAAGAGGCACACAGCAGCTTCACAGTGCCAGAACTCCAGTGCTGCCAGCTGCTCCTAGCAACCAAACTTCAGCTCAGGATCTGGGACTGTGGTCATTCTACACATCCTGAGATTCTCCTGTGTCCAGCACAATAAGGTCTAGCAGCAAGTTCTATCAAAGGCGCCCCCCCTCCCTGACCCTTGCAGAGAAACCGCAGCTCAGGATCAGACTGAGAAGCCCCAACCCCTTCTGGCACTCCCCTGAGAGCACCTCCATAAGCTTGCCCTAGCGGAGGGGAAGGTCAGAGGGGAGGGACAGAGAGGCAGTCTGCCAAGGACACAGCACCCTCTCTCCAGCTCACCCAGTGGACCCTAGCAGAGAAACCTAAGCTCTGGATCTGAGGACACTCAACCCTACCTGGTACTCTCTCAGGATCAGGAAACATAGGTTTTACCGCCAGGCTGCTTCTGGCAGAGAGATCTGGGCCTTGGATCTGGGATTGAGAACACTCAACCTAACTCTTTCCCGTGCCACCCCTGGAGCAGTCAACATAACCCCTCCTGGCAGAGTGAAAGGAAAAAGAGGCAGCACACAGGAAAGGTGGACACCGTGTCCTGCGGCCACAGTGTCACAGACCTGACTGTTAGCCTACCCATGCACTTCCCACAGCAGAACCAAATCAGAGATTAGTGAGCAAGGGGAACCCCTGAGCATTTCAACTGGTCCTGCAAGAGAGTGAGTGAGCCTTCTAGGGAGAGTTTGCCCCAGACCCAGGGCCTCTCCACAGAAGCAACCAGATGAGATCAATGCCACCCACACCGCTAGTGTGGGCATCATAGGGATTCTTGGGATAGCGACCCCAACAATAAAGCCTCTGTCTTGTGGGTCCACCAGTGTAATCCAGGCAAACAATCCCTGGATCTCAGACAGAACTGAGTAATAGTGGCTTGCAGGCCACTGCAATAGTAAAAGAATCCACACATGCACACTGCGCCCTCTAAAAGCTCACACGAATAGCTCCAGCATCACATTCCTTACTTAGGCAAAACTGAAACCACAGTGCACACTCCCAAACCAGTGAACCTCTCTCATCTTCCTGAAAAAGCAGTCCAGAAAACAGAAAGAGACTATCATAGCCTGAACTACAATCTCCAGGAACAAACAGTGAGGATTATAAATAACCAGATGGCTAGAGGCAGACATAAGAAAACTCTCAACAAAAATCAGGTCATAATGACCTCACTAGCAACCCCACAAAAAATGGACACATCAATTCACTAGACATACAAGAAAACTACCTCAAAACTATGTTTCTCCAGCTAATAGAGGCCCATAAAGATGAAATGAACAAAGCCCTCAGAGAAATAGCCAAAGAAATCCAGACTACCAAGAGGAAACAAATCATGCTCTCAGAGAAATGACCAAGAAAATTGAGGCAAACAAAGAAGAAATGCACAAAGATCTCAAAGAAATGTCCACACAAATGAAGGCAAATAAAGAAGAAATAAACAAAGCTCTCATAGAAATACAGGCTATTATACCCAAAAAAGTAAAGGCACAATTAGTGATACCTAGAGAGGAAACGGACAAAAAAAAATAGAAGCTGCCATTGAAAAGCAGGACTCCACATTCAAACAGATGAAGGAAATGGTGCAAGACATGAAAACAGAATTAAATCGATAAAGAAAACACAAATAGAGAAAAACCAAGAGCTGGAGAACATAGAGAAAAGATCAGGAACTACAAAGGTAAGCATCACCAACAGAATATAAGAGATGGAAGAAAGAATCTCAGGAGCCAAAGATACAGTTGCAGAAATTGACATGTCTCTCAAAGAAAAAAAAAAACATCAGAAAAGTTCAAAACACAAAACATCCAAGAAATCAAGGACAACATGAAAAAATAAAACCTAAGAATAATAGGAGTAGAAGAAAAAGAAGAAATCAGGCTCAAAGGTCAGGAAAATATTTTCAAGAAAATTATAGAAGAAAACTTTCCCAACTTAAAGAAGGAGATGGCCAAAAACATACAAGAGGCCTACAGAACACCAAGTAGACTAGACCAGAAAAGAAACTCTTCATGTCACATCATAGTCAAAACACTGAACCTACAAAACAAAGAAAAAGTTCTAAAAGCAGCAAGGGAAAAAAGGCCAAGTAATACATGAAGGTAGACCTATCGAGAATCACACCAGACTTCTCAACAGAAACTATGAAAGCCAGAAGGGCCTGGATAGAAATCATACAGTCCTTAAGGGACCACAGATTCCAACCCAGACTACTATAACCAGCAAACGAACAAACAACAACAACAACAACAACAAAAAAAAGAATACAAACAATGAAACTCAGTGACACCACCAACCCCACATTTAAAGTAAGTAACAATTGTTGGTCACTAGTCTCTATCAACATCAACTGACTCAACTCCCCAATAAAAAGACACAGACTAACAGAATGGTTGCGGAAACAGGATTCAACATTCAGTTGCATCCAAGAAACAAACCTATGCAATAAAGATAAACACTATCTCAGAGTAAAGGGCTGGAAAAATGTTTTTCAAGAAAATGGTTCCAGAAAACAAGCTGGAGTAGCCATCCTAATATCTAATAAAATAGACTTTCAACCCAAGTTAATCAAAAAAGATAAGGAGGGCCACTGTATTCTCATCAAAGGAAAAATCCACCAAGAGGACATCACAATTTTGAGTATCTATGCCCCAAATACAAGAGCACCTACATTCATAAATGAAACAATATTAAAGCTTAAATCACACATTGATCCTAATACCTTAATAATGGGAGACTTCAACACTCCACTCTCACCAAGGGATAGCTCAACTAGACAGAAAACATATAGGGAAATAAAAACACGTACAGAGACCCCAAATCAAATGGACCTAATAGACGTCTACAGATCTTTTCATCCAAACTCAAAAGATTATACCTTCTTTTCAGCATCGCATAGAACCTTCTACAAAATAGACCATATAGTCGGTCATAAAGCAAGCCTCAACAGATACAAAAAGATTGAAATAATCCCTTGTATTCTATCTGACCACCATGGACTAAAGCTGGACCTCAACAACAACAGAAATAACAAAAAGCCCACACACACATAGAAACTGAATAACTTGTTACTCAATGACAGCTGGGTTAAAGAAGAAATAAAGAAAGAAATTAAAAACTTTCTAGAATTCAATAAAAATGAAATTACAACACACCCAAATTTATGGGACACATCGAAAGCAGTGCTCAGGGGAAAATTTATAGCACTAAGTGCCTGCAAGAAGAAATTCGTAACATCACATACAAAAAACTTAATGGCCCAACTGAAAACCCTAGAAAAAAAAGAAGCAGATACACCCAAGAGGAGCAGACAGCTAGAAATAATCACCTCAGGACTGATATCAATCAATTCAAATAAAACTATTCAAAGAATCAATGAAACAAAAAGCTGGTTCTTTGAGAAAGTCAACAAGATAGACAAACCCTAAGCCAAACTAATTAAAAAGCAAAGAGAATCTATCCAAATCAACAAAATCAGAGATGAAAAGGGTGACATAACTACAGACACTGAGTAAATTCAACAATCATTAGGTCATACTACAAAAGCCTATATGCAACAAAATTTGAAAACCTAAAAGACAGCATCTTCAAGAAATGCA
Source organism: Meriones unguiculatus (assembly GCF_030254825.1). NCBI lineage: Eukaryota > Metazoa > Chordata > Mammalia > Rodentia > Muridae > Meriones > Meriones unguiculatus. Next base: position 1,083,648 of record NW_026843711.1, on the reverse strand, counting down.
CAGTTTTCTTGATAGGTTCCATCTTCCAACATTAAGTCAAGACCAGGTAGAAAGATTGAATAGCCCTATATCCCCCAAGTTTGAAGCAGTTATTTACAGTCTCCCCTCCAAAAAAAGCCCTGGGCCAGATGGTTTCAGCACAGAATTCTACCAGAACTTCAAAGAAGTGCTAACACCAAATCTCCTCAAACTATTCCACGAAATAGAAACAGAAGGTACATTACCGAACTCATTCTATGAATTGACAGTCACCCTGATACCTAAACCACACAAAGACCCAACAACAACAACAAAAGAACTTCAGACCTATCTCTCTTATGAACATTGATGCAAAAATACTCAATAAAATACTTGCAAACCGAATCCAAGAACACATCAAAGATATCATCCACCATGACCAAGTAGGCTTCATCCCAGGAATGCAAGGATGGTTCAACATATGGAAATCCATCAATGTAATCCACCACATAAACAAACTGAAGGAAAAAAAAAAAACATATGATCATCTCCTTAGATGCTGAAAAAGCATTTGACAAAGTCCAGCAACCATTCATGTTTAAAGTCGGAGAGATCAGGGATGCAGGCGCATATCTAAACATAGTAAAGGCAATATACAGCAAGCCTATAGCCAACATCAAACTCAATGGAGAGAAACTTAAATCAATCCCACTGAAATCAGGGACAAGACAAGGCTGCTCATTGTCTCCATATCTCTTCAACATAGTACTTGAAGTCCTAGCCAGAGCAATAAGACAACTAGAGGAGATCAAGGGGATACAAATCAGAAAGGAAGAGGTCAAAGTGTCACTATTCAAAGATGATATGATAGTATATATGAGCTACCCCAAAAATTCAACCAGAGAACTCCTGCATCTGATAAATACCTTCAGCAAACTGGCTGGATACAAAATCAACTAAAAAAAAAAATCAGAAGTCCTCCTGTATACCAAAGACAAAAGGGCTGAGAAAGAAATTAGGGAAACAACACCCTTCATAATAGCCACTAATAATATAAAGTACCTTGAGGTGACACTAGCCAAGCAAGTGAAAAACCTGTCTTAGAAAAACTTCAAGTCTCTGAAGAATGAAATAGAAGAAGATCTCAGAAGATGGAAAGATCTCCCTTGCTCATGGATTGGTAGGATTAGCATTGTGAAAATGGCCATCCTGCCAAAAGCAATCTACAGATTCAATGCAATTCCCATCAAAATACCAACTGAATTCTTTACAGACCTTCAAAAAAGATTCTTAGCTTCATATGGAGAAACAAAAAACCCAGAATCTCCAAATCAGTTCTGTACAACAACAGAACATCTGGAGGTATCTCCAGCCCTGAACTCAAGTTTTACTACAGAGTAGTAGTAAAAAAAATTGCACGGTATTGGCATAAAAAAAGAAAGGAGGAACAATGGAAACAAATAGAAGACCCAGAAATAAACTCACACACTTATGAATACTCCATTTTTGACAAAGAAGCCAAAACCATTCAATTTAAAAAAGACAGCATCTTCAACAAATGGTGCTGGTCCGACTGGATGTCCACATGCAGAAAAATGAAAATAGATCTATATATATCACCCTGAACAAAACTAATGTCCAAGTGGATCAAAGACCTCATCATACAACTAGATACTCTAAATCTGTTAGAAGAAAAAGCAGGGAACAGCCTAGACCTCATTGGCACAGGAGACAACTTCCTGAACAGAACACCATTAGCACAGGCTCTAAGAGCAACAATCAATAAATGGGACCTCATGAAACTGAAAAGCTTCTGTAAAGCAAAGGACACTGTCATCAAAACAAAACAACTGCCTACAGATTGGGAAAGAATCTTCACTAACCCTTTATCGGACAGAGGACTAATATCCAGTATGTACAAAGAACTAAAGAAGCTGAAAAGCAGCAAACCAAGTAATCCACTTAAAAAATGGGGAATAGAGCTAAACAGAGAATTTTCTGTAGAAGAATATCAAATGGCAAAGAAATACTTGAAGAAATGCTCAACCTCATTAGCCATCAGGGAAATGCAAATCAAAATGACCCTGAGATATCACCTTACACCCATCAGAACGGTCAAGATGAAAAACTCAAGTGACAACACATGCCGGAGAGGTTGTGAAGAGGGGGAACCATTCTCCACTGCTTGTTGGGAATGTATTCTTGTACCACTGCTGGTGGGAATGTAACCTTGTACAATCACTCTGGAAATCAATCTGGTACTTTATCAGACAACTACGAATAGAGCTTCCTCTAAATCCAGCTATTCCACTCATAGGCATATATCCAAAAGATTCTCAAGTACACAATAATGACATTTGCTCAACCATGTTTGTAGCAGTTTTATTTGTAATAGCCAGAACCTGGAAACAACCCAGATGCCCCACAACTGAAGAATGGATACAGAAATTGTAGAACATCTACACAATGAAATATTATTCAGCAATAAAAAACAAGGAAGTTATGAAAGTTTCTAGTAAATGTTGGGAACTGAAAGTGAGCTATCCCAGAAAGAGACAGACACCCATCGTATATACTCATTCATATAGAGATATGATATAGGATAAACCTAGTAAAATCTGTACACCTAAAAATTAATCAAGAGGGAGGACTCTGGCTAAAATGCTCAATTCCCATCCAGAAAGGGCAAGAGTATGGACATCAGAAGAAGAAGAAAACAGGGAACATGTTAGGATCTGCCACAGTGGACCTCTCAAAGTGTCACCATGGCAGACTATCAAAGTAGATGCTGAAACTTATGCAAACTCTTAGGCAGAGTGCATGGAATATAATGAAAGAATTTGGAAATAGTATGATCTGGAGAAGACAGGAACTCCACAGGAGAGCAACAGAACCAAAAAATCTGAGGACAGGGATCTTTCCTGAGACTCATACTCCAACCAAGTACCATGGATGGAGATAACTTATATCTTCTGCACAGATGTACCCCATGGCAGTTCACTGTCCAAGGTGGTTTCATAGTAATGGGAACAGGGACTAACTCTGACATGAAGTGTTTAGCCTACCCTTTGAAAACCACACTGTGATGTGGGAGTAGCCTTATCAGGCCACAGAGGAAGACAAGGCAGCCACTCCTGATGAGATCTTATAGAGTAGCATGGGAATGAAAGAGTAGAAGACCTCCCCTATCAGTGGATATGGGGAAGGGCATGAGTAGACAAGAAGGAGGGATGGTAGGTTTAGAAAGGGAGGATGGAGGGGTTGATGGGAGGATACAAATTGAATAAAGTGTAATTAATAAAAATTAAAATGAAAAAATATTAAAAACATATAATCCTTTTGAGGTTATATTATAGGATGCTGTGCCTGGAGGTGGATATGCCAATAAAAGTGAACAAACCAAATGGAATGGAATCTCTGTCTCTTGGTCTAGGTCATTTTATATCATTGTTTCTTTTGGAGTAGGTCTTAATATTTCTGAATGTCTTTCTCTAGCTCTTTCACTTTTTGTCTCTCTCTGCCTCCATCTCTCTGTCTGCCACTTGTGATTCAGTATGAAAAGCTCTCATTTCTGGTGAAGAACTACACCAAGATGACTGCTTGCCAATGTGACATCTTGGATGGTCTCTAAAAATATAAGCAAGTGAGAGACCAAAAGATTAATTTTTAGCAGCTATTATTAATTAAACCCTGAATTAGTCTAGTCATGCCCTGAGGGGAAGGACCACATTACTGCATTCTTTCCCCACCCACTAGAGATGCAGTTGCTAGGAAATTGGCCCATCCCCCCAGAGAGGCGCACCAGGTCATTATGGTCTGGGGACCTTCCTGAAGCCAATCAATTCAATATATAGTTCTTTGACCAATAGATGCTTACCAGGCAGGAATTGCCCCTGCCTTGAGCATGCTGGGATAGATCATAATCTTTAAGTCACCCAACTAACCTGGGCAGTGCTCGCTCAGCTCTCACTGCTTAGGCAGTGGGGGGTGTGGGCCCAAGCTGCAGCTTGCAATTTACAATAAAAAGAACCTCATGTATTTACAGCAGAGTCTGTTTATTCCTGGTCTTTTGGGGTTCGTGAAATGGGCAGAACATTTTGGGGGCTTGTCCGTGATGCCAACATTCCAGGAACCTGACCCAGAGGTTTTTATGCTGGCAGTCAGTGTCTAAATGTTTCTGTGCACTGTCTGTGTGTGCACTACTTTCTGTACTCTATTCTGAAAATTCCTCAGGTCTTGGGGTGTCAGTATTTGGGGTGCAAGGCGTGATCAATGTGGGAGCACTGGTGGTCACAGCTGCTGAAGTTCAGGGGGATGCCTCTGGCTTCATCAGTATATCAGTATTTCAGTGGGTAATCTGTCTAGTGTTTTGTTTTGTTTTGTTTTGTTTTGTTTTGTTTTTGTATGTCTGTTGGGAGTGAAATTGTTAGACCTTTGCCAAACACATTTTGAATATGGCAGAGCACAGTGACTTTGTCCAATTTGTCAAATACTGTGACCTTGTACTCACGGCTCCAGGTAGGGCATTGTCATTTCTCCACACTGTAAGCTCTGGAAGGCCTGCTCTCACAGGCCCAGACAGCCTGGTCCAAGTGAGCACGACTAGGTTTCTCCTGGGGCCATAGCCCACTCTCAGTGTTGCCTGGGACAACAGGACAAATGCCTGCTGCACCCACTTGGGTGTAGCAGCAGGAGGAATCAACATGTTAGGCCTGCCTCAGAAGAATCAGTTTTGGTCCTGACAAATTTGGCCAGCTAGTGAATGTTTTCTTTTGTCTCAATGTCTGTGCTCTATTTCTTTGTTTTTGTATGTATGGCCATCATGTTCTTCTTTGTCTAATCTTATGCTCTGTAGGTCATCGTTAATACGATAAAAAAAATGATTGGGTATATTTAAAGGTTAAATTCAAAGTTGTTTAAAATGTTTATATGTGTCTATGTTTTTATGAGGTTTATAAACGCACATGTTTAAAGGCAACAATATAGGTGCCAAGTGGTATGACTCTGCCATCTTAAAATACTAAGCCTCTTAAAATGTAATGTGACCTGTGACTGCCATCTTGTTAGTCACATGTTCCTTTCTAGATTAAAGGGATGGGTTATTTTAAATTGGTATTGGCTGTAGAGATTGGATTGTTTTCACTGGTGAACTATGGCTTTAAAATCTGGTTTTGACTTTTAAAATTATGGTTATGCTTTGTGACTTCTCTTCTACAAAAGGGGTACTTTATTTTGATATTGCAAAAATAGGTTTTAGAAAATAAGTTTAAGGTTATAAAAAGTTTGAAATTTATCAGGCATTTGGGTATGGCAATGATCTTGGGTAGACTAACAGAAAATTTGAAAGTTTTTCGATCCTTTGGGGGAGAACAAAACACTTTGATATTTATTTATTTTACTAAATGAAACTAAGACATATGGTTTGCACTAATTGAGAAAATTTCAGTATTCAATGAATCCTGTGGAGAGCTGTTTGCTTCTTAACCTGATTGATTTATGGAAAAACATGTTACCACCCTGGACTTCACCTTGCCTCAGAAAAAAGAGGAAGTTTCACCAAGTTCCTTAAAACCTGTTCTAAATTCCTTAGAGTTTGTTTATGTGATCTTGGACTACCATATCTGCTACAGGGAAGTAATTTTGGGGAAAAAATGGCAGTTTCAGAACTTCTTTTTGTATTAATGTAACTTGTTTATGCTTTGCCTATAAAAAGCAAATTGTGGATACTGAGCTCCAGCAGGATCATGTCAGGATGAAAAGGATTTTGATGAGAGTTTTTATGTTGTCTGAAAAACAAGGGAGAGAGCAAGAGATACTTTAAAAAATAGCTTGTCTAAAATAAGAATGTCTGGTTAAGCCAGAAGAATGAAGCTAGGAACCTGAAGGCATATAGAATGTTGCAGAAGGTTAGTGAATGTCTTATAAAAAGTCAGAGAGTTAATATGATTTGAGAAAGAACTGTATTTAAAAATATGTTATAATTCATTTAAAAGGCTGATATTCTTCATTGCAAAATGTTTTTTTAAGGGGGAAGAATTCTGGCTGATAGTTTTGTTCTGGCCAGAATAGTTTGTACAGTTTAAAATTATTCTGTACTGTTCTATTATGCAGTTGGTTCTAAAACTTATTTGATCACTATGTTAGAACTTTTTGTTGTGGGGGATTGTGGATACTCCACAGTGTTTGCTGTATCATCAGCAGCACCTAATGGCTATGTTTGGCATTGTCAGTTGCAGCCTGTGCTAACATATTGCTAGCCACCATGATGGTTCAGGGATAGAAAGGATAGAGCTGTAGGTTTGCTGTGAGCCTTGTGGGTCTATCATTTATATTCAAGCCTCTAATTAGTGCTAAGTGCAAAGCTTTTTCTATTCAGTTTTAATGCAAGTGGTAGGATCAGCAAGATTTGCTAGCCTCTCTATGAACTGCATCTGATTAAAAGGTTTGCGTTAATTTTAGTTCAGAAAGAGCAAATCTAAAGTTATGCTAAATACTGCAGTTGAGCCTTACCTAGTCTCTTTGTTTAAGTTTTCTTAAGGTTAAACCTAGGCTACTTAAAATATAGTTCTAAAACATGCCTCTTAGAAATATACCAAAATTGGAGAATATAGCATTCTATTTTATAGGACACAGTTTAGAGCAGATGATAAAGACAAAGAGTAATTGAGATATGCTGACCCTCAAGCTGGTCAGAGATCTGATGAATAAGCATTTTAACACGTGTAAGCTTATTTTGACAGAGTCTCAAATTCCTGGCAGTATCTCCCCCAAGGTCTCCGAGAAAATTTGGGCATCACAGATGATGGTGACTCCAGATTGTGGTATGGTAACCACTTTGCAATACTGCCTCAACTGGTCCATTACTAGGGCCCAGCCTAAACTGTGGACAAAGCCGTGGACATCTGGAGAGCTATAGTTTCACAATGTGAGAGGTAAGGTGTGGTCAATCTCTCATGTTCCTCTTTCTACAGAAGCAGTCTCTCATTGTGCCTGGCTGGACCGCCTCTGCTCATGATGCTGTGAGACCACAGGAGCCAGAGACACTGCCTAGGTGATGGGCTAACTAGTCATCTCTGTCATTTTGATTGGCACATGGAATGGTATATTTATTTATCTTATACTTTCCCCTTCTCAGGTCTCTGATCACCTTGACAGCTATGCTAAGCTAATCGTAGCTTTGCAGCTAAAGAACAGACAATTAAATCCACTGTTAACTCATTGGTCAGTTCATTAGCTAGTTAAAACTTTTTGTTACTAGATCTCTTATTTAGAAAAACAAACCAACAAACAAAAATACAGGTTTACCTTGCTCACCAGATTCATGTTAGTTGCCTCTGTCTTAAAATATAAAAATAGATGAAAAATATGAAGCTTATATAGGGTCTGAGGATATAGGAGTTTAGGTTTTAAAAATCTAGAGAATGTTGTTATTTGGTTTGGGAAAATGTTTCAGGGTTAATAATGCAAAAAAAGATTAGAGAGTCTTAAATAAATGATGTAAGGCATATAAATATAACTTATAATGATGTAAAAATATTTTACAGCATATTAAAAATCGCAGATACTTTAGATTTCTCTTTCCTCTTTGCTACTGTTGTGCTTATGTTACAAAAATTCCAGAAGTTCAGAGTTTTGGCATTGATCAATAGAGTTCTAATAAGTTGATGGAGCCCTGACTGCTTATTTATTCAGTCACCAGCTTGAGATTTTAACTTCCTTTGGTTGTCTTCTGGAGATGGACTGAAAGGTGCTTCTCATCACATTAAAAACATCTGTTTAATGTGTATATCTGACCCAAAGCCATAGCCTTTACTATAGTATTCTTTTTTTTCCATAATTTTATTTTTCTCATTAGTTACATTTTGTTAATTCTGTATCCCAGTTGTATCCCTCATTCCCTCCCCAATCCCACCCTCCCTCCCTCATCTCCTCCCTGCCCCTTTCCAAGTCCACTAATAGGGGAGGACCCTCCTCCCCTTTCATATGACTCACTTTTGTCAAGTATTTTCCGGACTGGCTGCAAAGTCCTCCTCTGTGGCCTAACAGTATTGCTCCTCCCTTGGGAGGTGGGGAGGTCAAAGAGCCAGTCATTGAGTTCCTGTTAGAAATAGTCCTTGTTCCCCTTACTATGGGAAACCAATTGATTACTGAGCTATCACGGGTCACATCCAAGCAGAGGTTCTAGGTTTTATCCTCTCATGGACTTTGGTTGCGTGTCCATCTCAGAAAAAATACCTGTGCCCAGATATGTTTGGTTCTTGTGGAGCTCCTATCCTTTCCACTTCAAACTTCCCTTCTTTCATATGATTCCCTGCACTCTGCCGAAAAATGAAAATAGATCCACATTCATCACCCTGCACAAAACTAAAGTCCAAGTGTATCAAAGACCTCAACATAAAACCAGATACGCTAAATCTGTTAGAAGAAAAAGTAGGGAACTCATTTGCACAGGAGACAACTTCCTGAACAGAACTACAACAGCACAGGCTTTAAGAGCAACAATCAATAAATGGGACCTCATGAAACTGAAAAGCTTCTGTAAAGCAAAGGACACCGTCATCAAAACAAAACGACTGCCTACAGATTGGGAAAGAATCTTCACCAACCCTCTATCTAACAGAGGGCTAATATCCAGTATATATAAAGAACTAAAGAAGCTGAAAAGCAGCAAAACAAGTAATCCACTTAAAAAATGGGGAACGGAGCTAAACAGAGAATTCTCTGTAGAGGAATATAGAATGGCAGAGAGACACTTAAAGAAATGCTCAACCTCGTTAGCCATTAGGGAAATGCAAATCAAAACAACCCTAAGATTTCACCTTACACCCATCACAATGGCCAAGATGAAAAACACAAATGACAACACATGTTGGAGAGGTTGTGGAGAAAGAGGAACCCTCCTCCATTGCTGGTGGGAATGTAATCTTGTACAACCACTTTGGAAGTCAATCTGGCGCTTTCTCAGACAATTAGGAATAGCGCTTCCTCAAGACCCAGCTATACCACTGTTAGGCATATACCCAAAATTTGCTCAAGTACACAATAAGGACATTTGCTCAACCATGTTTGTAGCAGCTTTATTTGTAATATCCAGAACCTGGAAACAACCCAGATGTCCATCAATGGAGGAATGGGTACAGAAATTGTGGTATTTCTACACAATGGAATACTACTCAGCAATCAAAAAGGAGGAAATCATGAAATTTGCAGGCAAATGGTGGGATCTAGAAAAGATCATTCTGAGTGAAGTATCCCAGAAGGAGAAAGACAAACATGGAATATACTCGCTTATAGAGACCTAAAAGATAGGATAAACAAAATGAAATCTATACACGTAAAGAAGATAATCAAGAAAGCAGACATGGGGTATGATGATCTATCTTCATTTAGAAAGACAAATGGGATATGCATTGAACGTATGACAGGAGTCTACCGCAGAAAGCATCTGAAAGACTCTACCTAGCAGTGCTCCAAAATAGATACTAAGACTTACTATAGTATTCTTAATATCTGCCATTTCTGAGGTAGACTTTGACACAGGAATATCTGAAACCTATTTCTTATAGTTACTTTATAAACAAATATCCAAGTATCCAAGGTTTGGCACTAAAGCCAGGAATGCATTTCTGCCTAACTTTCCAGTGTGAACATAGAGATGGGGCTAAAAGTGGATGCTGAATGTATGAAAAATGGCCAGGCTCCATTCATGGCTGATTACCAACACCTATGCCCAGAGAAGAAATGTTACTTTGGACACACTTAAGTTGTTTATAAAAGTTATAAAACAAACAGCTAACTGCTACTCATTCAGTGGGATTCAGTTTCACCTGTTACTCTCAAAATGTCATTATATAATCGATTTGCGATTTGCTGATATGTTACTTTTCTGAGTGTTTTTTTTTTTTAATATATATTTCCTTTTGTATGCCAAAAAAAAAAAATGTATGAGTTTCAGGATGTGGCCTGGATCTGGCATAGCTCAAAAGATCACACATGAGGTTTTCCCTGGTCTTTCCCATTTAATAGACACATTTTAACTTCTGTCACCAGTCTGAATTTGTTTCAGCATATTTTCACATGTTTGACTCTGTTCCGGGATCAGCTATGGACTACAAGCTGAAAACTGGACTTCCTGGAAACTGACATGATTGCTCCCTGCGTCTTTGGGCGGATCAACTAACCAGATACTTGGGACAGCACCATTGCCCAGTCTTTGACTGGCATTTCAGCCTCACTAGTCCCTGATGCCAACTGTCCAATTGTTGAAACTGAAGAATCTCCAGAAGATGGATTTCTGGCCCCAAATCCCACCTAGCAGGCTGAAATGCTAAGTCAAAAGGGGCTTCTTGACATTAGCTATTATCTTGGGCATCTGATTAGCTGAAATGGAAACTAATATTGCAACAAGTGGGCTAAAAGTCTATAGAGACAATAGAGAAAAAGGATAATATTACTTTGTGTCTTACTACACCTATATCCACCCTGAATGAACCCCCTACTCATTTTGATTTTTATCTTTGGGACTTGTATTTTCAATTACTTAATGGCTTCCATAAAGAAAATGCTTAAAAACAATATACATAATGGTACTCAGATCCCATTGTAAAAAGGTAAATCTATAGAATACACGGGGTCATATCAGGAAGACCCAAGATTGGGTCTTCAAATAATTGTGGGAAAGGGGAAAATGGGAGACCAAAAGATTAAAAGTTACAGCTATTATTAATTAAAGCCTGAATTAGGTGGGTGGAGAAGTCTAGTCATGCCCTAAGGGGAAGGACCACCTTACTGCATTCTTTCCCCACCCACTAGAGATACAGTTGCTAGGAAACTGGCCTATCCCTCTAGGGAGTCACACCAGGTCATTATGGTCTGGGGACCTTCCTAAAGCCAATCAATTCAAAATATAGTTCTTTGACCAATAGATGCTTACCAGGCAGGAATTGCCCCTGCCTTGGGCATGCTGGGATGGACGAGAATCTTTAAATCACCCAACTAACCTGGGCAGTGCTCGCTCAGCTGCCACTGCTTTGGCAGTGGGGGGGGGGGTGTGCCCAAGTGACAGCTGGTAATTTGTAATATAAAGAACCTCATGTATTTACAGCTGAGTCTGTTCATTCCTGGTCTTTTGGGGTTTGTGAACTGGGCAGAACACAAGGTCCCAATTAAACACTTTTTGTTAAAAGATTTGCCTTAATCAGGGACTGTAATTCACTGACTGAGGATATATATGAGCATATAACAACTAATAATGGAATCTGTCATAATGTGAAACTCACAGGTCAAGGGCATGTGACTTTATTAATGAACACTTGAAAGAAATATATGACACTTTTTCTGACCTAAGAGTGTTGGACATAGGAACTGACATCCCTGTGTTATGTGCTTTCAGCTGTACATATTGAAGCATGTAGGGTTGTAACTCTCATTGGCTTTCACCTCTTGGATTACATCATTCTTGGTCTCCATCAATCAGCACCTGAGAGAATCTTGAGGTTTCTAGGGAGATGAGTAAATAAACTTTCCTCAATGTCCAGTACCTCTGATAGTGTGCCACAGGTAACTTTTCCTTGTGAAACCTATGACCTATCTCTAGTTCTCTGATAGGGGTGTTAGGCCCAGCATGAGCCTAATTTTCCAGAAGGTGTGAAGAGAACTCAAGAGACTAATCATGGATGCAAAATCACAAGAGTTTTATTTTGACCATTGCACAATGGGGTCACCCCTGCTAGTCAGCAAGGAGTGGCACTGGGAGAAAAAGGCCTTGGGTTTTTAAAATAAAAAGGGCAGGAATTTTCAGAGGTTGCAATCTTAGCAAATTCATGGTAATATGAGGTATTTAACTTTTAAAATAATTGGTTGGTTCTGGACACACTTAGGTATGATCAGCCCTGTTGTAAATATCTGATCTTCAAATCAATATGGAATTTCCTGCCACTTGAGATATAGCTGCAGTTAATGGTGGGAGAATGATTAACTCATCCCATGTTGTTCTGAGGATTGGAGGCTGCAGGCTTTGTTCAAAGGTCAGGATAGATTCAGGAGAAGGATTGGGGCCATTTGGCCCAGTTTCCAAACAAAGTTTTTCACACAGGTCCCGGCCAGTGATTTTTCCTCCACTTGGTAGAGAGCTCTGCTTATTCTTTTTCTTATCTCTGTTCTTGCAGATGGCTAATGTCAGGAACTTTTACATTCCTCAGCTCTCTGGGAAAGCACTAAGAGGCTTTACTTAACATGGGCTTAAAAGTTGAAAATATAAGTTATAAGTCAATTAAAAGAAACATAGGTTACAAAGTTAGTCTGATTCTTTCAGGGGAGGTCTGCCTTGTCCTTCTATCTGAACCTAGCTTACCAGGTCTCATCAAGGATGGCTGCATCATATTCCTCTGAGGCCTGATTCTCAGGACATTGTTCTCCTTGTGTCCTCAATTCCTCCTTCTTATAACACTCTCCTTGCCTCCTCTCCTACAGGCTTCCCATAGTGCTGAGGGGAGGGATAAGTTCATTGGAAAATCATATTTACAGCTGGGTATTTAAAGGTCTCTCTGTTCATAATATTGGACTGTGTGTCTCTGTATGCAATCCAATTTAATGCAGAAGGAAGAATCTCTGTGGATCCAAGAACAGGGCAATGATAAATCAGTTGAAGGCAGAGAGTAGCATATTTCAATAAAAAACAGCCTGAGTAGTCTGAAAATTACCATATGATACCCTAACCCAACAACCCAATTCACTACCATCAAATCCCCTAACATAAGACTGGTTTGGTCACAATTAGATGGCCTATTGGAACTTTATCCCCCACTAATTCAGAGGCCTCCTAATAACTGAATACATACCATATATGTCTATTTATTTTAGTTACTTTACCGAGCATGATTTTTCCTGGTTCCATGTATTTCCCTGGGACTATCATGATGTCTTTTCTTAGCTGAATAATATTCCATTATGGAAATACTCCACATTTTCCACAAAGAAGATTGTCAGTCTTGTTCTTTAGAACTTGGAAGTTGCTGGGAATATAATCATTGTATTGAATGACAAACTATCATGATAACTATATTTTTTTAGCCTAGAAGTCTCTCCACCTTCTTCAACTTCCTTGTGATTTTAATTGAAATTTCCCCTTGAAGCTCATGTATTTACATGATTAATCCCCAGGGAGAAATGTCTTGGAATGGTTAGGAGGTATGGTCTTCTTAGATAAGATAATTCCTATAGGAATTACATTGTAGGAGGGTGTGCTTTGAGGTTGATATGCCAATGAATGTGACCAAACAGAATGAGTCTCTGTCTCTCAGTCTTTGTTTCTGTAAGTCTCTGTCTATCTAGATCTTTCTCTCTCTGATTTTTCTCTCTCTGTCACACTCAATCTCCATCTCTCTGCCTGTTGCTTGTGGTTCAGTATGTAAAGCTCTTAGTACTCTGGGAGGACTACAACAAATTATCTGCTTGCTGATGTGACATCCAGTATGGACTCTGTAAAAATATAAGCAAGGTCCAATTTAAACACTTTTTGTTCAAAAATTTGCCTTGGTCAGGGAGCATTTTTCTCAGGAAGTAATTCATTGACTGAGGACATATCTGTGGATTTAAAAAATATTGAGTTCTGTGATAATATGAAAGTCACATGTCAAGGACACGGGACTTTACTAATGACCACTTGAAAGAAATATGTGACACTTTTCCTGAACTAAGAGTCTTGGACACAGAAACTGTCATCTCTGGGTTGCTTTCAACTGCCCAGATTGAGGTATGTAGGGCTGCTCAGCCTTTCTCTCAAGCAGGCTGTGCACTTGGCTCTCAAAATAACTGGCTCCTGAAACTCTTACCATCTTTCCCTTGTTTCATGACATCATTCTCCCTCTCAGCAAATCAACACCTAACCATTGTGATATCATAATAGCATTGGAATGTCATGATGAATTATGAAGCCCTGATCTTGTTGTGATGTCATAATAGCAGTGTGATGTCATCATAGCATTGGATGTCCTGATATCATTGTGTAGTCTTACTGTTGTGAAGTCATAATAGCTTTTTTATTTCAAAATTCCATTGTGATGTTATAACAGCATCATGTCAAAATACCATTGCAAAATCATAATAGCAATGTGATGTTATAATCACCTTGTGAAATCATAATACCTTAGGGATGTCATAATGTTGTAATGTCATTGTAGAATTGTGATGTCAAAATAAGTTTGTGATGTCAAAATAGTATTGTGATTTCTTATCCTATAAGCATTGTGATGTCATAAGAGCATTGTAATGTCATAATAGAATTGAGATGTCTTAATATCATTGGAAAGTCATATCTTTGTGAATTCATAATAGCATCATATTATCATAATTCCATTGTGATATCATACAACAATCATATCTTAAGAGCACTGTGATTTCATCAAGCATTGTGATGTCATAGTAAAAATGTGATATAATAGCATTGTGATGTCATAATAACATACGGAAATTTAAAACCGCTGGGATGTCATAACATTTTGATGTCATAATAGTATTATGATGTCATAATACTTTTGTGATGTTGTAATAGCATTTTTATTTCATATCATTGTGAAGTCATAATAGCATTGAGATATCATAGTAGCATCGTGAAGCCATAATAGCATTGTGATGTCATAACATGATTGTGATGTCATAATAATATTTGGAGGTCATAATAACATTGTGATGTTATAAGAACATTGTGACATCATAATAGCATTGCCATTGTCAAATTTCCTTTGTAGTGTCATAACACAGTCATGTAGTAATAGCATTTAGATGTCAGAATAACATTGGGATATTGCTACCCCCTCTCTAGTGTCATCAGTGTAGCATATCAATAGATTGTGCTACCAGATGAAAGACATGTTTCCTACAGGATTCAGCTTCTTGGAGGTCCCCAGCAAGAACCCTACCGTGGCCATCTAAGCCAAAAGACGTATTCTGAAAGTCCCAAACTTACTTAGTCACAGGATTGGATTGATGAGATTTTTTGCTGTTTCTCTATGATTCTTGGAACAGTAAAATTAACTATTCAAGGAAACACATTGCTAATAGATTACTAAAAGCTTTAGCAAATAAGAGTAGAAGGAAAATAAAATTTTAGGAGAGCTAATAAATCAGATTCAGCAACAGGAATTGCTTGTGGAAAACATTGTAGGTAATAAAGGGACAAGAGTTTTAGGGCTTTCTAAAGATAATATTTAATCAGGACCTGTTAGGATAAATGCTCTGGATATTCCCACTGCAGTAAAACTACTACAAAACCATTACCTAACACAGATGTTTATAATGAGGCAAAAAGAAGATATGCAAACATAGAAGGTCAGAGAGTTTTGTATTATACTATAAGTTTTACAGACAAGCATCTTATCTCTAAGGAAAGAGCGTAAATCCTTAGCAAAACAAACAGGAGGAATTCCCCTCAATGCTTAACTGTAGGGGGGTTATAAATCTTTAGCCAACTTGGTTTGGAGGGCAATGACAGCCCCTGGCCTTCCACTCACTAATTAGTAGCAGTAACTGCGCAAACACCACTAGTTGTTTCCTCTGCTTAGGAGTCTGTTAGGCCAAGATTTTTATAGACACTGCTTCTACCAGGTTACTCTTTCAGTTAAAATGTAAACTTTGTATTGTTGGTAAAAAGTTTGAATGCTCCGGGAAATATGTCAACTTCAGGTGCTTCTTTATGTAATCATTATATAAGTGCTAGCTTGACTTCAGTAAATTGCAGTAGATCCACACCAACTATGGTCTCTGTCATTTCACCTACCTGTGCCTTCCTGATATCTGAACCCCTAATTTTCCCACAGTGCACCTGACTGGGCCAGTCCGCAGCAGGATATAATGATGAATTTTGATGTCAGAATGATATTGTGATAGCATAAATATATTGTCATGGCCTCAGAACATTGTGATGTCTTAATACCATTGTGATGTCATCATAGCATTGTGAAGTAATACCGTTGTAAAGTCATAATAACATTTTGATGTCAAAATTCTGTTGTGATGTCATAGCACCATCTTGTTGTAATACCACTGTATTAATAGCATGGTGATGTCATAATACCATTTTGAAGTTATAATACCATCATGATGTCAACATAGCATTGTGATGTCATAATACCATTGTGATGTCATAAAACCATTGTGATATCATAATAGAAATGTGGTGTCATAATATGATGTCATAATACGATTGTGATGCCGTAACAGCTTTTAGATATAATAATAGCATTTTGATATCATAAAGCCATTGTGATATAATATCATTGTGATGGCATAACACCATGTGATAGCTTGTCATTGTGATGCCATAGTAGAATTGACATGTCATACCATTGTAAAGTCATAATAGCATTGTGATGTTATAATACCATTAGTGTGTCATAACACCATTGTAATATTATGACACCATTGTGATGTCCTGAGAGCAATGTGATATCATCATGGTATTGTTGTGTTGTAATACCATTTTGATGTCATAATAGCACTGTAATATAATCAAAGCATTGTGATGAAATAATAGTATTGTGATGTCATCATAGCATTGTAATCTGTTAATACCATTGTGAAATCACCTGGTTGTGAAATCATTATAGCATTGTGATGTCATTATAGTATTGTGTCATCATAATTTAATTGTGATGTCATAATACCACTGTAATTAAATGGTAGTACTGAGATGTTGTGACAATATTGTGACACCATAAAACCACTGTGAAGTCAGAATACCATTGTATTTCATAATACCATTGAGATAACATAATAGCATAGAGGTTTGTGATTTCATTGTTGCATTGTAATGTCATAATAGCACAGTGACATCATGATACTTTTGTGATGTCATAATTCCATTGTGATTTTTTAATAACTTTGAGATATCATACTTTGTGATGGCATAATAGATTGTTGTGTGATAATAATATTGTGATTTCATAATTCCCTTGTGATGTCATGAAACTATCTTATAGTAATAATATTGTGATGTTTTTATAGCATTGTGATGTCAAAATTCCATTTTGATGTTATATCATAATCATGTCATAAGAGCATTGAGGTGTCATACAATTGTTATGTCATAATAGACTTATGATAGCATAACATTGGAATGTCATCAAAGCTTTGAGATGTCATACCTTTGCCTGAAATTTCCAAGTCATAGTAAACAAACAAGTCCTAAATAGCACCTACTTCACATATATGTCTGCCAAATACTCTGATCCAGAAGGCTGAAGATGATGTTCTAACAGCACAGAGAGTTATGGGTAACTGTTGTAATAGCATTCCGATGTCAAACTATTGTGATGTCATAATAGAATTGTGATGTCATCATAGAATTGTGATGTCATCATAGCATTATGATATAAAAATAACATTGTGAAGTCAAAATACCATTGTGATGTCTTAATAGCACTGGGAAATAATACCATTGTGATGTCACACCGTTGTCATGCCATTATATCATTGTGGTGTCATAATAGCATTGCAATGATATATGACCATTGTGAAACCATTGTGAAATAAAAATATCTTTGTGATTTCATACCATCATGATGTCATTATATTATTGTGATGTCATAATAGCAGTATTATATCATATTAGTATAATTTCATTGTGATGTCATATGAGTAACACAATGTCATAATACTATTTTTCAGGTCATAATGCCATTGTGATATCAAAGTTCCATTGTGATGAGATGCCACAATCATATCGGAATAGCATTGGGATGTCATAATACATTTGTGATGTCATACTCTCAGTGTGATGTCAAAATGTCATTGTGATATAATAGCATTTTGAGATCATAATGAAATTGTGATTTCAAAATTCTACATAATATTTATGTGATGTCATAATGACAATACAAAGTAATAATAGAATGGTGATGTCATAATACCATTGGGATAGCATGACATGATTGTTATGCATAATACCACCGGGATGTTATAATAGCACTGAGATGTCATAACACCATTGTGATGACATAATACCATTGAGATGTCAGAGTAACATTGTGATATCATAATGCCACTTTGAAGTCATAATAGCACTGTGAATGAATAATAACATTGTGATGTCATAGTAGGATTTTGATGTCATAATATCCATCATGTGATGTTATAATAACATATTGTGGTCATAACCTGATTGTGATGTCATCATAGCATGTGATTTCTCATAACTTTGTTAGTATAATGTTCTTTTGAAATATATACACCTTACTCTTGTTCATTCATAAGCTGATTTCTACCCTCCACTCTAAGTTTCAATCCGGATATTGCATTGTGATACTTATTCTAAGCATTCTGTCTCAACTTTGTGTAAACAGATCAGAATATAGCAAGTGCCACAATGTTGAGTGAAGGAAAAGACTGAGTAGAGGAAATGAGTGGGAGGAGAGCAGATAAGGGAGCAGGGCTTGGAGAGCAGAACTGGAGGGGAGATCTTGGAACAGCCTGGAGAGAATGACTGCAAAAAAAGCAAGTATACTGGGAAAAATCTAAATGTTATGTAACTATGAGGGCTTGAAGTTTTAGGAGGGAGTAACTATTGACCAGCATTGTGTTCTTATTTAACTAAATACACCCAGTCTCTGTTTGATGAATTGGTTATACAGCTGTTTAGGATTAACAGCAAGCATTAATAAAAGATAAACCAATAGTAAATATTAACCATCACCTACAAAATACAATTGTGAAGCTATTACACTATTGTGATGTCATGGCACCATTGCGAAGTTATATTATTTTGAAGATATAATAGCATTGTGATGTCATAATAGCAAAGTGATGTCATAATGGCATTGTGATGTTATAATACATTGGGATACCTTTGGCATATCATGACAACATTGGTAAGTCATCATAGCATGGTGATGTCATAATACAATTGGGAGGTCATCATAGCATTATGATGTCATACTACTGTGATGTCATAATACCATTGTGATATCAGGATATCATTGTGATGTCACAAAAACATTGTGATGATATAGTAGTACATTGAGGTCATATATGCCACTTTGAAGTAAAAATTCCATTGTGATATATTACCACAGCAATGTTGTAGTAGCACTCTGATGTCATAATACAATTGTGATATGATAAAAATAATGTGATGGCATGATAGCATTGTGATGTCATAAATGCATTGTTATGTTATATTATTATTGTGATGTTATAATTCTGTTGTGATGGCATTCCATATGATGCTATAATAGCATTGTGATATCATAAAATCATTGTGATGTCATCAGAGCATTGTGACATCATAAGACCATTGTGATGTCATAATTACAGTTTGCTCTCATACCAGTCAATTTTATTAATGACCTCTTGAAAGAAATATGTGATACTATTCCTTAACAAAGAGTCTTGGACAAGAACTGACATCGCTGGGTTGTGTGCTATCAGCTGCTCAGATTGAGGTATTTAGTGCTGCTCAGGCTTACTCTCAAGAAAGCTATGTTCTACTCAGTGGTCAGTGAGGAACCCTGCTGGTCTTGGGGCTTACAGTTATACCTAGACCTTCAGGTAAAAAAAAAAATTGGTCCATTCTATATGATTAGTACACAGAGCAGCTCTGTTTCCTTCAGTAGTGTTCCAGACAAACTGTTTAAATGTAGTGTTAGTGCCAGTACTGCTTGTTCAGAGAAACCTATGTTCCATTTTCACAGTCATTGTATAAGTTGTCAACTTATTATTTTTAATGATTATGTGTGAATATCATATAATATACAAAACACTCCTTTTCCATTGCTCCCAGATTCTAAATCATAACCATGTGTCACACTATTTTTTTTAAATACACCAATTCAAGTATGTGTTGTTAATATACTCATTGGAACATGATCAGAGTCTTAGTCCAAATGCCTTAAAGAAAACTGAGTTCATCCTTGCTGCACACTGCAACCATGTCCAAGAAGAAGTCATCAGTCATGAAGAGGTCTATCCTTCATCACCTAGATACAGTTTTTCCTGTGTACTTATTCATTCTGATTTGTTCACTATGAATCACCTTTGCTGTGCTCTCCTCCCTCTTCTCCTTCCTGTCCCAATCAGACTCCTTCTTCTAAATCTATGCCCTTTCTCTAGTTTCCCTAGTGACACATCTCCTGAGCTAATAGTCATGGACACAGGAACTGTCATCTCTGGATTTTGTGTTTTCAACTGCCCAGATTGAGGCATGTAGGCTGTCCAGTTGGCCCCTTTAATAACTAGTTCTTGAAACTCTTACTGGCTTTCACCTGTTTCCAAACATTATTCTGCCTATCAGCCATTCAGCACCTGAGAGCCCTTGAGGTTTCCATTTAGATGAGAAAACAAACTTCCCAAAATGTCCAGTATCTTTGATTCTGTGCAAACAAGTTTTTTCTTATGAAACCCAACAAGCCTTTATACCATCCCTTTACCTAGATAACAGATATTTAATCGTGTTTACCTCTGTGACAATGTCAGGTAGGAAATGAAAGTTTCATGTTCATTTAATTGTACAGCTTCTTAAGTATGGAAGCTTCAAAGTGATGTGGGATTAATAGTAATGTACCTAAAGACAAGGTGGTCTCCTACTGTGGTCGTAGATCTGAAATTTTCTAAGTTGTGTCTTTGAACTGAGCAGTTAATTGCATATTCACTAAATGTACATTCACATTCTTATTGATATAATAGGCTGTCATGGTCTAGGGTTCCCTGGGGTATTGAGTCTTTAAGAACAGTGAAAAGAGAAGGAAATCAGGTAATTCCTGGGACAGGTATGAGTGAAACACAGAAAGACAGTGAATATAAAAAGAGAACTGATTGGCAATAAACTATTTGACAGCTGGTTCTGTTCCACACTAGTTTTGGCAACTCTCTATGAGCAGAGTTGCCTGGGCTGACTTGCCTGGATCAGTAGCTGTGTCCTAATCAGTGGTCATTGAGGAATGAATTCTGGTCCTGGGGTTTAAATTTTAAACTGGGCCTTCAGGACAGAGAAAAGGGACCATTTTATAGGCCTACTACAAATGAGCTGCTGTTTCTTTTCCTGCTGTGGTCCTCCAGACAAAACCTCTAAATGTAGTGTTAGTGCCAGGATGGCTAATTCAGAGGTGCCACTTGAGCTCATGGGGTCTGAGGTAGCTCGGTAACCACTAGTACAAGGCTAGGATTCTCTGCTATCTAATGAGTTCCTGGAAAGCATGCCTTACAAATTCAAACTCTGCCCTCCTTTAGTGTAATCTTTTCTGCATGTTAAAATTCATTGTAAAAGTTGTGAACATATTATTTTTATTGCTCATGTTGGAATTTCATATAATATACATTACACTCTTTTTCCATTTCTCCCAAGTTCAAATTCCTACCCATGTATCACACTATTTTTTTTTCTTTAAAAAAAAATTTCAAGTATGTGTTGTTCAAACACTCATTGGAACATGATCTGAGTCTCAGGCCACATATCTTAAAGAAAACTGACTTCATCCTTGGAAACACGCCCTGGAAACACCCCCAAGAAGAAACTCTCAGTCCTGAAGATTTCTATACTTGTCACCTTGATCACAGTTTTTCTTATGTATTTATTCATTATGATTTATTCACTTTGTGTCCCCTCTGCTGCCCCCTCCTCTTCTCCTTCCATTACCAAAAGTCCTCCTTCTTCTACACCTATGCCTTTCTCTAGTTCCCTGATATGGGAGGACCTCATTCTCCTTCTATCTGACCCTAGTTTTGCAGGACTCCTCAAGACTGGCTGCATCATCTACCTCTGTGGCCTGATTCTCGGGGTATTGTTCTCCTTGTGTCCTCAATTCCCTCTACTTACTCCATCCTCTCCTGCAGGCTGTCCAGAGCTCTGAGTGGATGGAGAATTTCGTACAGAAATACCATTTAGAGCTGGGTGATTTAAGGTCTCTCTCTACATATTATCAGACTCTGGGTCTCTATGCAATCCCATTTATTGCATAAGGAAGCATCTTTTTGGTGCAAGAACATAGCACTGAGGACAGAGAGCAGCATATTTTAATAACAACAGCCTGGATTGCTTTAAAATTTCCATAGGATGCCCTGCCCCACAAGTCAGTTAACTTCCAGCCAATCACCCTAGTGGAAGACTGGCTTGGTTCCAATAGATGGCCTATTGGAACTTTATCCCCTACTATTAGGAGACCTCCTAATAGTGAATACATACCATATTTGTCTTTCTGCATTTTAGTTACATCAACCAGGATGAAATTTCGTGGTTCCATCCATTTCCCTGAAAACATCATGATGTCATTTTCTTAGCTGAATAATTGTCCATTATGGAAATATTCCACATTTTCTACAAAGGAGATTGTCAGTCCTGTTCTTTAGTTCTTAGAAGTTCCTAGGACTTTATTCACTGTGTTGAGTGACAAACCATCAGGATAATTATGTTCTTTTAGTCTAGAAGTCCCTCTATCTTCTTCCAATTCATGGTGATTTGAATTCCATGTTCCCTTGAAACTCATTATTTACTTGTTTAGTCCCCAGTGAAGAAATGTTTGGGAGGGGTTAGGTGTTATGGCCTTGCTAGCTAAGTTTCAAAGTAATGTGGGATTAAGGGGAATGTTCCAGATGAGAAGCAGGTTTCCTACTGTGGTCTTGGATCTGGAATTTCCTGAGCTGTGACTTTGAACTGAGCAGTTAATCGCATCCTCAATAAATGTACCTTCACGTTCTTATTGATATAATAGGCTGGCAGTTTCTAGGGTTCCCTGGGGTATTAAATCTTTAAGAGCAGGAAAAGAGAAGCAAACCAGAAAATTCCTTTGATGATAGCTGAAACAGAGAAAGATTGATGTATATAAAAGGATAACTAAAGGGCAATAAACTCTTTGACAGCTGGTGATGTTCCACACTATTGTTGCCAAACCTCCATGAGTATGGTTGCCTTGGTTGACCTGGCTGGATTATCATCACTGTTCTACTTTGTAGTCAGTGAGCAATCTCATAATCCAGGGGTTTAAAGTTATAACTGGGCCTTCAGGGCAGAGAAATGTGTCTCTGTTATATTCCTAGGACATAAAAGCAGCTGTGCTGCCTGCTGTGGTCCTCCAGACAAAACCTCTAAATAAAGCGTTAGAGTCAGGACTGCTTGATCCAAGGTGTTACTGGAGCTCATGTGGTTTGAGGGAGCTGGGTAACCACTAGTTCATGGCTAGGATTCTCTGCTATGTAATGAGTTCCTGGAAAGAATGCCTTACAATCTCAAACTCTGCCCTTTTTTAGTGGAATCTTTTCTCCATATTAAAAGTCATTATAAAAGTTGTGAGCATATTATTTTTATTGCTTCTGTGGGAATTTCAAATAATATACTACATTTCCATTGCTCCTAGGTTCAAATTCCTTCTCATGTGTCACAGTACAAATTTTTTTTTCTTTAAAATACAACAAATGAACTATGTGTTTCTCATTTACTCATTGGACCATGATCAGAGTCTCAGTGCCAAGTCCCTGAGTTCAACCAAATCTGAGTTCAACCTTATCACACCCTCAAACCACACCCAAGAAAAAGCCATTACTCCTGAAGAGCTCTGTACTTTATCACCTTGATAACAGTTTTTCTTATATGTTTACTGATTACACTTTGTTTACATTTTGTCCCCTCTGCTGCTCCCTCCCTCTTCTCTTTCCTGTCCCACCTACCCTCCTTCTTCTACCACTAGGACCTTTCTCTAGCCCCCTTCTATCTGATCCTAGATTCTCAGGTTTCATCCAAGCTGGCTGTATCATCTTCCTCTTCAGCATGATTCAAAGGGCATTGGTCTCCTTGGGTCTTCAATTCACTCTACTTAGGATATTCTTTCCGCCTCCTCTCTTGCAGGCTTTGCAGAGAACTGAGGGGAGGGAAAATTTCACAGGTCAATTGCATTTATAGCTGCTGTTTTGAGGCTCTGCATAATATTGGACTGCGAGTCTCTATTTGCAATACAATTTTATAGAGAAGGAAGCATCTCTGTGGATCCAAGAACATGACACTGGTATCAGTTGATGGCAGAGAGCAATATATTTTACTAACAACATCCTGGTTTGCTTGAAAATTTCCATAGGATTCCCTGGCACAATAACTCAAGTAACTGATATCCAGTCCCCTTAGTGGAAGACTGGTTTGGTCACAATAGATGGCCTAATGGAACTGCATTCCCCACTATTAGGAAACTTCCTAATATGAGAATACATACCATATTTGTCTTTCTGCATTTTCGTTACTTCAGCCAAGTTGATTTTTCCTGGTTCCATCCATTTGCCCGAAAATAACATAATGTGATTTTCTTAGCTGAATAAAACTACATTATGGAAATATTTAACATTTTCCCTCAAGGAGATTGTTAGTCCTGTTCTTTAGTCCTTTGAAGTTGCTGGGACTTTAATCATTGTATTGTATGACAAACTATCAGGATAAGTATGTTCTTTTATTCTAGAAGTCTCTCCATCTTCTTCCAATTCTTGTTGATTTGAATTCCAATCTCCCCTTGAAGCTCATCTATTTACCTGTTTAGTCACCAATGAGGAAAAGTCTGTGAAGGGTTAGGAGGTACGTGCTTGTTAGATAATTTAATTCATAAGGGATTTATATAATAAGAGGGTGTGATGTGAGGTTGATATGCCAATATAAGTGACCAGACAGAATGGAGTCTCTGTCTCTCATTCTCTCACTTTATAACTGGTTTTTTGTATGTCTCAATCTCACTATTTCTGAATATGTCACTCTATCACTTTTGCTTTCTGTCTGTCTCAGTCTCCCTCTCACAGGCTGCTGCTTGTGGTTCATGATGAAATGCTCTCAGTTCTGCTGAAGGACTACAACAAGATGATTGCTTGATGATGTGACATCATGGACTGTCTCTGTAAAAATATAAGTAAGGTCCTAATTAAACGCTTTTTGTTCAAAGAGTGGTTTGGTCAGGAAATATTTTCACAGTAAGTAATTCACTGACTGGGGACACATCTCTGCATTTAACAAATAATAATGGAGTCTGTTATAATTGGTAACTCACAGGTCAAGGACAGGTGACTTTATTTGTGATTAATTGAAAGAAATATGTGACACTTTTGCTAAACAAGAGTCACATAGGAACTGTCAACTCTGGGTTGTGTGCTTTCAGCTGTCCAGATTGAAGCATCAAGGCTAGCTGCATCATCTTCCTCTTTGGCCTGATTCATGAGGCATTGTTCTTCTTCTGACCTCATTTCCCTCTACTTAGGACACTCTTCCTGACTCAGCTTTTCTCTCAAGCAGGCTTCCCTCTGGGCCCTTTTTAATAACTGCTCCTGAAACTTTATTGGTTTTCACCTTTTGCATGGCATTATTCTCACTCTCAGCCAATTAGCCTCTGGGAGAATCTTGAGGATTCCATGGAGATGAGTACACACACTTTCCTCACTGTCCAGTATCTCTGATACTGTGCACACATGATTTTTCTTGTGAAACTCAACAAGCCTTCATCTCATCCCTTTATCCAGATCCCACACCTTTACTCCTGTTTGCCTCTGTGAAAATGTCAGGTAGGAAATTAAACTTTAATGTTCCCCATGTTAAAAGTCATTGTAAAAGTGTCAGCATATTATTTTTATTGATTATGTGGGAATTTCATAAAATATATATTACATTCCTTTTCCATTGCTCCCAGGTTCAAATTCCTATCCATGTATCACACTAAAATATTTACTTTAAAATACATCAATTGAAGTATGTGTTTTTCATATAATCATTGGAACATGATCAGAGTCTCAGTGCCAAATCCTTTAAAGAAAACTGAGTTCATTCTTGTCATACCCTGAAACAACCCCCCAAGGATAAGCCATCAGTCCTGAAGAGCTCTATAGATCATCACCTTGATAACAATTTTTCTCATATATTTATTTGTTATGGTTTGTTTGCTTTGTATCCCCTCTGCTGCCCCCTCCCTCTTCTCCTTTCTGTTCCACCCACACTCCTTCTACCCCTATGCCTTTGTCTAGCTCCCTAACAGGGGAGGTCCTCCTCCTCCTCCTCCAACTTACTCTAGCTTATCAGGTCTCATCTAGCCTCATCATCTTCCTTTGTGGCCTGGTTCTCAGGGCATTGTTCTCCTTGTATCCTCAATTCCCTCTACTTAGGACAGTCTTCCTGCCTCCTCTCCTGCAGGCTTCCCAGAAGTCTGAGGAGTGGGAGAATTTCACCGGGAACCCCCATTTAGACCTGGGTGTTTTAAGGTCTCTCTCTCTGCATAATATCGGACTGTGGGTCCCTGTATGCAATCCCATTTGATGCAGAAGATAGCATATCTTTGGATCCAAAAAACACAGCACTGATCTAATAGTTGAGGGCAGAAAGCAACATATTTTAATAAAATAGCCTGAGTTGCTTTAAAATTTCTGTAGGATGCCCTGGACCAATAACTCAATTAACTGCCACCCAAACTCCCTAATGATACACTTGTTTGGTCACAATATATAGGGCATATTGGAACTTTATCCTCCACTATTAGCAGACCTCCTAATAAATGAATACATACCATATTTGTCTTTCTGCATTTTAGTTACTTCACCCAGGATGATTTTTCCTTATTTCATCCATTTGCAGAAAATATCATGATGAAATTTTCTGGGCTAAATAATACACAGTTTTGGAAATATACCACATTTTCCCCAAAGAAGATTGACAGTCCTGCTTTTTAGTTTTTGGAAGTTACTGAGAATTTAATAATTGAATTGAATGACAAACTATCATGATAAATATGTTCTTTTAGCTTAGAAGTCCCTCCATCATCTTCCACTTCCTGGTGACTTGAATTTCATTATCCCCTTGAAGCTCTTCTATTTCCACTTGGAGACCCCAGTGCGGAAATGTATGGGAAGGTTTAGGAGTTATGATCTTTTTAGATAATATAATATCTTTTGATTCTGTAATTTCTTTCTCAGTCCTTTTGGCTTTTGAAGAGTTAATTTTGTATCCATTTTGCTGAAGGTATTTATTAGCTGTAGAATTTCCCTACTAGAATTTTTAGGTTCACCAGATATACTATCATAAAATTTGCAAATAGTGATAATTTGACTTCTTCCTTTCAGATTTCTATTCACTCTATCTTGTTCAAATTTCTTATTATAATAGCAAGGATTTCCAGAACTATGTTGAAGAGATATGGAGAGAGTACACAGCCTTGCCTTGTTTCTGATTTCAGTGGGATTTCTTTACGTTTCTCTCAGTTTAGTTTAATGTTGGGCATAGGCTTGCTGTATATTGCCTTTACTATGTTTAGATGTGTGCCTTGTATCCCTGATCTCTCCAATATTTTAAACAGGGATCAATGTTTGTCAAATGCTCTTCCAGAATCTATGGAGATTTTTATGTTTTTTTTTTCACTTTCGATTTGTTAATATGATGGATCACATTGATTTTTTTTTTATATTGAACCACCTCTGCATACCTGGGATGAATACTACTTGGTCATAGTGTATGATATATTTAATGTGTTCTTATATTCAGTTAAAGACATAATATAACTTGGTGTGACCCAAACAAAGCAAGTCAAAGACTTCTATGTACAAATTTCAAGTCTCTGAAGAAAGAATTAAAAGAAAATATCAGAGGATGGACAGATATCCCATGCTAATGTCTTGACTGGATTAACATAATAAAAATTGCCATCTTATGAAAAGCAATCTATAGATTCAATGCAATTCCCATCAAATTACCACACAATTCTTTGCAGATCTTGGAAGAAAAATTCTCAACTTCATATGGAAAAACAAGAAACCCAGAATTGCTATAAAAAATGCTTTACAATAAAATATCTTCTGGAGGTATCTCAATCCCTGAAATCAAGGTGTACTATATGACAAAAGTAATTAAAACTGCATGATACTGGCATAGAAACAGAATGGTCAATCAATGTAACCAAATAGAAAAAACAGAAATAAACCCACTCACTATGGACACCTGATTTTTGACAAAGATGACAAAACCATACAATGGAAAAAAGATAGCATCTTCAACAAATGTTGCTGCTCTAACTGGATGTCTCCATGTAGAAAAATGCAAATAGATCCATACTTATCACTGTGCACAAAACTAAAGTCCAAGTAGATCAAAGACCTCAACATAAACACAGACACATTAAATCGGTTGGAAGAAAAAGTGAGGAAGAGACTTGAACTCATTGGTACAGGAGACAATTTCCTGAACAGAACACCAACAGCACAGGCTCTAAGAGCAACAATCAGTAAATAGAACCTCATAAAACTGAAAACCTTCTGTAAAACAAAGGACACTGTCATCAAAACAAAACAAATGCCTAAAGATCAGGAAAGAAACTTCACTAACACTCTATGTGACAGAGGGGTATTATCAAGTATACATGAAGAACTAAAGAATGATAAAAGCAACAAATCAAGTAATCCAACTAAAAAATGGGGAACAAAGCTAAACGGAGAATTCTTGATAAAAGAATATCGAATGGCAGAGAAACACTGAAATAAATGCTCAACATTATTAACCATTAGAGATATGCAAATCAAATGTCCCTGAGATTTCATCTTACACCTATCAGAATGGTAAAGATCAAAAACTCAAATGACAATACATGTTGGAGAGGTTGTGGAGAAAGGGCACTGTCCTTCACTGCTGTTGGTAATGTAATCTTGTGCCACTGCTGGTAAGAATGTAAACTGTACAACCTCTTTGGAAATCAGGCTGGAGCTTTATCAGACAACTGGAAAAAGAACTTCCTTGGGATCCAGCCATACTACTCCTAGGCATATATCCAAATGAGGCTCAAGTACACAATAAGGACATTTGCCAACCTTGTTTGTAGCAGCTTTATTTATAATACCCAGAACCAAGGAACAACTCAGATGCCCCTAAACTGAAAAATGGATACAGACATTGTTTAACATCTACATGATGCGATATTACTCAGCAATAAAAAACAAGGAAATCATGAAATTTGCAGGTCAATGGTGGAAAATGGAGGTGCGCTATCCCAGAAGCAGAAAGACACACAAGGTATACACACACTGATATAGACATATAATGTAGGATAAACCTACTAAAATCTGTACACCTAAAGAAACTAATCAAGAGGGACGACTCTGGCTAAAATGCTCAATCGCATCCCAAAAGACAAAGAGGATGGACATCAGAAGAAGGAGAAACAGGGAACAACTTAGGAGCCTGCCACAGAGGACCTCTGAAAGGCTCTGCCCTGCAGACTATCAATGTAGATACTGAGACTTATGGCCAACTGCTGGGCAGAGTGCATGGAATCTAATGAAAGAAGTGGGAAATAGTAAGATCTGGAGAAGACAGGAGTTTTAGAAGAAGAGCAAGAGAACCAAAGAATCTGAGCATAGGGATCTTTCCTGAGACTCACACTCTAAGCAAGTATCATGCAGGGTAATAACCTAGAACCCCTGAACATATGCCCATGGCATTTCAGTGTCCTTGGTGTTCCATAGTAATGAGAACAGGGACTGCCTCTGACACGAACTTATTGGCCTGCTCTTTGATCACCTCACCCTGATGGGGGAGTAGCCTTACCAGGCCACAGAGGAAGACAATGCAGCCATTCCTGTTGAGATCTGATAGACTTGGGGAGGAGCATGTGTGGAGAAGGGGTAGGATGGGGAGGGATTTATGGGGGGATTCAAAGTGAATAAAAGGTAAATAATAAAAATTAACCTTAAAAATACTGAAAATATATAATTCCATTTAGAGTTATTATAGGAGGGTGTGCTTTGGTTTGATATGCCAATGAAAGTGACTAGACAGAATGGAGTCTGTCATTTGGTCTCTGTCACTTTATTTTTTTTCATTTTTTTATTATTAGTTTCATTTAGTTACATTTTATTAGTTACATCTGTATCCCATCTGTATGCTCGCTCATTCCCTCTCAATCCCTCCCTCATCTCTACCCTGTGCCTGTCCAAGTCCACTGATTTTGGAGGTTTTTCTTTACTTTCATCTGACCCTGTTTTATCAGGCATCTTCAGGACTGGCTGCAAAGTCCTCTGTGGCCTAGCAGGACTGCTCCTCCCATGGGGTTTGGAGAGGTCAAATAGCCTGATATTGAGTTTCTTTTAGAAATAGTCCCTGTTCCCCTTACTAAGGACTATCATTTGGTTTTCAAAATGTTAATCCTACCAATCCATGAGCTACCACGTGCTACAACCAAGCAGAGGTTTAAGTTATTTCCATACATGGTCCTTGGTGGAGTGTCAGTCTCAGAAAAGACCCCTATGCCCAGATATGTTTGGTCCTTATGAAGCTCCTATCCTTTACATTACCCCTTCTTTCATATGATTCCCTGCACTCTGCCAAAGGTTTGGACATGAGTCTTAGTATCTGTTTTGATACACTCCTAGATAGAATATTTCAGAAGCCCTTGGCAGTAGGCTCCTGTCCTGTTACTTGTTTTCTTCTATGTCCATTGAACACCCATTTGTCTTTCTAAGTGAGGATTGATCATTTTACCCCGGGTCCTCTTTCTTGTTTCTCTTCTTTAGGTATGTAGGTTTCATTGTGTTTATCATATCTTATAGGACTATATAACTGAGAATATACCATGTGTGTCTTTCTCCTT
This sequence comes from Meriones unguiculatus, assembly GCF_030254825.1. NCBI lineage: Eukaryota > Metazoa > Chordata > Mammalia > Rodentia > Muridae > Meriones > Meriones unguiculatus. The sequence continues at coordinate 1,053,124 of NW_026843711.1, read as the reverse complement.
CTGGGATACCTCACTCAGAATGATCTTTTCTAGATCCAAAAATTTGCCTGCAAATTTCATGATTTCCTTGTTTTTGATTGCAGAGTAGTATTCCATTGTGTATAAATACCACAATTTCCGTATTCATTCCTCTGTTGATGGGCATCTGGGTTGTTTCCAGGTTCTGGCTATTACAAATAAAGCTGCTACAAATATGGTTAAGCAAATGTCCTTTTTGTGTACTTGAGTAAATTATGGGTATATGCCTAGGAGTGATACAGCTGGGTCTTGAGGAAGTACTATTCCTAATTGTATGAGAACTCGCCAGATTGACTTCCAAAGTGGTTGTACCAGTTTACATTCCCATCGGAATGAAGGAGGGTTCACCTTTCTCCAAAACCTCTCCAGCATGTGTTGACATTTGAGTTTTTGATTTTAGCCATTTTGATGGGTGTAAGGTGAAATCTCAGGGTCGTTTTGATTTGAATCTCCTTGATGGCTAAGACAGTTGAGCATCTCTTTAAGTGTTTCTCTTCCATTATGTATTCTTCTACAGAGAATTCTCTGTTTAGCTCTATACCCCATTTTTTATTGGATTACTTAATTTATTGTATTTTAACTTCTTTAGTTCTTTATATTTGCTGGATATCAGCCCTCTGTCAGATATATGGCGGGGAAGATCCTTTCCTAGTCTGTAGATTGTCATTTTGTTCAGATGATAGGGGTTTTTGCTTTACAGAATCTTTTATGTTTCATGAAGTCCTATTTATTGATTGATGCTCTTAGAGCCTATGCTGTTGGTATTCTGCTCAGAAAGTTGTCTCCTGTGTCAATGAGTTCTAGGGTCTTCCCACATTTTCTTCTAATCAATTTAGAGTATCTAGTTTTATGTTGAGGTCTTTGATTACTGGTACTTTAGTTTTGTGCGGGGTGATAAATATGGATCTATTTTCATTTTTCTGCATGTAGACATCCATTTGGACCAGCACCATTTGTTGAAGATCCTGTCTTTTTTTCATTGAATCATTTGATTCTATGCCAATACCATGCAGTTTTTATTACTATTGCTCTGTAGCACAGGTTGAGATTGGGGATGGAGATACCTCCAGATAATCTGTTGTTGTACAGGATTGTTTTGAAGATTGTATTTGTTGTTGTTGTTGTTGTTCTGCATATGAAGCTTAGAATCTTTCTTTCAATGTCTGTAAAGAATTGAGTTTCTATTGTGATGGGAATTGTGTTCAATCTGTAGATTGCTTTTAATATTTCCAAAATGATAATCCTACCAATCTATGAGCACAAGAGATCTTTCCATCTTTTGATATCTTCTTCAATATCTTTCTTCAGAGACTTAAGTTTATCTCAAATGAGTTTTTCACTTGCTTGGCTAGAGTCAACCCAAGGTACTTTATATCCACTGATATTTTGAAGGTATTTTTTTTTCCCTGATTTCTTACTCAGTCCTTTTGTCTTTGGTATACAGGAAGGCTTCTGATTTTTTTGGGGGCTAGGTTGTATTTGTATCCTTCGACTTTGCTGAAGGTGTTTATCAGCTGAAGGAGTTTTCTGGTTGAATTTTTGGGGTCACTAATGTATATGATCATCTCATCTGAGAATAGTGACACTTTGACCACTTTATGATTTGTATTCTCTTGATCTCCTTTAATTGTCTTTATTGCTTTAGCAATGAATCCAAATATTATGTTGAAGAGATATGGAAAGAGGGGGCAGTCTTGTCTTGTCCCTGATTTCAGTGGGATTGATTTAAGTTTCTCTCCATTAAGTTTGATGTTGATTATAGGCTTGCTCTATATTGCCTTTCTATGTTTAGGTGCCTTGTATCCCTGATTTCTCCAAGACTTTAACATGAATGGTTTTTGACTTTGTCAAATGCTTTTTTGGCATCTAAGGAGATGATAATGTGCTTTTTCTCATTCAGTTTGTTTATGTGGTGGATTACATTGATGGATTTTCCTATGTTGAATCACATTTGGATTCCTTGGATGAGGCTTACTTGGTCACGGAGGACGATATCTTTGATATATTCTTGGATTCTCTTTGCAAGGATTTTATTGTGTATTTTTGCACCCATGTTCATAAGAGAGATAGGTCTGAAGTTCTCTTTTTTTTTTGTTGGATCTTTGTGTGGTTTAGGTATCAAGGTTACTGTAGCTTCAAAGAATAAACCTAGTAAAGTTCCTTCTCTTTCTGTTTTGTGGAATAATTTGAAGATAATTGGATTTACCACTTCTTTGAAGATCTGGTAGAATTCTGCACAGGAACTGTCATTTCTGGGTTGTGTGCTTTCTGCTGCTCAGACTGAGGCATGTAGGGCTGTCAAGCTTTTCTCTCCAGCAGGCTGTCCACTTGGCCCTTTCAATAATTGCCTCTGGAAACTCTGACTGGCTTTCGCCTGTTTCATGACATCATTCTCCCTCTCAGACAATCAGCACCTAGCCATTGTGATATCATAATAGCATTGTAATATCATCACAGCATTGGATGTCCTACTATCATTGTATAGTCTTACTGTTGTGAAGTCATAATAGCTTTTATGTTTCAAATTTACATTGTGATGTCATAAAACAATCATGTCGAAATACTATAATAGCATTGTGATGTCATAATAACATTGTGATATCATAATACCACTGTGAGTCATAATATTGTAATGTCATAATAGGATTGTGATGTCATAACAGTATTGTGATTTCCAATCATTGTGATGTTGTAATAGCATTGAGATATTATAATAGTATTGTGATATTACAAGAGCATTGTAATATCATAAGAACAGTGAGATGTCTTAATATTGTTGGAAAGCCATACTGTTGCCAAGTCATAATAGCATTGTAATATCATAATTCCATTGTGATATCATAAAACATTCATGTCATAAGAGCATTGTGATGTCATCAAGCATTGTGATGTCATAGTAAAAATGTGATATAATAAAAGCATTTTGATGACATAATAACATTGTGATATCTTAAAACCACTGAGATGTCATAATATTGGGATGTCATAATAGTATTATGATGTCATAATACCTTTGTGATGTTGTAATAGTATTTTGATTTCTTATCATTGTAAAGTCATAATAGCATTGAGATATCATAATAGCATTGTGAAGCCGTAATAGCATTGTGATGTCATAATACCATTGCTATGTCATATGATATCATAATAGCATTGTGATGTTATAAGAGGTTATTGATGTCATAATAGCATTGTGATATCATAATAGAATTGTGATGAAATAATATCATTGTGATTGTCAAATTTCCTTTGTGATGTCATAAAAATCATGTTGTAATAGCATTTTAATGTCAGAATAGCATTGGGATGTCATGATGAATTTTGATGTCAGAATGCCATTGTGAAAGCATAACCTCATTGTGATGTTATCAGAGCATTGTTATGTCATAATACCATTGTGATGTCATCATAGCATTGTGAAGTAATAGTGTAGTGAAGTCACAATAGAATTTTGATGTCAAAATTCCGTTGTGATGTCATAACACTATCTTGTTGTACTACCACTGTATTAATAGCATGGTGATATCATAATACCATTGTGATGTCATATCATTCTGATGTCATAAAAGCATTTAGACATCATACCATTTTGATGTCATAATACCTTTTTGACATCATAATACCATTGGGATGCCATGCCATTTTTGAAGTTATCATAGCATTGTGATACCCTAATAATATTGTGATGTTATAACAACATTGTGATGTCTTAATACCATTCTGAGGTTATAATAGCATTGTGATATCATAATAGCACTAAGATTTCATACCATTGAAATGTCATAATACAACTGTGATATCATAATACGTTTTTGAAGTCACAATAGCTTTGTGATGCCATAATACCATTGCGATGTGATAACACATTTCTATTTCATCATAGCATTGTGATGTCATAATAGCATTGTGATACCATAATACCCATTGTGATGTCATCATAGCAACATGATGTCATATCATTTTGATGTCATAATATAATTGTGATGTGAAAGTCTTCTTTTAGCCTAGAAGTCCCTCAATCTTCTCTTACTTCCTGGTGATTTGAATTGCAATGTCCTTTGAAGCTCTCTATTTACATGTGGTGTCCAAAGTGAGGAAATGTCTGAGAGGGGTTAGGAGTTATGGCTGTGTTTGATAATATAATTCCGATTGGAGTTATATTATATAAGGGTGTGCTTTGAGGTTGATATGCCAATGACAGTGACCAGACATAACTGAGTCTCTATCTCTAGGTCTCTGTCACTTATGTCATAGTTTTTGTTGGTCTCAGTCTCTCTGTTTATGAATGTGTCTCTCTAGCTCTTTCTCTCTCCATCTCCATCTCTCTGTCTGCCAATTGTGGTTCCCTATGAAAAGCTCTCAGTTCTGCTGAAGGAGTGCAGCAAGATGACTGCTTGCTGATGTGACATCCTGGATGGTATTTGTAAAAATATAAGTACAGTCCCAATTAAACACTTTTTGCTCAAAGATTTGCCTTCATGAGGGAAAATCTTAACATAAGTAATTCACTGACTGAGGACATATATGTGAATTTAACAAATAATAATTGAATCTGTCATAATGTGAAACTCACATGTCAAGGACTAGTAACTTTATTAAAAAACCACCTGAAAGAATTCTGTGACAAATCAACTGAAATAAAAGTCTTGGACATAGGAACTGTCATCTCTGGGCTATGTGTTTTCAACTGCCCAGATTGAGGCATGCAGGGCTGCTAAGCCTTTCTCTCATATAGACTGTCCACTTGGCCCTTTTAATAACTGGCTCCTGAAACTCTTACTGTCTTTCACCTGCTTCATGACATCATTCTGCCTCTCAGCCATTCAGCACCTGATATAATCTCAACATTTCCATGGAGGTAAGTAAATAAACTTTCCTCAGTGCCAGTGTCTCTGATTCTGTGCACACGTGACTTTTCTTATGAAACCCAACAAGCCTTTATCTCATCCCTTTATCCAGATCCCACACATTTATTCCTGTTTACCTCTGTGACAATGTCAGGTAGGAATTGAAACTTTCTTGTTTATTTAACTGGACATCTTCCTAAGTAGGGCAGCTTCAAAGTGATGTGGGATTAAGAGGAATATACTGAAAGACAAGGTGGTCTCCTACTGTGGAGGATTGATTTCAAATTGATTTGAAATTTCCTAGGTTGTGACTTTGAACTGAGTAGTTACTGTCTTATTCACTAAATATACCTTCACATTCTTATTGATATAATAGGCTGGCAGGGTTTAGGGTTTCCTGGGGTATTGTGTCTTTAAGAGCAGGGAAAAGAGAAGGAAACCAGGCAATTACTGGGACTGGTTTGAGTGAAACAGAAAAATGACGATGAGTATAATAGGAGAAACTTAGGAGCAATGAACTTTGAACAAATTCTGGTCCTGTGGTTGAAATTTCAAATTGTGCCTTCAGGACAGAGAAATGTGACCATTATATATGCCTAGTATACAAGAGCTGCTGTTTTTCCTGCTGTGGTCCTCCAGGCAAAACCTGTAAAAGTATTGTTAGTGCCAGGATGGCTAATTCAGAGGTGCCTGCTGAGCTCATGGGATCTGAGGTAACTGGGTAAACACTAGTTCAAGGATAGGATTCTCTGCTATATAATGTGTTCCTGGAAAGGATGCCTTACAAAGTCAAACTCTGCCCTCCTTTAGTGGAATGTTTTCTCCATGTGAAAATTCATTGTAAAAGTTGTCAACATATTATTTTATTTCTTATGTGGAAATTTGATATAATTACTTTATACTTCTTTTCCATTGCTCTCATTTTCAAATTCCTACCCATGTGTCACACTATTTTTTTTCTTTAAAATACATCAATTCAAGTATGTAAAGTTCATATACACATTGGAACATGATTTGAGTCTCAGTGCAAAATCCCATAAAAAAAACTGAGTTTATCCTTGCGACACCCTGGCACCACCCACAAGAAGAATCCATCAGTCCTGAAGAACTCTGTATTTCATCGCCTTGAAAACAGTTTTTCTTATGTATTTATTTATTATGAGTTGTTCACTTTGAATCCCCTTTGCTGCTCCCTACCCTTCTCTTTCCATTCCCAAACACCTTCCTTCTTCTACCTCTATGCTCCTTTCTCTAGCTCCCTGATAGGGGAGGTCCTCCTCTTCCTTCAGTCTGATCATAGCTTATCAGGACTCATCAAGGCTGGCTGTATCATCTTCCTCTGTAGCCTGGTTCTCAGGGCATTGTTCTCCTTATGTCCTCAGTTCCCTCTACTTATGACCCTTCCTGCCTCCTATTCTTAGCCCTTTTAATAATTGGCTCCTGAATCTCTTACTGGTGTTCCCCTATTTGGTGACATCATTCTGCCTCTCACCCAAACAGTACCTGAGAGAATCTTGTGGTTTCCAGGGAGATGAGTAAGCAATCTTTCCTCAGGGTCCAGTATCTCTTATCATGCACACACATGACTTTTTCGTGTGAAACCCAACAAGACTTTATGTCATCCCTTCATCCAGATACCATACCTTTATTCCAGTTTACCTCTGTGACAATGTCAGGTAGGAAATGAAAATTTAATATTTATTTAATTGGACAGCTTCCTAAGTAGGAAAGCTTCAAAGTGATATGGGATTAAGGAGAATATACCCAATGACAAAGTGATCTCCTACTGTGGCCTTGGATCTGAAATTTCCTAGATTTTAACTGTGAACTGAGTGGCTACCCGTGCACTCACTAAATATACCTTCACATTCTTATTGATATAATAAGCTGGCATTTTCTAGGGTGGCCTGGGGTATTATAAAAGAGAAGGAAGCTACACAATTCCTGGGACTGGATTGGCAGAAACAGAGAAAGATTGGTGTATGTAAAAGGAGAACTGAGGGGCAACAAAGTATTTGAAAGCTGATTCCGTTCCACACTGATGTTGCCAAACCTCTATGAGCAGGGTTGCCTTGGCTGACTTGGCTGGATTTGCAGCTCTGTCTCATTCAGTGGTAAGTCATGAACTCTCCTGGTCTTAGGGTTTACAGTTAAAACTGAGCCGTAAGGACAGAGAAGTGGGTCCATGTCATATGCCTAGGACACCAGAGCAGCTGTGTTTTCTGCTGTGATCCTCCAGATAAACCCTCTAAATGTAGTGTTAGTTCAAGGAATGCTTGTTCAGATGTGCCAACTGAGCTCATTTTGTCTCAGGTAGCTGGGTAAACACTAGTTCATGGTGCGAATTCTCTGCTACATAATGAGATCCTGGAAAGCATGCCTTTAAAGTCAAACTCTGTCTTCATTTAGCAGAATCTGTCCTTCATATTAAATGTCATTGTAAAATTTGTTAATAGTTAATTTTTCTTATTTACATAAGATTACACTCCTTTTCCATTGCACCTAGGTTCAAATTCCTACCTATGTGTCACACATATTTTTTTCTGTAAAATATAACAATTGCAGTATGTGTTGTTCATATACTCATTAAAACAATCAAAATCTCAGTGACAAGTTACTTAAAGAAAACTGAGTTCATCCTTGTCACACCCGGGTAACACCCATAAGAAAACCATCAGTCCTAAAAAGCTCTATACTTCATCACCTTGATCACAGTTTTCACTATTGTATTTATTTATTAAGAATTTTTTATGTTGAGTCCCCTATTCTTCCTTCTCTCTCTTCTCTTTCCAGTTCCACCCACACTCCTTCTTCTACCCCTATGCCCTTTTTCTAGTTCCCTAATAGGGGAGATCAATCTCCGGCTTCTATCTGACCCTAGGTCATCAGGTCTCACAGAGGCTTTCTGTATTGTTTTCCTCTGCAGTGTGATTCTCAGGGCATTGCTTTCCTTGTGTCCTCAATTAACTCTAGTTATGCCACTCTTCCTGCCTCCTTTCCTACAGGTTTCCCAGAGCTCTGACAGGAGGGAGAATTTCAAAGGGAAATCTCTGTTAGAGCAGTGTGTTTTAAGGTCTCTCTGTGCATAATATTGGCCTGTGGGTCTCTGTATGTAATCACATTTGGTGCAGAAGGAAGTATCTCTGTGGATACAAGAACATGGCACTTATCATGTGAGGGCAGAGAGCAATATACTTAATTAATAACAGCCTAGTTTGCTTGAAAATTTCTGTAGGATGACCTGGCCCAAGAACTCAATTCACTGCCACCCTATTCCCCTAGTGGAAGACTGGTTTGTTCACAATAAATGGCTTATTGGCACTTTATCCCCTACTATTAGGAAACATCCTAATAAGGGAATACACAGCATATTTGTCATTCTGCATTTTAGTTAATTCACCCAGGATGAATTTACTGCTTCCATCCATTTGCCTGAAATATCTTGATGCCATTTTCTTAACAGAATAATACTTCCTTATGGAAATATTCCACATTTTCTCCAAAGGAGATTGTGAGTCCTGTTCTTTAGAACTTTGAAGTTGCTGGGGCTTTAATCATTATATTGAATGACAAACTATCAGGATAACTATGTTCTTTTAGCCGAGTATTCCCCCCATCTTCTTCTACTTCCTGGTGATTTGAATTGCAATGTCCACTTGAAGCTCCATCTGTTTAGATGTTGAGTCCCCAGTTAGGAAATTTCAGGGAAGGGTTCGGGGCATTGCCTTTTTAGATAATATAATTCCTGTTGCAGTTATCATATAGGAAGGTGTGCTTTCTGGTTGATATGCCAATGAAAATGACCAGACAAATGGAGTCTCTGTCTATCGATTGATGTCACTTTATATTTTTGATATGGTCATTCTCTCTCTCTCCAGCTGAATATGTCTCCCTAGCTCTTTCTTTCTCTGTGTCTCTCTGTCTCCCTCTCTCAGACTGTGGCATGTGAAATACTCTCAGTTCTGCTGAAGGACTACAATAAAATGACTGCTTGCTGACATGACATCCTGGAAGGTCTGTGTAAAATATATAAGAAAAGTCCCAATTAATCACTTTTTGTTCAAAGAGTTGGCTTTGTCAGGGAGCGTTTCCCATTAAGTAATTCACTGACTGAGTACATATATGTTGTTTTTTTTTTTTAATTTTATTTTTCTTTTTACTTACATTTTGTTAACTCTGTGTCCCCACTGTATCCCTCCCCAAACCCACACTCCCTCCCTGGTCTCCTCCCTGTCCCTTTCCAAGTCCACTGATAGGGAAGGACCTCCTCCCCTTTCATTTGACCCTGTTTTATCACTTATCTTCAGGGCTGGCTGTAGAGTCCTCCTCTGTGACCTAACAGAACTTCTCCTCCCCTAAGGGGGGGGGGAGTCAAGGAGCCTGACCTTGAGATCCTGTTATAAATAGTCCTTGTTCCCTTACTTTGGAAAACTATTTCGTTACTGAGCTACCATGGGCCACATCCGAGCAAAAGTTCTAGGTTATAAACATAGATGGTCCTTGGTTGAGTGTCAGTCTCAGAAAAGACCCTGTGCCCAGATATATTTGGTCCTTGTAGAGCTCCTATCCTTTCCATATCATACTAACTCCCCTCTTTTAATATGATTCCCTGCACTCTGCCGAGGGTTTGGTTATGAGTCTTAGTGTCTGCTTTGAAACACTGCTAGGTAGAGTCTTTCAAATGCCTTTTGCAGTAGATTCCTGTCATACCTTAATAGCACATACCATTTGTCCTTCTAAATGAGGATTGATCATCTTCGCCTTTGTCCACTTTCTTGATTATCTTCTTTAGGTGTGTAGATTTCATTATGTTCATCATATCTTGTAGGTCTATATAAGCAAGTATATACAATGTTTGTCTTTCTCATGCTGGAATACTTCACTCAGAATGATCGTTTCTAGATCCCACCACTTGCCTGCAAATTTCATGATTTCCTCCTTTTTGATTGCTGAGTAGTATTCCATTGTGTAAAAATACCACAGTTTCTGTATCCATTCCTCTGTTGATGGACATCTGGATTGTTTCCAAGTTCTGGCTATTACAAATAAAGCTGCTACAAACATGATTGAACAAATGTCCTTGTTCTGTACTTGAGCAAATTTTGGGTATATACCTAGGAGAGATATAGCTGGGTCTTGAGGTAGCATTACTCCTAATTGCCTGAGAAAACGCCAGTTTGACTTTCAAAGTGGTTGTACCAGTTTACATTCCCACCAGCAAATGAGGAGGGTTCCCCTTTCTCCACAAACTCTCCAGCATGTGTTATCACTTGAGTTTTTCATCTTGGCCATGGGTGTAAGGTGAAATCTCAGGGTCGTTTTGATTGCATTTCCCTAATGGCTACTGAGATTGAGCATTTCTTTAAGTGTTTCTCTGCCATTCGAGGTTCCTCTTTCCAGAATTCTGTTTAGCTCCCTTCCCCATTTTTTAATGGGATTACTTGGTTTGTTGCTTTTCTGCTTCTTTAGTTCTTTATATATACTGGATAATAGCCCTCTGTCAGATAAAGGGTTGGTGAAGATTCTTTCTCAATCTGTAGGCTGTCATTTTCTTTTGATGACTGTGTCCTTTTCATGAGGTCCCATTTATTGATTGTTGCTCTTAGACCTGTGCTGTTGGTGTTCTGTTCAGGAAGTTGTCTCCTGTGCCAATGAGTTCTAGGCTGTTCCCCACTTTTTTCCAACTGATTTAGAGTATCTGATTTTATGTTGAGGTCCTTGATCCACTTTGACTTTAGTTTTGTGCAGGGTGATAAATATGGATCTATTTTCATTTTTCTGCATGTAGACATCCAGTTGGTCCAGCACCATTTGTTGAAGATGCTGTCTTTTTTCCATTGAATGGAATTGGCTTCTTTGTCAAATATCGAGTATTCATAGGTGAGTGAGTTTATTTCTGGGTCTTCTATGCAGTTCCATTGATCTTCCTTTCTGTTTCTATGCCAATACCATGCAGTTTTTATTACTGTTGCTCTGTAGTACAGCTTGAGATTAGGGATGGAAATACCTCCAGATGATCTGTTGTTGTACAGGATCGTTTTGGAGATTCTGGGTTTTGTGTTTCTCCATATGAAGCTGAGAATCTTTTTTTTCAAGGTCTGTAAAGAATTGAGTTTGTATTTTGATGGGAATTGCATTAAATCTGTAGATTGCTTTTGGCAGGATGGCCATTTTCACAATGCTAATCCTTCCAATCCATGAGCAAGGGAGATCTTTCCATCTTCTGATATCTTCTTCGATTTCTTTCTTCAGAGACTTGAAGTTTTCTCAAACAGGTCTTTCACTTGCTTGGTTAGAGTCACACAAAGGTACTTTATGTTATTAGTGGCTATTGTGAAGGGTGTTGTTTCCCTAATTTCTTTCTCAGCTTTTTCTGTTTGGTATACAGGAGGGCTTCTGATTTTTTGGAGTGGATTTTGTATCCTGCCACTTTGCTGAAAGTGTTTATCAGCTGAAGGAGTTCTCTGGTTGAATTTTTGGTGTCACTCATGTATACTATCATATCATCTGCAAATAGTGACACTTTGACCTCTTCCTTTCTGATTTGTATCCCCTTGATCTCCTTTAGTTGTCTTATTGCTCTGGGTAGGACTTCAAGTACTATGTTGAAGAGATATGGAGACAATGGGCAGCCTTTTCTTGTCCCTGATTTCAGTGGGATTGATTTAAGTTTCTCTCCATTGAGTTTCATGTTAGCTATAGGCTTGCTGTATATTGCCTTTACCATCTTTAGGTACGTGCCTTGTATCCCTGATCTCTCCAAGACTTTAAACATGAATGGGAGTTGGACTTTGTCGAATGCTTTTTTGGCATCTAAAGATGATCATGTGGTTTTTCTCCTTCAGTTTGTTTATGTGGTGGATTACATTGATGGATTTTCGTATGTTGAACCACCCTTGCATGCCTGGGATGAAGCCTACTTGATCATGGTGGATGATATCTTTGATAAGTTCTTGGATTTGGTTTGCAAGTATTTTATTGAGTATTTTTGCGTCAATATTTATAAGAGAGATACGTCTGAAGTTCTCTTTTTTGTTGGGTCTTTGTGTGGTTTAGGTATTAAGGTGACTTCATAGAATGAGTTTCGTAGTGTTCCTTCTGTTTCTATTTTGTGGAATAGCTTGAGGAGTATTGGAGTTAGCACTTCTTTGAAGGTCTGGTAGAATTCTGCACTGAAGCCATCTGGCCCAGGGCTTTTTTTGGAGGGGAGACTGTTAATGACTGCTTCAATTTCCTTGGGAGATCAGCCTTTCTACCTGATCTTGACTTAGTTTTGGTAGATGGAATCAAGAAAATTATCCATTTCATTTAGATTTTCAAATTTTGTTGCATAGAGGCTTTTGTAGTATGACCTAATAATTGTTTGGATTTCCTCAGTGTCTGTGGTTGTGTCCCCATTTTCTTTTCCGATTTTGCTGATTTGGATAGTTTCTCTCTGCTTTTTAGTTAGTTTGGCTAAGGGTTTGTCTATCTTGTTGATTTTCTCAAAGAACCTGCTTTTTGTCTCATTGATTTTTGGATAGTTTTATTTGTTTCTACTTGATTGATTTCAGCCCTTATTTTGATAATTTCCAGCTGTCTGCTCCTCTTGGGTGTATCTGCTTCTTTTTTTTTCTGGGTTTTTCAGTTGGGCCATTAAGTTGTTTGTATGTAATGTTATGAATTTCTTCTTGCAGGTACTTAGTGCTATAAAATTTCCTCTGAGCACTGCTTTCAATGTATCTCATAAATTTGGGTACGTTGTGCCTTCATTTTCATTGAATTCTAGAAAGTCTTTAATTCCTTACTTTATTTCTTCCTTAACCCAGCTGTCATTGAGCAGTAAGTTGTTCAGTTTCCATGTGCCTGTAGGCTTTTTGTTGTTTCTGTTGTTGTTGATGTCTAGCTTTAGTCCATGGTGGTCGGATAGTATACAAAGGATTTTTTCAATCTTTTTGTATCTGTTGAGGCTTGCTTTGTGACCCACCATATGGTCTACTTTGGAAAAGTTTCCATGTGGTGCTGAAAAGAATGTGTACTCTTTTGAGATTGGGTGAAACGATCTGTGGATGTCTATTAGGTCCATTTGATTTAGGGATTGTGTGAGTGCTTTTATTTCCCTATTTGGTGTCTGTCTAGTTGATCTTTCCCTTGGTGAGAGTCGATTGTTGAAGTCTCCCAATATTAAGGTATTAGGAGCAATGTATGATGTAAGCTTTAATAATGTTTCATTTATGAATGTCGATGCTCTTGTATTTGGGGCATAGATATTCAAGATTGTGATGTCCTCTTGGTAGATTTTTCCTTTGATGAGAGTATAGTGGCCCTCCTTATCTTTTTTGATTAACTTGGGTTGAAAGTCTATTTTACTAGATATTAAGTTGGCTACTCCAGCTTGTTTTCTGGAACCATTTGCTTGAAAAGCATTTTTCCAGCCCTTTACTCTGAGGTAGTTTTTATCTTTGTTGCATAGGTATGTTTCTTGAATGCAATGGAATGTTGGATCCTGTTTCCGTAACCATTCTGTTAGCCTGTGTCTTTTTATTGGTGAATTGAGTCCATTGATATTGATAGATAATAGTGACCAATGCATGTTAGTTCCTTTTGTAATGGAGTCCGTGATCTAACCCTGTTTCATTGCTTGTTTTCTTTTCATTTTTGTTGGGATATTATCTGTATGCTCTGTTTTCTTGGGTGAATTTGTTTTCATTGGATTGGAGTTTTCCTTCTAGTATCTTCTGTAGGGATGGTTTGCTGTGTAGATATTGTGTAAATTTAGTTTTGTCATGGAATATTTTCTTTTCTCCATCTATGCTGATTGAAAGCTTTGCAGGATATAGTAGTCTGGGTTGCCATTTGTGATCTCTTAGAGTCTCCATTATACTTTCGCAGGCCCTTCTGGCTTTCATAGTTTCTGATGAGAAGTCCGGCGTGATTCTGATAGGTCTACCTTCATTTGTTGCTTGGTCTTTTTCCCTTGCTGCTTTTAATATCTTTTCTTTGTTCTGTATATTTAGTGTTTTGACTATAATGTGATGTGATGTGTGTCTTTTCTGGTCTAGTCTATTTGGAGTTCTGTAGACCTCTTGTATATTTATGGACATCTCTTTCTTTAGGTTGCAAAAATTTTCTTCATTGATTTTCTTGAAAATATTTTCTGGACCTTGAAGCCTGGAGTCTTCTTTTTCATGAATTCCTATTATTCTTAAATTTTGTCTTTTCATAGCATCCTTGATTTTTTGGATATTTTTGATTGGAACTTTTCTGATTTTACGTTTTCTCTGAGAGAAGTATCAATTTCTGCAAGTGTGTCTTCAGCTCGAGATTCTCTCTTCCATCTCTTTGTATTCTGTTGGTGATGCTTACTTTTTGGTTCCTGATCTTTTGTACAAGTTCTCCAGCTCAAGGCTTTCCTAATTTTGTGTTTTCGTTATTGATTCTAATTCTGTTTTCATGCCTTGCACCATTTCTTTCATGTGTTTGAATTTGGATTCTTCTCTTTCTATGATGGCCTCTATTTGTTGGAATATACTGAGTTACATGGTGGTCTCTTACTGTGGGGTTGGATCTGAAATTTCCTAGGTTGTGTCTTTGAAGTGAGCAGTTACTCACTTCCTCACTAAATGTACCTTCACTTCCGTATTGATATAATATCTCATTTATTTACGTGTGATTCCCCAGTGAGGAAATGTCTGGGAAGTTAGATAATATAATTCCTATTGCAGTTATATTGTGGCAGGGTGTGCTTTGAGGTTGACAGGCCAATGAAAATTACCAGACAGAATAAAGTCTGTCACTTTATATCTTTATTTTCTTTAGGTCTTGGTCTCTCTATTTATAAATATGTCTTTATAGCTCTTTCTCTCTCTGTCTCTCTCAGTCTCCCTCTCTTTGCCTGCTGCTTGTGTTTCAGTATGAAAAGCTCTTGAAAGAAACAAGTAACAAATCAACTGAACTAATAGTCTTGGAGACAGGAACTGTCTTCTATGGTTTGTGTGCTGTCACCTGCCCAGATTGAGGCATGTGGGGATGCTCAGCTTTTCTCTCAAGCAGGCTATCCACTTGGCCCTTTTAATAACTGGTTCTGGAAACTCTTACTGGATTACACCTGTTTCATAACATCATTCTTCCTCTCATTCAATCAGCACCTAACCATTGTGATATCATAATAGCATTGGGATGTCATGATGAATTTTCATGTCCTGATGCCATTGTGATGTTATAATAACATTGTGATGTCATCATAGCATTGGATGTCCTAATATCATTATGAAGTCTTACTGTTGTTTAATCATAATAGATTTTGATTTCAAAATTCCATTGTGATGTTAAAACACAATCATGTCTAAATACCATTGCGAAGTCATAATAGCATTGTGATGTCATAATAGCATTGTTTAATCATAATACCATTGGGATGTCATAATATTGTAATATCATAATTGCATTGTGATGTTATAATAGCCTTTTGAGGAACAAATAGCATTGTGACCTCAAAATTCTATTGTGATTAGATACCACAATCATGTTGAAATACCATTGTGATGTCATATTAGCCTTGTGATGTTATAATACCATTGGTCTGTCATAATATCATTGTGATATCATGACACAATACCATTGTGATGTCATAATAAATTTGTGATATCATAATACAATTGTGATGTGATAATAGAATTGAGATATCATAATACCATGGTGGTATTATAGGAGCAGTGAGATGTCATGACACAATTGTGATAACATAACCATTGAGAGGTCATAATAAAGTTGTAATGCCCTTTTACAAATGTGATGTCATAACAGAATTGTGATTTCATAATACCATTGTGAAGTCAAAATACCATAGTGATATCAAAATAGCAATTTAATGTCATAATGCCATTGTGATGTCATAATAGAATTGTGTTGTCATCATAGCACTGTGATGTAGTAATACCATTGTGATGTCAAAATTCAATTGTGAGGTCATACCACAATTATGTTGGAATAGTATAATATGTCATAATAACATTGTGATGTCATAAAAACATTGGAATGGCATGAGAACATTGTGATGTCATAATAGCATTGTAATGTTCTACTACCATTGTGAAGCCATAATAACATTGTCATGTCATAGTACTACTGTGATATCATAAAACTGTTGTAAAATCATAATACCATAAGATGTCATGCCATTGTGCTGTCATAATAGCATTGTGATGCCACAATGGAATTGTTATGTTATTTTATTACTTTGAGGTTCTTATTCCATTGTAATATCATACTATGATTATAATATCAAAATACCATTGTGATATCATAATAGCATTTTGAGGTCATAATGAAATTATAATGTCAAAATTCTATTGTTATGTTATAAAACAATCATGTCATAATAGAATTGTTATGTTCTAATAGCATAGTGATGTCAAAATTCCATAGTGATATCATATGAGGGTCATATAATTGCAATATCATAATAGCATTGTGCTGTCATAATAGCTTTGTGATGTCAAAATTCTTTTGTGATGTCATATGACACTCATAATGATGTCATAATAACAATATGATGTCATAATAGCATTGGGATGTCATGACACTATTGTGATGTCACCAAAGCATTGTTATATCAAAATTCCATTGTGATGACATAATAGCATTTTAAAACCATTATACCATTGTGATGTCAGCATAGCATGGCGTTAGGGTTATGGTTAGGTTTAGGGGTTAAGATTAGCATTAGTGTTAGACATCTTCTACTTGGGTTTTGATGTTTATTTTGGCTATCTTTTGTGTGTGTCCTTTTTTGATATGGGATGGACAGTTTTGCCTTTTAAACATATGAAGTATTATTTTTGAGTTTTTAGTACCTAACTAGGATGGTGTGTACTTTGCCAGCTGCAAGACTCCTGTGTCTATTTTGCCTTAGCCATGACCAATATCTATGCCTTGTGAAAATATGTCATGTTGAAAGGATCAGTCATCTTCCAGAGCAGTGAGACATATTAATTTAGTCAGCATTTAAAAGTTTTTTGACATGGCATGTGTGCAGCTTGCATGTTTGTCTCCCAGACTAATTTTAGGTTCTTACATTGTCAAACAGAACATATCTCTTGAACCATAATGGCCTTTGGCAGGAGTTCTTCTGTGGAAGGCCCATTTTTTGAGATTGCCTGGACTTTTTAGAGCATTTTAACATTATCTCTCCTCTTATAAAACTAAAATTGATATGAATTCAATCTTTAAAACAGTAAGGACATAACATCTATCATTATGAGAAAAGAACTGACATGGTAACCTTCAGTGGTTTTTTTTTTTTTCATTTTGAATCTTTTACCTCTGTGACAATGTCACGTAGGAAATGGAAATTAATGTTTAACTGGACAGCTTTCTAAGTAGAGAAGCTTCAATGTGATGGGGGATTAAGGGGAATGTACCCAATGACAACGGTTCCTATTGTGGTCTTGGATTTAAAATTTCCTAGGTTGTTACTTTGAACTGAGCATTTAGTGGCATATTCACTAAATGTACCTTCATATTCTTATGAATAAAATATGCAAACAGGGTCTAGGGTTCCCTGGGGTGTTGAATCTTTAATAGCAGCTAAAAGAGAAGGAAACCAGACAATTCCTGGGATTGGTTTGGCTGAAACACAGAAAGAACTGTGAAAGTAAAAGAAGAACTGAGGGGCAAAAAACTGAGGGGCAGTAATGTTGCACACTAGAGTTGACAACCCTCTATGAACATGGTTGCTTGTCTACCAGTCTGGATTGGCATTTGTGTCCTACTCAGTGGTCAGAGAACAATCCTTCTGGTTCTGGGGTTTACAGTTAAAACCGAGACTTGAGGACAGAGACATGGGTCTGTGTTATATGTCTAGCACACCAAGCAGATATGTTTCCTGCTGTGGTCCCCAGACTAACTCTCTAAATATAGTATTAGTGTCATATGTCTTTATAGAGGAGCAACCTAGGCTCCTGAGGTCTGAGGTAGCTGGGTAAACACTAGTTAATGACTAGGATGCTCTGCTACAAAATGAATTCCTGGAAAGCAAGCCTTACAAAATCAAATTCTTTGCTCCTTCAGTGGAATCATTTCTCCATGTTAAAAGTCATTGTAAAAGTTATGAACATATTATTTTAATTACTTTTTCCATTGCTCCCTGATTCAAATTCTTACCCTTGTGTCACAATTTTTTTTCTTTAAAATATATAAGTTGAAGTATGTGTGGTCCATATACTCATTGGAACATGTTCAGAATCTCAGTGCCAAGTCCCTTAAAGAAAACTGAGATCATCCTTGCTGCACCCTGCAACCACCCCCAAGAAGAAGCCATCTGTCCTGAAGATATCTATACTTCTTCACATTGATCAAAGTTTTTCTTATTTATTCATTATGATTTGTTCACTTTGTATCCTCTCTGCTGCCCCCTCCTTCTTCTCTTTTCAGTCCCACTCAGCCTCTTTCTTATATCTCTATGACCTTTTTCTAGTTCCCTAATAGGGAGGCCCTCCTCCACCTTCTGTCTGACCCTAGCTTATCAGGTTTCATCTAGGCTGGAAGAATCATTTTCCTTTGTAGCCTGATTGCCAGGGAATTGTTCCCCTTGTGTCCTCAATTCCCTTTACTTATTACACAATTTCTGCCAAATCTCCTGCAGGCTTCTCAGAGCTCTGAGGGAAGGGAGAATTTCATAGGGAAATCCTATTCAGTATTAGGTGTTTTAAGTTTTCTCTCTGCATAATATTTGACTGTAGGTCTCTGTATGGAATCCTATTTGATGCAGAAGGAAGCATCTCTGTGGACAGAACATGGCACTGAATTAATCAGTTGAGGGCAGAGAGCAACATACTTTAATAGCAACAGCCTGGGTTGCTTGAAAATTTCTGTAGGATGCCCTGGCCCAAAAACTCAAGTAACTGCCACCTAGTTCTCCTAGTGGAAGACTGTTATGGTCACAAAAGATGGCCTTTTGTAACTTTAACCCCACTATTATGAGACCTCCTAATAAGTGAATACATACCATATTTGTCTTTCTGCATGTTAGGTACTACACCCAGGATGATTTCTCAGGGTTCCATCCATTTGCCTGAAAATATCTTGTCATTTCTTAGCTGACTAATACTCTTTCATAGAAATGTTCCACATTTCCTCCAAAAGAGATGGTCAGTCCTGTTCTTCAGTACTTAGAATTTGCAGCGACTTTAATCATTGTATTGAATGACAAACTATCAGGATAAATATGCTCTTTTAGCCTAGAAGTCCCTCCATCTTCTTCCACTTACTGTTGGTTTGAATTGTGATGTTCCATTAAAGCTCCTTTACTTACATTTCAAGTCCGCACTGAGGAAATATCTGGGAAGTGTTAGGATTTGTATGGCCTGGTTAGATAATATAATTCCTTTTGTTTCACTAATTTCTTTCTCAGCCCTTTTGTCTTATGTATACATGAAGGCTACTGATTTTTTTTAAATTAATATTGTATCCAGCCAGTTTTCCAAAGGTTCTTATCAGCTTTACAACTATGCTGGTAGAAATTTGGGTCACTCTGGTACACTGTCATATCATCTACAAATATTGATACTTTCTTCCTTTCTGATTCCTATACCCTTGATCTCCTTCAATTATCTTATTCTCTAGCCAGGGCTTCCACAACTATGTTGAAGAGATATGGAAAGAGTGGGCAGCCTTGCCATGTTCCTGATTTCAGTAGGATTGCTTTAAGTTTCTCTCAAAATCTCAAAAGATAACACATGCTGATGAGATTGTGGATAAAGGGGAATCCTCCTTCCTTGCTGGTGGGAATATAAACTTGTACAACCACTCTGGATATCAATCTGGTGCTTTCTCAGACAAGTAGGAATAATGCTTCCTCAAAAACAAATTATACCACTCCTAGGCATATATCCAAAAGAGGCTTAAGTACACAATAAGGACATTTGACCAACCACATTTGTAGCAGTTTTATTTGTAATGGCCAAAACCTGGAAACAACCCAGATGCTCCCCCAACTGAAGAATGGATACAGAAATTGTGATATATATACACAATGGAATATTACTCAGCAATACCAAAAAAAAAAAAAAAAAAAAAAAAAAAAAAAAAAAAAAAAAAAAAAAAAAAAAAACAAGGAAAATCATGAAATTTGCAGGTCAATGGTGGGAACTGGAAAGGATGAATGATTATCCTGAATGAGCTATCCCAGAAGCAGAAAGACACACCAAATATATGCTCACTCATATAGACATATAATATAGGATAAACCTACTAAAATCTGTACACTTAAAGAAACTAGTTAAGAGGGAGAACTCTTGCTAAATTACAAAGAGGATGGATATAGGAAGAAGAAGAAAATAGGGAACAAGTTAGGAGCCTGCCACAGAGGGCCTCTGAAAGACTCTGCCCTGTAGACTTACCAAAGCAGATGCTGAGACTTATTGCCAATTGCTGGGCAGAGTGCATGGAATCTAATGAAAGAAGTTGGAAATAGTAAGATCTGGAGAGGACAGGAGCTCCACAAGTAGAGCAAGAGATCCAAACACTCTGAGCACAGGGGTCTTTCTTGAGATTCATACTCCAACCAAGTACCATGCATGGAGATAACCTAGAACCTCTGCACAGATATAGCCCATGGCAGTTCAGTGTCCATGTGGGTTCCACAGTAATGGAACAGGGATCACCTATGACATGAACTGATTAGCCTGCTCTTTGATCACCTCACTCTGATTGGGGAGCAGCCTTACCAGGCAACAGTGAAAGAGAATAAAGCCACACCTGATGATATCTGAAAGACTAGGATCAAAAGGATCAGTGGACCTGGGTAGGAGCATGCATGGAGAAGGGGGAGGGAAGGTAAGATTGTGAGGGGATAGTGTTTTATGGGGGAATACAAAATGGATACAGTGTAATTAATAAAAACTAAAATAAAAAACTATTGAAAAATGTATTTCCTTTTGGATTTATATTAGAGGAGGGTGTGCTTTGAGGTTGATATGCCAATGAAAGTGAACAGACTTAATGGAGTCTCTGTTACTTTACATCTTTGTTTCTGTTGGTCTCAGTCTCTGTTTCTGAATTTGTCTCTCTAGCTCTCTCTTTGACTCTTTCAGTCTCCCTCTCTCTGCCTCCAGATTGTGGTTCAGTATGAAAAGTTCTCAGTTTGTGTGAAGGACTACAACAACATTACTGCTTGCTGATATGACATCATGTATGGTCTCCTAAAAATATAAGCAATGTCCCAATTAAATGATTTTTGTTTAAATATTTGCCTTGATCAGGGAGCATTTTCACAGAAAATTATTCACTGACTGTGCATTTAACAAATAATAATAGAATCTGCCATAATGTGAAACTCACAATTGAAGGACACGTGACTTTATTAATGACCATTTGAAGGAATTATGTGATGCTCGCTTTGGCAGCACATATACTAAAATTGGAACGATGCTGAGAAGATTATCATGGCCCTTGCACAAGGATGACATGCAAATTCCTGTAGCATTCCATATTTTTTTGGAGAAATTAAAGAAAACACAAATATTGGAAATTGTGGAAAGAAAGAACTTAGGGAAGAATACAGGAACTACAGAGGTAAGCATGATCAATAGACTATATCAGATGGAAACAAGAAACTCATTTGTGGAAGATACAATGGAAGAAAACAGTGTATTTGTCAAAGAAAATGTTAAATCTAAAATATTCCTGCAACAGACCATCCAAGAAATTCAAGACAAAATAAAAAGACAAAACATAAGAAAAATTAGAATAGAGGAAAATTATAGGCGATTCTCTCCTCCAAGGCCCAGAAAGTATTTAAAAACAAATGAAGATAATTTTCCCAACTTGAACAAGAGGCCAATAAGAATAGAAAAGATCTACAGAACACCCAAAAAATTAGTACAGAAGAGAAAATCTTCCCATCACATAGTAATCAAAACAGCAAGTATACAGAAAAAAAGAAAAAAAAATACTAAAAGTTGTAAGGGAAAAAGGCCAAGTAACATCTAATGGAAAACCCATCAGAATCACACTTGACTTCTCAGCAGAGACTTTGAAAGCCAGATGAATATCATGCAGGCCCTAAGAGAACACAGACATCAGCCAGGCTACTATACCCAGCAAAACTCTCAGTCCTCATAGACAGAGAAAACAAGATATTCAAGGACAAAAACAAATTTCAACAATACCTACACACAAATCCAATATTACAGAAGACACTAGTAGGAAAAATTCAACCCAAGAAAACTAGCTACTTTCAAGAAAACACAGGAAAGAATTAACTTCACTACAGTAAAACAAAAGCAACCAAGCACAAAACCTTAATACCACAGTTAACATCAAACTCAAAGGACCTAACATGCACTGGTCATTGATCTCTCTCAAATCAGTGAACTCAATTCTCCAATTAAAAAATACAGACTAACAGAATGGATGCTTAAACAAGACCCAGCAGTCTGTTGCATGCAAGGAACACACCTACGTCACAAAGATAGATATTACCTGAGGGTAAAGTCATGGAAGACTGCTTTCCAAGGAAATGGACCCAAGAGACAAGTAGGAGTAGCCATTCTAATATCTGATAAAATAGTCTTTTAACCAAATTTAATATAAAGAGATGTGCAAAGACACTTCATACTCATCAAAAGAAAATTCCACCGGGAAGATATCATAATGCTGATATCTCCATCCCTGATTTCAAGCTGTACTACAGAGCAACAATACTAAAAATTGCATGGTACTGGCAGAGAAACAGACTGGTGGATCAATGGAATTGAATAGAAGACCCTGACATAAATCCACACACTTGTGGACATCTGATTTATGACAAAGATGACAAATCTATTCAATGGAAAAAAGACAGCATCTTCAAAAAATGGTGCTGGTCTAACTGGAAGTCTACATGTAGAAAAACGCAAATAGATCCATACTTATCACCCTGCAAAAACTTAAAATCCAAGTGGATGAAAGACCTCAACATTAAACTAGACAGACTAAACCACTTAGAAGAAAAAGTGGGGAATAGCCTTGAACTCATTAGCACAGGAGAAAACTTCCTGAACAGAACACCAACAGCACAGGCTCTAAGAGCAACAATCAATAAATGGGACCTCATAAAACTGAAAAGCTTCTGCAAAGCAAAGGATACTGTCTTCAGAACAAAACAACAGCCTATAGATTGGGAAAAAAATTTCAGCAACCCTATATCTGACAGAGGGCTAATATCCAGTATATATAAAGAAGTTAAACAGTAAAAAATCAAGTGATCCAATTAAAAAATGGGGTAGAGAGCTAAACAGAGAATTTTCTGCAGAGGAATATCGAATGGCAGAGAAACACTTAAAGAAATGCTCAACCTCATTAGCCATCAGGAAAATGCAAATCAAAACGACCCTAAGATTTCACCTTACACTATCAGAATGGCTAAGATCAAAAACTCAAGAGACAACACATGCTGGAGAGGTTGTGGAGAAAGGGGAATCTGCCTCCACTCTTGGTGGGAATGTAAACTTTTACAACCACTCTGGAAATCAATCTGGTGTTTTCTCAGACAACTAGGAATAGCACTTCCTCAAGATCCAGCTATACCACTGCTAGGCATATATACAAAAGTTTCTCAAGTATATGATATGGATATTTGCTCAACAATGTTTGTAGCAGCCTTATTTGTAATAGCCAGAAGCTGGAAACAACCCAGATACCCCTCAGTGGAGGAATGGATGCACAAGTTGAGGTATATCTACACAATGGAATATTACTCAGCAATCAAACACAAGAAAATAATGAAAATTGCAGGTAAATGGTGGGATCTGGAAAAGATCATCCTGAGTGAGCTATCTCAGCAGCAGAGGGATGCACACAGTATATACTCACGCATATAGACATATAATATAGGATAAACATACTAAAATCTGTACACCTAAAGAAACTAATCAAGAGGAGGACTCTCGCTAAAATGCTCAATTCCTATCCAGAAAGGCAAAGAGGCTGGGCATCAGAAGAAGGAGAAAAGTGGGAACAAGTCAGGAGCCTGACATGGGGGATCTCTGAAAGGCTCTGCCCTGCAGACTATCAATGCAGGTGCTGAGACTTATGGGCAACCATTGGGCAGAGTGCAGGGAATATTAGGAATGAAGTGGGAAACAGTAAGATCTGGAGAGGACAGGAACTCCATAGGTAGAGCAATAGAACCAAAATATCTGAGCACACGGGTCTTTCCTGAGACTGCTATTCCAACCAGGGACTATGAATGGAGATAACCTAAGACCCCTGCACAGATGTAGCCCATGGCAGTTCAGTATCCAAATGGGTTTCATTGTTATAGGAGCAGGGACTGTCTCTGACATGAACTGATTGGCCTGCTCTTTAATTACCTCCCCCTGAGCAGGGAACCAGTATTACCAAACCACAGAAGAGGACAAGGCAGCCACTCCTGATGAGACCTAATTGACTAGGATCACAAAAAAAGAAAAGAAGTCCTGCCCTATTAGTGGACTTTGGGAGGGGCATGCATGCAGAGGGTGGAGGAAGGGAGGGATTGGGATTGGAGGAGGGAGAGAACCACGGGGGGTATACAAAGTGAGTAAAGTGTAAGTAATAAAGAAAAATAAAATAATAAGAAAAAAAACATAAAAACAAAACATGAGACCATAAAAAAATGATTTCACAGTATTATTTTTTCATCACATTGCTATTATGACTTTGTATTTTGAAGTGATTGTGCTAGGACATCAAAATGGACTTTAGAAATAAAAAGGTATTATGATGCCATGAAACAGGTGAAAGCCAGTAAGAGTTTCATGAGCCAGTTATTAAAAGGGCCTAGAAGACAACTAGCATGATAGAAAGGCTGAGCAGCCCTACATGCCTCAATCTTCCCAGCTGAAAGCACACAACCCAGAGACGACAGTTCCTGTGTCCAATACTCTTAGTTCAGGAAAAGAGTCACATATTTATTTCAAGTGGTCTTTAATAAAGTCACTAGTCCTTGACATGTGACTTTCACATTATCACATATTCCATTATTATTTGTTAAATACACATGTATGTCCACACTCAGGGAATTAGTGACTGTGAGAATGCTCTCTGACCAAAGCAACTCTTTAAACAAAAAGTGTTTAATTGGGACCTTGCATTTAAATTTAGAGACTGTGTAGGATGTCACACTGGCAAGCAGTCATCTTCTTGTAGTAGTCAGAGCCTTTCATACTGACACATAAGCGGCAGACAGAGAGAGGGTTACATAGAGAACAAGAAAGAGAAAAAGCTAGAGAAACAGATTCGGAAATATTAAGACTGAGACCAGAATACACAAAGATATAAATTGAAAGACACCAATACACCAAGACTCCATTCTGTCTGGTTATTTTTATTGGCATGTCAACCTCAAAGCACATTCTCCTATAATACAACACCAAAAGGAATTATATTTTTTGAATATTTTTATTTTAAATTTTATTAATTATACTTTATTCAGGTTGTATCCCCCAATAAACCACTTCTTCTTCCCTCCCAAACCCAACATTCATCTCCCTTGTCCACGCATGCACCTCCCCAAGTCCACTGATGGGGGAGGGCTTCCTCTACTTCCTTCTATCCTTGTTCATCAGATCTCATTAGGAGTGGATGCATTGTCATCCTCTGTGGCCTGTTAAGGCTGCTCACCAATCAGGGTGTGGTTTTCAAAAAGCAGTTCAATCAGTTCATGTCAAGGGCAGTCCCTGTTCCTATTACTATGGAACTCCCTTGGACACTCTACAGCCATGGGCTACATTTGTGCAAAGGTTCTAGGTTATCTCCATGCATGGTACTTTGTTGGAGTTTGAATCTCAGGAAAGACCCTTGTGCTCAGATTTTTTGGTTCTGTTGCCTTCCTTGTGGAACTCCTGTCCCCTACAGATCTTACTATTTCCCACTTTTTTCATTAGATTCCATGCAATTTGCCCAACATTTGTCCATAAGTCCCAGCATCTGCTTTGATAGTCTGCAGGACGGAGCCTTTCAGAAGCTTTCTGTGGCCTGCTCCTAAATTGTTCCAAATTTTCTCCTTCTTTGGATATCCATCCTCTTTGCCTTTGGGATGGGGATTGAGCATTTTAGCCAGAGTCCTCCTTCTTGATTACTTTCTTTAGGTGTACCGTTTTCAGTAGGTTTATTCTATGTGTCTACATGAGTGAATATATACCAACTGTGTCTTTCTACTTCTGGTATAGCTTACTTCCAGTTCCCACCTTTACCTTCAAATTTCATGATTTCCTTGTTTTTTATTGCTGAGTATTATTACATTGTGAAGATGTTCCACAATTTCTGTATTCATTCTTCAGTTGGGGGAGCATATGTGTTGTTTCCAGGTTTTGGCTATTACAAATAAACCTGCTACAAACATGGTTGGGCAAATGTCCTTATAGTGTACTTGAGCCTCTTTTGGATATATGCCTACGAGTGGTATAACTGGAACTTGAGGAAGTGCTATTCCTAGTTGTCTGAGAAAGCACCAGATTGATTTCCAGAGTGGTTGTACAAGTTTATATTCCCACCAGCAGTGAAGGAAGATTCCCCTTTCTCCACACCCTCTCCAGCATGTGTTGTCACTTTAGGTTTTCCTGTTGGCCAATCTGATGGGTGTAAGATGAAATCTCAGGGTAGTTTTGATTTGCTTTTCCCTGATGGTGAATGATATTAAGCATTTCTTTAAGTGTTCCTCTGCCATTTGATATTCCTCTATATCAATAATTCTCTGTTTAGCTCTGTTCCCCATTTTTAATTGGAATACTTGATTTGTTTCTTTTCAACTTCTTTAGTTCTTTATATATACTGGCTTTTAGTCCTCTGTCACTTAGAGGCTTGGTGAAGATTCTTTGCCAATCTTTAAGCATTTGTTTAGTTTTGATGACTGTTTTACAGAACCTTTAGAAAAGTTTCATGAGGTCCCATTAATTGATTGTTGGTGCTCTGTTCAGGAAATGGTCTCCTGTCCCAATGAGTTCAAGGCTCTTCCCCACTTCTTCTTCTACCTGATTTAATGTGTCAGGTTTTATGTTGAGGTCTTTAATCCACTTGGACTTTACTTTTGTACAGGGTGGTAAGTATGATACTAGTTGCATCTTTCTACATTTTGACATCCAGTTAGACCAACACCATTTGCTGAAGATGCCATCTTGTTTCCATTGTATAGGTTTGGCATCTTTATCAAAACTCAGCTGTCCATAAGTGTGTTTGTTTATTTCTGGGCCTTCTGTTCGGTTCCATTTATCCACCATTCCTTTTCTAGGTCAGCACCAATCCGTTTTTATTATTGCTACTCTACAGTACAGTTTGAGATCAGGGATGGTGATTTTTCTAGAAGATATTTTATTGTAGAGGGTTGTTTTAGCAATTCTGGGTTTCTTGCTTTTTCTTACGAAGTTTAGAATTTTTCCTTCAATTTTTGTTTTTTGTAAAAAATTTTGTTGGTAATTTAAAGGGAACTGCATTGAATCTGTAGATTGGTTTTGGTAAGATGGCCATTTTTATCCTGTTAATCCTGTTAAGCCATGACTATGGGAGATCTTTCCATCTTCTAATATCTTCTACCAATTCTTTCTTTAGAGACTTGAAATTTTTTAGATAGAAGTCTTTGACTTGCTTGGCTAGGGTTACACCAAAGTACATTTTGTCTTTTCTTTTGGCTATTTTGAAGGGTATTTTTTTCCCTAATTTCTTTCTCAGCCAGGTTTGTTTGTTTGTTTATTTATTTATTTGATGCAGAAGGGCTACTGACTTTTTTATTTAATTTTGTATCCTGCCACTTTGCTGAAAGTGTTTATCATCTATAAGAGTGCCATGATAGAATTTTGGGGGTCACTTGGGTATACTACCATCTCATCTGCAAATAGCTATACTTTGATTTTTCCTTTCCGATTTGTATCCTCTTCATTGCTTCTATTATTATTATTTATTTTGATGAAACAACAAATTCCAGAACTTTGTTGAAGAGATATGGAGACAGTGGGCAGCCTTGCATTATTCCTGAATTCAGTGGGATCACTTTCAGTTTCTCTCATGAGTTTGATGTTGGCAATAGGCTTGCTATATATTGCCTTTATTATATTTAGATATATGCATTGTATCACTCATCTCTCCAATACTTTAAACATGAATGGATGTTGTATTTTCTCAAATGCTTTTTCAGCATCAAAGGAGATTATCATTGTGTTTCTCTTTCAGTTTGTTAATATGGTAGATCACATTGATGGATTTCCATAAATTGAACCACCCCTGCATACCTGGGAAGAAGCCTTACTTGGTCACAGGGGATGATAACTTTCATGTGTTCTTGTATTTGGTTTGGAAGTATTTTGTTGAATATTTTTGGATCTCTTTCTTTGTTGGGTCTTTGTGAGGTTTAGGTACCAAGGTAACTGTGGCTTCCTAGACTGAATTTGGTAGTGTTCCTTCTGTTTCTATTTTGTGGAATAGTTTGAAGAAAATTGGAGTTAGCTCTTCTTTGAAAATTTGGTAGCATTCTGTGTTGAAACCGGTCCTGGGCTTTTTTTTTTCAATGGAAGTCTTTCAATGACCACATCTATTTCCTTAGGGGATATAGGAATATTTAATCGATTTACCTGGTCTTGATTCAGCTTTGGTAAGTGGAACGATCAAGGAAATTGCCCATTTCATTTAGATTTTCAAATTTTGTGGCATATAGACTTTTGAAGGAAGTCCTAATGATTGTTTGGATTTCCTCAGTGTCTGTAGTTTTGTCCCCCTTTTCATTTCTGATTTTGTTGATTTGGATGGTGTCTCTGTCTTTTACTTAGTTTGGCTAAGGGTTTGTCTATCTTCTTCATTCTTTTCAAAGAATCAGCTCTTGGTTTTATTGATTCTTTGAATTGTTTTATTTTTCTCTAACAGATTGATTTCATCCCTGAGTTTTTTAATTTCCAGCTGTCTACTCTTTTTTGGTGTGTCTGTTTTTTTTTTGTTTTTTTTTTTTTTCCCTAGGGTATTTTGGTGAGCCATGAAGTTCGTTGCATGAGATGTTTCAAATTTCTTTTTAAAGGCACTTAGTGCTATGAACTTTCCTCTTAATACTGCTTGCATTGTGTCCCATAAGTTTGGGTATGTTGTGCCTCCATTTTCATTGAATTCTAAGAAGACTTTAAGTTCTTTCTTTATATCTTCCCTGACCCAGGTGTCATTTAGTAGCAAGTTGTTCAGTTTCCATTGTTAGACTTTTTGTTATTTCTGTTGATGTGAAGCTTTATTCCATGGTGATCAGAGAAGATCAAGGGAATATTTTAGTCTTCTTGTATCTGCTGAGGCTTTCTTTGTGGCCAAAAATATGGTCTGTTTTGGAGACTCTTCCATGAGGTGCTGATAGGAAGTTAAATTCTTTTGTGTTTGGGTGTAAGGTTCTATAAATATCTGCTAGGTCCATTTGATCCATGATCTCTGTCAAAGACATATTTTCTTTGTTTAATTTCTGTTTTGTTGACCTGTCCTTTGTTGAGAGTTGGGTGTTGAAGTCCCCCACTATTAAGGTGTGGGTATCTATGTGCTGTTTAAGTTTTATCAATGTTTGTTTTACATATGTGGGTGTCCTTGCATTTGGGGCATAGATGTTCAGGTTTGTGATATCTTCCTGCTGGATTTTTCCCTTGATGACTATGAAGTGTCCTTCTCTATCTCTTTTGATTGATTTTGGTTGAAAATCTACTTTATTACTTATTAGGATGGCTACTCCTGCTTACTTCTGGGGTCCACTTGCTTCGAAAACCATCTTCCAGCCCTTTACTCTCAGGTAATGTCTATCTTTGTGTTTTAAGTGTGTTTCTTGTATGCAACAGATTGTTGGGTCTTGTTTACGCATCCATTCTGTTAGTCTGTGTCTTTTTATTAGAGAATTGAGTCCATTGATGTTGAGGGAGATTAATGACCAGGGGCTGTTAGATCCTTTGATAGTGATGTTGGCCATGGTAGTGTGTTTGTGTGTTTGGCTACTTTTGTTTTGCTGTAGTGAGGTTATTTATTTCCCATGATTTCTTGAAAGTAGTTAGTTTTTTTGCATTGTAGTTTTTCTTCTAGTATCTTCTGTAAGCTGAATATGTGTGTATGTATTGTTGAAATTTGTTTTTGTCATTGAATGTCTTGTTTTCTCTGTCTATGAGGACTGAGAGCTTTATTGGGTACAGTAGCCTAGGCTGACATCTGTGTTCTCTTAGGCTCTGCATGATATCCATCCAGGCTCTTCTGGCTTCCATAGTTTCTGTTGAGAAGTCAGGTGTGATTCTGATGGGTTTGCCATTATATGTTACTTGGCCTTTTTCCCTTGCAGCTTTTAGTATTTTTTCTTTGTTCTGTTTACTTACTGTTTTGATTATTATGTGACAGGAGGATTTTCTTTTCTGGTCTAATTTATTAGGTGTTCTGTAGGCCTCTTGTATTCTTATAGGCTTCCCCTTTAAGTTGGGGAAATTTTCTTCAATGATTTTGTTAAAATATTTTCTGGGCCTTGGAGGAGGGAATCTTCATTTTCCTCTATTCCTATTGTTCTTAGGTTACTTGTCTTTTTATGTTGTCTTGGATTTCGTGGAAAGTTTGCATCAGGAATTTTTTAGATTTATTATTTTCTTTGACGGATATATCAATTTCTTCCATTCTATCTTCCACACCTGAGATTCTTTCTTCCATTTCTTGTAGTCTGTTGGTTATGCTTACCTCTGTAGTTCCTGTTTTCTTTCCTAGGTTCTCCCTCTCCATGATTTCCTCTGTTTGTGTTTTCTTTAATTCTTCCAATTCTATCTTCAGATCTTGAACTGTTTTATTGATTTCCTTCACCTGTCTGGCTCTATTTTCCTGTTTTTCCTTTGATGCCTTCTGCTGTTTGTTTGAATGTTCCTCTGTTTCTTTTATTTCTTTCAGTGACACAGACTGTTTGGCTGCATCTTCCTGTATTTCTTTACAGATGACCACAATGTTTTATTATATCTTCCTCTAATTCTTTACACATTTTCTTTACTTCCTCCATTAACCACTTTATTAGCATAGATGTAAGGTCATCTTCTTGAATTTCACTCATGTTAGGGTGTCCAGGGCTACTTGCCCCTGCATAATCTGTTCTGGGAATGTCATATTGTTTTGCCTTTTGTTGGTTGCGCTTTTTCGCTGACCTCTACCCATCTCTCTGTCTCAGTTGTTGTCCATTAATTTGTGATGCCTGCTGAGTCCTGGGGTTGGAAGAATCCACTTGGTGGGGTTTCTGAAGTTCTCCTCTGCTTTTTGGGTATGGTCAACTTAATAGTGGTGCTTCTCAGGAACTGTCACAGTTCACTTCAGGTGTATGGACCTGTACAGTAACTGTGGTATTCAGGAAGTGTCTCCTCTCATCAGGAGAGTTCCTGCTGATGGCTGCCCTGCTGCTGGGTTTCTTGCTCTGAATTTAGTGAGCAGCAGTTGTTGTTCTTTAGGTGTAATTGTTGGGTGCAGCCCTCTTGAAAAACCAGGGATTCCCACTAGCTAGGGATAACTGGTTGATCCTTGGCACAGTATCTGAGGGCTGCTGTAATGGCTCTCTGGGTTTTGTAGGTCTGAGGATGCAGCTGTGTGCCCCAGTGGCTCTTGGTACTCAATAATGGCAGGTGACCACAGGGCTCATGACTGCAGTAGAAGGCTAGAGCCTAGAGTCTAGAAATTCTTTTGAACCTGGGTGTTCTGAGGGTTGGACCTGATGATCCCCCCGCTGTGAGGATTCCTCCTGACAGGGACACCTAATCTTTGCTTTAGGGATAGCCTTTCTATCTGTGATGGCAAGTAGAACCTGCACGCACAGACATATGTGGCTCTGCCTTTCTGCCTTTTGGGTGATTGGGTGCCTGGATATTTGCTGAAACTGGGTAACTTTTCCTGAGACCCTTTTGTGGTTGTGGTATCAACAGAGTGTTCTGAGATCAGACCAGCCAATTGTTTCCTGTACCATGGGGTTATTTCTTAACTAGAAATCTTAGTCTCTGATGTCGTGGTGTCCACAGTTCTGTCTGTGGCAGTGATCAGAGCACGCTGGCTTGTGGCTCTGGGCTGGTGACCAAGCGCCTGGCAGAACCGGGATCTCTTCTGTGGTTTAGCTGGGTGAGTTAAAGCTGATTGAATACCCCCCATGGGGTATCCCTTCACCTGGGAAACACAATCACTTGTGTTTTATGGCCGTGAGTTCTGACTGCTGGTCACTGTGATGATGCTGCTGTGCTGCTGGTCAGAAGGAGAGTCATCCCGGTGCTGACATCTTTCCCTCCTTCTCCCATGATGTCATTTTCTTAGCTGAATAATACTTCATTATGGAAATATTCCACATTTTTACCAAGTGAGATTTTCAGTCCTGTTCTTTAGTCCTTTAAGTTGTTGGTACTGTATTCAATGGATTGAATGACAAAATACCAGGATAACTATGTTCTTTTAACCTAGAAGTCCCTCCAACTTCTTCCACTTCCTAGTGATTTGAATTGCAATGTCTTCTTGAAGCTCATGTATTTATGTGTGGAGTCACTATTAATGAAATATCTGGGAAAGTTTGGGAGGTATGGCCTTGTTAGATTATATATTTCATATTGGAAATATATATTTCCAATTGAAATATATATATATTTATATTTCATATTGGAAAAAATATATTTCATATTGGAGTTATATTGTAGGAGGGTGTGTTTTGATAATGATATGCAAATGATAGTGACCATACTGAATGGAGTCTCTCTCTCAGTCTCTGTCACTTTATATCTTTGATCCTGTTGGTCTTAGTCTTGTTATTTCTAAATCTTTCCCTCTCGGTTTTTCTCTTTCTGTCTCTCTCAGATTCTCTTTTATCTGTCTGCCACTTGTGATTCAAAGTTCTGCTGAAGGCTACAACAAGATGACTGCCTGCTTATGTGACATCAGGAATAATCTTTGTGAAAATTTAAGCAAAGTCCCAATAAACCCTTTTTGTCAAAGATTTGCATTGTTAATGCAGCAATTTCCCAGTAATTAACTCACTGACTGAGGATATATCTGTGCATTTAACAAACAATAATGGAATCTGGTATAATGTGATGGTCACATGTAAAGGACATGTGTCTTTATTAATGACCACTTGAAAGAAATATATGACACTTTTCCTTAAATAAGAGTCTTGGACACAGGAACTGACATCTCTGTGTTGTGTATTTTCTGCTGTCATGATTGAGACATGTAGCAGCTCAGTCTTTCTCTCAGGCAGGCTATCCACTTGGCCCTTTTTATGTCTGGCTTTTGAAACTCATACTTCCTTTGACTTGTTGCATAACATCATTCTAACTCTCAGCCAATCAGCACATGAGAGAATCTTGTGGTTTCCATGCAGATGAGTAAATAAACTTTTGTCACTGTCCTGTATCTCTGATCCTGTTAACATGTGACTTTTTCTTGTGAAACCCAACAAGCCTTTATCTCATCCCTTTATCCAGATCACACTCCTTTACTCCTGTTTACCTTTGAGACGTCAGAAAGGAAAAAGAACTATAATGTTTATTCAGTAGGACACCATCCTAAGTACAAGAACTTCAAAGTGATGTGAGATAAAGTGGAATGTATCAAATGATAAGGTGGTCTTCTACTGTGGTCTTGGATCTGAAATTTCCTAGATTGTGACTTTCAACTGAGCAGTTACTCACATACTCATTAATGTCCCCTCATATTCTTATTGAATAATAGGCTGGTAGGGTCAATGTTTCCCTGTGGCATTGATTCCTTAGAAACAGGGCAATGAGAAGGAAACAGGACAATTCCTGGGCCATGTCTGGCTGAAACAGCAAAAGCTTAATGTATGTAATTTGAGAACTGTGGGGCAATTAACTTTTTTTTACAGCTGATGCTGTTCCACATTAGTGTTGCCAGCCCTCTGTCAGCTGGGTTGCCTTTGCTAACCTGGCTGGATCTGTAGCTGTGTGCTACTCTCTAGTCAGTGAACAATCCTCCTAGTCCTAAGGTTTTGCAGTTAAAACTGGGTCTTCAGGAAAGAGTAATTGGTCCATTTTATATGCCTAAGATACAAGAGCAGCAGTGTTTCTTTCTGTGGTCCTCCAGACATAACCTATTAACATAGTGTTGCAGCCAGGACTGCATGTTCAGAGGTGCAACCTGAGTTCCTGGTTTCTGAGCTAGGTGGGTAAACACTAGTTCATGGCTAAGTTATTATGCTACATAATGAGTTCATGGAAAGCATGCCTCACATAGTTAAAATTTGCCCTCCTTTAGCAGAATCTGTTCTCCCTGTTAAAAGTCATTTTAAAAGTTGTCAACATATTATTTTTATTGATTATGTGGGAATTTCAAGTAATATACATTGCACTAACTTTCCATTGCTCCCAGGTTCAAATTACTACCCATGTTTCACACTAATTTTTTTTTCTTTAAAATTCAAGAATTGAAGTCTGTGTTGTTCATATACTCATTGGATCATGATCAGAGTCTCAGTGCCAAGTCCCTTAAAGAAAACTGAGTTCATGCTCACCTCACCATGGCACCACCCCCAAGAAGAAGCCTTTTGGCCTTAAGGGCTCTATACTTCATCACTGTGTTCACAGATTTTTCTTATGTATTTATTTATAATGATTTAGTCAGTTTATATCCCCACTGCTGCCCTCTCCTTCTTCTCCTTCCAGTCCTACCAACTCTACTCCTATGCCCTTTCTCTGGTTCCATGATAGAGGAGGTCCTCCTCCCTCTTCTCTCTGATCTTAGCTTCTCAGGTCTCATCAAGGTTGGCTACATCATTTTCCTCTGCAGTCTGATTCTCATGGCATTGTTCTCCTTGTGTCCTCAATTCCCTCTATTTATGACACTCTTCCTGCCTTTTCGCCTGCAGGCTTCCCAGAGCTCTGGGGGGAGGGAGAATTTCATAGGAAAATCCCATTTATACCTGTGTATTTTTAAGGTATTTTTTACATAATATCAGACTGTGGTTATTTATATGGAATCACATTTTATGCAGAAGGAAGCATCTCTGTGAATGCAAGAACATAGCACTGATCTATCAGTTGAGGGCAGAAATCAGCATATTTAATAACAGCCTGGGTTTTTTGAAATTTTTTTTTAGGATTTGCAGGCCCTACCACTTAATTAACTGCCACCAATCCCCCTTGTGGAAGACTGGTTTTGTCACCACAGATTGACTATTGGAACTTACTCCCCCACTCATAAGTGAAAGCATAACATATTTCTCTTTTTGCATTTTAGTTATTACACCCAGGTTGATTTTTTCTGGTTCCATCCATTTGCCAAAAATATTATGATGTTGTTTTCTTAAGTGAAGAATAATTCTTTATGGAAATATTCCACATTTTTTTTCAAATGAATATCACAATCCTGTTCTTTATATCTTGGAAATTTCTGGGACTGTAATCATTGTATTTAATGATAAACTATCATGATAACTATGTTTTTTAGCCTAGAATTCCCTCCATCTTCTTCTCCTTTCTGGTGATTTGAATTGCATATTCCCTTGAAGCTCATCTTTTTAGTCCCCAGTTGAGCAAACATCTGGGAAGTTTTTGGTGTAATGGCCTTGTTAGATCATATCATTCCTATTGGAGTTATATTATAGGATGGTTGGCTTTGAGGTTAATATGCCAATGAAAATGAGCAGACAGACTGGAGTCTTTGTCTCTGGGTCTGTATCACTTTATATATATATATATATATATATATATATATATATATATATATATATATATATATTGTAGGTATCAGTCTCTCAATTTATGAATCTGTCTCTCTAGCTCTTTCTCTCTCTGTCTCCCTCTGTCTGCCTTAAGCTTGTGCTTCAGTTTGAAAAGCTCTCAGTTCTGCTGAAGGACCATAACAAGATGGTATTGTGCCTGAATCGCAGTACCACAAATGATCACCACCAAGAGCCAAGTCCATTGTAAACCACATGACGATCGTTTTTATTAGAAATCATTACAAGCTGCAGTTGGGGTCTCATCCCCTAACAGCAAAGTAGTGAGGGCCAAGAGCCCCTTGCTGAGGATCGTTGGGTGACTTAAAGATTCTGGTCCCTCCCAGCATGCCCAAGGCAGGGGCGATTCCTGCCTGACAAGCATTTATTGGTCAAAATGCTGAATTTTTAATTAATTGAGCATTGGAAAATCCCCAAACCATTAATGATCTGGTGTCCCTCTCTAGGAGAATGGGCCAGTTTCTAGCAACTAATGGGTGGGGAAATGTGGGTTCTTCCACTCAGAGCATTACTAGACCTCACCCAGCTTGCTCAGGCCTTAATTTTTAATAATAAGTGCTGATTTTTAATCTTTTAGTCTCTCATTCTCCCTCTTCATTTGAAGACCCAATCTTGGTTCTTCCAGATATGACCCTTTGTATTTCATAGATTTACCTTTCTACACTGGGATCTGAGTACCATTAGTGTATTACTCTCAAATATTTTTTCATGAAAACCATCAAGCAATTTAAAATACAAGACCAAAAGATAAAAATCAAAATGAGTAGGAGTCCCTTCAGGGAAGATATAGGGGTAGTAAGCCAAGGGGAATTATTATCCTTTCTCTCTAGGTTTTCTCTAGGTTTTAGCCCAGTTCCTGCAATATTAGTTGCCATTTCAGCTAAGCGGATGCCCAAGATAATAGCTAATGTCAGGGAGCCCCTTTTGACATAGACTTTCAGCCTGCTAGGTGGGATTTCAGGACAAGGGTCTCCTTTTCTGAAATTGCTTCCATGCTATAAAAGGACCATTGGCATCAGAGATAAGAAAGTCTGAAATGCCAGTTAAAGGCTGGGCAATGGGGCAGTCCTCAGAAGCCTCTGGTTAGTTGATCCACCCAAAGAGGCCAGGAGCAATTGTGTTAGTTTCAAGGAAATCCAGATTTCAGCTCTCAGTCCATAGCTGATCCTGGAAGAGAGTCAAACAGGTGAAAATCTACTGAGACAAATTTAAACTGGAAACAGAAGTTAAAATTTGTCTATTAAATGGGAAAAGTGAAGAACCTAAAGACAAGGGAAAATTTCCTCTGGGATCCACTTGAGCTATGCCAGATACAGGTAATATAACTTTTTGATTTCCAGAATTTTTTAGTACACAAAAGGAAATATATATTTTAAAAAAACTGAAAAATAACATATCAACAAATCTAATATAACAATATTCTGAGAGTAAGAGGTAAATCTGCATCCCAGTGAATGAGTATCAGTTAGCTCTTTGTTTTATAACCTTTATAAACAACTTAAGTATGTCCACACTTTCGAAGTCCAACACTTCTTCTGTGGGCACAGGTGTTGTTAATCAGCCAGTAATGGAGCTAGGCCATTTTTCATACACTCAGTATCTACCTTTAGCTCCCATCTCCATGTTCACACTGGAAAATTAGGCAAAAATACATTCATGGATTTATTGCTAAACCCTGGATGCTTGGACTTTCCTTAACAAAGCAAAGAGAAGTAATATGTTTAAGATATTCCTAAATCCTGTCTACCTCAGAATAGCAGATATTAAGAATAGTATAGTAAAGGCTATGGCTTTTGGGTCAGATATACACATTTAACAGATGTTTTTAGTATGATGAAAAGCATCTTAAAATTCATGTTTAGAAAACTACCAAAAAATTAAATCTCAAACTGGTAACTGAAAAAAAAAAAAAAAAACAAAAACAAACAAAACTGTTAGTGCTCCATTAACTTATCAGAACTCTATAGATCAATACCAAAACTCTGAACTTCTGAAATCTTATAAAATAAGTACAACTGTAGAAAGGGTGTGGAATCTAAAGTATCTCACATTTTAATATGTTTTAAATTATTTTTATATCTTTATAACACATATTTATATAACTTAAAAGGTTAAACTTCTTGTCTTTTTATCCAGCCAAATATCGTAAGACACAGGCAATTTACATGAATTCTGTGAGCAATGCAAACTAGTTTTTCTTTTTAAATATGAGATTTAGTACCCAGCAGTTCTAGCTATCTAATGAACTGATGAAAAAGACGAGTGGTTTTAACTATCTGCTCTTTAGCTGCAAAGCTACCATTAGCTTAGCATAGCCATCAAAGTGATCAGACACCTGAGAAGGATAAATTATATATACCAATCTATGTACCAATCAAAATGACAGAGATGACTAGTTAGTCCATCATCTAGGAAGTGTACCTGGCTCTTGTGGCCTTATGGAATCATGAGCAGAGGCAGTCCAGCCATTTGGCACCGAAAATGTGAGACTGTTTCTGTGGAAATAGGAACATGAGTATTGACCTCAACTTGCCTCTCAAAATGTAAAACAATGGATCGCCAGGTGTCCAAAGTTTAGGCTGGGCCTAGCAGTGGGCCAGTTGAGCCAGTATTACTCAGTGGTTAGCATATCACAATCCAGAGTTTCCATCATCTGTTGATTTTAAAGGCAAAGCCAAATCTCGGAGACCTTGGGGGAGCTACTGCCATGATTTTGGGACTCTCTGTCACAATAAGTTTACACATACTAAAATGCCATATTTATCAGGGCTCTGACAAGCTTGAGGGCCAGCATGTCTGAGTTACTCTGTGTCTATCTTTATCAACTGCTCTAAACTGTGTCCTATAAAAAAGAATGCTATACTCTCTAATTCTGGCATATTCCAAAGATGCATATTTTAGAACTATATATTTTAAGTAGATCTACATAGACAAACTTTATGATTACCCATCCTAAGCTTAACCTTAAAAACCTAAACAAAGACACTAGGTAAAGCTCAACATCTTAACCAACTGGAGTTTTTAGCATAACTTTAAATCTGCGCTTTCCAATATAAAATCAGAGCAAATCTTTTAATCAGATACAGTTTATAGAGAGGCTAGCACATCTTGCATTAAAATTGAATAGTAAAAAGCTTAAAGGACAAAAGTTGAACTTACCATCTAAACAGGGAACTGAATACAGCTGGCAGCCCTAAACAAAGATGGTGCCAAA
This sequence comes from Meriones unguiculatus, assembly GCF_030254825.1. NCBI lineage: Eukaryota > Metazoa > Chordata > Mammalia > Rodentia > Muridae > Meriones > Meriones unguiculatus. Next base: position 1,014,357 of record NW_026843711.1, on the reverse strand, counting down.
ACTGTGATGGTTCTACTCTCTTTATCTCTGAACCAAGAAATAACCAAGCTATGCCTGCACTAGCCACCTGTTGCCACAGGTTGTGGCTGGCAAATTAAAACTTAGCCATTAGGTGATCATGATGATATAGCACACAATGTGGAGCATCCACAATCCCCAATAACCAAAACTTCTAACAACGTAACAAGCCCTAGAACCAACCACATAACATAACAGTACAGAACAATTTTAAATTATATGAAATATTCTGGCCACAACAAACCTATCAGCCAAAATTCTTCCCCTTAAAAGAGCATAAGAAAACATTTTCCAATGGAGAATCACCAGCCCTTTAAATGAAGTACAACATATTTTTAAATGCAGTTCTTTCTCAAATCATATTTACCCTCTGGTTATTTATACATACACTAACCTTTTGCAACATTCTATATATCTTCAGGTTCCTAGCTTCATTCTTCTGGCTTAACCAGACATCCTTACTTTAGACAAGCTATTCCTTTCTTTAATATCTCTTGCTCTCTCTCTCTTGCATTTTAGAAAACGTAACAACTCTCATCAAAATCCTTTCCCTTCTGTCTTGATCCTGCTGGAGCTCAGCATCCACAATTTGTTTTTTATAGGCAAAGCAAAAACAGTCATATTAATACAAAAGAAGTTCTGAAACTGTTAAACTCTTTTTCTAAAATTACTTCTGTGTAGCAGATATGGTCCAAGGTTACATAAACATACTCTAAGGAACTTGGTGAAATTTTCTCTTTTCTCTGTCTCAAGGTGAGGGCCAGGATATAAACATATTTTTCAATAAACAAAGAAACTTAATAAACAAACAACTTCTCCACAAAATACATTGTAAATACTGCATTTTTTTCAATTACTGCAGACCATATAATACCTAATTTTTTCTACCCAAAATGATTGAGAAACTATTTCAATATTTTTGTTAGACTACCAAAGATCATTGTCTAAACTATCTGAAAAACTTTAAATGTTTTAAAGCCTCAAACATTTAAACATTTTCTAAAACCTGCTTTTGCAATATCAAAATAAAGTACCTCTTTTTTGTAGGACAGAAGTCTCAAAGCATAACCATAATTTTAAAAGTCAAAACCAGATTTTAAAACCAGAATTTACTAATCCAAACAATTTAATTTTTAAAACCAATACCCTCATAAAATAACTAATTAATCTAGAATGAAATGAAAATTATTTGAGCAAGATTCCTCCTCTCCTTTTATTTTTTGACCCAAACCATATGGACATCAAGATCACATTACAGGGCACATGATAATCTCGACATGGCGGTCTCATTATAGCCCACATGGCAACTTCAAGATGGCGGTGAGGCACATCACATACCACATGGCAACCTATATTGTTGCTATTTAAACAGATGTGTTTATAGACCTCATCAAAACATAAACACATATATACATTTTAAACAAATATGAATTTAACCTTTAAACATACCCAATTACTTTCGATCATATTAACCATGACCTACAGAGCATAGGATTAGTCAAAAACAAACATGATGGCCATATATACATTTAAACAGAAAGTCAAAACTTTACTTACTTTCTCCAGCACTTTCATTTTAAGTACTTTCTTTTTACACTCAGTAGCTGCTAGACAACCAGAAACACAGAGACAAAAGAACAGATTCCACCAGTACTTCCTGTCTCTGTGGTAGCGACCCACTTTCTAGGCCTATCAAACAGATTTGGGACTCTGTGTCCCTCACAGTGCTATTGGGGAGCACTGCCCCACTGGGATTTAGAACGTCTCCCAAGATCCCCCATTGCCTTGGTATGCCGATATGTCAGCCAGTGGACTGTGACACAACCAATCCCTTGCCACACACTGTATATTACCTTGAGATCTCAAAAATAAATAGAACAACAGAAGAGAGACATAGAACATGGCCAAAAAATATACACTTACCTGGGCCTCCAATCATCCGGTCACAAGTCCTGCAAGGTCTTGGGGATCCAGGAGAGCCCCAAAATTATGGTATGCCCATATCATGATACCCCAAAAGACCAGCACCAGGAGCTGAGTCCGTTTCAAACCACATGAGATTCTTTTTATTATGAATCATTACAAGCTGCAGCTTGGGCTCACACCGCCCACTCCAAAGCAGTGAGAGCCGAGAGCCCCATGCTCAGGATAGTTGGGTGATTTAAAGATTCTGGTCCCTCCCAGCATGTTCAATGCAGTGGTGATTTTTTCCTGGCAAGCATCTATTGGTCAAAATGCTGCATTTTTAATTAATTGGCTATAGGAAGGTTCCCAAACCATTAATGATCTGTGTCCCTCCCTTGAGGGATGGGCCAGTTTCCTAGCAACTGTCTCTAGTGAGTGGGGAAAGAATGCACTAAGGTGGGTTCTTCCCCTTAGAGCATTAGTGGACCTCACCCAGCTAGTTCAGGCCTTAAACTTTAAAAATAATTGTTTCATCTCTCAATGACTGCTTGCTGAAGTGATATCATGGATGGTCTCTGTAAAAATATAAGCACAAGGAGCTTGCAAAAGGAGCATTTTCCAAGAAGTAATTCACTGATTAAGGATATATCTGTTCATTTTACAAATAATAATGGAATCTGTGATAATGTGAAAGTCACATGTCAAGGAGAAATGAATTTATTAATGAACACATGAAAGAGATATGTGACACTTTTCCTGAACTAAGAGTCTTGGACACAAGGACTGTTATCTCTGGTTTGTGTGCTTTCAACTGCCAGATTGAGGCATGTAGGGCTATTCAGCCTTTCTCTAAGTCAGGCTGTCCACTTGTCCCTTTTAATAACAGGCTCCTGAAACTCTTATTGGCTTTCACCTTTTTCATTACATCATTCTGCCTCTCAGCCAATCACCACCTGACAGAATCTTGAGGTTTCCATGGAGGTGAGTAAACAAACTTTCCTCACAGTTCAGTATCACTGACCATGTGCACACATGATTTTTCCTTCTGAAACTCAACAAGCCTTTATTTCATCCCTTTATCCAGGACCCATACCTTTACTCCTGTTTACCCTATGAGAATGCCAGGTAGGAAATGAAATTTTACTGTTTTGTTTAATTGGACATATTCTGCAGTAGAGAAGCTTAAAAGTAATGTAGGAATAAGGGGAATGTACCAAATGACAAGGTGGTCTCCTATTACTGTCTTGGATCTGAAATTTCCTAGGTTGTGAATTTGAACTGACCAGTTACCAATGTACTCACTAAATTTTCCTTCATATTCTTATGATATAATAGGTAAGCAAGGTCTAGGATTCCCTGGGATATTGACTCTTTAAGAGCAGAGAAAAGAGAAGGAACCCTAACAATCTCTGAGTCTGTTCTGGCTAAAATTGAGAAATATCAGTGAGTGTAAAAAGAGAAATGGGGTAATAATGATTTGACAGATGGAACTATTCAATACTAGTTTTCACAAACCTCAATAAGCACAGTTGCTTTGCCTGACCTGGCTGGATTGGTTGCTGTGTCCTACTCAATGGTCAGTGAGGAACCCTTCTCGTCCTGGGGTTTAAAGTTAAAAATGTGCCTTCAGAACAAAAAATTGGGTCCGTGTTATATACGATGACCCAAGAGAAGCTGTGTTTTCTATTCTTGTCCTCCAGACAAATCCTCTAAAAGTAGTGTCAGTGCCAGGACTGCTTATTCAGAGGTGCCATCTGAGCTAATGGTGTCTGAGGTAGCTGGGTAACCACTAGTTTATGGCTAGGATTCTCTGCTACCTAATGAGTTCCTTGAAAGCATGCCTTACAGAGTCAAACTCTGCCTTCATTTAGCGGAATCTTTTCTCCATGTTAAAAGTCATTGTAAATGTTGTTGACATATTAGTTTTATTGACTGTGGAAATATCATATAATATACATTACATTCCTTTTCCATTGCTCCCAGATTCAAATTCCTACCCATGCGTCACACTAAAGTCTTTGTTCTTTAAAATACATCAATTGAAATATGATTTTTTCTTATATTCATTGGAACATAATCAGAGTCTCAGTGTCATGTCCCTTAAATAAAACTGAGTTCCTCCTTGCCACACCCTTGCACCACCCCCAAACAGAAGCTATCAGTCCTGAAGACTGATACTTCACCACCTTGATTACAGGTTTTTTTTTTTGTATATTTATTTATTACTATTTTTTTTCATTTGTATCCCCTCTGCTACCACCTTCTCTTTCCTTCCAGTCCCACCCAAGCTCCTTCATCTACCGCTATGCCCTTTCTCTAGTTCCATGATAGGGAAGGCCCTCCTTCCTCTTCTATCTGAACCTACCTTATCAATTCTCATCAGGCTGGTTGCATCCTCATCTTCTGTTGCCTGATTCTCAGGACATTGTTCTCCTTGTGGTCTCAATTGCCTCTCCTTATGACACTCTTCCTATCTCCTCTCCAGCAGGCTTTCCAGAGCTCTGAGAGGAAGGAGAATTTCATAGGGAAATCCCATTTAGATCTTTGTGTTTGAAGGCCTCTCTCTGCGTAATATTGGACTGTGGGTCTCTGTATACAATCCCATTTGATGCAGAAGGAAGCCTCCCTTTGGAAGCAAGAACATGACACTGATCTATCATGAGGGCAGAGAACAACATATTATAATAACAACAGCCTGTGTTGATTGCAAATTTCAAAAGGATGTCCTGTCCCAACAACCCACTTAACTGCCATCCAATCCCCCTAGTAGAAGATTGGTTTGGTCATAATAGATGGCCTATTGGAACTTAACCCCACACTATTAGGAGATCTCCTAATAAGTGAATACATACCATATTCATTTTGCTCCATTTTACTTACTTCACACGGGATGATTTTTTCCTGGTTTCATTTATTTGCCTGAAAAGATCTTGTCATTTTCTTAGCTGAATAACACTCCATTATGGATATATTTCATATTTTCCACCAAGGAGATTGTCAGTCCTGTTCTTTAGTCTTTGGAATTTTCTGGGACTTTAATCATTGTATTGAATGGCAAATTTTAAGAATAACTATTTACTTTAGGATAAAATTATGTCCATCTTCTTCTACTTCCTGGTGATTTGAATTGCAAGTCCCTGGAAGCCCATTTATTTGCAAGTGGAGTCCCCAGTGAGGAAATGTCTGGTTACGGTTAGGAAGCATGGCCTTGTTAGATAATATAATTACTTTTGTTTCCCTAATTTCCTTTTCAGGACTTTTGTCTTCTGTATACCAGAGGGCTACTGATTTTTTTTTTTCAGTTAATTTTGAATCAAGTCACTTTGCTAAAGGTGTTTATAAGCTGTAGAAGTTCCCTGGTAGAATTTTTGGGGTCACTCAGGTATACTATCATATCATATACATATAGTGATGATTTGACTTCTTACTTTGTGACTTGTATACTTTGTTCTCCTTCAATTATCTTATTGCTCTAGCAAGGACTTCCAGGACTATGTTGAAGAGATATGGAAAAAGTGCACGGCCTTCCCATTTCCCTCTCAGCCAATCAGCACATGAGATAATCTTGAGCTTTCCATGGAGATGAGTAAGCAAACTTTCTCTGATCCTGTGCACACTTGACTTTTTCTTCTCAATCCCAACAACCCTTTAACTCATTTCTTCATGGAGATTCCGCACATTTGCCATTGTTTATCTCTCTGACAATCTCAGGTAAGAAAGGAAAGTTTAATGTTTATTTAATTGGACAGATTCCTAAGTAGGAAAGCTTCAAAGTGATGTGGGATTAAGGGGATGTATAGAATGACAATTGAGTCTCACACTGTAGTGGTCCATCTGAAATTTCCTAGGTTGTGACTTTGAACTGAGCAGTTACTGGTGTATTCACTGAATATACCTTTAACTTTTTTTTGATATAATAGGCTGACAGGGACTACAGTTTCATGGGGTATTGAATCTTTAAGAACGGGTAAAAGAAAAGGAAACCAGACAATTCCTAGACTGGTCTAGCTGAAACAATGAAAATCGGTGAGTAGAAAAGGAGAACTTGGGGGCAATAAATTATTTGGAAGCTGGTACTGTTTCACACTAGTGTTTCCAACCCTCAATGAGTAGGGTTGCCTTGGCTGACCTTTCTGGATAGGCAGCTGTGTCCTACTCTTGGATCAGTAGAGAACTCTCCTGTTCCTGAGGTTTGCAATTCAAACTGGGCCTTCAGCAAAGAGAAATGGTTCCTTGTTATATGCCTAGTACACAAGAGGAGCAGTGATTCCTGCTTTTGTATTCCAGAGAAAGACTCTAAACCTAGTGTTAGTGTCAGGGCTGCTTGTTTAGAGGTGCCAACTGAGGAGTCTGAGGTACTTGGGTAACCAATAGTTCATGGCTAGGATTTTGTGCTCCACTATGAGTTCGTGGAACACAGGCCTTATAGAGTCAAGCTCTGTCTTCTTTTAACAGAATCTTTTTTCCATGTTAAAAGTCATTGTAAAAGTTGTCAACATAGTATTTTTATATAATGTACATTTTATTCATATTCCATTGCTCCCAGGTTCAAACTACTACCCATGTATCACACTAAAATTTGTTTATCTTTAAAATACATCAATTGAAGTATGTGTTGTTCATATACTCATTAGAACATGATCAGAGTCTCATTGCCAAGTCCCTTAAAGAAAACTGAGTTCATCCTTGCCGCACCCTAGCACCACCCCCAAGAGGAAGCCATCAGTCCTGAAGAGCTCTATAATTCATCACCTTGGTCACAGTTTTTCTTATGCATTTATTTATTAGGACTTGTTCTTTTTGTATCTCCTTTCCTCCTCCCTCCCTATTCTCCTTCCAGTCCCACCCACCCTCATTATTCTACCCTATGCCCTTTCTGTAGTTCTCTGATTTGGAAGGACCTTCTCCCCCTTCTATCTTACTATATCTTATCAGGTCTAATCAAAGCTGGGTGTATCCTCTTCCTGTGTGGTCTGATTATCAGGGCATTTTTCTCCTTGTGTCCTCAATTCCCTATACTTATGACATTCCTGCCTCCTCTCATGCAGGCTTCCCAGAGATCTCAGGGTAGGGAGAATTTCATAGTGAAATCCCATTTTGAGGTAGGTGTTTTAAGGTCTATCTCTGCCTAATTTTGAACTGTGGGTCTCTGTATGCAATCCCATTTGATGCAGAATAAAGCATCTTTGTGGATCCATGAACACTGCACTAATCTGTCAGTTGAAGGAAGAGAGCAATGCATTTTAATAACAACAGCCTGGGTTGCTTGAAAATGTTTCCTTGTGTGTCCTAGCCAGCAACTCAATTAGCTGCCATCCATACACACTAGTGGAAGACTGGCTTGGTCACAGTAGATGACCAATTGGAACTATATCCCCCCCGTAATAGGAGACCTCATAATACGTGAATACTTACCATATTTGTCTTTCTGCACTTTAGTTACTTCACCCATGATTATTTTTCCTGGTTCCAATCATTTGCCTGAAAATATCATGATGACATTTTCTTAGCTGAATAATACTCTGTTATGGAAATTTTACACATTTTCCCTAAATGAAATTGTCAGTTCTATTCTTTAGAACTTGGAACTTGCTGGGACTTTAATTATAATATTGAGTGAAAAATTATCAGCATAACTATGTTTTGTTAGCCTAGAAGTTGATTATCTTCTTCCATTTCCTGGTGATTTGAATTGCAATGTCTTCTTGAAGCTCATCATTTTGAATACCTAGTGAGAAAATGTCTGGGAAGCATTAGGAGTTATGGACTTCTTAGATAATATAATCCCTATTGGATTTATATTATAGGAGGGTATGCTTTGAGTTTGATATGCCAAGGAAAGTGACCATACAGAATGGAGTCTCTGTCTCTAGATCTCTGTCACTTTATACCATTTTTTTGTTGGTCTAGGTCTCTCCATTTCTGACTCTGTCCTTCTAGCTATTTCTCTCTTTGTCTCTGCCTACCTCTTTCTGCCTGCTGCTTGTGGTTCAGTATGAAAAGCTCTCAGTTCTATTGAAGGATTACAACAATAATTACAACATGCTTGCTGACATGACATCGTGGATGGTCTCTGTAAAAATATAAGCAAAGTCCTAATTAAAAGCTTTTTGATCAAAGAATTTTCTTGGTCAGGAAACATTTTCCAGTAAGTAATTCACTGACTGAAGACATATCTGTGCATTTAACAAATAATAATGGAATCTGTGATTACATAAAAGTCATATGTCAAGGAAACATGACTTTAGTAATGACCACTTAAAAGAAATATATAACACTTTTGCTGAACTAAGTGTCTTGGACACAAGAATTGTCACCTGTTTGTTGTGTGAGTTCAGCTGCCCAGATTGAGGCATGCAGGGCTGCTTAGCCTTTCTCTCAAGTAGGCTTTCCACTTAGCCCTTTTAATAACTGGCTCCTGAAACTCTTTCTGGGTTTCACCAGTTTCATGACATCATTCTCAATCTCAGCCAATCAATTACTTAGAGATTCTTGACTATTCCATAGAGATGAGTACACAAACTTTCCTCTGTGTCCAATATCTCTGACCCTGTTCACATGAGACATTTCCTTGTGAAACCCAAAAAGCATTTATCTCATCACTTTATGCAGATCACACACATTTACACCTGTTTACCTCTGTGACAATCTCAAATAGGAAAAAAAAAAAACTTTATTGTTTATTTAACTGGACAGCTTCCTATGTATGGAAGATTCAAAATGATGTGGGATTAAGGGTAATGTACTGAATGACAAGGTGGTCTTCTTCTGTGGTCTTGGATCTGTATTTTCCTTGGTTATGACTTTGAACTGCACATTTACTGGTGTACTCACTAAATGTACCTTTACATTTTTACTGATATAATAGGCTGGCAGAGTCTAGGTTTCCCTAGGGTATTGAGTCTTTAAGAGTAGGGGAAAGAGAAGGAAATGAGACAATTCCTGGGCCTGATTTGGCTGAAACAGAGAAAGATCAATGTATGTAAAATTATAAATGAAGGGAAATATACTCTTTGACAGCTGGTGTTGTTCAAAACTACTGTTGCCAACCCTCTAAGAGCAAGGAAGACTTGATTGACCTGCTTGGATTAGCAGCTGTGTCTTTCTCCATGGTTAGTGAGAAATTATAGGCCTAGGACACAAGAGGAGCTGTGTTTGCTGCTGTTGTCTCCCAGAAAAACCCTCTAAATGTAGTGTTTGTACCAGGACTAATTCAGAAATGCCACCTGTGCTCATGGGGTTTGATGTGGCTCAGTAAACACCAGTTCATGGTTCTGATTCTCTGATACATACTGAGTTCCTGAAAGCATGGCTTACACAGTCAAACTCTGCCCTCCTTTTGTGGAATCTTTTTTTGCATGTTAATAGTCATTATAAAAATTGTCAACATAGTGTTTTCATTGATTATGTGGGAATTTCATATAACATACATTACCTTCCTTTTCCGTGGCTTCAAGATTCAAATTCCTACCCATGTGTCACACTAAAAATTTGTTTTTCTGTAAAATACTTCAATTGAATTATGTGTTGCTATATACTCATCGGAATTTAATCAGAGTCTCAGTGCCATGGCCCTTAAAGAAAACTGAGTTCATCCTTGCCACACCCTGCCACCACCAAGAAAAGGAAGCCATCAGTTCTGAAGAGCTTTATACTTCATCACCTTGATCACAAATTTTCTTATGTATTTAATGATTTTGTTTTGTTCATTTTGTATCCCCTCTGCTGGTCCATCCCTCTTCTTATTTCTAGTTCCACCCACCCTCCTTCTACAACTATGCTCTTTCTCTAGTTACCTGGTAGGTGTGGTCCTTCTCCTCCTTCTATCTGACCCTAACTTATCAGGTCTCATCAAGGATGGCTGCATTATCTTTTCCTGTGTCCTTATTCTCAGGGCTTTGTTCTCCTGGTGTCTTCAATTTCCTCTTCTTTATGACAGTCTTCATGTCCACTCTCCTGAAGTCTTCCAGAACTCTGAGGGGAAATCCCATTTAGGGCTAGGTGTTTTAAAGTCTCTGCATATTATAGAACTGGATACAATCATACTTGATGCAGAAGGAAGCAACTCTGTTGTTAGAGGAACATGGCAGAGAGCAACATATTTTAATAACAACAGCCTGGTTTGCTTTAAAATTTCTGTAGGATGTCCAGGCACCAACTCAATTAACTGCCACCCAATCAACCTAGTGGAAGACAGGTTTGGTAAAAATAGATGGCCTATTGGAACTTTTCTGCCCCTATTAGGAGACCTCAAAATAAGTGAATACATATTTGTCTTTCTACATTTTAATTACTTCACACATGATGGTTTTTCCTGGTTCCATCCATTTCCCTGAATATATCTTGTTGTCATTTTCTTAGCTTAAGATTAATCTGTTATGAAAATATTCAACATTTTCCCCAAAGGAGATTATCAGTCCTGTTCTTTACTGCTTGGAATTTGCTGGGACTTTCATCAGTGTATTGAATGACAATCTGTTCTATTAACTATGTTCTGTTAACCTAGAAGTCCCTCCATCTTCTTCCACTTCCTGGTAATTAGAATTGCCATGTCAATGTGAAGTTCATCTATTTACATGTTGAGTCTCTGTTGAGGAAATGTCTGGGAAGTGTTAGGAGGTATGGCCTTGTTAAGACAACATAATTCCTATCGGAGTTATATTACAGGAGGGTATGCTTTGAAGATGATGTGCCAATGAAAGTGACCAGAATGGAGTCTCTGTCTCTCAGTCTCTGCCACTTTATGTTCTTGTTTCTGTCTGTGTTGGTCTCTCAATTTCTGAATCACTTTCTCTATCTCTTTCTCTGTCTGTCATTCTCCCTCTCTCACAATTGCCACTTGTGTTTCAGTAGGAGATCTCTGTTTTGTTGAAGGACTGCAACAAGATGACTGCATCTGCAGACCTGACATCCTGGATGGTCTCTGTAAAACTATAAGCAAGGTCCCAATAAAATGCTTTTTATTCAAAGTGTTGTCTTGGTAGGGAACATTTTTCCTGTAAGTAATTCACTGCCTAAGGACATACCTGTGCATTTAACAAATTATAATGGTATCTGTGATAATGTAAAACTCACATATCAAGGAAACGTGATTTAATTAATGACCACTTAAAAGAAATATGTGACACTTTTCCTGAACTAAGAGTCTTGGACACTGGAACTGACATCTGTGTGTTGTGCTTTCAGGTGCCCAGACTGAGGAATGTAGGGCTGCTCAGCCTTTCTTTCAAGAAGGCTGTCTACTTTTCCCTTTTAATAACTGGCTCCAGAAACTCTTACTGGCTTTCACCTTTTGCATGGTATCATTTCCCTCTCAGCCAATCAGCACCTGGGAGAATCTTGAGGTTTCCATGGAGATGAGTAAACAAACTTTCCTCAGTGTCCAATATCGCTGATAATGTGCATATGTGACTTTTTCTTGTGAAACCCATCAAGCCTTTATCTCATCTCTTTATCCAGATCTCACACCTTTATTCCTGTTTATCTCTGTGACAATATCAGGTATGAAATGAAACATTAGTATTTATTTAATTGGACAGCTTCCTAAGTAGGCAAGCTTCAACATGATGTGGGATTAAAGAGAATGTACTGAATGACAAAGTGATCTCCTACTGTGATGTTGGATCTGAAAATTCCTAGGTTGTGACTTTGAACTGAGCAATTACTGGCTTACTGCCTAAATGTACCTTCTCAATCATATTGACATAATAGGCTGGCAAGGTCTAGGGTTTCCTGAGTTATGGAATATTAAGAGCAGAAGAAAGAGAAGGAAACCAGATAATTCCTGGGACTGGTTTGCCTAAAAAAAGTGAAATATCTGTAAGTGAAAAAGGAGAACTATGGGTCAATAAATGATTTGACAGCTGGCACTGTTCCATATGAGTGTTGCCAACCCTATTTGATCAAGGTTGCCTTGGCTAATTTGGCAGGATCAGCAGCTATGCCCTAGCCAGTGCTCAGTGAGTAACCATCTTATTCCTATGGTTTACAGTTATTCTGGGTCTTCAGGATAAAGAAATAGGTCTGTATTATGTGCCTAGGACACAAGAGCAGCTGTGTTTCCTCCAGTGGTCCTTGAGGCAATCCCTCAAAACATACTGTTAGTGATTGTTCAGAGGTGTCACCTGAGCTCATGGATTCTGAGGTAGCTGGGTAACCACAGGTTCATGGCTGAGATTCTTTGCTACATTGAGTTCCTGGGGAGCCTGCCATAAAAATTCAAACAAAAACCCTACTTAAGAGGAATCTTTTCTCCATGTTAAAAGTCACTGTAAGAGTTTTCAACACATTATTTTGCTGAATATGTGGGAATTTCATATAACATATATTATAATCCTTTTTTATCACTCCCAGGTTTAAATACCTACCTATGTGTCACAATAATTTATTTTTTTTCTTTTAAATACATCAATTGAAGTATGTGCTGTTCATATACTCATTGGAACATGATCAGATTCTCATAGCCAAGTCCCTTAAAGACAACTGAGTTCATCCTAATTGTGCCCTGGTACCACCCCAAGAAGAAGTTGTAAGTCCCGAAGAGCTCTATACTTCATCATCTTGATCAGTTTTTTCTTATGTATTTATTCAGATTTGTTCTCTTTGTATCCCCTCTGATGCTCCCTCTCTCATTTACTTCCAGTCCCACCCTCTTTCTTCTACCTTTATGTCTTTCTCTAATTACCTCTTTCTATCTAACTCCAGCTTATCAGGTCTCATTAAGATTGGCTTCATCATTTTCTCCTGCCACCTGATTCTCTGGGCACTATTCTTCTGTGACCTAAATTCCCTCTATCTATCACAGTCTTTCTGCCTTCTATCCTGGAGGCTTCCAGAGCTCTGACATGAGGGAGAATTTCATAGTGAAATCTCATTTAGAGCTTGGTGTTTTAAGGTCTCTCTCTGCATAATATCAGATTGTGAGTGTCTGTATGGAATCCCTTTTGAGGAAGAAGGAAGCATCACTGTAGATATATAAACACAGGACTGATCTATAGGTTGGAGTCAGGGATCAACATATTTAAATAACAACAGCCTACGTTGCTTGAAAATGTCCTTAGGATGCCCTGGTCCCACAAATCAATTAACTGTTTCTCAACCAACCAAGTTTAAGACTAATTTGTTCACAAAAGATGGCCTCTTGGAACTTTATCCTCCACTATTAGGAGACCTCCTAATAAGTGAATACAATCCATATTTTCTTTCTTTGTTTTAGTTACTTCACCCAGGATGATTTTTCCTGGTTTTATCCATTTGCCTAAAAATATCATGATCTCATTTTCTTAGCAGAATAATACTCTATTATGGAAATATTCCATACTTTCCCCAATGGAGATTGTCAGCCCTGTTCTTTAGAACTTGGAAGTTTCTGGGACTTTAATCATTGTATTGAATGCCAAACTATATTCTTTTAGCCTAGAAGTCCCTCCATCTTCTATCACTTCCTCATAATTTCAATTGAAATATCTACTTGAATCTCATCTATTTACATGTTTAGTCCCCACTGAGGAAATTTCTTGGAAGGGTTAGGAGGTATGGCCTAGATAAATAATATAATTCCTATTGGAGTTATAATATAGGAGGGTATGTTTTCAGGTTGATATGCCAATGAAATTGACCAGAAAGAATGGAGTCTCTGTCTCTCAGTCACTTTAATTTTTTGTCTCGGTCTCTCTATTTTCTATATCTGTCTCTCTAGCTCATTGTATCTTTCCTCTCTTCTCTCTCTCTCTCTCTCTCTCTCTCTCTCTCTCTCTCTCTCTCTCTCTCCCTTGCTTGCTCTCTGCCTGCCAGTGTGGTTGAGTATGAAAAGCTCTTAGTTCTGCTGAAGGACTAAAAAAAGATGTGTATTTGATATGTGTCATCCTTGATGTTCTCTTTAAACATATAAGCATGGTCCCAATTATAAGCTTTTGGTTCTAAGAGTTGCTCTCCACATGGAGCAGTTTTATAGTAAGTAATTCACTGACTAAGGACATAGTTTTGCATTTAATAAATAATAATGGAATCTGTGATGATGTGAAAGTCACATGTCATGGATGTGAGACTGTATTAATGACCACTTGAAAGAAATATGTGACACTTTTCCTGAACTAAGAGTCTTGGACACAGGAACTGTTATCTCTGGATTGTGGGCTTTCTGCTTTCCAGACTAAGACATATAGGGCGTCTCAGCCTTTCTCTCAGGCAGGCTGTCCACTTGGCCCTTTAATAACTGGCTCCCAAAATTCTTACTGGCTTTCACCTGTTTCATGACATCATTCTACTTTTTAATAAATCAGCATCTGAGAGAATCTTGAGGTTTACATGGAGATGAGCAAACAATCTTTCGTCAGTGTCCAGTATCTCTGATCCTGTGCACAGGTGACCTCTTATCCTTTTATCCACATCATACAACTTTACTCCTGTTTACTTCAGTGACAATGTCAAAATAGTAAAAGAATCTTTAATGTTTATTTAATTGGACAGCTTTTAAATAGAAAAGTTTCAAAGTGACATGAGATTAAAGAGCTGTACCAAATGAGAACTCCTACTGTTATCCTGGATCTGAAAATTCCTAGGTTTTAATTTTGAACTTGGCAGTTACTACCATAATCACTAAATGTACCTTCACATTCTTATTGATATAATAGGCTGGAAGGATCTAGAATTCTCTGTGGTACTGAGTCTTTAAGATCAGGGGAAAGAAAAGGAAACCAGATAATTCCTGGTCCTGATTTGGCTGAAACAGAGAAATATCAGTGTATGTAAAATGAGAACGGAGTGGCAATAAACACTTTGACATCTGGTGCTGTTTTACACTAGTGTTGCCAACCCACTATGAGCAGTGTTGCCTTGGCTTACCAGGCTGAATTGGCAGCTATATCCTACTCAGTGGTCAGTGAAGAACCTTCCTGGTCCTGGAGTTTAGAGTTAAAACTGTGCCATCAGGAAAGAGAAATTTGTCTGTGTTCATGCCTAGGATACAGGAGCAGCTGTGTTTCCTTCTATGATCTTCCAGAAAAACTGTGGTACCAGGACTGCCTTTTCAGAGGTGCCACCTGACCTCTTAGTGTCTGAGGTAGCTGGGTAAACACTAGTTAATGGATTACAAAGTCAAAATTTGCCCTCCTGTAGCAGAATCTTTTCTCCATGCAAAGGTGGAGAAATATTATATTATTTTTATAATAAGAAAATAATAAGAAAACATATTTTTCTTATTTGGATATTCCATATAATGTATATTACATTACTTTTCCCTTTTTCCAGGTTCAAATTCCTACCCATGAGTGACAAAAAAAAATTAAATACATCAATTGAAGAATGTGTTGTTCATATATACTCATTGAAACATAATGAGAGTCTCAGTGCCAGGTCCCTTAAAGAAAACTGAGTTCATCCTTCTTGCATGCTGCCACTACCCCAAGAAGAAGCCATCAGTCCTGAAGAACTCTATACTTCATCACCTTGATCACAGTTTTCCTTATGTTTTTATTTATTAAGATTTGTTTACATCATATTCCCTCTGCTGCATTCTCACTCATCTTCTTCCAGTCCTATTAAGTCTCCTTCTTCTTCACCTTTGCAATTTCTAAATTTTCCCTGATAGTTGTGGTCTTCCTCCTGCTTCTATCTGAGCCTAATTATCAGGTCTCATCATCTTCCTCTTCGGTCCGATTCTCAGGGCTTTGTTCTCCTTGTGTCCTCAATTCTTCTACTGATGACACTCTTCCTGCCTTCTCTCCTGTAGGCTTCCCAGAACTCTGAGGGGAGGGAGAATTTCATAGGGAAATCCCATTTATAGCTGGTAATTTCATAATAGTATTATTATGTAATATAATATGACATACTATTATGTCATAATAGTAGTATCATCTCATATAAAATCTTTGTAACGTCATATCATTTTAATGTCATAATAGCATTGGGATCTCATGACACCAATGTGATACTATCACCAATGTGATATCATCACCAATGTGATATTATAATAATATTGGTTGTCATATGCCAATGTGATGTCACCACCGCATAGTAATCTCATACTATTGTGATGTCATTGTAGCATTGTGATATCATCATAGTATTGTGATGTCCTAATACCATTTGATGACATAATAGCACTGTGATGTAATCATAGCATTGTGTTGAATTAATAGTATCAGGATGTCCTCATGGCATTGTGATATGCTCATAGTATTGAGATGTAATAATACCATTGTGAAGTCAGAATACCATTGTGAGGTCATAAAACATTGTGATGATAAAATAGCATTGTGATGTCCTTATACATTTGTGATGTCAAAATTCCATTGTGCCATATGATATCATCATTACATTGTGATGTCATAATAACATGGTGGTATCATAAAAGCATCATAAAATTCCATTGTGATGTCATACCACAATCATGTCATAATAATATTGTGATATGATAATAGCATTCTGCTGTCATAATAGCATTGTGATGTCATAATAGCATTATGAAGACATAATACAATTTTGATGTCATAATAGCAGTGTGATAATATCATTTTGATGTACAAATTCCATTGTGTTGTCATACCACAATCATGTTGAAATAGAATTTTGGTGTAATTAAAGGATTTTGATGTCATCATAATATTTTGAGAGCATAATAGCATTGTTATGTCATCATAGCATGTGATATCATAATAGCATTGTGATGTCATAATAGCAGTGTAATGTCACAGTAGCATTGGAAAGTCATAAAAGCATTGTGATAGAATAATAGCATTGTGTTGTCATCCTAGTATTGTGATGTAATAATAGAATTACGATGCCAAAATAGCTTTGTCTTGTCCTAATACATTGTGATATCATATCATTGTGAAGTCATAATAGCATTTAGATGTCATATGATTGTGATGTCATAAAAGCTTTTTGATGTCTTAGTAACTTTGTGTTGTCATAATCTCATTGTTACTTCATAATACCATTAAGATGTCATAACACCATTGTGATTTCATAAAACCATTGTGATGTTATATCATTGTGATGTCATAATAGCTTTTAAATGTCATACATTTGTGTTGTTATAATAGTATTTTTAGGTCATAATAGCATTGTGGTGTCATCACAGCATTGTGTTGTTGTCATACCCTGGTTGTTATAATGTTATTTTGAAATGTATACACATTATCCTCATTCATTCAAATGCTGATTTCTACCACCCACTCTCTGGTTTCAATCTGGATAGTTCATTGTGATACTTATTCTAAGCATCCTGTCTCAACTTTGTGTAAACAGGCCAGAATAAAGCAACTAGCCACAATGTTGAGAGATAGGCAGAGGACATATCTATGCATTTAACAAATAATAATGGAATCTGTGATAATGTAAAATTCACATGTCAAGAACATGTGAATTTATTAATGACCACTTGAAAGAAATATATGACAGTTTTCCTGAACTAAGAGTCTTGGACACAGGAACTCTCATCTCTGAGTTGTGTGCTTTCAGATGCCCAAATTGAGACACATAGGGCTGCTCATTCTTTCTCTTAAGCAGGTTCCCTTGGCCCTCTTAATAAGTAGCTCCTGAAACCCTTACTGAATTTCACCTGTTTTATGGCATCATTCTCCCTCTCAGCCAATGAGCACCTGAGATAATCTTGAGGTTTCCATGGAGATGAGTGAACAAACATTCTTCAGTGTCCAGAATCTCTGATCCTGTGCATACTTGACTTTTTCTTGTAATACCCAAGAAATATCTCATCCCTTCATCCAGACCATGTAGCTTTAATCCTGATTATCTCTGTGACAATGCCAGGTAGGAAATGAAACTTCCTAAGTAGGGAAGCTTCAAAGTGATGTGGGAGGAAGGGGAATATAACAAATGACAAGATGGTCTACTACTATGATCATGAATCTGAAATTTCCTACATTGTGACTTTGAACCAAGCAGTTACAGGCAAACTGACTAAATATACCTTCACATTCTTATTGATATAATAGGCTGGCATGGTCTAGATTGTCCTGGGTTATTGACTCTTTAAGATGATGGGAAGAAAAGGAAACCAGACAATTCCTGGGACTGCTTTGGCTGGAAGAGAGAACAGTCAGTGAGTGTAAAAGGAGAAATGAGGGACAATAAACTCTTTGACAGCTGTTGCTTTTCCACACTTGTTTTACGAACCCACTATGAACATGGTTTACTTGGCTGACCAAGCTCAACTGGCAGCTGTGTCCTACTCAGTGGTCAGTGAGGAAGTGTCCTGGTCGTGGGGTTTTCATTTAAAAATGTTCCTTCATAACAGAAATTGGGTTTCTGTTATATACCTAGGACAGAAGAAAGCTGTGTTTCCTGTTTGGTCCTCCAGACAAACCCTCTAAAGGTAATGTTCATGACATGACTGCTTGTTCAGAGGTTCCACCTGAGCTAATAGGGTCTGAGTTAGCTAGGTAACCACTATTCATGGCTAGGATTCTCTGCTACATAACGAGTTCCTGAAAAGCATGCCTTACAAAGTCAAATGCTGCCTTTTTTAGCAGAATCTTTTCTCCATGTTGATGTCATTATTAAATTGTCAACATATTTTACAGCATTTGTGAAATTTCATATAATATACATTATACTCCTTTCTACTGTTTCCAGATACAAATTGCTTCCCATGCATCTCAATAAATTATTTTTTCTTTAAAATGTATCAATTAAGTTTTGTGTTGATCATATAGTCATTAGAACATAATCAGAGTCTCCATGCCATGTCCCTTAAAGAAAAATGAGTTTATCCTTGCTGTATCCTGGTACCAATCCGAAGAAGAAGTCATAAATCCTCAAGAGCTCTATACTACATTACCTTGTTCACAGTTTTTCTTATATATTTATTTATTACGATGTATTTATTTTTAATCCTGTGTACTGCCCACTCCCATTCTCCTTCAAGTCCCCCCCCCAGCCTCCTTCAACTACCCCTATGCCATTCTCAGGTTCTTTGTAAGGGAGGCCCTCCTCACTCATCTATCTGAAACTAGCTTATAAGGTTTTATCAAGGGTGGCTGCACCATTTTCCTGTGTGGCCTGAATCTCACAGCATTTTTATCCATGTGTCTTTAATTCCCTGTACTTTGTGCCTTCTCTCCTGTATGCTGCCAGGAACTGTGGAGGAGGGAAAATTTCATAGGGAAATCCCATTTAGAGCTGGGTGTTTTAAGGTCTCTCTCTGCATAATATCATAATGTGGGTCTCTGTATATTATCCCAATTGATGCTGAAGGAAGCAATTTTGTGAATATAAGAACATGATATTCATCTATCAGTTGAGGGTAATGAGCAACATATTTAAAAAACAACAGCCTGGTTACTTAAAAATTTCCAGGATGACCTGGCCCAACAACTCAATTCACTACTACCCAATTCCCCTAGTGCTAGAGTGGTTTAATAACAAGAGACTGATTTTGGAACTTTATCCCCAACTATTATGAGACCTCCTAATAAGTAAATACATACCATATTTGTCTTTCTGCATTTTAGTTATTCATCCAGGATGATTTTTCCTGGTTACATCCATTTGCCTCAAACTGTTCATGAACAAGACTCCATTGTGGAAATGTTCCACATTTTCCCTAAAGGAGATTTTCAGTCCTGTTCTTTACTCCTTGGAATTTGCTGAGATTTTAATCATTCTTTTGAATGACAAATTATCAGGATAACTGTTTTTTAACCTAGAACTCCCTCCATTTTCTTCCATTCCTAGTGATTTGAATTGTAATGTCCCCTTGAAGTTCATCTATTTACATGTTTAGTCCCCAGTGAGCAAATGTCTGGCAAGTGTTTAGAGATATGGCCTTGTTGGATAATATAATTCCTATTGGAGTTATATTTTAGGAGGGTGTGCTGTAAGGTTGATATTCCAATGAAAGTGATCAGACATAATAGAGTCTGTGTCTCTCAGTATCTGTCACTTTATATCTTTGTTTCTGTTGGTCTTGTTCTATGTCTGAATCTGTCTTTCTAGCTCTTTCTTTTTCTATCACTCTCATTCTGCCTCTCTCTGCCTGCTACTTGTGGATCAGTATGAAAAGCTCTCAGTTCTGCTGAAGGACTACCATAAGATGAGTGATTGCTGATGGGACATTATGTAGAGTCTAGTAAAAATATAAGCAAAAACCCAATTAAATGAAAATTATTCAAAGAATTGCCTTATTCAAATAGCATTTTGTCAGTAATTCACTGACTGAGGACATATCTGTGCTTTTAACAATTAATAATGGAATCTGTGATAATGTAAAACTCACTTGTCAAGGACATGTGAATTTATTAATGAACTGGTGAAAGAGTTGACACTTTTCCTGAACTAAGAGTCTTGGACACAAGAATTTTCATCTCTGTGTTGGGTGATTTTAGCTGCCTAGATTGAGGTATGTAAGGCCTTTTTCTCAATCAAGCTGTCCAGTAGGCCCTTTTAAAAATTGACTCCTGAAACTCTTACTGGCTTTCAACTTTTGCATAGCATCATTCTCCCTCTCAGCCAATCAGCACCTGAGAGAATCTTGAGTTTTTCATGGAGATGAGCATACAGAGTTTGCTCAGTGTCCGGGATCACTGATCCTGTGCACAAGTGATTTTTTCTCTTGTGAAACCCAACAAGCCTTTATCTCATCCCTTTATCCAGATCCCACACCTTTACTCCTGATTACCTCTGTAACAATGTCAGGTAGGAAATGAAACTTTAATGTTCATTTAATTGGACTAATTCCTAAGTAGGGAATCTTCAAAGTGATGTCGGATAAAGGAGTATGTACCGAATAAGAAGGTGGTTCCCAACAGTGGTATTGAATCTGAAATTTCCTAGGTTGTGACTTTGAACTGAGCAGTTATTAGTGTACTCTCTAAAAGGACCTTCACATTCTTATGGATATAATAGGCAGGTAGAGTCTAGGGTACGCTGGGGAATTGAGTCTTAAAGAATAGGGAAAAGAGAAGGAAATCAGATGAATTCCTTAGACTGGTTTAACTGTAACAAAGAAATATGGGTATGTGTACATTGAAAACTGAAGGGCAAGATGCTATAAGACAGCTGGTGCTATTCCACACTAGTGTTGCCAACCCTCTATGAGCAGGGTTGCCTTGGATGACCTAGCTGTATGGACAGTTGTATCTTGATACTCAATGATCAGTGATAAAGCTTCCTGGTCCTGGGGTTTACTGTTAAAACTGGGCCATCAGGACAGAGAAATGGTTGGGAGTTATATGCCTAGGATACAAATTCCGCTGCACTACCTGCTGTGGTTCTCCAGACAAACCCTCTAAATGCAGTGACAGAGACAGGTCTTCTTGTTCAGAAATGCCAACTTGAGCTCATGGGGTCAGACATAGCTGGGTAACGACTAGTTCAAGATTCTCTCAGGTGCTGATTGGCTGAGAGGGAGAATGATGCTATGCAAAAGGTGAAAGCCAGTAAGAGTTTCAGGAGTTAGTTTTTAAAAGGGCCTAGTGGACAGCCTGATTGAGAGAAAGGCCCTACATACCTCGATCAAAGATTCTCTGCTACATAATGAGTTCCTGGAAAGCATGCCTGGCAAAGTCAAACTATGCTCTCCTTTAGTGGAATAATTTCTCCATGTTAAAAGTGATTGTAAAAGTTGTCAACATATTATTTTTATTGAATATGTGGGAATTTCATATTGCATATATTACACTGTTTTCCATTGCTCCCAGGTTCAAATTCCTACCTATGTGCCACACTATTTTTTTTCTGTAAAATATATCAATTGCAATAAATGTTGTACATATACTCTTTGGAAATAGAGTCTCAGTACTAAGTCCCTTAAAGAATACTGAGTTCATCCTTGCTGAACACTAGCACCACCCCTAAGAAGAAGCCATAAGTCCTGGAGAGCTCTATACTTCACCTGAGGGGAGAGAGAATTTCATAGGAAATCTCATATAGAGCTTGGTATTTTAAGGACTCTTTTTGCAAAATATCAGACTGTGGTATTATTTCTCTCTATGAAATCCCATTTTATGCAGAAGGAAACATCTTTGCAGATTCAAGAACATGGCATTGATCTATCAGTTGAGGTCAGAGAGCAATATATATTAAGAACAACAGCCTGGATTTCTTGAAATTTTCGATAGGATACCCTGACCCAACAACTCAATTAACTGCTATCCAATCCCCCTATGGAAGACTGGTTTGGTTACAAGAGATGTCTTGGAACTTAATCCCATACTATTAGGAGACCTCCTAATAAGTAAATACATACCATATTTGTCTTTCTGCATTTTAGTTGTTTCACCCAGGATGATTTTTCCTGGTTCCATCTATTTGCCTGAATCTTGTCATTTTCTTAGCTGAATAATATTCCTTTGTGAATATATTCCATGTTTTTCCCCAAGGAGATTGTCAGTCCTCTTCTTTAGTCCTTGGAATTTCCTGGGACTTTAATCATTGTATTAAATGATAAACTTTCAGGATAAAAATATACTTTTAGCCTAGAATTCCCTCCATCTTCTCCTACCTCCTTGTGATTTGAATTGCCATGTCCCCTAGAATTCCCTCCATCTTCTCCTACCTCCCTAATATCTTTCTGTCCTTTTATCTTTAGTATACAGGAGTGTTACTGATTTTTTTTTTTAGTTAATTTTGTATCCAGCCATTTTGCTGAAGGTGTTTATCAGCTGTAGGAGTTCCCTGGTAGAATTTTTGTTTTCACTCAGGTATATTATCATTTCATATGCAAATAGTAATACTTTGACTTCTTCCTTTCTGATTTGTATCCCTTTGATCTCCTTCAATTTTCTTATTGCTCTAGCAAGGACTTCTAGAACTATGTTGAAGAGATATGAAGAGAGTGGACAGCCTTGTCCCTGATTTCAGTGGGATTGCTTTAAATTTCTCTCAGTTTAATTTGTTGTTGGCTTTAGGCTTTCTGTATATTGTATTTAATATACTTAGTTATGTGCCTTTAATCCATGATCTTTAATGGATGTTGGATTTTTTCAAATGCTTTTTCAGCATCTAAGAAGATTATCGTATTTTTTTTCTTTTTTCATTTTTTTAATATGGTGGATCACATTGATGGATTTCCATATACTGAACCATCCCTGCATACCTGGGATGAAGCCTACTTGCTCATAGTGGATGATATCTTTCATGTATTTGGTATAACCCTAAAAAACAAGCAAGCCAAAGGCTTGGATAAAAAAAAATCAAGTCTCTGAAGAAAGAATTAGAGGCAGATATCAGAAGATGGAAAGATTCCCCATGCTCATGGCTTGGCAGGCTTCACATAGTAAAAATGGCCATCTTACCAAAAGCAATCTACAGATTCAATGCAGTTCCCATCAAAATACCAACAGACTGAAAGAAAAGTTCTCTACAGACTGAAAGAAAAGTTCTCAACTTCATATATAAAACATAAAACCCAGAATTTCTAAAATAATCCTCTATAATAAAAGATTTTCTGGAGGTAACATCATTCTTGATCTCAATGTAGATTAAAAAGCAACAGTAATAAAAACTGAATGGTACTGATATAGAAACAGAATGGAGAATCAATGGACCTGAATAGAAGACTGAGTAATAAATCCATTCACTTATGGACACCTGAGTTTTGACAAAGATGCCAAAATCATAAAATGGAAAAAAATAAAGATAGCATTTTCAACAAATGACGCTGGTCTAGCTGGATGTCTACATATAGAAGAATGCAAATAGATCCATAGTGATCACACTGCACAAAACTATAGACCAAGTGGATCAAAGACCTCAACATAAAACCATTAAATATGTCAGAAGAAAAAGTGGGGAACACAGACAACACAGACTCTAAGAACAACAATCAGTAAATGGGACCTCATGAAACTGAAAATCTTCTGTAAAGCAAAGGTCACTGTCATCAAAACAAAATGAATGCCTACAGAATGGGAAAGAATCTTCACCAAGCCTCTATGGGAAAGAAGGCTAATATCCAGTGTAAATAAGGAATGGAAGAGAAATAATTAAAAAAAAATGCTCAATGTCATTAGCCATCAGGAAAATGCAAATCAAAAATTACCCTGAGATTTTACTTTCCCACCCATCAGAATGGCCAAGATGAAAAACTGAAGTGACAACACATGCTGGAAATGTTCTGGAGAAGAGGAACCCTCCTCCACTGCTGGTGGGAATGTAACATTGTAAAACCACTCTGGAAATTATTCTGGTGCTTTCTCAGACAACTAGGTATAGTGCTCCCTCAAGATTCAGCTATACCACTCCTAGGCATATAGCCAAAAAAGGCTCAAGTACACAATAAGAACCTTTGCCCAACCATGTTTGTAGAAACTTTATTTTTAATAGCCAGAACTTAGAAACAAATATCCCCCAACTGAAGAATGGATACAAAAATTGTGGTACAGCTATACAATGCCATACTACTACCCAATAAAAAACAAGAAAATTAGTAAATTTTCAGATAAATGGTGGGAACTGGAAGAGAGCTATCTCAGAAGCAGAAAGACACACAAAGAATATACCCACTCACATAGACATATATGATAAAACTACTAAAACTGTACACCTAAATAAACTACTCAAGAGGGAGGACTCTGGCTAAAATGCTCATTCCCCATCCCAAAAGGCAAAAAGGATGGACATCAGAAGAAGTGAAAACAGGAAACAAGAGAGGTGCCTGCCACAGAGGGCCTCTAAAAGTCTCTGCCCTAAGACTATCAAAGCAGATGCTGAGACTTATGTCCAAATGTTGGGCAAAGTGCATGGAATCTAATGAAAGAAATGAGAAATAGTAAGATATCTCATAGACTAGGATCAGAAGGAAGAGAGGAATACCTTCTATATCAGTGTGCTTGGGGCGGGGCCTGTGTGGACAAGAGGGAGGAAGGGTGAAATTGGGAGGGAGGTGGGAGAGTTTATGGGGTTATACAAAGTGTTGTATTATAGGAGGGTGTGCTTGGAGGTTATTACGCCAATAAAAGTGACTAGACAGAATTGAGTCTATGTCTCTTTGGGCCTGTCAATTTATATCTTTGTTTTGTTCTGTCTGGGTCTTAATATTTCTGAATATGTTTCTCTAGCTCTCTCTGTCACTCTTTCTCTTCCCGCCACTTTTGGTTAAGTATGAAAAACTTTTTAAGTTCTGCTGAAGGACAACAACAAGATGACTGCTTCTGATGAGACATCTTGGATGATCTCTGTAAAAATATAAGCAAAGTCCAATTAACCCCTTTTTGTTCAAAGAGTTGCCTTGGTCTAGAGAGCATTTTTAAAACATTTTCACTGACTGAGGACATGTCTGTGCAGTTAACAAATAATAATGGAATTCCTTACAATATGAAACTCCCATGTCAAGGTTAGTGACTGTATTAATGCCTACTTAAAAGAAATATGTGACACTTTTCCTGAACTAGAGTTTTGGACAAAGGAACTGACATCTCTGTGTGCTTTCAGCAGCCCAGATTGAGTCATGTAGGGCTGCTCAGCCTTTCACACAGGCAGGCTCTCCACTTGGCTCTTTTAATAACTGGCTCCACTCTTTCTGGCTCTCATTTGTTTCTTGACATCATCCTCCCTCTCAGCCAATCATCACCTGAGAGAATCTTGAGGATTCCATGGAGATGAGTAAACAAAATTTCCTCAGTGTCCAGTACCTCTGGTCCTGTGTACATGTGACTTTTTCTTGTGAAACCTAATTAGCCTTTATCCCATCTCTTTATCCAACTCTCACACCTTTACTATTGTTTACTTCTGTGACAATGTCAGGTAGGAAATTAAACTTTAATATTTATTTAATTGGATAGCTTCCTAAGAAGGGAAGTTTCAAAGTAATGTGGGAATAAGGGGAGTGTATTGAATGACAACGTGGTCTATAATGTGGTCTTGGATCTGAAATTTCCTAGACTATGACTTTGAAATGAGCAGTTACTCGAGTCGTCATTAAATATATCTTCATATCCTTACTGATTTAATAGGTAGGCCAGGCCTAGAGTTCCCTGGGGTATTGAGTCTTTAAGAACAGAGAAAATAGAAGCAAGCCAGACATTTCCTGGGACTGTTATGGCTGAAACTGAGAAAGATCAGTAAGTGTAAAAGGAGGACTAAGGGAAAAAGATTTTTTGACAGCTGTTACTATTACACAATAATGTTGCCAGCCCTCTCTCAGCAGGATTGCCTTGGCTGACCTGGTTGAATCAGCAGCTGTGTTCTAACAGTGGTCAGTGAAGAACCCTCTTGGTACTGGTGTTTAGAGTTAAAACTGAGCCTTCAGGACAGAGAAATGGGTCCATGTTATAGGCCTAGGACACAAGAGCAGCTGTGTCCTCCAGACAACCCTTAAAATGTATTGTTAGTGACCGGACTGCTTGTTCAGAGGTGACACTTGATCTCATGGGGTCTGAGGTAGTTAGTAACCACTAGCTAGGATTTTCTGCTACATAATGAGTTCCTGGAAAGCATGTACTAGGTCTCTAATTATGAGTCTATCTCTCTAGGTCTTTCTCTGCCTTTCTCAGTCTCCTTCTCTCTGCCTGCTGCGTGTGTTTCAGTATGAAAAGCTATCAGTTCTGCTGATGGACTACAACAAGATGACTGCTTGCTGGCATGATATCCTGGATGATCTTGTAAATAATTTGAGAAAGGTCCCAATTAAATGCTTTGTGTTCAAAAGGTTGCCTTTGTCAGGGAGCATTTTCCCATCAAGTAATTCACTGACTGGGGACATATCTGTGCATTCAACAACTAATAATATAATCTGTGATAATGTTAAACTCACATGTCAAGGACACATGACTTTATTAATGACCACTTGAAAGACATTTGTGTCATTTTCCCTACGAGTCTTGGATACAGGAACTGACATCTCTGTGTTGTGTGCTTAAGCTCAGATTGCGGCATGTAGGGCTGCTCAGCCTTTCACTCCAGCAGGCTGTCCTCTTGGCCACTTTAGTAACTGGCTCCTGAAACTATTACTGAATTTTATCTGTTTCATGACATCATTCTCCCTATCAGTAAATCAGCACCGGAGAGAATATTGAGGTTTCCATGGAGAGGAGTAAACAACCTTTCCTCAGTGCCCAGTATTTCTGATCCTGTGAAAATGGATTTCTCTTGTGAAACCCAACAAGCCTTTATCTCATCCCTTTATCCAGATCCCACACCTTTATTCTTCTTTACCTCTGTGACAATGTCAGGTTAGAAATGAAATTTTAATGTTTATTCATTGAACAGCATCCGTAGTAGGGAAGCGTCAAAAAATGTGGGATTAAGGGAAAATGTACCGAATGAGAAAGTGCTCTTCTACTGTGGTCTTGGTTCTGACATTTCCTAGGTTTGACTTATAACTGAGCAGTTACTCATATACTCACTAAATGTACCTTCACATTTTTATTGATATTAATAAGCAAACCAACCCTAGGGTTATTTGGAATATTGAGTCTTCAAGAACAGGGAAAAGAGAAGAAAACCTGACATTTCCTAGGAATGGTCAGGCTGAAACCAAGAAAGATTGGTGAGTGTAAAACAAGAATTGAGGGCAAGATATTTTTTGACAGCTGGTGCTGTTAAATAGTAGTATTGCCAACCCTCTGTTAGCAGGGCTGCCTTGGCTGACCTGGCTGAATTAGCAGCTGTTTCATAACAGTGGTCAGTGAAGAACGCACTTGGTACTAAGTTATATATTTAAAACTAAGCCTTCAGGACAGAGAAATGGTTCCATGTTAAATGCCTCAGACACAAGAACAGCTGTGTTTTCCAGACAAACATTCCAAACGTAGCATTAGTGCCAGGACTGATCATCCAGAGGTGCCACCTGAGCTCATGGAGTCTGAGATAGTTGGGAAACCACTAATTCATGGTTAGGATTCTCTGCTACATAATATGTTCCTGGAAAGCAGGCCTTACAAAGTCAAAGTCTGCCCACCTTTTGTGGAATGTTTTCTACAGATTAAAATTCATTGTAAAAGTTGTCAACATCTCATTTTTATTGATTATGTGGAAATTTAATATAATATACATTACACTCCTTTTCCATTGCTCTGAGATTCAAATTCCTACCTTTGTGTCACACTAAATTTTTTCACTTTAAAATAAATCAAAAAGTATGTGTTGTTCATATACTCATTGGAACATAATCAGGGTATAAGTGCCAAGTCCCTTAAAGAAAACTGAGTTCATCCTTGCCACTTCCTGACAGTACCCACAAGAAGAATACCTTAGTCCTGTCGAGTTCTATGCTTCTGAACTTGGTCACAGTTTTTCTTATGAAATTATTATTACATTTTTTTTCACATTGTATCCTCTCTTCTGCTCCCTACCTCCTCTCCTTCCTGTCTACCTAGCCTCCTTCTTCTACCCCTATGAATTAATACTTCCATAATGGGGGAGTTACTCCTCCCCCTTCAGCCTGACCATAGCTTATGATGCTGTATGCATCATTTTCCTCTGTGGCCTGATTCTCAGGGCATTGTTCTACTTGTGTCCTCAATTCCCTCTATTTATGACACTCTTCCTGCCTCCTCTCCTGCAGGCTTAGCAGAGGTCTGAGGAGAGGGAGAATTTCATTAGGAAATCACATTCAGTGCAGTGTGTTTTAAGGTCTCTCTCTGCCTAATATCAGACTGTCTCTGTATGCAATCCCATTTGATGCAGAAGGAAGCATATCTGTGGATCCAAGAACATGACACTGATCTATAAGTTGAGGGCAGAAAGCAACATATTTTAAAAACAACACCCTGTATGGCTTAAAAAAATAATTAGGATGCCCTGAACTCAAAACTCATTTAACTGCCACTCAAAATCTCTAGTGGAAGCCTGGTTTGGTCTCAATAGATGGCTTATTAGAACTTTATCCGCCAGTAGTAGAAGAACTCCTAATAAGTGAATACATACCATATTAGCCTTTTGGCATTTAGTTACTTTACACAGGATGATTTTTTTCTGGTTATATCTTTTTGGCTGAAAATGTCTTGTTGTCATTTTCTTAGCTGAATAATACTCCATTAAAGAAATTTTCCATGTTTTGCCTGAAGGAGATTGTCAGTCCTGTTCTTTAGTCTTTGTAAGTTGCTGGGACTATAAACATTGTAGTGAATGACAAATTTTCAGAATAAGAATGTTCTTTTAGCCTAGAATTTTCTTCTAATTTCTGGTTATATGATTTGCAAGTCAGCAAAGGCAACACTGCTTATAGAGATTTGGCATCAGTAGTGAGGAACATCATTAGCTCTCAAATAGTTTATTGCCACTCAGTTCTCCTTTTACACTCAATGATCTTTCTCTGTTTCAGCCAAACCAGTCCCATGTATTGTCTGGTCTCCTCTTTTCAGTGCTCGTAAAGACTCAATAGCCCAGGGAACCCAAGGCCCTGCCAGTCTATTATATCAATAAGAATGTGAAGGTATATTTAGTGAGTACCCAGTAATTGCTAAGGTCAAAATCACAACCTAGGAAATTTCAGATCCAAAATCACAATAGGAGACCACATTGTCATTGGCTACATTCCCCTTAATTCCAATTCGCTTTATGTTCCTTACTTAGGAAGTTGTCTAAACAATACATTTTCATTTCCTACCTGACATTGTAACAGAGGTAAACAAGAGTAAAGGTGAGGGATCTGGATAAAAAGGATTAAATAAAGGTTTGCTTGTTTTCACAATAAAAGTCACATGTGCACAGGATCAGAGCTACAGGACACTGAGGAATGTTTATTTTCTCATCCCTATGGAAACCTCAAGATTCACTCACGTGTTGATTAGGTGAGAGGGAGAGTGATGTTATGACATAGGTAAAAACCAGTAACAGTTTCATGAGCTAGTTATTAAAAGGGCCAAGTGGACAGCCTGCTGGAGTTAAAGGGTGCTGAGTCCTATATGCTTCTATCTGGGCAGCCAAAAGCACACAACCAAGAGATGACATTTCCTGTGTCCAATACTTTTAGTTCAGGAAAAATGTCACATATGTTTCAAGAGGTCATTAATAAAGTCATGTGTCCTTGACATGTGACATTCACACTATTACAGGTTCCATTGTTAAATGAACAGATATGTTCCCAGTCAGTGAACAACTTTCTGTGAAAATGCACCCTGACCAAGAAACTCTTTGTACAAAAAGCTTTTAAGTTGGACTTGTATTTTGACTGAGACCATCCATATTGTTATGTAAGCAAGCAGTTATCTTGTTTTAGTCCTTCAGCAGAACTGAAAGCATTCTGTACTGAACATAAATGGCAGGCAGAGAGAGAAATAGCTAAAGAGAGAGATTCAGAACTAGGGAGACCAATACTAACAGAAATATAAGATATAAAGTGACAAAGAGCAAGAGATAAAGACTCCATTCTGTCTGGTCACTTTTTTGGCATATCAACCTCAAAGGCCAGCATCCTATAATATAACTCCAATAGAAATTACATTATCTAACAAGGCCATACCATCTAACCATCTAACTAGACATTTTCTCACTGTGGACTAATCTTATAAATACATGAGCTTCAGGGAGACATTGAAATTCAAATTACAAGGAAGTAGAAGAAAATGAAGGGACTTCTAGGATAAACAAACATAGTTATCCAGATAGTTTGTTATTCAATAAAATATTTAAACTCCCAGAAAATTCAAAGTTCTAAAGAACTGGACTGTCAAACTCCTTTGGAAAAATGTGGATTATTCCCATAATGGAGTATTATTCAGCTAAGAAAATGACATCATTATATTTCCTGGCAAATGGATGGAACCAGAAAAAGTTATCCTTGGTGAAGTAACTAAAATGTAGAAAGCCTAATAAGGTACGTATTTACTTATTAGGAGGTCTTCTAATAGTGGGGAATAAAGTTCCAATAGGAAATCCACTATGACCAAGCCTGTCTTCCACTATGGGGATTGGGTGTCACTTAATTGAGTTGTTGGACCAGGGCATGCTACAAAAATTTTCCAGCACCCCAGGCTGTTGTTATTAAAATATGTTTTTCTCTGCCCTCAACTGATAGATTAGTGGCATGTTCTTGTACACACAGAATTGTTTCCTTCTGCATCAAATGAGAATGCACAGAGACCCACAGTCTGAGATTATGCAGAGAGACCTTAAAACACCCAGCTCTAAATGGGATTTCATTATGAAATTCACCATCTTCTCATAGCTCTGGGATATCTGAAGGAGAGGAGGCAGAAAGAGTGTGATAAGCAGAGGGAACTGTGGACACAAGGAGAACAATACCCTCAGAATCACACTGCAGAGGAAGATCATACAGCCACCCTTGTTGAGACCTGATAAACTAAGGCCAGATAGAAGTGGGAAGAGGTCCTTTTGAATCAGGTAACTACAGAAAGAGCATAAGGGTAGAAGGAGAATGATTGGTGGGACTTAAAGGAAAAGATGGAGGGGAATAGGGGAAACAAAGTGAACAAAATATATTAAATAAATACATAAGAAGAACTGTGGTCAAGGTGATGCAATTTAGAGCTCATCAGGAGTGATGCTTCTTGGGGGTTGTTCCAGGGGCATGGATGAACTCATTTTTCCTTAAGGGCCTTGGCACTGAGACTCTGATCACGGTCCAAAGAGTTTATGAACAATATATAATTCAATTGAGGCATTCTAAAGAAAAAAAAAAATTGTGGCACATGGGTAGGAATTTGAACCTAGTAGGATTCTTGCAAAAAAGACTGTAATGTATATTATATGAAATTCTCACATAAACAATAAAAATAATATGTTGACCACTTTTATAATGACTTTTAACATGGAGAAAAGATTCTGTATAGGAAGGGCAGAGTTTGACTGTGTAAGGCATGCTTTCCAGGAATTCATTATGTAGCAGAGAATCCTTGCCATGAACTAGTGGTAACCCAGGTATGTCAGACCCTAGGAGCTCAGGTGGCATCTCTGAACAAGCAGTCCTGGCACTAACACTAAGTTTATAGGGTTTGTCTGGAGGACCACAGAAGAAAAAAACAGCTGCTTTTGTGTCCTAGTCATATAACAAGGACCAATTGCTCTTTCCTGAAGGCCCAGTCTTAACTGTTAACCTCAGAATCAGGAGCATTCTTCACTGACCACTGAATAGGCACAGCTTCAAGAACAGTCAGAACTGTACTTTGGGTGTCAAAGGACCCCTGCTCTTAGAGGGCTGCCAACATTAGTGTGGATCAAAACCAGATGTCAAGTAGTTTGTGTCCCCTCAGTTATCCTTTTACACTAACTGATCTTTCTCTGTTTCAGCCAAAACAGAAGAACTGTGTTTCCTTCTCTTTTTCCTACTCATAAAGACTCAATAGTCCAGGAAACCAAAAGCCCTACAAGCTTATTATACCAATAAGAATGTGAAGATACATTTAGTGAGTATGCCTGTAAATGATCAGTTTAAGGTCAGAACATAGGAAATTTCAGTTCCAACTCCAAAGTAGGAGAGTACCTTGTCATTTGGTACAGTCCCTTTAATCCAACTTCACTTTGAAACTTCCCTACTTAGGAAGCTGTCTCTGCCCTCAACTGATTGATCAGTGCCATGTTCTTGGATCTTCAGAGATGCTTCATTCTGCATCAAATGGGATTGCTTACAGAGACCCACAGTCTGATATTATGCAAAGACCTTAAAAAAACCAGCTCTAAATGGGATTTCCCTATGAAATTCTCCATACCCAAAGAACTCTGGGAAGCCTGCAGAATAAGAGTCAGGAAGAGTATTTTAAGTAGAGGGAATTGAAGCCAAAAGGAGAACAATGCCCCGAGAATCAGGCCCCAGAGAAAAATGATGGAACCTGCCTTGTTCATACCTCATGAGCTAGGGACAGATAGAAGGGGGAGGAATTTCTGCCCTATCAGGGAACTATAGAAGAACATAGGGATAGAAGAAGGAGTCTGAGTGAAACTGGAAGGAGAAGAGGGAGGGGGTAGAAGAGGAAATACAAAGGGAACAAATCGTAATAAGTAAATACATAAGAAAATCTGTGGTCAAGATGATGAAGCATAGAGCTCCTCAGGACTGATGGCTTCTTCTAGGGGGTGGTGCCAGGGTGGGGCATGGATGAACTCAGTTTTCTTTAAAGTTTTTGGCGCTGAGACTCTGATCATGATTCAATGTGAAGATGAAAAATGCATACTTCAATTGATGTATTTTAAAGAAAAATTTAACGTTACACTTTGGTAGGAATTTGAAGCTGGGAGCAATGGAAAAGGAGTGTAATGCATGTTATTAGAAATACCCACATAATCAATAACAGTTATATGTTGAAAACTTTTACTGAGGACACATCTGTGCATTTAACAAATAACAATGGAATCTGTGTTAGTGTGAAACACACATGTCAAGGACTAGTGATTTTATTAATAACCAGTTGAAAGAAATATGTGACTCTTTTCCTTAACTAAGCGTCATCTCTTGTTTTTGTACTTTCAGCTGCCCAGATTAAGGTGTGTAGGGCTGCTCAGCCTTTCTCTTAATCTGTCCACATGGCCCTTATAATAACTCACTCCTGAAATTCTTCCTGGCTATCACCTGTTTCATTATTCTCCCACACAGCCCAAAAACACCTAACTCTTGTGATGTAATAATTGCACTTTGATGTCATAATACTATTGTGAATTTATAATACCATTGTGATGTCATACAACCATTATGATATCATACCACAATCATGTCATAATGGCATTGTGCTGTCATAATAGCATTGGTATGTCATGATGAATTTTGATTTCATAATGCCATTGTGATATCATTATAGTTTTTTGATGTTATCATAGCATTTTGATGTCATAATAGCATTGTGATGAAATATCATTATGATGTGATAATAGCATTGTGTTGTCAAAATAGCACTGTGACGTCATACCACCATTGTGATAGCATAATACTATTGTGATATCAAAATTCCATTGTGATGTCATATCACAATCATGTCTTAATAGAATTGTGCTGGCATAATAGCATGGGGGTGTCATGATGAATTTTGATGTCATGATGCCATTATGAAGTTAATAGCATTGTGATGTCATAATACAATTGTGAGATATAAAACCTTTATGATAGCATAATAGCATTGTGATGTCATCATAACATTGTATATCCTAATATAATTGTAAAGTCATAATAGCATTGTAATTTCAAAATTCATTGTGATGTCATAACACAATCATGTTGTAAGAGCATTGTGACGTCATCATAATAAGCTGGTGTCATAATAGCATTATTATGTCATAAAAGCATTCTATTGTCATAAAAGCATTGTAATGTCAAAATAGCATTGTGAAGTCATAATAACATTATGAAATCATCATACCATCTGGACATTATAACATTGTGATATCATAGTAGCATTTGGATGTCAAAATACCTTTGTGATGTCATAATAGCAATGTGACTTAATATAATTGTGATATCATAATAGCATTGAGATAGCTCTATGATATCATACCATAATCATTTTGTAAATGCTTAGTGATGTCATAATATCATTGGGATGTATTGATGAATTTTGATATCATGATGCCATTGTGATATCATCATAGCATTGTGATGTCCTCATAGGTTTGTGATATCATCACAGCATTGTGGTGTAGTAATACCATTGTGATGTCCTAATACCATTGTGAAGTCTCTGTGAGTCATAATTGCATTGTGATGTCATAATAGTATTATAATGTCTTAATATAATTGTTATATCATAATACTATTGTGAAGTCATACTAACATTGTGATGACATAGTAGCTTTGTGAAGTCATAATACCATTGTGATAACATATTGACATTATGATGTCATCATAACATTGAGGTGTCATAATAGCTTTAGGATGTCATAACATTGATATATCATCATAGCATTAAGATGTCATACCTTTGCCTGACTACAACAAGGCACACTAAGCAAGTCCTAAATAGTTCTT
The DNA here is from genome assembly GCF_030254825.1 of Meriones unguiculatus. Classification (NCBI taxonomy): domain Eukaryota; kingdom Metazoa; phylum Chordata; class Mammalia; order Rodentia; family Muridae; genus Meriones; species Meriones unguiculatus. The sequence continues at coordinate 979,619 of NW_026843711.1, read as the reverse complement.
CCTTCACATATATGTCTGTCAAATATTCTGAGCCAGAAGGCTGAAGATTGTGCTCCAATGTGACAGAGAGTTATAGGTGACTGTTCAGGTAACAAATTGTTTCTGTCATTTTCTTAGTTTTTGGAAGCTGCTAACATGCACTTCCTTTTTCCTCTAGTAACTAATTTTATTCCTTCTCAAGTCTCTGATGGGGTTGAAGAGCAAGTACTTATTCAGCCACAATTAAGCTTAAGTTGTTTAGAATTTAAAAGTTGTTTTCATATAGGTAATACCAATAAGGATAAAAGTTAGTTTAGGTATAGAAGTCTAAACTTGTCGAGATAGATAGGATAATCAGATACTTTCTCTTATGTTGCTAAATACACATGGACTATACATTACACATGAATAATTTACCTAATAGTTTTCATAATTATTATTTTATTGAAATAAAAGGAGCCTTTTATTGGACTTAAAAGGGGAAATATTGGTAAAATGTTCTTTTGAAATGTATATACCTTACCCTTATTCATTCAAATGCAGATTTCTATCCCCCACTCCCTGGTTTCAATATGGATATTGTATATCGATACTTATTCTATGCATCCTGTCTCAACTTTGTATAAACAGGCTGAAATAAAGCAACTAGCCACAATATTGAGCAAGGAGAGCAGAAGAGCCCAAGGACAGGAAAGAAGGGAGGAGCCAGAGTGCAGGAAATGAGTGGGAGGAAAAAAGGGTTAGGGCAGAGCTAGGAGAGTCTCAAGCTAGGAGTAGTACAAGAAACTATGTGGAGAATGAACCATTGGGATGAGATATGACTGTCATATACTAGCATTGTGATGGCATATCATTATTAAGACATGAATGTATTGTGATGTCACACTACCATTGTGATGTCATAATACCATTGTGAAGTCATCCTGTTGTGAATTCATAAAAGTGTTGTGATGTTATAATAGCATTGCTTTGTCATAATACCTTTGGGATGTCATCAAACCATTTTGATGTCATCATAGCATTATGATATCTTAACACATCACTGCTGTGATGTTATAAAACATTTGTGGTGCCATAATAGCATTCTGATGTCATCATAGCATTGTGATGTCATATCATTCTGATGTCCTTATGCTATTGTGAACTCATACAGTTATGAAGTCATAATAGCACTGTGATGTCATAATAAAATCATGATGTCATAATACCATTGTAATGTATTATAATGTATAGATTGTAATGTATACCTTTTTGCATTCTGATGCTGACATAGCATTGTGATGTCATAACACCATTGTAATGTCAAATCATTATGATGTCAAAATAACATTGTGATGTCATAATAGCATTTTCAGGTCATAATGGCATTGATTGTTGTCAAAATGGTATTGTGATGTGATACCACAATCATGTTGTAATAGCATTTTAATGTCATAATAACATTTTGATATCATAATAGAATTTTGATAGAATACTATTGTGATGTCATATCCTTGTGATGTAATTATAGCCACAGTAATATTTTTATGTCATAATTCCATTTAATGTCATAATAGCATTAGGATATCCTATCATTGTGAAGTTATAAAACCATTGTGATATCATAACATTGTGATGTCATAATATCACTGAGGTGACATACCAATGTGATGTCATTATAGGATTTTAATGTCATGAAGCACTGTGATATTATAATATTATTGTGATGTCAAAACAGCATTGTAATGCCATAACACCATTGTGATATAATAATAATCATGTGCTGTCAAAATATCATTGTGATGTCATAATTACATTGTGAAATCATAATATCATTGGAATGTCATACCATTGTGAAGACATAGACAATTGTGATGTCATTATACCATTGTGATGTCATACCACAATCATGTTGTAATAGCATTGGGAGGTTATAATACCTTGTGATATCATAATAACATTTTGAGTTTAATGCCATTGTGATCTCATACCACAATCATGCCATAATAGCATTTTGATATAATAGTATTGTGATGTCTAATAGCATTGTTATGTCATAATCACATTGTGATGTCATTATAGAATTGTGAAGTTATAATACCATTGTGATGTCATAATAACACTGTGAAATTATACCTGGGTGATGTCATACCATTGTCCTGTCATTATATCATTGTGATGTCGTTCTCACTTTACAATATCACAAAAGCATTATGATGTCATAATACCAGTGTGAAATAATAATACCTTTCTTATGTAATACCATTGTGATGCATTATATCTTTGTGATATCATGATAGCTTTTTTTTCAGGTCATAATGCCATTGTGATGTGAAAGTTCTATTGTGATGTCAGTACACAATCATATCATAGCAGCATTGTGATGTCATAATACAATTGTGATCTCATACTCTCATTGTGATGTCAAAATACTATTGTGATATCATAATAGCATTTGTAGGTCATAATGAAATGGTGATGTCAAAATTCCATAATGAGAATAGGAGGTCATAATAGAAGTGTAATTTCATAATAGCACTGGGATATCATGATACCATTGTTTTGTCATAATACCACTGTGATGTCATAATAGCACTGAGATGTCATGACACAATTGTGATGACATGATACAACTGATATGTAATAATAAAGTTATCATGTCATAATACAATTATGATATAATTTCATTGAGGTGTCATGGAGCATTATGATGTCATAAGATCTATGTGATGTCATAATAGCATTTTTATGTCATTACTCCATTTTAATTTCATAATAAAATTGTGATATCATCATCACAGCATTATGATGTTCTCATACCATTATTGGTATAATGTTCTTTTAAAATGTATACATCTTCCCCTTGTTCATTCTGGTTTCAATCTGGATATTGCATTGTGATACTTAGTCTAAGTATCTTGTCTCAACTTTGTGTAAACATACCAGAATAAGCTACAAGCAACAATGTTGAGCAATTGGAGGAGCCAGGGAGCAGAAAAAGTGTGGCAGGGGCCAGAGTGCAGGAAATGAATGTGAGGAGAGAGGGTGAGGGAGCAGAGCTTGAAGAGCAGAGCTGGAGGAGAGATCTTAGAGCAGAGTGGAGAGAATAAAGCAGACATAACACTTCACAAAAAAAAATAATAATGGGTAAAATCTAAATGTTAGGAAACTATGAGGGCTTTAAGGTTGAGGAGGCAGTAACTATTGATGAGCATTTTGTTCTAAGTTAACCAAATCCAGTCGTTGTGTGGTGAAATGGTTATACAGATGTTTAGGATTAACAGCAAGCATTAATAAAAGATGAATCAATAGTAAATACTGATCATCACCTACAACATACCATTATGAAGCCATTATACAATTATGATGTAATTACACCATTGTGATGTCATATCATTGTGAACATATATAATAGCATTGTGATGTCATAATAGCATTATGATGTCATAATAGCATTTGGATATTATAATTACATTGGGATGTCATAATACCATTGGGGTATCATGACAAAACAGTTATGTCATCATACCATGGTGAAGTCCCTAATACCATTGGGAGGTCATCATAGTATTGTGATGTCATACTATTGTGATGTCATAAAACAATTGTGATATCATGATATCATTGTGATGGCATAAAAACATTGTAATGATATAATAGTACTTTGTGGTCATAATGCCACTATGAATTAAAAATTCCATTGTGATGTCCAACAACAATGTTGTAATAGCATTGTGATATAATATGATTGTGACATGATAACAATAACATGATGTCATGATAGCATTGTGATTTCAAAATTGCATTGTTATATTATTATTGTGATGTTATAATTCCATTGTGATATCATACCATAAGAGATCATAATAACATTGTGATATCATAATAACACTGTGATGTCATAATAGCATATTAAATTCATAAACTCATTGTTATGTCATAATAGCAGTGTGATATCATTGTAGCATTATGATAATACCACTGTGACATCAAAATTCCATTTTGCTGTCATACCAGATGATTTATTAATGACCTCTTGAGAGAAGTATGTGACATTCTTCCTGAACTGAGAGTCTTGGACCCAGGACCTGTCATTTCTAAGTTGTGTGCTTTCAGTTCCCCACATCGAGGCATGTAGGGCTGCTCAGCCTTTCTCTCAAGCAGGCTGTCCACTTGGCCTTTTAATAAATGGTTCTTGGGCCTCTTTCTGGCTTTAACATATTTCATGACATCATTCTCCCTCTCAGCCAATCAGCACCTGATTCTCAGAGCATTGTTTTCCTTGTCTCCTCAAATCCCTCAACATATGACACTCTTCCTGCCTCCTCTCCTGCAGGCTTTTCAAAGCTCTGAGGAGAGGGAGAATTTCATAGGGAAATCATGTTTTGAGTTGGGTGTTTTTATGTCTTTGTCTATAATATTGGACTGTGTGTCTCTATATGCAATCCCATTTGATGCAGAAGTAAGCATCTCTGTGGATACAAGAACATGACACTGACATATGAGATGAGGGCAGAGAGCAACAAATCTTAATAACAAAAGCTGGGTTTTCTTGAAAATTTCCATAGGATGCCCTGGCCCCACAATTCAATTAACTGCCAACCAATGACCCTAGTTTAAGACTTGTTTGTTCACAATAGATAGCCTATTGGAACTTTATCCCCCACTATTAGGAGACCTCCCAATAAGTGAAGACATACCATATTTGTCTTTCTGCATTTCACTTACTTCACCCAGGATGATTTTTCCTGGTACTGTCCATTTGCCTGAAAGTAACATGATGTCATTTTCTTAGATGAAAAATACTCTTTTATGGAAATATTCCACATTTTACCAAAAGGAGATTGTCAGTGCTGTTCTTTAGAACTTGGAAGTTTCTGGGACTTTAGTCATTGTATTGAATGACAAACTATATTCATTTAGCCTAGAAGTCCCTCCATTTTCTTCCACTTCCTGGTGACTTGAATTGCAATGTCCTCTTGAGGCTTATCTATTTACATGTTTAATTCCTCGTGAGGAAAATCGGGGAAGGGTTAGGAATTATGGCCTTGTTAGGTAATATAATTTCTATTGGAGTTATATTATGGGAGTGTGTGCTTTGAGGATGATATGCCAACTTGAAAGAAATATGTGACACTTTTCCTGAAATAAGAGTCTTGGACCCAGGAACTGTCCTCTCTAAGTTTTGTGCTTTCAGCTACCCACATGGAGGCATGTATGTCAGCTCAGCCCTTCTCACATACAGGCTGTCCATTTGGCCCTTTAAATAATGGGCTCCTGAAAATTTCACTGGCTTTCACCTGTTTCATGACATTATTCTGCCTCTCAGCCAATGAGTACCTGAGAGAATCTTGAGGTTTCCATAGACATGAGTAAACAAACTTTCCTCAGTGTCCAGTATCTCTGATCCTATGAAAAAGTGAGTTTTTTCTTGCGAAACCCAAACAACCTTTTTCTCATCCCTTAATCTAGATCCCACACCATTACTCTTGTTTACCTCTGTGACAATGTTAGGTAGGAAATGAAACTTTAATGTTTATTTAACTGGAGAGCTTGCTAAGTAGGGATGCTTCAATATGATATGCATTTAAGGGGAATGTACCAATGACAAAAGGGTCTCCTACTGTGATCTTGGATCTGAAATTGCCTAGATTGTGACTTTGAACTGAGCATTTACTTGTGTAATCACTAAATGTACCTTCACATTCTTATTGATATAATAGGATGGCATGGTCTAGGGTTTTCTGGGGTATTGAGTCTGTAAGAAGAGGGAAAAGAGCAGGAAACCAGACAATTCCTGGGACTTGTTTGGCTGAAACAGTAAAAGAATGAGTATATGTAAAAAGAGAACTGAGAGGCAATTAATTATTTGACAGCTGGTGCTCTTCTACACCAGTGTTGCTAACCCTCTTTGAGCAGGGTTGCCTAGGTTCATCTGGCTGGATCAGGAGCTGTGTTCTACTCAGTGGTCAGTGAGGAACCCACCTGGTTCTGAGGCCTTCCAGAAAGAGAAATGGATCCATGCTATATGCCTAGGATAAAAGAACAGTTGTGTTTCATTTAGTGGTGCTCCAGAAAAACTCTCTACGTGTAGTGTTAGTGCTAGGAGTGCTTGTTCAGAGGTGCCACATGAGCTCATGGGGTCTGAAGTAGCTGGTCAATCAGTAGTTCATGGCTAGGATTCTCTGCTACATAATGAGATCCTGGAAAGCAAGCCTTACAAAGTAAAACTCTGCCCTCCTTTGGGGTATCTTTTCTCCATGTTAAAAATCATTGTAAAAATTGTCAACATAACATTTTTTATTGAATATTTGAAAATTTCATATAATATACATTACAATGTTCTTCCATTGATCTTAGGTGAAAAATACTCTTTTATGGAAATATTCCACATTTTCCCAAAAGGAGATTGTCAGTGCTGATCTTTAGAACTGGGAAGTTTCTGGGACTTTAATCATTGTATTGAATGACAAACTATGTTCATTTAGCCTAGAAGTCCCTCCATTTTCTTCTACTTCCTGGTGACTTGAATGGCAATGTCCTCTTGAGGCTTATCTATTTACATGTTTAATTCCTTGTGAGGAAAATCAGGAAAGGGTTAGGAGTTATGGCCTTGTTAGGTAATATAATTCCTTTTGGAGGTATATTATGGGAGGTCAAATTCCTACTCATGTGTCAAAATAAACTTTTTTTTTTCTTTAAAATACATCAATTGAAGTATGTGTTGTTCATTTACTCATGAGAACATGATCAGAATCTAAGTGCCAAGTCTCTTGAAAAAACCTGAGTTCATCCTTGTCACACCCTGGCACCACCCCTAAGAAGAAGCCATTAGTCCTGTTGAGCTCTATATTTGCCTTGATGACAATTTTTCTTATATATTTATTTATTATGATTTGTTCACTTTCTTTCTCATGAGCTGCTCCCTCCCTTTTCTCCTCCCTGTCCCACCCACCCTCCTTCTTCTACACTTTTGCACTTTCAATAGGTCTCTGTGAGTGTAGGTTCCCCTCCCTCTTATATCTGACCCTAACTTATCAGGTTTCATCAAGGCTGGCTGCATGATCTTCCTCTGTGGCCTGAATCTCATGGCATTTTTCTCAGAATGTCTGCAATTTCTTTTGTTTGTGACACTCTTCCTTCCTCCATTCCTGCAGACTTCCCAGAACTTGGCAGGGATGGACAATTTCATAGAAAAATCCCATTTAGAGCTGCGTGCTTTCTGTCCTTCTGCATATCAGACTGTGGGTCTCTGTATTCAATTCCATTTGATGCAGAAGGATGCATCTCTGTAGATCCAAGATATGGTGCTGTTGTATCATTTGAGGGTAGAGAGCAACATATTTAATAAGAACAGACTGGGTGGCTTGAAAATTTCTGTAGGATGGCTTGGCCCAGCAAATCAATTAACTGCCACCCAATTGCCATAGTGGAACACTGGTTTGATCACAATTGATGGCCTATTGGAACTTTATCACCCACTCTTAGGAGACCTCGTAATATGTGAACATACCATATTTGTCTTTCTACATTATAGTTAGTTCAGCAAGGATGATTTTTCCTGGTCCCATCCATCTGCCTGAAAACATCATGATGTCATTTTGTTAGCTGAATAATACTCTGTTATGGAAATATTCCACATTTTCCCCAAAGGAGATTATCAGTTCTGTTCTTTACTCCTTGGAAGTTGCTGGGATGTTAATCATTGTATTGAATGACAAACTATCAGGAAAAATATGTTCTTTTGGACTAGAAGTTCTTCCATCTTCTTCCACTTGTTTGTGATTTGAATTGCAATGTCCCCTTGAAGATCATCTATTTAGATGTTGAGTCCTCAGGGAGGAAATGTCTGGGAAGTGTTCAGAGGTATGGCCTTATTAGATAATAAAATTCCTGTTAGAGTTATAATATAAGAGGGTGTGCTCTGAGGTTGATATGCCTATGTAAGTGACCATACAGATTAGAATCTCTGTCTCTCAGTCTCATTCACTTTATATAGTTGTTCTGTTGGTCTCAGCTTATCTTAATCTGTCTTCACACTCTTTCTTTCTCTCTCTGTCTTTCTCTGTCTACCTCTCTCTGTCTGCTGCTTGTGATACAGTATGGAAAGCTTTCCATTCTCCTGAAATACTACAACAAGATGACTGCTTGCAGATGTGTACCTAGACGTTCTGTTTAAAAATATGTGCAAGGTCCCAATTAAAAACTTAAAACAATAAAAAGATTTGCCTTTGTCAGGGAGCATTCTCCCACTGATTCACTGACACATATCTGTGCATTTAACAAATAATAACAGGATCTGTGATGATGTAAAACACATATGTCAAGGTCACGTGACTTTAAAAATGGCCATTGAAAGAAATATCTGACAGCATTCCTGAGCTAAGAATGTTAACTGTCATATCTGAGTTGTGTGCTTTCAGCTGCCCAGATTGCGGCATGTAGGGCTGCTCAGCTTTTCTCTCAAGCACAGTGTCCACTTGGCCCTTTTAATAACTGGCTCCTGAAACACTGAATTTAACCTGTTTGATATCATCATTCTCCCTCTCAACCAATCAGTGCCTTAGAGAATCTTGAAGTTCATGGATATAAGTAAAAAAAGAAAAACTTTCCTCAGTGTATAGTATCTCTGATCCTCTGAACAGGTGACATTTTCTTGTGAAACCCAACCAGGCTTTTTCTCATCCATTTATCCATACACCACACCTTTATTCCTGTTCACCTCTGTGACAATGTCAGGGAGGAAATGAAACTTTAATGTTTACTTAATTGGACAGCTTCCTAAGTAGGGAAGATTCAAAGTCTTGTGGGATTAAGGAAAATGTACCAAATGAAAAGATGGTCTCCTACTGTGGTATTTGATCTGAAATTTCCTAGGTTTTGACTTTGAACTGAGCAGTAACTGGTGTACTGACTAAATAGACCTTCACATTCTTATTGATATAATAGGCGTGCAGGTTCTAGGTTCCCTAGATTATTGAGGCTTTACAAATAGGGAAAAGATAAGGAAACTAGAAAATTTATGGGACTGGTTTGGATGAAACAGAGAAAGATCTGTTTATGTAAAAGGATAACTGAGGGAAAATAAACACTTTGACAGCTGGTGCTTTTCTACACTATTGTTGGCAACCCTCTATGAGCAGTGTTGTCTTGGCTGACTTCAGCTGTGTCCTATTCAGTGGTCATTGAGAAATCCTCAAGGTCCTGGGGTTTACAATTAAAACTAGCCATTTAGGGCAGAGAAATGTGTCCATGTTATATGCCTAGGACACAAGAGCAGAAGTTTTTCTTGATGTTGTCCTTCAGACAAACCATCCAAACATAATGTTAGTCCAAGAACTGCTTGTTCAGTAGTGCCACTTGAGCTAATGGGTAAAAACTAATTCATGCCTAGAATTCTAGGCTACATAATGAGTTCCTGAAAAGCATGCCTTGCACGTTCAAACTCTGCCCTCCTTTAGTGGAATCTTTTCTCCTTGTTAAAAGTCGTAAAAGTTGTCAACATATTACTTTTTTTGATTATGTGGGATTTTCATGTAGTATACTTTATACTGCTTTTCCAGTGCTCCCAGGTTCAAATTCCTATCCATGATACACACTATCTTTTTTTCTTTAAAATACATCAATTCTAATATGTGTTTTTCATATACTCATTGGAACATGATCAGAATTTCAATTCCAAGTCTCTTAAAGAAAACTGAGTTCATCCTTGCCTTGCTCTGGCACCACCCTCAAGAAGAAGCAATCAGTCCTGAAGAGCTTTAAAATTAGTCACCTTGATGACAGTTTTTCTTATGTATTTATTTATTATGATTTGGTCACTTTGTATCCCTGCTGCTGCCCCCTCCCTCTTAACTTTCCAGTGCCACTGATCATCCTTCTTCAACCTTTATGCCCTCTATTTCCCTGATCAGCAATGTCCTCCCCCCCTCCTTATAACTTACCCGACCTTATCACATCTCAACAAGACTGGCTGTGTCTTCTTTTTCTGAGGCCTGATTTTCAGAGCATTTTTCTCCTTGTGTCCTCAACTCCCTCTACTTATGACACTCTGCCTGCCTCTTTTCCTGTAGCATTCCCAAAGCTCTGAAAGGCTGGGATTTTCATAGGTAAATCCCATTTAGAACTGGGTGTTTTAAGGTATCTCTCTATATAATACTGGACTGTATGTCGCTGTATGCAATTCCATTTGATGCATAAGGATGCATCACAGTGGAATCAACATATGACACTGATCTATCAGTTGAGGACAGAGAACAACATATTTTAATAATAACAGCCTGGGTTGCTTTAAAATTTCTGGAGAATGTCCTGGCCCAAAATATCAATTAATTGCCACCCAATACCCCTAGTGAAAGACTAGTGTGCTCATAAATGACGGTGAAATGGAACTTTATCCCCTAATATTAGGATACCTCCTAATAATTGAATACATACCAAATTTCTTTCTGCAATTTAGTTACTTCACACAGAATGTTTTTTTCCTGGTTCCATCCATTTACCTGAAAATATAATGATGTCATTTTCTTAGCTGAATAATGCTTCCTTATGAAAATATTCCACATTTTCCCCAAAGGAGGTTGTCAGTAATATTCTTTAGAACTTGAAAGTAATTGGAACTTTAAACATTGTATTGAATGCAAACTATCAGTATAACTATGTCCTTTTAGCCTAGAATTCCGTCCATCTTCTACTTCCTGGTGATTTGAATTGTAATGTTCTCCAAGGAAGAAATGTTTGGGGAGGATTAGATGGTATGACCTTGTTAGATAATATAATTCCTATTGTAGTTATATTATAGAATTATTTTCTCTGAGGTTGATATACCAATGAAAGTGACCAGACAGAATGGAGTCTCTGTCTCTTGGTCTCTGTCACTTTATATCTTTGTTTCTGTCGGTCTTCTTTTCTCTATTTATGAATTTGTATCTCTAGCACTTTCTCTCTCTTTCTCTCTCAGTCTCCCTCTTTCTGTCTGCCACTTGAGGATCAGTATGAAAAGCTCTCAGTTCTTCTAAAGGACGACAACAAGATGAAAGTTTGCTGACATGACATCCTGCATGATATCTGTAAAAATATAAGCAAGGTCCTAATGTAATGCTTTCTCTTCAAAGATTTGCCTTGTTCAAGTAGTATTTTCACAGTAAGTAATTCACTGACTGAAGACATATCTGTGCATTTAACAAATAATAACAGAATCTGTCATAATGTGAAAGTCAAGTGACTTCATTAATAATCACTTAAAAGAAATATGTGACACTTTTCCTGAACTAAGAATCTTGGACACAGGAACTGACATCTCTGGGTCGGGTGATTTCAGCAGCCCAGTTTGAGGCATGTAGGGCTGTTCAGCCTTTCTATCAAGCAGTGTCTACTTGGCCCTTTTAATAACTGGCTCTTGAAACTCTTACTGGCTTTCACCTGTTTCATGACATCAATCTCCATCTCAGCCAATCAGCACCTGAGAGAATCTTGAGGTTTACATTGAGATGAGTGGACAAAAATTCCTCAGTGTCCAGCATCTCTGGTCCTGTGCACATGTGACTGTTTCTTTTGAAATCCAACAAGTCCTTATTGCATCCCTTTTGCCAGATACCACAACTTTACTCCTATTGGCCTCTGTGACATGTCAGGTAGGAAATTAATCTTTAATTTTTACTTAATTGGACAGCTTCCTATGTAGGGAAGCATCAAAATGATGTGGGATTAAGTGGAGTTTACCAAATAACAAGATGGTCTCCTACTGTGTTCATGGATCTGAAATTTCCTAGGTTGTGACTTAAAACTCGTCAGTTACTGGTGTACTCACTAAATATACCTTCACATTTATATAATAGGTTGTAAGGATCTATGGTTCTCTGTGTCACTGAGTCTTTAAGACCATTGAAAACAGTAGGAAACCAGACAATTCCTAGGACTGGTTGGGCTGAAATAAAGAAAGATGTGTCAGTGGAAATGGAGAACTGAAGTGCAGTAAATTATATGACAGATGGGGCTGTTCCTCAATAGAGTTTTCAACCCTGTATGAGAGGGATGCCTTCACTGACCTGTCCAGCTAGGGAGTTGTGTCCTTCTCTATGGTCAGTGAGCAATCCTTCTGGTCCTGGGGTTTACAGTTAAAACTGGACCTTCAGGAAAGAATAATTCTTCCATGTTATATGTCTAGGATCTCAGAAGAACTGCTTTTTTAGAGTGCCATAGAGTTCATGGAGTCTTAGGTACCTGGATAAACACTAGTTCATGTCTGGGATTCTCTGCTACATAATGAGTTTCTGGAAAATTTGTATTATAAAGTTACTTTCTTAGCTAAATAATATTGCTTTATGGAAATATTCCACATTTTCCCCAAAGGAGATTGTTAGTCCTGTTCTTTATAAATTGGAAGTTGCTGGGACATAATCATTGTACTGCATGATAAACTCTGCCCTCCTTAGTGGAATCTTTTCTCCATGTTAAAAGTTGTCAACAGGGAGGATCAGAAGATGGCAGAGGCTAGTGTGCAGCTTAGCTAAAGGGGAGAGGACCTGCAATGCGGAAATTGGTGAGAGAAGGGGCTAATCAACCCAGAAGAGAGTTATCTAGACTTCCAAGAAGAAAGAGCCTAACTATGATCTGAGTCCATCTAGAATCAGGTCACTGCAGACTCCTCCAGGAGGAGACACCCTGAGAGGTGATCCCCAAGCACTTCCCGTACCCAACACCCTACTCCATCTTGGAGGAGGCAGGAGGTGTAAAGCAGAATCTGCCAGAGACCACACTGTCTGTGCCCAAGCCCCAGCGAGAGCTGCAGCTCCCACCAAAAAAAAAAAAAAAAAGAAAAGAAAGAAAGAAAAAAAACAAACAAACAGAGATCAAGGCTGAGAAAACCCAATCCTTTTGGACACTCCCCTGAGAACTAGAACACCTCCATAACCCTGCCCCCCTGGAACTAAAGGATAGAGAAGAGCACAGTGGCTTCACAGTGCCCAGACCCTAGTGCTGCCAGCTGCTCCTAGAAAACAAACTTCAGCTCAGGATCTGGGACTGTTTTCATTCAACAAAGCCTGAGACTCTCCCTGGTCCAGTACAATAAAGTCTAGCATTAACTTCTAGCACCAGTGGCCCTCCAGCCCCTGGCAGAGAAACCCTGTCTCATGATTGGGACTGAGAATTCCCAACCCCTCCTGGCACGCCCCTGAGAATGCCACCATAAGCTTCCCCTAGGGGACGGGAAGATCAGACAGAAAGGACAGAGAGGCAGCCTGCCATGGGACACAACACCCCCTTTCCAGCTCACGCAGTTGCCCCTGGCAGATAAACCTGAGTCCTGGATCTGAGGACACTCAACCATAACTGGTACTCTCCCATAATCAGCAAACATAGTTTCTACTACTAGGCTGCTTCTGGCAGAGAGATCTGGACCCGAGATCTGGGATTGAGAACACTCAACCCAACTCTTTCCCACACTACCCCGGGACCAGCCAACATAACCCCTCCTGACAGAGGGAAAGGACATAGAGGCGGCACACAGGAAAGGTGGACACCTAGTCCTGCTGCCATAGTGCCACAGAGCTGACTGTTAGTATACCCGCACATTTTCCATAGCAGGACCAAATCAGAGAGTAGAGAGCAAGGGCTGTACATTCCAACTGGTCCTGCAAGGGAGTGAGTGAGCCTTCTAGGGAGAGATTGCCCCAGATCAAGGGCCTCTCCACACAAGCAACCAGATGAGATCCCTGCCAACCACAACCCTAGTGTGGGCATCATAAGGATTCTTAGGATAGTGACCCCAACACTTAAGCCTCTGCCTTATGGGTCCACCAGTGTAATCCAGGCAAACAATCCCTGGATCTGAGACAGGAATGCATACTAGTTTGGCCTGTAGGCCACTGCAATAATCAGAGAATCCGCACATGCATACTGCACCCACTAAAAGTGCATGCTATTAGCACCAGCATCACATTCCTTACTTAGGCAAAACTGAAACCACAGTGCACACTCCCAAACCAATGAACCTCTCTCACCTTCCTGAAAAAACAGTCCAGAAAACAGAAAGAGATGATCATAGCCTGAACTACAAACTCGAGGAACAAACAGTGAGGCTTATAAATAACCAGATGGATAGAGGCAGACATAAGAACACACCCAACAAAAATCAGGACATAATGACCTCAACAGCAACTCCACAAACCAATGGATACTTTAATTCACTAGATATACAAGAAAACGACCTCAAAACTATGTTTCTCCAGCTATTAGAGGACCATAAAGACGAAATGAACAAAGCCCTCAGAGAAATAGCCAAGGAAATTGAGACAAAGAAGGAGGAAATAAATAAAGCTCTCAGAGAAATGACCACGAAAATTGAGGCAAACAAAAAGAAAATGAACAGAGCCCTCAAAAAAAAAAAATGTCCACATAAATGAAGGCAAAAAAAAAAAAAAAGAAATAAACAAAGCTCTCATAGAATACAGGCAAATACAGGCAAAGAAGTAGAGGCACAATTAGTGTTATATAGAGAGGAAATGGACAAAAAAACAGAAGGCACCATTGAAAAGCAGGACTCCACAGTCAAACAGATGAAGGAAATGGTGCAAGACACAAAAAAGAATTAGAATCAATAAAGAAAACACAAACAGAGAAAAACCTGGAGCTGGAGGACATAGAGAAAAGATCAGGAACTATAAAGGTAAACATCACCAACAGAATACAAGAGATGGAAGAAAGAATCTCAGGAGTGGAAGATCCACTTGCAGAAACTGACACATCTGTCAAAGAAAAAATAAAATCAAAAAAATTTCAAACACAAAACATCCAAGAAATCAAGGACACCATGAAAAGACAAAACCTAAGAATAATAGGAGTAAAAGAAAAAGAAGATATCAGGCTCAAAGGTCCGGTAATAATTTCAAGAAAATTATAGAAGAAAATTTTCCCAACTCAAAGAAAGAGATGTCCATTAACATACAAGAGGCCTACAGAACACCAAATAGACTAGACAAGAAAATAAATTCTTCACGTCACATCATAGCCAAAACACTGAACCTACAGAACAAAAAAAAAATTCTTAAAGCAGCAAGGGAAAAAGGCCAAGTAACATATGAAGGTAGACCTATCAGAATCACATCAGATTTCTAAATAAAAACTATGAAAGCTAGAAGAGCCTGGACAGAAATCATGCAGTCCTTAAGGGACCACAGATTCCAAACCAGACTACTATAACCTGCAAAACTTTCAATCAATGTACAGGGAGAATTCAAAATATTCCATGACAAAACCAAACTTAAACAATATCTACATAGTAACCCAACTCTACAGAAGTTACTAGAAAGGAAACTCCAAACCAAAGAAAAAAACTGCAAAGGAAACAGAGGAAATAGATAACCACACAACAAAAAACCAAAAGAATACAAACAATGAAACTCAGTGACACCACCACCCCCACATCAAAAGTAAGTAACAATTGTTGGTCACTAGTATCTATCAACAAGAACAGACTCAATTCCCCAATAAAAAGATACAGACTAACAGAATGGTTGCAGAAATAGGATCCAACATTCTGTTGCATCCAAGAAACACACCTATGCAACAAAGATAAACACTACCTTATAGTAAAGAGCTGGAAAAATATTTTCCAGCAAATGGTTCCAGAAAACAAGCTGGCGTAGCCAACCTAATAACTAATAAAATAAAGTTTCAACTCAAGTTAATAAAAAAAGATGAGGAGGGCCACTATATTCCCATCAAAGGAAAAATCCACCAAGAGGACATCACAATTTTGAGTATCTATGCCCCAAATACAAGAGCACCTCCTTTCGTAAATAAAACAATATTAAAGCTTAAATCACACATTGATCCTAATATCTTAATAGTGGGAGAATTCACCACTCCAATCTCACCAAGGGACAGGTCAACTAGACAGAAAACAAAAAGGGAAATAAAAGCACTTACATAGTCCCTAAATCAAATGGACCTAATAGACGTCTACAGATCTTTTCACCCAAACTCAAAAGAGTATACCTTCTTTTCAGTACCGCATGGAACTTTCTCCAAAATAGACCATATAGTTGGTCATAAAGCAAGTCTCAACATGTACAAAAAGATTGAAATAATCTCTTGTATTCTACCTGACCACCATGGACTAAAAGCTGGACCTCAACAACAACAGAAATAAACAAAAGCCAACACGCATATGGAAACTGAATAGGTTGCTACTCAAGGACAGCTGGGTGAAGGAAGAAATAAAGAAATTAAAGACTTCCCAGAATTCAATGAAAATGAAGGCACAACATACCCAAATTTACGGGACACATTAAAAGCAGTGCTCAGAGGAAAATTTATAGCACTAAGTGCCTTCAAGAAGAAAATCGTAACATCACATACAAGCACCTTAATGGCCCAACTGAAAACCGTAGAAAAAAAAAAAAAGAAGCAGATACACACAAGAGGAGCATACGGCTGGAAATAATGAAACTCAGGGTTGAAATCAATCAATGAGAAACAAATAAAACTACTCAAAGACTCAATGAGACAAAAAGCTGGTTCATTGAGAAAATCAATAAGATAGACAAACCCTTAGCCAAAGTAACTAAAAAGCAGAGAGAATCTATGCAAATCAGCAAAATCAGAAATAAAAAAGGGGCATAACTGCAGACACTGAGGAAATTCAAACAATTATTAGGTCATACTACAAAAGTCTATATGCCAAAAAAATTGAAAATCGAAATGAAATGGACAATTTTCTTGATACATTCCATCTTCCAACATTAAGTCAAGATCAGGTAGAAAGACTGAATAGCCCTATATCCTCCAAGGAAATTGAAGCAGTCATTAACAGTCTCCCCTCCAAAAAAGCACTGAGCCAGATGGTTTCAGTGCAGAATTCTACCAGACCGTCAAAGAAGTGCTAACACCAAACTATCTCCTCAAACTATTCCATGAAATAGAAACAGAAGGAACATTACCAAACTCATTCTATGAAGCAAAAGTCACCTTGATAAATAAGCCACACAAACATCCAACAAATAAGAGATCTTCAAACCTAACTGTCTTATGAACAGTAACACAAAATACTCAATAAAATACTTGCAAACCGAATCCAAGAACACATAAGAGATATCATATACCATGACCAAGTAGGCTTCAACTCAGGCATGCAAGGGTGGTTCATTATATGGAAATCCATCAATGTAATCCACCACATAAACAAACTGAAGGAGAAAAACCACATGATTATCTCCTTAGATGCCAAAAAAGCATTTGACGAAGTCCAACACCCATTCATGTTTAAAGTCTTGGAGAGATCAGGGATACAAGGCACATATTTAACCATAATAAAGGCAATATACAGTAAGTCTATAGCCAACATCAAACTCAATGGAGAGAAACTTAAATCAATCCCACTGAAATCAGGGACAAGACAGACAAGGCTGCCCACTTTCTCCATATCTCCTCAACATTGTACCTGAAGTCCTAGCAAGAGCAGAAAGACAACTAAAGGAAATCAAGGGAATACAAATCAGAAAGAAACAGGTCAAATTGTCACTATTCTCAGATGATATGATAGTATACATAAGAGACCCCAAAAATGCAACCAGAGAACTCCTTCAGCTGATAACTCTTTCAGCAAAGTGGCAGGAATTCTAAATCAACTAAAACAAACAAACAAACAACAACAAAAAAACCAGAAGCCCTCCTGTATACCAAAGACAAAAAGGCTGAGAAAGAAATTAGGGAAACAAGACCCTTCACAATAGCCAGAGTTGCCTTGGCCTGAAATCACTGAATCTGAAGCTGGGCCATATTTAGGGGTCAGTGAGGAACCCTCCTGTTTCTGAGGTTTACAGTTAAAACAGGGCCTTCAGGACAAAACAATGGGTCTATGTTTTAGGACTAGCACATATAGTTAAATTCTTCCCCACTTTTGCAAATCTTTTCTCCATGTTAAAAGACATTATGGTACCTCTACACAAACAAATATTACTTAGCAATAAAAAACAAGGAAATTATGAAATTTGAAGGTAAATGGTGGGAACTTGAAGTTAGCTATCATAGAAGCAGAAACACACACACAGTATATACTCCATCACATAGACATATAAAATAGGATAAACCTAATAAAATCTGTACACCTAAAGAAAGTAATCAAGATGGAGGAAACTGGCTAAAATTCATAATCCCCATCCAGAAGGGGAAAGAGGATGGACATCAGAAGAAGGAGAAAACAGGGAACATGTTAGGAACTGCCACAGAAGGCACCCTGGTACTACCCTGAAGAAGAAGCCACCAGTCCTGAAGAGTTCTAAACTTCATCATCTTGATCACAGTTTTTCTTCTGTATTTATTTATTTTGATTTGTTCACTTTGTTTCCTCTCTGCTGCCCCTTCTCTCTTCTCTTCCTATTCCCACCCACCATCCTTCTCCTACCCTTAGGCCCTTTCTCTAGTTTTGTGTTAGGGAGGGCCTCCTTCCCCTTCTATCTGACCCTAGCTCATCAGGTACTATCAAAGCTAGCTGCATCATCTTCCACTGAGGTCTGATTCTCAGGGTTTTGTTCTCCTTGTGTCCTTAATTCCCTCTATTTATGACACTCTTCCTGCTTCCTCTCCTGCAGGCTTCCCAGAGATCTGAGGGGAGGGAGAATTTCATAGGGAAATCCAATTTAGAGTGGTTGTTTTAAGGTCTTTCCCTGCACAATATCAGACTGTGGGTCTCTGTATGCAATCGCATTTGATGCCTGAGGAAGTATCTCTGTGGATTCAAGGACATTGCAATGATCTATCATCTGAGGGCAGAGAGCAATATATTTTATAAACAACAGCCTGTGTTGCTTGAAATTTTCCATAGGATTCCCTGGGCCCACAACTCAATTAATGACACCAATCTATTGGTCACAATAGATGGCCTATTGAAACTATTAAGTAGACAGCCTGATAAATAAATACATACAATATTTGTCCTTCTGCATTTTAGTTACTTCATACAAGGTGATTTTGCCAGGTTCCATGCATTTGCAAAAAAATATCATGATGTCATTTTCTTACCTGAATAATACTCCATTATGGAAATGTTCCACATTTTCCCCAAAGGAGATTGTCAGTCCTGTTTTTTAGTCCTTGAAAGTTGCTGAGAACTTTGTATTGAATAAAAAAAACTATCAAGATACTAATGTTCTCTTAGCCTAGAAGTTCCTCCATCTTCTTCCACTTCTTGGGTTTATGAATTGTAATGTCCTATTGAAGCTAGTCTATTTACATGTGGTGTCTCCAGAGAGGAAGTGTCTGGGGATTGTTACACAGTATAACCTTCTTAGATAATTTAATTCCTATTGGAGTTACATTATAGGAGAGTGGGCTTTGAAGTTGATATTACAAATAAATTGACCAGACAGAATAGGTCTGTCTCTCTCTGTCTCAGTCACTTTGTATCTTTGTTTCTGTAGGTGCTTGTCTCTATATTTTAATCTGTCTCTCTAGCTATTTTTCTCTCTGTCTTTCACAGTCTCCCTCCCTCTGCCTGCCCCTTGTGTTTAAGTATGAAAAGCTCTCAGTTCTGCTTGCTGATGTGACATCATGTAGAGTCACTGTAAAATTATAATCAAGGTCCCAATTAAACACTTTTTGTTCAAAAAGTTGCCTTGGTCAGGAGTGTTTTCCCACTAAGTAATTCACTGCCTGAGGACATATCTGTGCATTTAATAAATGATATTGGAATCTGTGATAATATAAAAGTCACATGTCAAGGACACGTGACTTTACTAATGACCACTTAAAAGAAATGTGTGACAGATTAACTAAACTAAGAGTCTTGGACACAGGAAAGGTCACCTCTTAGTTGTGTGCTTTCAGATGCCCATATTGAGGCATATAGGGCTGCTCAGCCTTTCTCTCAAGTAGGCTGTCCACTTGGAGCTTTTAAAAACTAGCTCCGGAAACTCTTACTGGTTTTCACCTGTTTCATGAAATCATTCTCCCTCTCAGCCAAACAGTACTTAACCATTGTGATGTCATATTACCATTGTGATGTTATACCAGATCATGTCATAATAGCATTTTGCTGTCATAATAACATTGGAATGTCATGATGAATTTGGATGTCATGATGCCATTTTGATCTCATAAAAGTAATGTGAAAACATCATAGCATTGGATGTCCAATACCATTTTGAAGTCTTACTGTTGTGAAGTCATAACAGCTTTTTTATTTCAAAATTCCATTGTGATATCATAACAAAATCATGTTGAAATACCATTGGGAAGTCATAATAGAATTGTGATGTCATAACATTGTGAAATCATAATACCATTGGGAAGTCATAATATTGTAATGTCATAATAGAATTGTGATATCAAAATACTTTTGTGATGTCATAATAGCATTGTGATTTCCTATCATTGTCATGTCATAACAGCATTGAAATATAATTGCATTGTGATGTCATAAGGTCATTGTGATATCATAATAGCACTGAGATGTCTAAATATCATTAGAATGTCATACTGTTGTGAAATCATAATAGCACTGTAATGTCATAATTCCATTGGGATATCATAACACAATCTTTTTTATATTAATTAAACTTTATTCAGTTTGTATCCCCCTGTCAGCCCCCCCATCCTCCTATCCCGATTCACCCTCACTTCCCCTTCTTCACGCTTGCCACTCCCCAAGTCCACTGATAGGGGAGGTCCTCCTCTCCTTCCTTCTGATCTTAATTTATCAGATCTCATCAGGAGTGGCTTCATTGTCATTTTCTGTGGCCTAGTAAGGCTGTTTCCCCCTCAGGGGAAGGTGATCAAAGAGGAGGCCAATCAGATTTTGCCAGAGGCAGTCTCTTTCCCATTACTCTGTAACCCAGTTGGATACTAAACTGCCATGGGCTACATCTTTGCAGGGGTTCTAGGTTATCTCCATGCATGGTACTTGGTTGGAGCATCAGTCTCTGGGAAGACCCCTGTGTTCGGTAGCTCTCCCTGTAGAGTTCATGTCCTCTCCAGTTCTTACTATTTCCTACATCTTTCATGAGATTCCATGAACTCTGCCCAATAGTTGGCCATAGGCCTCAGCATCTGCTTTGATAGTCTGCAGGGCAGAGCCTCTCAGAGGCCCTTCATGGCTGGTTTCTAGCTTGTTTCCTATTTTCTTCTGATGTCTTTCCTCCTTGCCTTTTGGGATGGGGATTGAACATTTTATTCAGGGTCCTCTGACTTGATTAGTTTCTTTTTAGATGTACAGATTTTAATAGGTTAATCCTATATGACATGAATATATGAGTGAGTATATACCATGTGTGTCTTTCTGCTTCTGTGACAGCTCACTCAGGATGATCCTTTCCAAGTAAAACCATTTACCTGCAGATTTCATGATTGCCTTATTTTTCATTTTTCATTGCAGAGTAATATTCCATTGTGTAAATGTATCACAATTTCTGCCTCCATTCTTCAGTTGAGGAGCATTTCAGCCATTTCCTGCTTCTGGCTATTACAAATAAAGCTGCTACAAACATGGTTGGCAAAATGTCCTAATTATTGTTTGCTACTAAATGTCAGCTGGGTCAGAGAAGAAAGAAAGAAAGAAAGAAAGAAAGAAAGAAAGAAAGAAAGAAAGAAAGAAAGAAAGAAAGAAAGAAATTAAAGTCTTTCTAGAATTCAATGAAAATGAAGGCACATTATACCCAAACTCATGGGGCACAACGAAAGCAGTGATAAGAAGAAAGTTCATAGCACTAAGTGCTTTCAAGAAAAAATTCTAGACAACTCATTCACTCAACTTAATGGCTCACCTAAATACTCTAGAAAAAGAAGAAGCATACACACCACCAAAAAGGAGTAGATGGCTAGAAATAATCAAACTCAGGGCTGAAATCAATCAATTAGAAACAAATAAAACAATTCAAAGAATTAATGAAACCAAGAGCTGGTTCTTTGAGAAAATAAAAAAAGATAGACAAACCTTTAGCCAAGCTAACTAAAAGACAGGGAGACACCATACAAATCAACAAAATCAGAAATGAAAAAGGGGACATAACTACAGACAGTGAGGAAATCCATACAATCATTAGGACTTACCTGAAAATCTATATGCCACAAAATTTGAAAATTTAAATGATATGGACACATTTCTTGATCATTTCCACTTACCAAAACTGAATCAAGACCAGGTAAATCAATTAAATAGTCCTATATCTCCAAAAGAAATAGAATCAGTCATAACACAGTCTTATTGTAGAGGATTGTGATGACATCAAGCATTGTGATGTTTACTGTCATTGTGATGTCATAATAACATTTTAATGTCCTAATAGTATTGAGATATCATAATAGCATTGTGAAGCCATAATAGTATTGTGATGTCATATCATTTTAATATCATAGTAAAATTTTGGTGTCATATTAGCATTGCGATGTTATTAGAGCATTGTGATGTCATAATAGCTTTGTGATATCAAAATAACATTGTGATGTCATAATATTGTTGTGATAGTCTATTTTCCTTTGTGATGTCATAAATAATCATGTAATAGCATTTTGACATCACAATAGCATTGGGATGTCATGATGAATTTTGATGTCATAATGCCATTGTGATTGCATAATCATATTGTGATGTCATCAGAGCATTGAGATGTCATAATACCATTGTGAGGTCATCATAGCATTGTGAAGTCACACTGCTTTGAAGTTATCATAGTCTTTGATGTCTAAATTCCATTATGATGTCATAGCACAATCTTGTTGTAATACCACTTTATTAATAGCATGGTGATGTCATAATACAATTATGAAGTCATAATACCATTTTGATATCTACATAGCTTTGTGATGTCAAAATTATATTATGACGTCGTAACACAATCGTGTCTTAATATTATTGTGCTGTCCTATGAGCAATAGTGTTATGATGAATTTTGATGTCATAATCACATTGGAATATTATAATGGCATTTTGATGTCATTGTAGCACTGGGGTGTCATCAGAACATTCCAATTTCTTAATCACATTGTGATGTCATATCATTATGATGTCATAATAGCATTGTGATGGCTTAATATCATTGTGATGTGAAAATTCCATTGTGATGTCATACCATAATAATGTCATAATAGCATTGTGATGTCATGATTAATTTAGTTGTTATGAGGTCATTATGATGCCATAATACCATTAGGATGTCATCATAGCATTGGAATGTCCTAATATCATTTTTGAAGTCATGCCATTTTGAAGTCATAATAGAATTTTGATGTCAAAATTCCATTGTGATGTCATACCACAATCACGTTTTAATACCATTGTGATTTCATAATAGCATGGTGATGTTATAATACAATTTTGAAGTCATAACACAATTCTGATGTAATACAATTGTGTTGTAAAAATTTCATTCTGATGTCCTACACAATCATTTCTTAATAACATTGTTCTGTCATAATAGCAATGGATGTCAAAATTAATTCTGATAACATAATGCCATTTTGATATCATAATGACATTGTGATGTCATCATAGAATTGTGGTGTCATAACCTTGTGATTTCAAATAGCATTGTCAAGTCATAATAGCATTGTTATGTCCTATTAAAATGTCATAATAGCACTTTGATGTCATAATAGCATTGTGATGTCAAAATTTGTGATGTCATACCATAATCATGTTGTAATAGCATTGTGGTGTCATAATAGCATTGGGTTGTCATGATAAGTTTTGATGTCATGATGCCATGGAGATATCTTAATAGCAGTGTGATTTCATAATAACATTGATATGTCAGACCATTGTGATGTCATAATAGCTTTTTTATATTTTAATGTCATTGTGATATAATATTCTCGTGAAGTTATAAGAGCATTGTTATGATATAATAGCATTTTTAGGTCATAATGCCATTGTGATGTCAAAATTCTATTGTGATGTCATAACACAATTTTGTTCAAATAGCATTGTGATGTCATCATAGCATTGTGATGTTCTAATACCATTGTGAAGTCGTACTATCACTGTGATGTTAAAAGTCATAGTGATATCATAATAGCATTTTGAGGGTATAATGCCATTGTGATATAAAAATTTCATTGTTATGTCATAATTGCTTTTTGATGTCAAAATTCCTTTGTGATATCATAATAGAATTTTTAAGCCATTTTACCATTGTGGTATCAGCATAGTATAGAGTTAGTGTTAGTGTCAGTGTTAGTGTTAGGATTAGTGTTAATAGTTAGGGTTAGGGTTAGGGTTTACCTTGGTTTTGACATTTGTTTTGGCTCTCCTTTGTGACTTTTTTGACATGGGATGGACAGTTTTACCTTTTAAACATATGAAGTATAATTTTTGAGTTTTTAGTACATAAGTAGTCTGGTGTGTACTTTGCCAGCTGTAAGCCTCCTGTGTCTGTCTTGTATTAGGCATGACCAATATTTATACCCATTGAAGATATCTCATGGTGAAAAGATAAGTCAGCTTCCAGGGCAGTGTGACATGTTAATATAGTCAGCATTTAAAATATTTTAAATGGCAGGTGTGTAGTTTGCATGTTTGTCTCTCAGCCTAATTTTATTTTCTTACATTGACCAATAAAACATATCTCTTAAGCCAAAATGCCCTTTGGTACCAGTTCTTCTGTGGAAGTCCCACCTTCTGAGATTGGCTGGCCCTTTTAGAGCATTGTGAAATCATCTCTTCTCATATAAATCTAAAATTAATGTGAATTAAATCTTTAAAATAGTAAGGACATTGTGAAAAAAAAAAAACTTACATGATAACCTTAAGGAAAATTTTGTCATTTTGAATCTTATACTATCTCAGCAAGTGGCTAAAAAGCAGAAGTTATGCTTTTATCCTGGCTTTTATTATGTAAATTAGACGAATCAGGGACTCAGAGATCTGCCAGATTCTTTTTACTTTGTGTTGGGATTAAAGGCATGTGCCTTAATCAACTTGTTCAAATATTTTTTTTCTCAAATAAATATAATAGTAACTCAAAGCTTTTAAATGAAAATTAAGCAGGGAAACAAGAAAATTTTAAGTTTTGGGTCAGTTGTTATGCTGTAACAAGCTAAGCCAAGTTGGTTGATTTTTTAGAACTCAGTTGATGATTTAGTGAATTGGTGGACCCTTACCAGAAAACACTGACAACTATCTTTCAGCCAGAGGGCCTTGAATTTTAGCCATTATTAATCTAATTTTTATTAGGCAGAGTGCCCTTTCTCTTGTCTGTAATTTAGTATTCCATTCCTTGGTTGTTTTCCCCATTTTGTTCTTGCACTTTCTTGGAGAAGTCCTCCAGAAGAGCCACCACCACTAAATAAATTGCAACCAGATCCATGACTATGACAGCCAAAACAAAGCCAAAGTGGATTAAATCACCCTCTGCCATGGTGTTTTTTGTTTTGTATTGTTTAATTTTAAGTGCAGTTTTAGGCCAAGGTCTGTCCTGAAGTCTGTGTGTCTCCAGTTGCTTTCTTTCCAGACATGGCTGCTGAGTTTAGCTGAGCTGAGCCAGCTACAGTATAAGGAAGCCATGCTTGTGTATCCTCCAGTTAGTCTGTAGCAGCAGCCAATTTTGTTATGTTAAGACTCAGGTTTGTCTACAATAGGCTGTCTTTTACCCCTGGACCTTTTTAAGAGTCTCTCTTAAAGAGACAGTAATTGATTTGGAAGAATTTAGGTTTTAAGTTTGGGTTATTGGGGTTGCATTACTACGAGCTTATTTCCCCCACCAAATTATGTTAAATTATGATTTAAAGGATTTGGATATTCTGAATACTTGGTGGCCATTTATTGTACAGTTAGATTATCTGAGTGCCATTTGGGTGAAAATCCGAAAGATCTGTGAATGTAAAAGGACAACTGAGGGGGAATAAACTTTTTGACAGCTGGTGCTGTTCCACAATAGTATTGGCAACTCTCTCATTGGCTGACATGGCTCAACCAGCATGCTTGTCCTACTTGGAAGTCATTGAGAAATCCTCCTGGTGCTGGGGTTTACAGTAAAACCTGGGCCATCAAGAGAGTGAAATGGGTCAGGGTTATATATATAGGACACAAAAGGAGTTGTGTTTCCTGCTGCAGTCCTATAGACAAATCCTCTAAAAATAATGTTAGTGCCAGGACTGCTTGTTCAGACCTGAGCTCATGGGGTCTAAGTTGGCTGGGTAACCACTAGCACACAACTAGGGTCCTCTGCTACATCATGGGTTCCTAGAAAGCATGCCTTATAAAGAGAAACTTTCCTCTTCTTTAGTGGAAACATTTTTTCATATTAAAAGTCATTGTAAAAGTTATCAATATATTATATGTTTTTGCTTATGTGGGAATTGTATGTAACATACATTACACTTTTTTTTCCATAGCACCCAGGTTCAAATTCCTAGACATGTGTCACACTAAACATTTGTTTTTCTGTAAAATTCTTCAATTGAAGTATGTGTTTTTCATTTACTAATTGCCCCCAACTGAAAAATGGATACAGAAATTGTGGTACATCTACACAATGGAATATTACTCAGGAATAAAAATCAAGGAAAGCATGATTTTTGCAGGTAAATGGTGGGAACTGGAAAAGATCAATCTGAGTGAGCTATCACAGAAGCAGAAAGACACACACTCACTAATAGATGTATAATATAAAGAAAATAATCAAGAGGGTGGACCCTGACTAAAATGCTCAATCCCCATCCTGAAAGGCAAAGAGGATGGACATTAGAAGAAGGCAAAAATGGGGAATAAAAAAATGGCCTGCATAATGAGGGAGCCAAGATGGTGACTAGCACACACAGTTTCTGAGCAGTGGGATACCTGATCTTCTGAGTTGGAGAATGGAAGGATCCCCAACCCAGGAAAACCACAGCAAGGCTTTCTGAACACCAGAGAACATCACAGGAGGTGAAAACTTTGGCCTCCGGTCACCCGGAGACTTGCTTGGGGAAGGACAGAAACGATCCTTTGTTCTTGCTGCACTCCCTTCCCCCAGACCTTCTTCCTCCTCGGCACAGGCTGCACTCCCTTCCCCCAGACCTCCTACCTCCTCGGCACAGCAGCACAGCGGACTCATCTTTCTCAGCGCAGACCTAACTGCCTGGGGTATACAGCCGCTGAGACAGAGCCCCAAGCACTTTAGCGGCAGACAAAAGCCAGCAGTACATGCCCCGGAGTCCCAGATTTGCACAGCAGCTGCACCATCCTCCCAGGGCGCAAATCTGCTAGACACTAGCTCCGCAGGATCGCCATCACTGACTGTATGGCCCGCCCATTCCCACAATGACAGAGAATACGCTATATACTCACCAAAACCAGGCAGAAACGTCATACAACCTGGACACACCAGGCGCTAGGCCTCCCAAGCTTGGAGAGCACAACGAAGAGATCCCAGGACTTCCCAGAAAGCATTGGGACTAGCAACCCAGTCTCCAGTTACAGTGGGACTTGGCAGCGGATCAGCACTGAACTGGCGGGGCACCACAGCCCTCCAGTTTAAGACTAACCAGGGCCAAACCAGAGAACAGAGAGCCTGGTTACCCCATCCCTGCTGAAGTGACCACCCTGAAATCTCCAGCTGCAGCAAGACCTCAGAACCTGGCAGTGACAGCAGCATAGAACTGGCAGAACACATCAAAGAAGCAGGGCCAAACCAGAGAGCAGAGAGCCCCGGATACCACGATCTCAGCCAAGAGACTTGCCTGTACAGCTAGTCCTCAGCACACACTAAGAGTGCTCAGCTTCCTGAAGAACTCTCCAGACACCAGAGAGAGACAGCACCAGTCTGATCTGCAGAATCCAAAAACAAACAGGGAAGGTTTCAGATAAGCCAATGGCCAGAGGTAGGTGAAAGAACACTTCCAACATAAATCAGGACATCATGACTTCACCAGCAAACCCCAAAATCGATGGATACACCAATTCAGCAGAAGCACAGGAAAATGATTTTAAAGCCACGCTTGCCCAATTATTTGAGGCTCATAAGGAGGAAATGAACAAGTCTTTCAAAGAGATGGCCAGTCAATTGGAGGCAAAGAAAGAAGAAATAGACAATATCCTTAAAGAAACACAGGCAAACATAGCCAAACAAATAGATACACAAGTAGAGGAAAAATTAGTGGCATATAAGAAGGAAATGAAAAAAGAAATAGAGGCCATCGTAGAGAGACAGGAATCCAAATTCAAACACATGAAAGAAATTGTGCAAAGCATGAAAACAGAATTAGAATCAATAAAGAAAACACAAAATGAGAAAACCCTTGAGCTGGAGAACTTGGAGAAAAGATCAGGAACCACAAAAGTAAGCATCACCAACAGAATACAAGAGATGGAAGAGAGAATCTCGGGAGCTGAAGACACACTTGCAGAAATGGATACTTCTCTCAAAGAAAAAGTAAAATCAGAAAAGTTCCAATCACAAAATATCCAAGAAATCAAGGATGCTATGAAAAGACAAAATCTAAGAATAATAGGAATTCACGAAAAAGAAGACTCCAGACTCCAAGGTCCAGAAAATATTTTCAAGAAAATCATAGAAGAAAATTTTCCCAACTTAAAGAAAGAGATGTCCATAAATATACAAGAGGCCTACAGAACTCCAAAAAGACTAGACCAGAAAAGAAACACATCACGTCACATCATAGTCAAAACACTAAATCTACAGAACAAAGAAAAGATATTAAAAGCAGCAAGGGAAAAAGGCCAAGTAACATATGAAGGTAGACCTATCAGAATCACGCCGGACTTCTCATCAGAAACCATGAAAGCCAGAAGGGCCTGGGCAAGTATCATGGAGACTCTAAGAGATCACAAATGTCAACCCAGACTACTATACCCTGCAAAGCTTTCAATCAACATAGATGGAGAAAACAAAATATTCCATGACAAAACTAAATTTATACAATATCTACACAGCAAACCATCCCTACAGAAGATACTAGAAGGAAAACTCCAATCCAATGAAAACAAATTCACCCAAGAAAACAGGGCATACAGATAATGTCCAAACAAAAATGAAAAGAAAACAAGCAATGAAACAGGGTTAGATCATCGACTCCATTACAAAAGGAACTAACATGCATTGGTCACTATTATCTATCAATATCAATGGACTCAACTCACCAATAAAAAGACACAGGCTAACAGAATGGTTAAGGAAACAGGATCCAACATTCTGTTGCATCCAAGAAACACACCTATGCAACAAAGACAAACACGACCTCAGAGTAAAGGGCTGGAAAACTGTTTTTCAAGCAAACAGTTCCAGAAAACAAGCTGGAGTAGCCATCCTAATATCTAATAAAATAGACTTTCAACCCAAGTTAATCAAAAAAGATAAGGAGGGCCACTATATTCTCATCAAAGGAAAAATCCACCAAGAGGACATCACAATCTTGAATATCTATGCCCCAAATACAAGAGCACCGACATTCGTAAATGAAACATTATTAAAGCTTAAATCATACATTGATCCTAATACCTTAATAGTGAGAGACTTCAACACTCCACTCTCACCAAGGGACAGATCAACTAGACAGACACCAAATAGGGAAATAAAAGCACTCACAGAATCCCTAAATCAAATGGAACTAATAGACGTCAACAGATCATTTCACCCAAACTCAAAAGAGTATACCTTCTTTTCAGCACCGCATGGAACCTTTTCCAAAATAGACCATATAGTGGGCCACAAAGCAAGCCTCAACAGATACAAAAGGATTGAAATAATCCCTTGTATACTATCTGACCACCATGGACTAAAGCTCGACTTCAACAACAACAGAAACAACAGAAAGCTGACACGCACATGGAAACTGAACAACTTACTACTCAATGACAGCTGGGTTAAGGAAGGAATAAAGAAAGAAATTAAAGACTTCCTAGAATTCAATGAAAAGGAAGGCACAACATACCCAAATTTATGGGACACATTGAAAGCAGTGCTCAGAGGAAAATTTATAGCACTAAGTGCCTGCAAGAAGAAATTCGTAACATCACATACAAACAACTTAATGGCCCAACTGAAAACCCTAGAAATAAAAGAAGCAGATACACCCAAGAGGAGTAGACGGCTGGAAATAATCAAACTAAGGGCTGAAATCAATCAACTAGAAACAAATAAAACTATCCACAGAATCAATGAAACAAAAAGCTGGTTCTTTGAGAAAATCAACAAGATAGACAAACCCTTAGCCAAACTAACTAAAAAGCAGAGAGAAACTATCCAGATCAGCAAAATCAGAAAAGAAAATGGGGACATAACCACAGACATTGAGGAAATCCAAACAATTATTAGGTCATACTACAAAAGCCTATATGCCACAAAATTTGAGAATCTAAATGAAATGGATAATTTTCTTAAAAGATTCCATCTACCAAAAGTAAGTCAAGATCAGGTAGAAAGCCTGAATAGCCCTATATCTCCCAAGGAAATCGAAGCAGTCATTAACAGTCTCCCCTCCAAAAAAAGCCCTGGACCAGATGGCTTCAGTGCAGAATTCTACAAGACCTTCAAAGAAGTGCTAACTCCAATTCTCCTCAAGCTATTCCACAAAATAGAAACAGAAGGAACACTACCAAACTCATTCTATGAAGCCATAGTCACCTTAATACCTAAACCACACAAAGACCCAAAAAAAAAAAAAGAGAACTTTAGGCCTATCTCTCTTATGAACATTGACACAAAAATACTCAATAAAATACTTGCAAACCGAATCCAAGAACACATCAAAGATATCATCCACCATGACCAAGTAGGCTTCATCCCAGGCATGCAAGGGTGGTTCAACATACGGAAATCCATCAATGTAATCCACTACATAAACAAACTGAAGGAGAAAAACCACATGATCATCTGCTTAGACGCCGAAAAAGCATTTGACAAAGTCCAACACCCATTCATGTTTAAAGTCTTGGAGAGATCAGGGATACAAGGCACAAACCTAAACATAGTAAAGGCAATATATAACAAGCCTATAGCTAACATCAAACTCAATGGAGAGAAACTTAAATCAATCCCACTGAAATCAGGGACAAGACAAGGCTGTCCATTGTCCCCATATCTCTTCAACATAGTACTTGAAGTCCTAGCCAGAGCAATAAGACAACTAAAGGAGATCAAGGGGATACAAATCGGAAAGGAAGAGGTCAAAGTGTCACTATTTGCAGATGATATGATAGTATACATGAGCGACCCCAAAAATTCAACCAGAGAACTCATTCAGCTGATAAACACCTTCAGCAAAATGGCAGGATACAAAATCAACTCAAAAAAATCAGAAGCCCTCCTATATACCAAAGACAAAAAGGCTGAGAAAGAAATTAGGGAGACAACACCCTTCACAATAGCCACTAATAACATAAAGTACGTTGGTGTGACTCTAACCAAGCAAGTGAAAGACCTGTTTGAGAAAAACTTCAAGTCTCTGCAGAAAGAAATCAAAGTAGATATCAGAAGATAGAAAGATCTCCCGTGCTCATGGATTGGTAGGATTAACATTGTGAAAATGGCCATACTGACAAAAGCAATCTACAGATTCAATGCAATTCCCATCAAAATACCAACTCAATTCAGACCTTGAAAAAAAGATTCTCAGCTTCATATGGAGAAACAAAAAACCCAGAATCTCCAAAACGATCCTTTACAACAACAACAGATCATCTGGAGGTATCTCCATTCCTGATCTCAAGCTGTACTACAGGGCAACAGTAATAAAAACTGCATGGTATTGGCATAGAAACAGAAAGGAGGATCAATGGAACTGCATAGAAGACCCAGAAATAAATCCACACACCTATGAATACTCGATATTCGACAAAGAAGCCAACTCCATTCAATGGAAAAAAGACAGCATCTTCAACAAATGGTGCTGGACCAACTGGATGTCTACATGCAGAAAAATGAAAATAGATCCATATTTATCACCCTGCACAATACTAAAGTCAAAGTGGATCATATAAAACCAGATACCCTAAATCAATTGGAAAAAAAAGTGGGGAACAGCCTAGAACTCATTGGCACAGGAGACAACTTCCTGAACAGAACACCAACAGCACAGGCTCTAAGAGCAACAATCAATAAATGGGACCTCATGAAACTGAAAAGTTTCTGTAAAGCAAAGGATACCGTCATCAAAACAAAACGACTGCCTACTGATTGGGAAAGAATCTTCACTAACCCTTTATCTGACAGAGGACTAATATCCAGTATATACAAAGAACTAAAGAAGCTGAAAAGCAGCAAACCAAGTAATCCAATTAAAAAATGGGGAACAGAGCTAAACAGAGAATTCTTGACAGAGGAATATCGAATGGCAGAAAAACACTTAAAGAAATGCTCATCCTCATTAGCTATCAGGGAAATGCAAATCAAAACGACCCTGAGATATCACCTTACACCCATCAGAATGGCCAAGATGAAAAACTCAAGCGATAAAACATGCTGGAGAGGTTGTGGAGAAAGGGGAACCCTCCTCCACTGTTGGTGGGAATGTAAACTGGTACAACCACTCTGGAAAGCTATCTGTCACTTTCTAAGACAAATAGGAATAGTGCTTCCTCCAGACCCAGCTATACCACTGGTAGGTATAAACCCAAAGTTTGTTCATGTACACAAAAAGGACACTTGCTCAACCATGTTTATAGCAGCTCTATTTGTAATAGCCAGAACCTGGAAACAACCCAGATTTCCATCAACGGTGGAATGGGTACAGAAATTGAGGTATTTTTATACAATGGAATACTACTCAGCAATCAAAAAGGAGGAAATCATGAAATTTGCAGGCAAATGGTGGGATCTAGAAAAGATCATTCTGAGTGAAATATCCCAGAAGGAGAAAGACAAACATGGGATATACTCACTTATATAGACCTATAAGATATGATAAACATAATGAAATCTATACACCTAAAAAAGATAATCAATTGAGCGGACATGGGGTAAGATGATCAATCCTCATTTAGAAAGACAGATGGGATGTGCATTGAATGTATGACAGGAGTCTACTGAGCGCATCTGAAAGACTTTAACTAGCAGTGTTTTGAAAGCAAAGACTCATGACCAAACCTTTGGCACAGTACAGGGAATCATAAGAAAGAAGGGGAGTTAGTCTGATGGGGAAAGGATAGGAGCTCCACAAGGACCAAATATATCTGGGCACAGGGTCTTTTCTGAAACTGACATTCAACCAAGGACCATGTATGGATATAACCTAGAACCTCCACTCAGATGTAGCCTGTGGTAGCTCAGTAACCAATTGGTTTCCCAAAGTGAGGGGAACAGGGACTATTTCTAACAGGAACTCAATGACTGGCTCTTTGGTCTCCCCACCCCCGAAGGGAGGAGCAGTCCTGTTAGGCCACAGAGGAGGGCTTTGCAGCCAGTCCTGAAGATACCTGATAAAACAGGATCAGATGAATGGGGAGGAGGTCCCCCTTATCAGTGGACTTGGAAAGGGGCACGGTGGAGATGAGGGAGGGAGGGAGGGACTGGGAGGGAATGAGGGATCAGGACACGGCTGGGATACAGAGTTAATAAAATGTAACTGATAAAAAAAATAAAAAATAAAAAAAATGGCCTGTCACAGAGGGCCTCTGAACTGCTCTGCCCTGCAGACTATGAAAGCAGATGCTGAGACTTATGCCCAAGTGTTGGGCAGAGTGCAGGGAATCTAATGAAAGAAGTGGGAAATAGTAAGATCTGGAGAGAACAGGAGCTCCAAAAGAAGAGCAACATAACCAAAAAATCTTACAAGGGTCTTTCCTGAGACTCATACTCCAAGCAAATATCATGCATGGAGATAAACTAGAACTCCTACACAGATGTAGCCCAAGGCAGTTCAGTGTTCAAGGGGTTCCATAGTAATGGGAAGAGGGACTGCATCTGACATGAAATGTTTGGCCTGTTCTTTGATCCCCTCACTCTCTGGGGGAACAGCCTGAGCAGGCCACAGAGGAAGACAATGCAGATACTCCAATGAGATCTGATAGACTAGGATGAGATATAATGAGAGGAAGACTTCCTTATTGGTTTACTTGAGGAGAGGCATGCATGGAAAAGTGGGAGGGAGGGTGGGATTTGGAGTGGAGGAAAGAGAGGTTTAAGGGGGATACTTATATTATAGGAGGATGTGCATTAAGGTAACTATGCTAATGAAATAGACCAGACAGAATGGAGTCTTTTTCTTTCAGTCTCTGTCAGTCTTAGTCTCTTTATTTCTGAATCTATCTCTAGCTCTTTTACTCTCAGTCTCCATTGCTTTGCCTAGCAGTTCTGGTTCAGTATGAAAAGCTCTCAGGACTGCTGAAGACTACAAGAAGATGATTACTTGCTGACATGACAACCTAGATGGTCTCTGTAAAAATATGAGCAAGGTCCCAATTAAACGCTTTTTGTTGAAAGAGTTGCTCTGGTCAGGGAGTGTTTTCCTAGCAAGTAATTCACTTACTGAGGACATGTATGTGCATTTAACAAATAATAATGGAATATGTGATAATGTAAAACACACATGTCAAGGACACATGAACTTATTAAAGACTACTTGAAAGAAATATACTATGCTTTTCCTGAACTAAGAGTCTTGGA
Organism: Meriones unguiculatus; assembly: GCF_030254825.1. Classification (NCBI taxonomy): domain Eukaryota; kingdom Metazoa; phylum Chordata; class Mammalia; order Rodentia; family Muridae; genus Meriones; species Meriones unguiculatus. Next base: position 945,126 of record NW_026843711.1, on the reverse strand, counting down.
TACAGGAACTGTCATCCTTGAGTTGTCTGCTTTGAGCTGCCCAGATTGAGGCATGTAGGGCTGATAAGCCTTTCTCTCAAGCAAACTGTCCACTTGACCCTTTTAATAACTGGCTCCTGAAACTCTTACCGCCTTTTTCCTGTTTCATGACATCATTTTATGACATCATTTTCCTCTCAGAACTTGAGAGAATCTTGAGGTTTCCATGGAGATGAGTAAAAAAAACTTTCCTCAGTGTCCAGTATTTCTGATTCTGTGCACAGATGACTTTCTTGTGAAACACAACAAACATTTAACTCATCCCTTTATCCACATCTCACACATTTACTCCTGTTTACCTCTGTGACAATGTCAGGTAGGAAATGAAACTTTAATGTTTAGTTAATTGGGCAGCTTCCTAAGTAGGGGAGATTCAAAGTGATGTGGGATTATAGGGAATGTACCAAATGACAAGGTGATCTCCTACTGTGGTCTTGGATCTGAAATTTCCTAGGTTGTGACTTTGAACTGAGCAGTTAGTGGCATGCTGAATAAGGGAACAGAATACAAGACCCATAAATAAACCCAAAATTTATTAACAACTGATCTTGGACAAAGATACCAAAACAATACAATGGGGAAAAGATAGCATCTTCAACAAATAGTACTGGTCTAATTGGATGTCTACATGTAGAAAAATGGAAATAGATCCATACCCTGCACAAAACTAAAGTCCAAGTGGATCAAAGACCTATATAAAACCAGACACACTAAACCATTTAGTAGAAAAAGTGGATAAAGAGCTTGGAACTCATTGGCACAGAAGAAGATTTCCTGAAAAGAACACCAAACAGCACAGACTCTAAGAGCAACAATCAATAAATAGGACCTCATGAAGCTGAAAAGCTTCTGTAAAGCAAAGGACACTTTAGTCAGAACAAAACCAATGCCTACAAATTGGGAAATTATCTTCACCAAACCTATATCTCACAGAGGACTAATATCCAGTATATATAAAGAACTCAAGAAGTAAACAGCAAGACATCAAATAATCCAATTAAAAAATGGAGAACAGAGTTAAACAGAGAATTTTCAATAGAGCAATATGGAACATTTAAAGAAATGTTCAATAGCCTTCGTTATCAGGGAATTTCAAATCAAAACAACCCTGATATTTCACTTTATACCAATCAAAATGGCCAAGATCCAAATCTCAAGTGGGAACATATGCTGGAGAGGTTGTGGAGAGATGGGAACAATCCTCCACTGCTGGTGGGAATGTAAACTTGTACAACCACTATGGAAATCAATCTCGCACTTCCTCAGGAACCAGCTATACTACTCCTAGGCATATATATCCAAATAGGCTCAAGTACACAATAAGGACATTTGCTCAACCATGTTTGTAGCAGCTTTATTTGTAAAAGTTAAAACAGGAAAAAAACCTAGATTTCCCACAACAGGGAAATGAATACAGAAATTGTGGTAAATATACACAATAAAAATCATGCAATTTATTCAGCAATAAAAATCAATGAAATCATGCTTTTTGCAGGTGGGAACTGGAAAATATCATCCTGAATGAGCTATCACAGAAGCAGAAATACACACACGGTATATACTCTACCATATGGACATATGATATAGGACAAACATTCTAAAAATCTGTACTCCTAAAGAAACTAATCAAGAGGGAGGACTCTGGCTAAATCCTCATCTTGAAAGGTAAAGAAGATGGATACCGGGAAGGAGAAATCAGGGATCAGGGCATGAGCCTGACACAGAGGAACTCTGAAAGGTTCTGTCCTCCAGACTATCAAAGCAGATGCTAACACTTTTTTTGAGAGATTGTATGGCAGAGTCATGGAATCTAGTGAAAGAAGTGGGAAACAGTAAGATTGGAGAGGACAGGAATTCCACAAGAGAGCAAAAGGAACAAAAATTCTGAGCAAATGGGTCCTTCCTGAGACTGATACTCCAACCAAGGACTATTTTTGGAGATAACATAGGAACCTTGCACAGATGTAGCTCATGGCAGCTCAGTGTCCAAGTGGGTTTCATAGTAATAGGAATAGGGACTGTCTCTGACTTGAACTGATTAGCCTGCTATTTCATCACCTCCCCCTGAGGGGCGAGCATCCTAAACAGGACACAGAAGAAGACAATGCATGCACTCATGATGAGACCTAACTGACTAGGATCAGAAGGAAGGAAAAGAAGACCTCGCCTATCAGTGATCTTGGGGTGGATCATGCATGCAGAGGGGGGAAAAAGAGAGGGATTGGAATGGGATAATGGAGGGAACCACAGGGGGGATACACAGTAAATAAAATAAAATTAGTTAAGAGTTAAAAAAAAAAGGAGTACAGAGATAAACAGAGAATTCACACTAGAGGAATATCAAATAGCAGAGAAACACTTAAAAGAAATGTTCAAAATTCTTAGTCATAGAGAAATGCAAATCAAAATGACTCTAAGATTTCACCTTACACAAATCAGAATAGCTAAGATCAAACACTAAAGTGGCAACACATGCTGGATAGGTTCCCCTTTCTAAGGGAACCCTCCTCCACTGCTGATGGGTGTGTGAACTAGTACAAACACTCTGGAAAGCAATATGGTGCTTTCTCAGAAAACTAGGAATAGCACTTCCTCAAGATCCATCCATACCACTCCTAGGCATATATCCAAAAGAGGCTCAAGTACACAATAAGGACATTTGCTCAGCCATGTTTGTAGCAGCTTTATTTGTAATAGCCAGAATCTGGAAACAACCCAGATGCCCCTCAGCTGAAGAAAGGATACAGAAATTGTGGTACATATACACTATGGAATATTAGGTAAATGGCTGGGAACTGGAAAAGATCATCCTGAGTGAGCTATCCCAGAAGCAGAAAGATCCATATGGTACATACTCATTCATATAGACATATAATATAGTATAAACCTTCTGAAATCTGTAGACATATAGAAACTAATCAAGATGGAGTACTCTGCTAAAATTCTCAATCTGCATCCTAAAAGACAAAGATGATGGACATAAGAAAAAGGAGAAAATGGAACAGGTTTGGTACCTGCCACAGAAAAAAGGTTTTGGGATAGAAGGAAGAAGAGAACCACAGGGGGGATGGGGATACAAAGTGAAAAAAAAAAGTGTAGTAAATAAAGAATAAGTTATCAACATATTATTTTTAATTGTTTTTGTAGGAATTTCATATAATACATACTACACTTCTTTTCCATTGTTCCCAGGTTCAAATACTTACCCATTTTACACATTATATTTTTCTAATTAAACACATCAATTGAAGTATTTGTTGTGTATATTCAAATTGGAAAATGATCAGAGTCTCAATGCCAAATCCCTTAAAGAAAACTGAGTTCATCCTGCTGCACCCTGGCACCACCCCTAAGAAGTCATCAGTCCTGAAGAGTTCTATACTTCAGCACCTTTATCACAGATTTTGTATATATTTATTTATTACAATTTGTTCAATTTGTTTCCCTTCTGCTGCCTCCTCCCTCTTCACCTCCCAGTCCCACTCACTGACCTTCTCCTATACTTAGGCCCTTTCTCTAGTTCCCTGATGGGGTAGGTCCTCCTCTCCTTTCTATCTAACCCTAACTTATCAGGTGTCATCAAGGCTACCTGCATCATCTTCCTCTGCAGTCTGATTCTCAGGTTACTGTTCTCCTTCTGCCCTCAATTCCCTGTACTTATGACACTCTTTCTGCCTTTCTGCCTTCTCTACTGCAGGCTCCTCAGAGATCTCAGGAAAGGGAGAATTTCATAGAGAAATCTCATTTAGAGCTTGGTGTTTTAAGGTCTTTCTCTGCATAATATCACATGTCAAGTAATTGTAACTTTATTAATGACCACTTGAAAGAAATATGTGACCCTTTTCCTAAAATAAGAGCCTTGTTCATAGGAACTGTCATGTCTGGGTTTTATGATTTCAGCTGCCAATATTGAGGCATGTAGGGCTGCACAGCCTTTCTCTCAAGCAAACTGTCCACTGGGCCCTTTTAATAACTGGATCCTGAAACTCTTAATGCCTTTCACCTATTGCATGAAATCTTTCTCCCTCTCTGCTAATCAGCACCTGAGAGAATTTTGAGGTTTCCATAGAGATGACTAAACAAACTTTCCTCAGTGTCCAATATTTCTGATCCTGTGCACATGTGACTTTTTCTTGTGAAATCCAACAAGCCATTATCTCAACCCTTTATCCAGATCCCACAATTTTACTCTGTTTACTTCTGTGACAATGTCAGGTAGTAAATGAAAATTTAATTTTACTTCATTCAATTGTACAGATTCCTAAGTAGACAAGCTTCAAAGTGATATGGGATTAAGGGGAATGTACCCAATGACAAGGTAGTCTCCTACTGTTGCCTTGGATCAAAAATTTCCTAGGTTGTGACTTTGAACTGAGCATTTGCTGGTGTAATCACTAAATGGACCATCACAATCTTATTGATAGACTAGACTGGCAGGGTCTGGGGTTTCCTGTGGTATAGATTCTAAAAGACCAGAGAAAATGGAATGACACCAATTAATTCCTAGGATTGGATTGGCTTAAACAAAGCAAGACCAGTGTCTATAAAAGGAGAAATGAAGGGCAGATTATATATGACAGCTGATGCACTTCCATACTAGTGTTGGCAATCCTCTATGAGCAGAGTTGCTTTGACTTACTTGACTGGCTTTCCAGCTCTATCCTATTCAGTGATCAATGAACATGTTTCCTGGTCCTGGTGTTTACAGTTAAAACTGGGACATCAGTACAGAGAAATCGGTCGGGGTTATATACCTAGGATATAAATGTAGATGTGTTAAGTGCTATATTCCTCCAGACAAAAACTATAAATGTACTGTTAGTACCAGGACTGCTTGTTCAGATGTGCTAATTGAGCTCCTAGAGTCTGACACAGCTGGGTAACCACTTGTTCATGGCAAGGATTCTCCCCTACATAATGAGTTCCTAAAAAGCATGCATTTACAAAGTTAGTCTTCCCTCCTTTAGTGGACTCTATTCTTCATATTAAAAGTCATTGAACCCAGGACCTGATGGTTTCAGGGCAGAACTCTACCAGACCTTCAAATAAGAGCTAACACCAATACACTTCAAACTTTTCTACAAAATAGAAACAGAAGGAACATCACCAAACTCATTCTAAGAAGCCACAGTCACCTTGGTACCTAAACCTCACAAAGACCTAACAAAGAAAGAAAATTTCAGGCCAATCTCCCTACAAATGTTGATGCAAAATACTCAACAAAATACTTGCAAACTGAATACAAGACCTCATCAAAGATATCATCCAATATGACCAAGCAGGCTTTATCCCAGGGATACAGGGGTGGTTCAATATACAGAAATCCATCAATGCGATCCACCATATTAACAAATTGAAAGAAAAAAAAAACATGATAATCTCCTTAGATGATGAAAAAACATTTGATAAAATCCAACAACCATTCAGGTTTGAAGTGTTGGAGAGATCAGGGATACAAGGCACATATCTAAACAGCAAAAGCAATATACAGCAAGCCTATAGCCAACTTCAAACTAAATGGGGAGAAACTTAAAGAAATCCCACTGAAATCAGGGACAAGGCAAGGCTGCCAAATATCTCCATATCTTTTCAACACAGTTCTGGAAGTCCTTCCTAGAGCAATAAGACAGTTGAAAGAGATCAAGGGGATGCATATTGGAAAGGAAGAAGTCAAATTATCACTATTTTCAGATGACACAATAGTATACCTGAGTGACCCAAAAAATTCTTCTAGTGACTCCTACAGCTGATAAACACCTTCAGCAAAGTAGCCAGATACAAATTTAACTAAAAAATGTGGCGGGTTCCTAGGTTGTTTCCTGTTTTCTTTTTCTTCTGATGTCCATCCTCTTCGCCTTTCAGGATGGGGATTGAGCATTTTAGTTAGGGTCCTCTCTTGTGCTTAGTATGTTTAGATGTACAGATTTTAGTGGGTTTATTCTATGTTGTATGTTTGTGTGAGTGAGTGTATACCGTGTGTGTCTTTTTGCTTCTGGGACAGCTCACTCAGGATGATCCTTTCCAGGTCCCACCATTTACCTTCAAATTTCATGATTTCCTTGTTTTTCATTGCTGAGTAATATTCCATTGTATAGATGTACCACAGTTTCTGCATCCATTCTTCAGTTGAGGGGCATCTCGGCTGTTTCCAGCTTCTGGCTATTATAGGTAAAGCTGCTACAAACATGAAAAAAAAATTCAGTAGCCCTCCAGTATACAAAAGACAAAAGGGCCGAGAAAGAAAATAGCCACAAAAGACATAAAGTACTTTGGTGTAACCCTAAACAAGCAAGTCAAAAACTTGTATGAAAAACATTTCACATCTCTCAAGAAACAATTAGAAGAATGTATCAGAAAGTGGAAAGATCTCCTATGCTCATGGTTCAGTAGGATTAATATAGTAAAAATAGACATCTTACCGAAACCTATCTACAGATTCAATGCAATTCCCATTAAATTACCAACACAATTCTTTTACAGACATGGAAAGAAAAATTCTCAACTTCCTATGGAATAACAAGAAACCCACTATTGCTAAAACAATCTTCTACAATAAAAGATTTTCTGGAGAAATCTCCATTCCTGATCTTAAGCTGTACAATAGAGCAACAGTAATAAAAACTGCATGGTACTGGCATAGAAATAGAATGGAGGATCTCTGGACCTGAATAGAAGACCCAGAAATAAACCCATACACTTATGGACACCTGATCTTTGACAATGATGCCAAAACCATACAATGGAAAAAAAGATAGCATCTTCAACACATGGTGCTGGTCTAACTGAATATCTTCATGTATAAAGATGCAAATAGATCCATACTTATCAGTCTGCACAAAACTAAAGTACAAGTGGATCAAAGACCTCATGTTAAAACCAGATATAATAAATCTGGTAGAAAAAAAAGTGGTGAAGACCCTAGAACTCATTGGTACAGGAGAAAACTTCCTGATCAGAACACCAACATCACAGGCTCTAAGAACAAAAATCAATAAATGGGACCCCATGAAACTGAAAAGCTTCTGTAAAGCAAAGGACACTGTCATCAAAACAACATGAATGCCTTCAGATTGGAAAAGACCATTGAGCAACTCTTTATCTGACAGAGGGCTAATATCCAGTATATATAAAGAAGTAAAGCTGAAATGCAACATTACAAGTAATCCAATTAAAAATGGGGAAACAGAGCCAAACAGAATTCTCAAGAGAGGAATATTGAATGACAAAGAAACACTTAAAGAAATCCTCAACATCATTTGCCATTAGGGAAATGCAAATCAAAATGACCCTGAGACTTCACCTTATACCCATTAGAATGGCCTAGATCAAAAACTCAAGTGACAACACATGATGGAGACGTTATGGAGAAGTGGGAACCCACCTCCACTGCTGGTGGGAATGTAAAGGTGTACAACCACACTTGAAATCAATCTGGTGCTTTCTCAGACAACTAGGAATAACACTTCCTCAATATCCAGCCATACCACTCCTAGGCATATATCCAAAGGAGACTCAAGTACATAATAAGAACCTTTGCTCAGCCAGGTTTGTGGCAGCCTTATTTGTAATAGCCAGAAGCTGGAAACAGCCCAGATGCCCCTGAGCTGAAGAATGGATGCAGAAATTGTGGAACATCTACATAATGGACTATTACTCAGCAATGAAAAATAAGGAAATCATGAAATGTGCAGGTAAATGGTGGGAACTGCAAAGGATCATCTTAAGTGAGCTCCTCCAGTAGCAGAAAGACACACATGGTACATAATCACTCATATAGACATATAATACAGGATAAACCTACTAAAATCTGTACATCTAAACAAATCAAGAGAGAAGATCCTGAATCAATGCTCAATCCCCTTCCTGAAAGGTATAGAGAATGGATATCAGGAGAAGAAGAAAACAGGAAACAAGTTAGGAACTTGCCACAGAGGGCCTCTGAAAGGCTCTGCCCTGCTGACTATCAGGGCAGATGCTGAGTTTTATGGCCAACTGTTGGGCAGAGGGCATGGAATCTTATGAAATAGTGGGAAATAGTAAGATCTGGAGAAAATAGGAAGTCCACAAGGAGAGCAACAGAACCATAAAATTTGAATTCAGTGGTCTTTCCAGAGACTCATACGCCAACTGAGTACCATACATGGAGATAACCTAGAACCACTTCACAGATGTAGCCCATGGCAGTTCAGTGTCCAAGTGGGTTACATAGTAATATACTTTACACTGTTTTCCCATTGCTACCAGGTTCAAATCCCTACCCATGTGTCACACTATTTTTTTTTCTTTTGAATACATAACTTCTAGAATGAGTTGTTCATATACTCATTGGAACATGATCAGAATCTCAGTGCCATGTCCCTTAAAGAAAACTGAGTTCATCCTTGCTGCACCCTGACACCACTCCAAGAAGAAGCTATGTGTCCTGAAGAACTTTATACTTTATCGCCTTGATCACAGTTTTTCTTATGTATTTATTTATTATGATTTGTTTAGTTTGTATCCTCTCTGTTACCCCTCCCTCTTTTCTTGCCAGTCCTACCCAAGGTCCTTCTACTAGCCCTATGCCCTCTCTACTACCCTTTTCAATGCAGTTATCTTCCCCCTTCTATCTGACCACTATTAGGAGACCTCCTAATAAGTGAATACATACCATATTTCTTTCTGCATTTTATTTACTTCACCCAGAAGGATTTTTCCTGATTCTATCCATTTGCCTGAAAAATACCATGATGTCATATTCTTTTCTGAATAATACTTTGTAATGGAAATATCACATGTTTTTTCCAAAGGAGGTTGTCAGGCCTGTTCTTTGGAACTTTGAAGTAATTGGGTCTTTAAACATTGTATTGAATGACAAACTATCATTATATTATTATATTATTATTATCATTATATTATATTATTATTATTATATTATATTATTATATTATATTATTTTAGACTAGAATTCCCTCCATTTCCTTCTACTTCCTGGTGATTTGAATTGCAATGTCCCCTTGAAGCTCATCTATTTACATGTTTAGTCCCCAGTGAAGAAATGTCTGTGAAGGGTTAGGAGGTATGGCCTTGTTAGATAATATATTTCCTTTAGGAGTAATAATATAGGAAGGTGTGCTTCGAGGTTGATATGCCAATGAGGGTGACCAGACACAATGGAGTCTCTGTTTCTCGGTCTCTGTCACTTTATATCTTTGTTTCTGTAGGTCTTGTTCTCTCTATTTCTCAATCTTTCTCACAGCACCAGAGATACCAAGACAGACAAAAACAAAGATACAAAGTGACAGAGTCCAAGAGAAAGAGACCCATCCCTTTGGTCACTTTCATTGGCATATAAACCTCAAAGTATTCCCTCCAATAATATAACACCAAAAGGAATTATATTTTTTAATATTTTCAGTTTAATTTTTTTTTCATTTATGCTCTATTCACTTTGTATACCCCCATAACCCCTCTCTCTTCCCAATGCACCCTTCCTCCCCTTATCAATACAAGCCCCTCCCCAAGTTCACTAATAGGGAAGGACTTCCCCTCTTTCCTTCTAATCCTAGTTTATCAGATCTCATTAGATGTGGCTGCATTGTCTTCCTCGGTAACCTGCTAAGGCTGGTCCCTCATCACCATGTGGTTTTCAAAGAGCAGGCCAATCAGTTCATGTCAGAGGTAGTCCCTATTCCCATTACTATGGAATCCACGTGGACACTAAATTGCATTGTTCTACATCTGTGCATGGGGTGCTCTCTCCATCTATGGTAATTGGTTAGAGTATGAATCTTAGGAAATACCCCTGTGCACAGATTTTTTTATTCTGTTGTTGTCTTTCTGGAGCTCCTGTCATCTCCAGATCTTACTTTTTCCCACATCTTTCATTAGATTACATGCACTCTGCCCAATAGTTGGCCATAAGTCTAAGCATCTGCTTTGAAAGTCTGCAGGCCTTTTAGAGGCCCTCTGTGGCAGGCTCCTAACTTGTTCCCTGTTTTCTCCATCTTCTGGTATCCATCCTCTTTGCCTTTTGTGATGGGGATTGAGCATTTTAGCCAGAGTCTTCCCTATTGAATAGTTTCTTTAGGTGTACAGATTTTAGTAAGTTTATCTAATATCTTGTGTCAGTTAGTGAATATATACAGTTCAAAAATTATAAATGTAAGAGATGTGCAGGATGAAAGTAAACTGTAAGCCAATTTAATCTATATCAATTAAAGGTTAGCATAATACATTTTTAGGATATTATAGCGAAGAATTTATTGGCCAAGTATTGTTGAAGTTTTGGCTGGAGACACATTTTTATGTCTCAGTCAGTTTTAGAGTTGTTCCCATGTAAAGGGATTAGCAATATAAGTTACCATTGTTATTGAACATACAATCATTATCATCAAAACAAGGCTGCATAGATTAAAAAATCTTTTTGTACTCTTGCATGCATGTGATATTAGGCTAAGCTGCTACCTATTTCCCTAGAGAAACTTTCTATTAGACAGACAAGATGGTTGAGTTGAGGAATAGAAAATGCATATTTTAAGTAAACTTTATATAAACTCCTTTTTGACCTTTATAGCCAAACTTCTTTATATAAACTCCCTTTTCCTTTAGCATTTAAGCATACCCTAGACATCTTGTACCTGGGCTTTATATCGATAGTGGCTACTTTTTGGCTTGTCATTTTTTTCTTTATACAGGATGGGCATTTATGCATTTATAGCCAAATTTTATATAAACTCTCTTAGCATTAGTATATAAATATAAATAATTTTACACTTAGCATTTAAGTATATTCTAGGCATCTTGCACCTGGATTTTTACATTGGCTTTGGCTATTCTTTGGCTTACCACCTTTTTGATATGGGAAGGACAGTTTTGTTTTTTAAATATATGAACATATATATTTTTTTAATTTTTAGGACTAAACTAGGTTGGCATGTACTTTGCCATCTTTAAGACTTTTATCTAAGTATGACCAACATTTTTCCCCTGTGAAAATTTCTTATGTTTAAAAGGATAAGGCAGTTTTCAGAGAAGTGTGACATTAACATTAAGGAAATTTTGTCATTTTGAATCTTATAGTATCTCTGCAAATGGCTAAAAAGCAGAAGTTGCCATTCTGGGTTTTATTATGTAAATAAGCTTGATCCTGAACTCAGAGATCTGCCTGTTTCTTTTTACTTTGTGTTGGGAAGGAAGGCACATGCCTTCACCAACTCGTTCAGATAAAGAGACAAGAATATTTTAAATTTGGGGTCAGTTGTGACAATTTAAGCTGTAACAACCAAAGTTCAGTTGTTTTTTTTTTTTGGAAATTAGTTGATGTTTCAGTAAATTGGCAGACCCTTTCCAGAAAGAGCTGACAAGTATCGTGCAGCCAGAAAGCTTTGAATTTTAGCCATTATTAATCTAATTGTTAGGAAGAATGTCCTTTTTCTTATCTGTAACTTAGGACTCCAATGCTTGGCTTTTTCCCATTATCTCCTTGAAATTTCTTGGAGAAGGAATGTCGAAGAACCAACACCATTGAACATATTCCAACCTGATCCATGAATATGACAGACAAAATGAAGCCAAAAGGGATTAAAACACCCTTCATAATGCTATTATGATATCACAATGTTATTAAAACATTACAATGATATGAAACCACAATGCTATTACAATATCACAAAGGTATTATGATATCATAATACAATCATGACATTACAATGCTATGACATTGCAATGGTATTAAGATTTCATAATTTTGTTATCACATCACAATGCTTGATCACATCACAATGGTCTTACAACATGATTGTGTTATGATAACAAAATAGAATGATGACATTATAATGCTATTATGACTTCACAACAGTATGACTTTATAATGATATTAAGACATATCAATTCTATTATGACATCACAATGCTCTTATGACATCACAATGCTATTATGGTGTCTCAATACTATTAGGATATCACAATGATAGGTAATCACAATGCTATTATGACATCACAAGGTATTTTGAAATCACAATGCTATTATGACATTAAAATATTATGACATCCCAATGGGACAAAGATTTCACAATTTTATTTTGACATCACATTGCTATTAATACTTCACAATGCTATTTCAACATGGGTGTGTTATGACACCACAATGAAATTTTGAAATCAAAAAGCTGTTATGACTTCACAACAGTAAGACTTCACAATGATATTAGGAAATAAAATGCTACTGTGACATCACAATGCTACTATGACATCACAATGGCATCATGACATCAAAATTCATCATAACATCACAATGCAATTATGATATCAAGAAGGTTTGTTGCTGATTGGCTGAGAGGAGGAATGAAGTCATGAAGTAGGTGAAAGCCAGTAAGAGTTTCCAGAGCCAGTTATTAAAAGGGCCAAGTGGACAGCCTGCTTGAGAGAAAGGTTGAACAGCCCTACAGGCATCAGTCTGGGCAGGTGAAAACATACAATTCAAAGATGACAGTTCCTGTGTCCAAGACACTTAGTTCAGGAGAGATGTCACATATTTCTTTCAAGTTGTCATTAATAAAGTCCCCTGTCCTTGACATGTAACTTCATATTATCACAGATTCCAATGTTATTTATTAAATGCACAGATATGTCCTCAGTCAGTGAATTACTTCATGGGAAAATGCTCCCTGACAAAGGCAACTTTTTGAACAAGTTGGGACCTTGCTTATATTTTTTCCAGAGACATTCCATGGTGTCACAACAGCAAACAGACAACTTGTTGTAGTCCTTCAGCAGAACTGAGAGCTTTTCATACGGAATCACAAGAAGCAGGTGCCGAGAGGGAGACTGAGAGACAGAGGGAGAAAGAGCTAGAGATACAGATTCAGAAATAGAGAGATGAAGACCTACAGAAATAAAGATATAAATTGACCTAGATCAAAAGACAGAGACTCCATTCTGTCTGGACACTTTCAGTGGCATAGCAACCTCAAAGCACACCCCTCTAAAATATAACTCCAATAGGAATTATATTATCTAATAAGACCATACCTCCTAAATCTCACCAGACATTTCCTGACTGGGGACTCAGCGTATAAATAGATGAACTTCAAGAAGACATTGCAATTCAAATCACCAGGATGTGGAAGAAGATGGAGGGACTACTAGGCTAAAAGAATACAGTTATCCTGATAGTTTGTCATTTAATGCAATGATTATAGATCCAGCAACTTCCAAGTTCCAAACAGCAGCACTGACAATCTCCTTTGTGGAAAATGTAGAATATTTACAGCAAGCAGTATTATTCAGCTAAGAAAATGACATCATAATATTTTTTGGCAAATAGATGGAACTAGGAAAAATCATCCTGGGTAAATCAACTAAAATGGAGAAAGACAAATATGGAATGTATTCACATATTAGGTGGTCTCCTAATAGTAGGGATAAAGATATAATGGGCCAATTAATTATGACAAAACCAGTCATCTACAAGTGGGATTGGGTGGCAATAACTTGAGCACTTGGGCAAGGGCATCCTACAGAAATTTTCAAGGAGCTCAGGCTGTTGTTATTAAAATATGCTTCTCACTGTCCTCAACTAATTGATCATATTCTTGGATCCACAGAGATGCTTCCCTTTGCATCAAATCAGATTGCATACAAAGACCCACAGTCAGATATTATGCAGAGAGAGAGAGAGAGATCTTAAAACACCCAGCATTGAATGGGATTTCCCTATGAAATTCTACATTCCCTTCATTCTCTGCTAAGCTTGAAGGAGAGGAGGCAGAAAGAGTGTCATAATCAGAGGAAATTCAGGACACAAAGACAACAATAACCTGAGAATCAGACTGGAGATGAAGATGATGCAGCCAGCTTTTATAAGACCTGATAAGCTTGGTTGAGAAAGAAAGAGGAGGAGGATTTCAACAATGAGAGAACTAGAGAAAGGTCATTGGGGTGGAAGAAGGAGGGTTGTTGGGATTGCAAGAAGAAGGGGAGGGGGCAGCAGAGGGGATACAAATTGAAAAATATGTAATAAATAAATATATAAGAAAACTGTGTTCAACGTGATGAACTATACAGCTCTTCAGGATTGATGGCTTTTTCTTGGTGGTATAACCAGCGTGCAGGAAAGATGAACTCAGTTTTCTTTAAAGGACTTGGCATTGAGACTCTGATCATGTTTCAATGAGTATATGAATAATACATACTTCAACTGATGTATTTTAAAGACACAAAATTTTAGTCTGACACATAGGTAGGAATTTGAACCTGGGAGCAATGGAACAGGGGTGTAATGTATAGTATCAGAATTTCCCACATAATCAATAAAATGATATGTTGTCAACTTTTACAATGAGTTTTAACCTGGAGAAAAGATTCCACTAAAGGAGGGCAGATTTTGACTATGTAAGTTATGCTTTCCAGGAACTCATTATGTAGCAGAGAATCATAGCTTTGAACTAGTGGTTACACAGCTACCACAGACCTCATGAGCTCAGGTGGCACCTCTGAACAAGCACTACTGGCATTAACACTATGTTTGGACGGTGTTCCTTTAGACCATTGCAGGAAACAGTGCTGTTCTTGTGTCCTAGGCATATAACAGATCCCACTTCTTTGTCCTGAAGGATGAGATTAAACTGTAAACCAAGTCAATGAGAATTGCTAACTAACCACTGAGTAGGACACAGCTGCCAATCCATCCAGGTGAGACAAGGCAACCATGCTCATAGAAGTTTGACAACCCTACTCTGAAACAGATCAGCTGTCCAGTGCTTCATTGCCCCTCAGATCTCCTTTTATACTCACAGAACTTTCTCTTTTTCAGCCAAACTAGTCCCAGGAATTACCAAGTTTCCTTCTCTTTTCTCTGCTCTAAAGATTTAATACCCCAGGGAACACTAGGCCTGGCCTGCCTATTATATCAATAAGAATGTGAATGTACATTAGATGAGTATGCCAGTAACTGCTCAATTCAAAGTCACAACCTAGGAAATTTCAGATCCAAGAACACAGTAGGAGAGCACCAAGTCATTTGGCACATTAACCTTAAACCCACATCACTGTGAAGCTTGCCTACTTAGGAAGTTTTCCAATTCAATAAACAGTAAACTTTCATTTCCTTCCTGACATTGTCACAGAGGTATACAAGACTAAATGCGTGAGATCTGGATAAAAGGATGAGATAAAGGCATGTTGGCTTTCACAAGAAAAAGTCACATGTGTACAGGATAAAAGATACTGGACACTGAGGAAAGTTTGTTTACTCATCTCCATGAAAACCTCAAGATTCTCTCAGGTACTGATTGGCTGAGAGGGAGAATGATGTCATGAAACAGGTGCCATGTCAGCAAGTAGTCATCTTGTTTCAGTGTTTCAGCAGAACTGAGAGCTTTTCATTTCACCACAAATGAAGGCAGTGAGAGGGTGACAGAGAGAGACAGAGAGTGAGAAACAGATTCAGAAATAGAGAGACCAAGACCAATAGAAACACAGATATAAATTGGCCCAGATCGAGAGACAGACTCCATTCTGTCTGGTCACTTTTATTGGCATATCAACCTACAAGCACAACCTCCTATAATATAAATCCTAAAGGAATTATATTTTTTAATATTTTTTATTTTCATTTTATTTTTGCCACTGAAAAGCAGGAAAAGCTGCAAAGAATGCAATTACTCATTGTCTACAGGATTTTAATGTTCTAGAAGTTCCTAAGCAATTGTAAACTGACAATGGAACAAGATATACTAGCAAATATTTTAAAAGATTTTGTCAACAGTTTCAAGTTTCTCATATAACTAAAATACCTTACAATCCTCAAGAACTTGGCATGGTAGAGCATGCCACCCAAACAATTAAGATTTCTTTGCAAAAAACAAAGAAGGGGGAAACCTACTCCACTGGACACATAAGAATCATTTTAGTCATGTTCTTTTCATTTTGCATTTTTTTAAATTTAGATAAGCATGGTAAATCTGTAGCAGATAGATTTTGGCATACAGAAACCAAGAAAACTTTTGCTAAAGTAAAATGGAGGGATCCTTTAACAAATCAATGGCAAAAACTCGATTCGATGCTCATATGAGGAAGAGGAAGTGTCTGTGATTTTCTTCAGGAAAATGGTGCATCTCTATAGCTACTGGAACTTCTGGTGTGAAAAGTGGATGAGGAGTTTTCTCCTGACAATTATAATGATGTCAATGAAGACTCCTTTGGTCAAGATGACTGTTGGTTGGGAGTACTTTCCTAATCCACCTCTACTACATCCAGTTTCTGTTGATGATCCAGAAGTCCTTGTTTATGTTGACAACTCTTGGTTGCCATGTTTTCCTGCTTTTAAAGGAAGGCAAGTAAAACAGATACTTAACATTCAGGAAGAGGAAGAGGTCATCCTCTTTGCTTTACCAGAGAGAGTTCATCAGGACTGCTTACCAGTCTCCGCTGTCCAGGAAATAGGTCAGAATGCCTACTACTTTAAAGTTAGGGTGGCAGCTCAAGCCTCTCTTTTCAAGCAGGCAAAGTGGAACATTGGAGGGATATTATTGACTGTTCTATGGGAGTTAAGAATAACAGTCTTACATCTCCAATGAGTTACCCACCCTGTGAGAAAGGGGATCAACACAATTATCCTCCACTGATGGTTACTTGGACAAGATACATGGGAGAAACACCCACCATCTACCACTGGGACAATGACCCTGCATTTACAGTCTCAGACTGGGCTGGTCTATTGTTAAGGATATTAAGAACTTGGCTCCTGGTAAAGGCAGTCAGATTCCATTTGTTTTAGAAAAAGCTGTTAGTGCTGGACTTTGGAGGACTTCAAATAAAAATTGGCAAACTTATATATGGAAATTGGGGGCTGCCTTGGGATACATAGGCATTCTCTCTGGGAATGCAAGTAGCTTTGCTAAATTAATCAAGTATACTTCTGTTTTGGCATGTGTTATTCCTCCTTATTTATTCCTAATTGGAAACATTATAGTAAGACATTTTAAGAACAATAATACCTATTCAAGCGACTGTGTATATTCTAATCTTACTAATTTTGTTAGTACTGATAATAATGCTCTTTCAGTATTAGTTGTTAAGCAACCTGCTTTTGTTATAATTCCTGTTAGGGTTTCTGATTCTTGGTATGATGAAACAGAATTTAATTGGACTCAGGTTCAAAAATCACCTTTCTTGTATTGGATCTAGCAAAAACTTCTCATTGGACATTTTGATAGTGAAAAATAAGATCCAAGACAAAGAATCTGCCAAGAAACATAGGTTAGAATTGGCCAATACAGCCTGGGATATATTTATTAGCCTTAGGAGGAGCTTGTCATTCTTTGACTCTGTGCTTATAGTGGGGAGTGACATTTGCAGGCATCATGAGAGTGGATTTGTGGGCCAGTGCCTGCCTTCCTTTTGTGTTACAATTCCTTCCTCAACAACTTCAATGCATGCAAGTGCAGATGAATGAATTTAAAGATCTCTAACAACCCCGATTGATATGGAGGTAAGTCAATGACAGGGAAGATTAAAATTGAGGTTTTTTCCAACTTAAGACAAATGCTCGTCAAAATAGCAACTGAGACCTTGATGACGAGTAAGGAAAAAGTGCAAATTTTGCCAACCTAAGAGAGGCTCTCCTTAAAATAAAGAAGGGAGAACTTAAGGAGTCTGGTAATTGGAATTCTGCCTCATAGCCGTGGCATTTGCAGGTCGTATCTAAGTTCCATGTCTCAGAGACTATCCTTTTCAGTCTCTGCAAGTGAGCTGTTCTGAGCCTGAGAAATAGATAGAAAGCTCCTTTCAACCTTGGTAAAGAGAAAGCAAACTTGGTGTAACCTTGAGTGAATTCCTGGATGCCTTGTCTGGTGGAACAGATGTGTTGCTTCTGTGAAAAAAAATCTGCTTGAACCCTTTGCTGTATAACTTGTGTTTGCTTGTTCAGTAAACTGAGACTCAACTGGAATCTGTCTTGTCTCCATTCTTTGTGTCTCTGTCCCCCCATTTACATCCATTTTTTCAGGTGGACCATATTAGAAAAGCCCACAGGACTGTTAGTTGATCTTCTCTTTTCTAGTTTCTTAAAGACTCAATACCCCGGGAACCCAGCCAGCCTATTATATCAAAACAAATCTGAAGGTACATTTAGTCAGTATGCCAATAACCGCTCAGTTCAAAGTCACCACCTAGGAAATTTTAGATTCAAGACCACAGTAGGAGACCACATTTTCATCCCATATAAGTTTGAAACTTCCCTATTTAGGAAGTTGTTCAATTAAATAAAGTAAGATTAAAGATTCATTTTCTACCTGACATTGTCATAGAAGTAAACAGGAGTAAATGTGTGGGATCTGGATAAAGGGATGAGATAAAGGCTTGTTTGGTATTACAATAAAGACTCAAGTGTGCAGAGATTCTGGACACTGAGGAATGTTTGTTTATTCATCTCCATGGAAACCTCAAGATTCTCTCAGGTGCGAATTGGCTGAAAGGGACAATGATACCATACAAAAGGTGAAAGCCAGTAAGAGTTTAAGGAGCCAGTTATTAAAAGGACCAAGTGGTCAGCCTTCTGCACAAAAGGCTGTGCAGCCCTACATCCCTCAATCTGGGCAGCTAAAAGCACACAACCCACAGATGTCAGTTTCTGTGTCCAAGACTCTTAGTTCATTAAAATGTCACATATTTCTTTCAAGTCTTTATTACTATGTTCATGTGTCCTTGACATGTGAATTTCCCATTATCATAGATTCCATTATTATTAGTTAAATGTGGGGATATGTCCTCAGTCAGTGAATTACTTACTATGAAAATGTTCCTTGACCAAGGCAACTCTTTGTACAAAAAGCATTTAATTGGGACCTTGCATATATTTTTTACAGATCTAATCCAGGAAGTTACATCATCAAGCAGTCATCTTGTTGTAGTCCTTCAGCAGAACTGAAAGCTTTTCATAGTGCACCACAAACAGCAGGCTAAGAGAGTGAGACAATGAGTCAGAGAGAATGTGCTCAAGTAACAGTTTCAGAAATAGAGATATCAGAACTACAGAAAACAAGTTATAAAGTGAGAGACAGAGACTCCATTCTATCTGGTCACTTTCATTGGCCCATCAACCTCAGAGCACAACCTCCTATCATATAACTCCAATATGAATTGTATTATCTAACAAGGTCATAACTCATAACCCTCCCTAGATATTTCCTCACTGGGAACTAAACATGTAAATAAATGAGCTTAAAGAGGACATTGCAATTCAAATCATAAACAAGTGGAAGAAGATCGAGAGAGTTCTAGGCTAAAAGAGCATACTTATCCTGATAGTTTCTCATTCAATACAATGATTAAAGTCCCAGCAACTTCCAAGAACTAAAAAATAGGACTGACATTCTCCTTTGAGGAAATTGTAGAATCCATAACAGTGATTCATTCAGCTAAGAAAATGATGTAATGATATTTTCAGGCAAATGGATGGAACCAGGAAAAATCATCCTGGGTGAAGTTACTAAAATGCAGGAAGACAAATATGGTATGTATTCACTTATTATGAATTCTACTAATAGTGTGGAATGAAGTTACAACAGACCATCTGTTGTGACCAAGCCAGTCTTCCACTAGGGGAATTGGTTGGTGGTTAATTGAGTTTTTGGACTAGGGCATCCTACAAAAATTTTCAAGCAAACCAGGCTGTTGTTGCTCTCTACCCTCAACTGATAGATCAGTGCCATGTTCTTGGATCCACAGAGATGCTTGCTTCTGTATCAAATAATATTGTATATAGTGACTAGCAGATTGGTATTATTCAGAGAGAAGCCTTAAACAACAAGCTTTAAATGCGTATTCCATATGAAATTCTCTCTCCACTCAGTGTTCTGGTAAGCCTGCAGGAGAAAAGGCAAAAAGAGTGTCATAAGAAGAGGGAATGAAGGTCACATGGAGAACAATTTCCCAGAATCAGTCCTCAGAGGAAGATGATGCAGATAGCATAGATGATACCTTAAGTAACCTAGGATCAGTTAGAGGTAGGAGGAGGCCCTCCACTATCAGGGGAATTTTATAAATTTCAAAGAAGTATAAGGAGGCTTGGCTGGACTAGAACGAGATGAGGGGGCAGCAGAGGTGAAAAGAAAGAAACAAACCATAATAAATGAATACATAAGGAAAACTGTGATCAAGGTGATAAAGTATAGAGGTCTTCAGAACTGATGGCTTCTTCTTTGGGTTTTGGCCAGCTTGCCCAAGGATGAATTCTGTTTTCTTTAAGGGACTTGGCATTGAGACTCTGATCATGTTCCAGTGCCTATATGAATACCACATACTTGAATTGGTGTATTTTAAAGAAAAAAAATTAGTGTGACACATGGGTAGGAGTTTGAACCTGGGAGCAATGGAAATGGAGTGTAATGTATATTATATCATATTCCCACATAAGCAATAAAAATAATATGCTGACAACTTTTACAATGACTTTTAATATGGAAAAATGATTTCTCTAAGGAAGGCAGATTTTAACTTTGTAAGACATGCTTTCCAGGAACTCAATTTGTAGGAGAGAATCCTAGCCAGGGACTAGTGGTTAGCTAGATACCTCAGAAAGCATGAGCTCAGGTGGCACCTATGAACAAGCAGTCCTGGCACTAACATTTGAGAGTTTATCTGGAAGACCATAGCAAAAACCCAGCTTCTCTTTTATCCTAGGGATATAACATTGAACCATTTGTCTGTTTTGAAGGATCAGTTTTAATTGTAATCTACAGGACAAGGAGGGATTCTCACTTATACTTGAATAGGACATAGCTGCTGATCTAGAAAGGTCAACCAAGGCAACTCTGGTCATAGAGGGTTTGCAAACCTGTTGTGAAATAGCACCACCTGTGAAATTATATCTTGCCCCTCAGTTCACCATTTACACTCACAGATATTTCTCTGTCTCAGCCAAATCCGTCCCAGGAATTGTCTGGTTTCCTTCTCTTTTACCTTCTCTTAAAGACACAATGCACTAAGGAACCACAGACCCTGCCAGCCTATTATATCAATAAGAATGTGAAGGTGCATTTAATGAGTACACAAGTAACAGCTCAGTTCAAAGTCACAACCTAGGATATTTCAGATCCAAGACCACAGTAGAAGACCACATTGTCATTCGGTACATTACCCCTTATATCTACATCACTTTGAAGCTTCCCTACTTAGGAAGCTGTCCAATTAGAAACACATTAAAGTTTCATTTCCTACCTGATAATGTCACAAAGGTAAAAAGGAGTAGTGGTGTGGGATCTGGAAAAAGTGATGAGATAAAGGCTTGTTGGGATTCAAAAGAAAAACTCATGTGTCCATAGGGTGAGTGATATTGGACAGTGAGGAAAGTTTGTTTACTCACCGCCATGGAAACCTCAAGGTTCTCTCAGGTAGTGATTGACAGAGAGAGAAATAAGATCATAAAAGAGGCTAAAGGCAGTAAGTGTTTCATGAGCCAGTTAATAAAAGAGCAAAGTGAACAGCCTGCTTGAGAGAAAGGCTGAGCAGCCCTACATGTCTCAATCTGGGCAGCTAAAAGCACACAGCACAGAGATGTAAATTACTGTCCAAGACTCTTAGTTCAGGAAAAGTGCCACATATTTCTTTCAAGTCTTCATTGATAATGTCACATGTTCTTGACAAGTGAGTTTCACATTATCACAGATCCATTATTATTTGTTAAATTCACAGATATGTCCTCAGTCAATGACTTTCTTACTGCAAGAATGGTCCCTGACCAAGGCAAATATTTGAATGAAAAGCATTTTATTGGGACCTTGCTTATATTTTTACAGATACCATCCAGGATGTCATGTCATCAGGCAGTCATCTTTTGTTGTGCTTCAGCAGAACTGAGAGCTTTTCATACTGAACCACAAGCAGCAGGCTGAGAGATGGAGACTGAGACAGAGAGAGCAAGAGCTAGAGAGAGATAGATTCAGAAATAGAGAGAACAACACCAACAGAAGCAAAGATATAAAGTTACCTAGACTTAGAGACAGAGACTCCATTTGGTCTGGTCACTTTCATTGGCATTTCATCCTACAAGTAAAACCTCCTATATTATAACAACAAACGTAATTGTTTTTTTAATATTTTTTCACTTTAATTTTTATTATTTACACTTTATTCACTTTGTCTCTCCCCATTAACCCCTCATTTATTCCCTCCCCATCCCATCTTCCTTCCCCCTTCTGCATGCATGCTCCTCCCCAAACCAATAATAGGGGAGGACTTCTCCTTACTTCTAATCCTACCCTATGATATCTCATCTTAAGTGGCTTCATTGTCTTCATCTGAGGCCTGGTAAGGCTGCTCCACCATCATGGTGAGGAGATGAAAGGGCATGATAATCACTTCATGTCAGAGGCTGTCCCTGTTCCCATTAATATGGAAACGACTTGGACACTGAACTGCCATGGGCCACACCTGTGAAGGGGTTCTACATTATCTGCATGCATGGTACTTGGTTGGAGTATGAGTCTCAGGAAAGACCCCTGACCTCAGATTTTTTGGTCCTGTTGCTCTCCTTGTGGAGTTCCTGTCATTTCCAGATCTTACTATTTCCCACTTCTTTCATTAGATTTCATGCACTTTGCCCAATAGTTGGCCATGAGTCTCAGCAATTTCTTTGATAGTTGGCAGGGCAGAGATTTTCAGATGCCCTCTGTTGTAGGCTCCTAACTTGTTCCCAGTTTTCTCCTTCTTCTGCTATCCATCCTCTTTGACTTTCAGCCAGAGTCCTCTCTCTTGATTAGTTTCTTGAAGTGTACAGATTTTAGTAGGTTTATCCTGTATAATATTTCTACATGTCTATGTGCCTTGTGTCTTTCTGCTTCTGGGAGAGCCTATTCATGGTGATCATTTCCATTTCCAACAGCTCACCTGCAAATTTCATGATTTTCTTTCTTTTTTTTTTTTATTGCTGAGTAACATTCCATTGTGTAGATGTACCACAATATCTGTATCCATTTTTCCATTGTGTAGATATATCACAATTTCTGTATCCATTTTTTTGTTGGGGGTCATCTGTGTTGATTCCAGGTTTTGACTATTACAAATAAAGCTGCTACAAGCATGGTTATGCATATGTCCTTATTTTGAATTTGAGCCTCTTTTGGATATATGCCTAGGAGTGGTATAGCTGAATCTCAAGGAGGCGCTGTTTCTAGTTGTCCGAGAAAGCGCCAGATTTATTTATAGAGTGGTTGTACAAGTTTATATTCTCACCAGCAATGGAGGAGGGTTACTCTTCAATTATATCCTCTCCAGCATGTGTTATCACTTGAGTTTTTGATTTTGCCCATTTTGTTGGGTGTAAGGTAAAATCAGGCTTCTTTTGATTTGCATTTCCCTGATGGCTAATGATATTGAGATTTCAAATGATTCTCTGCCATTCGATGTTCCTGTATTGAGAATTCTGTTTAGTTCTGTTCACCATTTTTAAATTGGATTACTTGATTTCTTGATTTTCAACTTCTTTAGTTCTTTATATATACTGGATATTAGTCTTCTGTCCCATAGAGGCTTAGTGAAGATGCTTTTTCAATCTATAGGCATTTGTTTTGTTTTGATGATAGTGTCCTATGCTTTACAGAAGCTTTTCAGTTTCATGAGAACCCATTCATTGATTGTTGCTCTTAGAGCCTGTGCTGTTGGTGTTCTGTTCAGGAAGTTTTCTTCTGTGCCAATGAGTTCAAGACTCTTCACCACTTTTTCTTCTAACCGATTTAATGAATCTGGTTTTACGTTGACATCTTTGATCCACTTTCACTTTAGTTTTGTGCAGGGTGTGAATATGGATCTATTTGCATTTTTCTATATGTAGAGATCCAGTTAGACCAGCACCATTTGGTGAAGATGCTATCTTTTTTCCATTGTATGGTTTTGGCATCTTTGTCAAAATTCAGTTGTCCAGAAGTGTGTGGGTTTATTCTGGGTCTTCTATTTGGTTCCATAGATCCACATTTCTGATTAAATGCCAGGACTATGCATTTTTTTATTGCTGTTGTTCTATAGTATAGCTTGAGATCAGGGGTGGAGATATCTCCAGAAGATCTTTTATTGTGAAGGATTGTTTTATCAATTCTGGGTTCTTTTGTTTTTCCATATTAAGATGAGAATTTTTCTTCTAATAGCTGTAAAGAATTGTGTTGGTAATTGCATTGAATCTGTAGATTGCTTTTGTTAAGATGGCCATTTTTACAATGTTAAGCCTGCCAGACCATGAGCATTGGAGAGCTTTCCATCTTCTGTTATCTTCTTCTAATTCTTTATTCAGAAACTTGAAATTTTCATCATACAGGTCTTTGACTTGCTTGCGTATGGTCACACCAAATTACTTTATGTTTTTGTCTGAATACAAGAACATAACAAAGATATCATCCACTATGACCAAGAAAGCTTCATCCAAGGTATGCAGGGGTGGTTCATTATACAGAAATCCATCATTGTATTCCACCATATTAACAAACTGAAAGGAAGAAAAAAAACATGATAATCTCCTCACATGCTTAAAAAGCATTTGATGAACTCCAACATCCATTCAGGTTTAAAGTATTGAAGAGATTAGGGATACAAGGCATATATCTAAACATAGTAAAGGCAACATAGAGCAAGCCTATAGCCAACCTCAAACTAAAAGAAGAGAAATTTAAAACAATCATGCTGAAATTAGGACAAATCAAGTTTGCAAACTTTCTCCACATCTCTTCAACTGAATTCTGGAAGTCCTTGCTAGAGCTATAAAAAATTTAGTGGAGAATTGGGGGCTAGAAATCAGAAAAAAAAGAAGTCAAACTATTGCTATTTGGAGATGATATGATAGTATACTAAGTGATATCAAATTCTACCAGGTATATTCTACAGCTGATAAACAATTTCAGCTAAGTGGCTTGATACAAAATTAACTCAAAAATATCAGTAGCCCTCTTTTATACAAAAGATAAAAGGGCTGAAAACGAAATTAGGAAACCAAAATTAATTATATGATCTAGAAATGCCATAATTCCTAACCCTTCCCAGACATTTCTTCACTGTATTCCACATGTAAACAGATTGGTTTAAAGGGGACATTGCAATTCAAATCACCAGGAAGTAGAAGAAGATGGAGACACTTTTAGGCTAAAAGAACATAGTTATCCAGATAGTTTGTCATTCAATAAAATGATTAAAGGCACAACAACTTCCAAAGACTAAAGAACAGGCCTGACAGTCTCCTTTGGAAAAAAGTGTGGAATATTTCCATAATGGAGTATTATTCAGCTATGGAAATGACATCATTATATTTTCAGGCAAATGGATGGAACCAGGAAAAATCATCCTGGTTGAAGAAACTAAATTGCATATGGAAAATATGGTATGTATTCACTTATTAAGAGCACCATCTGTCAAATAGTTTATTCACTCTCAGCTCTCATTTTATACTCAACATTATTTTTTTTCTTTCAGCCAAACCAGTCTCTGGAATTGTCTTGTTTCCTTCTCTTTTCCATGCTCCTAAAGACTCAATACTCCAGGAACCCTAGACTCTGCGAGCCTATTATATCAATAAGAATGTGAAGTTACATTTATTGAGTTCATGAGTAACTGCTCAGTTCAAAGTTACAACCTAGGAAATTTTAGATCCAAGACTACAGTAGGAGAACACATTGTCATTCAGTACTTTCCCCTTATTTCCACATCACTTTGAAGGTTCCATACTTAGGAAGCTGTCCAATTAAACATTAAATTGTCATTTCCTACCTATCATTTTCATACAGGTAAACAGGAGTAAAGGTACTGGATCGGGATAAAAGGATGAGATAAGGCTTGTTGGTTTGCACAAGAAAAAGTCACATGTGCATAGGATCAAAAATACTGAGGAATGTTTGTTTATTCATCTCCATGGAAACCTCAAGATTCTCTCAAGTACAGATTGGCTGAGAGGGAGAATAATGTCATGAAATAGGTGAAAGCGAGTAAGAGTTTCAGAAGCCAGTTATTAAAAAGGGCCAAGAAAGAAAGGTTGGTCAGCCCTACATTCTTCAGTCTGGGCAGCTAACGCACACAAGCCAGAGATGACAGTTTCTTGTCCAAGATTCTTAGTTCAGGAAAAGTGTCACATATTTCTTTCAAGTGTTCATTAATAAGTCACTTGTCCTTAACTTGTGAGTTTCACGTTATCACAAATTCCATTATTATTTGTTAAATGCAGATAGGTCCTCAGTGAATTACATACTAGGAAAACACTCGCTTAACAAGGCAACACTTTGTACAAAAAGCATTTAATTGGGACCTTGCTTATATTTTTACAGAGACCATCCGTGATATGATGTAAGCAAGCAATCATCTTCTTGTAATCCTACAAAAGAACTGAGAGCTTTTCACACTGAGAAAAAGTGCTAGAGAGACAGATTCAGAAATAGAGACAGAGACCTACAGAAATAAAGATATAAATTGACCTAGACCAAAAAACAGAGACTCCATTCTGTCTGGACACTTTCATTAGTATGTCAAACTCTAAAGCACACCCTCCTATAACTCCAACAGGAATTATATTATCTAATAAGGTCATACATCCTAACCCTTCCCAGACATTTTCACACTGGGGACTGAATGTGTAAATAGATGAGCTTAAAAGGGACATTGCAATTCAAATCACCAGGAAGTATAAGAAGATGGAGGAATTTCTCAGCTAAAATACTATAGTTATCCTGAAAATTAGTTATTCAATAGAATGATTAAACTCACAGCAACTTCCTAGAAATAAAAAACAGGACTGACAATCTCCTTTGGGGAAAATGTGGAATATTCCAGAAATGGAGCATCATTCTGCTAAAAAAACGACAACATAATATTTTCAGGCAAATGAATGGAACCAAGAAAAATCATCCTGTGTGAAGTAACTGAAATGCAGAAAGACAAATTTATTATTTATTCACTTATTAGAAGGTCTTCTCACAGTGGGGGATAAAGTTCCAATGGGCCATTAATTATTATGAAACCAGTGTTCCACTAGGATGGGGGATGTCAGCCAATTGAGTTGTTGGGCCAGGGCCTACTAAGAAAATTTTTAAGCAACCCAGGCTGTCGTTAATAGAATATGTTGCTCCCTTCCCTCAACTGAAAGATCAATGCCATATTCTTGTATCCACAAAGATGCCTCTGTATCCATCAAATGGGACTGCATAGAGACACCCACCATTTTATATTATGCAGAGAGTGACCTTAAAACACCCAGGTCTAGATGGGATTTTGTTATGAAATTCTACTTCCCCTCAGAGCCTAGGTAAGACTGTAGGAGAGGAGGCAGAAGGAGTTTCTTAATTGAACTGAGGACACAAGTAGAAAAATGCCCTGACAATCAGGCTGGAGGAAAATGATGCAGCTAGACTTAATGAGACCTAATAAGCTAGGATAAGATAGAAGGCAGAGGAGGACCTCCCCTATCAGAGAATTAGAGAAAGGGCATAGGGGTAGAACAAGGAGACTTAATGAGACTGGAAGGAGTAGAGGGGAGGGGGCAACTGTGGGGATACAGGTGAACAAATGTTCATAAATATATAAGAAAGACATTGATAAATGTGATGATATATACAGCTCTTCAGAACTGATGGATTCTTATTGTTGGTGGTGTCACAATGCTGCATTGATGACTTCAGTTTTCTTCAAGGGACTTGGCACTGAGAATCTGATCATGTTACAATAAATATATGAACAACACATACTTGATCTGATGTATTAAAAATTAACACATGGGTAGGAATTTGAACCTGGGAGAATTGACAAAGGAAGGTAATGTATATTATATGAAATTTCCACATAAACAATAAAAATAATGTGTTGACAACTTTTACAATGATTTTAACATGGAGAAAAGATTTCTGCTAAAGGAGTACAGATTTTGACTCCAAACAAGCGGTTCTGCACTAACACCACATTTAGAGTGTTTGGCTGGAAGAACATAGCAGGTAACACAGCTGCTCCATCCTAGTCACATAACACAGACCCATTTCTTTGTCCTGAAGGGCTAGTTTTAATGGTAAATCTCAGTACCAGTAGGATTCCTCACTGACCATGGTGTAGGAGACAGCTGCCAATCCACCCATGTCAGCCAAGGCAAACCTGATCATTCAGAGTTGCCAAAACTAGTGTGGAAGAGCACTGTCAAATACTGTCAAATACTTTAAAACCCTACAGTTCTCCTCTTAAGTACATCAATCTTTCTCTGTTACAACCAAAACAGTCCCAGGAATTATCTAGTTTCCTTCTATTTTCCTGTTCTTAAAGACTCCATACTCCAGGGAATGCTAGGCCCTGACCTGCTATTATATCAATAAGAATATAAATGTACATTTAGTGAGTACAAAAGTAACAGCTCAGTTCAAAGTCACAAACTAGGAAATTTCATATCCAAGACCACACTAGGAGAACACGTTGTCATTCAGTACATTCCCCTTAATCCCACATCACTTTGAAGTTCCAGTTCAATAAACAATTAAGTTTCATTTCCTACCTGGTATTGTCACAGAGGTAAACAGGATCAAAGCTGTGTGATGTGGATAAAGGGATGAGATAGAGGCTTGTTGGGTTTCACAAAAAAAAGTCACATGTGCACAGGATCAGACATACTGGACACTGAGAAAAGTTTGTTTACTCATCTCTATGGAAACCTCAAATTATCTCAGGTGCTAATTGGCTGGGAGGGAGAATGATTTCATGAAACAGGTGAAAGCCAATAAGAGAAAAAATAATAATAATAAAAAGACAGCCAATAAGAGTTTTAAGAGCCTGTTATAAAAAGGGCCATGTGTTCAGCCTGCTTGATAAAAAGGCTGAGCAGCCCTACATGACTCAAACTGAGCAGCTGAAAGCACACAAGCCAGAAATGTCAGTTCCTATGTCCAAGAATGTTAGTTCAGCAAAAATGTCACATATTTCTTTCAACTGGTAATTAATAAAGTCACTTGACTATCACATTATCACATATTCCATTATTTTTTGTTAAATGCACAGATATGTACTCAGTCAGTGAATTACTTACTGGGAAAACACATCTTGATGAAGGCAAATCTTTGAACAAAAGTGTTTAATTAGGACCCTGCTCATATTGTTACAAAGATCATCCAGGATGTCATATCAGCAAGCAGGCCTCTTGTTGTAGCCCTTCAGCAGAACTCAGAGTTTCATACTGAATCACAAGCCACAGGCAGAGAGAGGAAGACAGAGAGAGAGACAGACAGAGCAAGAAAGAGGTAGAGAGACAGATTCAGAAATAGAGAGACAGAGACTAAAAGAAATATAGATATAAAGTGACGGAGAATGAGAGACAGAGACTCCATTCTGTCTGGTCACTTTCGTTGGCATATCAACCTCAAAGCACACCTCCTATAATATAACTCCAAATGGAATTATATTTTTAATTTTAATTTGTATTAATTAGTCTTTATTCATTTTGTATCCCCCATTCTAATAATCCCCTTCCAATCTGACATTCTCTCCCCCTTCTCCACACATGCTCTTTCCAGAGTCCACAGAAAGGGGAGTACTTCTTCCTTCTGATGCTCATCTATCAGATCTTATCAGGAGTGGCTACATTGTCTTCCTCTGTACCTGGTAAGGGTGCTCACCCATGAGGGAGAGGTAATCAAAGAGCAGGCTAATTGCTTCATGTCTGAGGCAGTCACTGTTCCTTTTAGTCTTGAAGCCCCTTGGACACTGAAATGCCATGGTCTATATTTGTGCAGTGGTGCTAAGATATCTCCATGCATGGTACTTGGTTGGAGTATGAGTCTCAGGAAATACCCCTGTGCTCAGATTTTTTGGTTCCATTGCTCTTCTTGTGGAGCTCCTGTCCTCTCCAGATCTTACTATTTCCCCCTTTGTTCATTGGATTCCATGCACTTTGCCTAACAGTTGGACATAGGTTTAAGTATCTGCTTTGATAGTCTACAGGGCAGACAGAGTCTTTCAGATGCCCTCTGTGGCAGGTTCCTAACTTGTTCCCTGTTTTCTCCTTCTTCTGATCCTCTTTGCCTTTCAGGATGGGGATTGAGCCTTTTAGAAAGAGTCCTCTCTCTTGATTAGTTTAGGTGTACAGATTTAAGTAGGTTTATCTTATATGTCTGTTAGTTGAGTATATACCATCTGTGTTTTTCTGCTTCTGGAATAGCTCATACAGGGTGATCTTTTCTAGTTCCATCCATTTACCTGCAAATTTTATGATTTCCTTGTTTTTTTTTTTTTTTATTGCTGAGTAATATTCCATTGTGTAGATGTACCACAATTTCTGTATCCATTTTTAAGTTGGGGAGAGGAGGGTATCTGAGTTGTGTCTAATACAAATAAAGGTGCTGAAAACGTGGTTGAGCAAAAATCCTTATTATGTACTTGAGCCTCTTTTGGATTTATGGCTAGAGCTGAATGGCTGAATTCTGAGGAAGCGCTATTCTTAGTTGTCTGAAAAAGTGCAAGATTGATTTCCAGAGTAGTTGTAAATTTTACATTCCCACCAGCAGTGGAGGAGTGTTCTCCTTTGTCCACAATCTCTCCAGCATGTGTTGTCACTTGATTTTTTCATTTTGGCCATTCTGATGGGCATAAGGTAAAATCTCAGGGTCGTTTTGATTTGCATTTCCCTGATGGCTAATGATGTCAAACATTTCTTTAAATTTTTCTCTGCCATTCAATATTCCTATATTGAGAATTCTCTGTTTAATTCTGTTCCCAATGTTTTTTTTTTAATTGGCTTACATGATTTGTTGTTTATCATCTTCTTTAGCTCATTATATATCCTGGATATAGGCCTCTGTCACATAGAGGCATAGTGAAGACTCTTGCCCAATCTGTAGCCATTCACTTTGTTTGGATGACACTGTCTTTGGCTTTACAGAAGCTTTTCAGTTTCATGAGACCCCATTTACTGATTGTTGCTAATAGAGCTTGTGCTGTTGGTATTCTGTCCAGGAAATTGTCTCCTGTGCCAATGAGTTTAAGGCTTTTCTCCACTCGTTCTTCTAACTGATTTAATGTAACTGGTTTTGTGTTGATGTCTTTGATCCACGTAGACTTTAGTTTTGTGCACTGTGATAAATATGCATTGGTTTGCATTTTTCTACAGGTAAACATCCAGTAAGACCAGCACCAGTTGTTGAAGATGTTTCCTTTTTTCTATTGTATGGTTTTGGAATCTTTGCCAAAACTCAGGTGTCCATATGTGTGTAGGTTTATTTCTGGTCTTCCATTTGGTTAGATTGCTCCACCATTCTGTTTCTATGCCAGTAAAATGCAGTTTTTATTGCTGTTACTCTATAGTACAGCAAGAGATCAGGGATGGAGATACCTCCAAAAGATATTTATTTGTAGAGGATGGTTTTAGCAATTCTGTGTTTCTTGTTTTTCCATGTAAATTGAGCTTTTCTTTCAAGTTCTGCAAAGAATTGTGTTGGTAACTTAATGGGAATTGCATTGACTCTGTAGACTGCTTTCCATAAGATGGCCATTTTTACTATGTTAAGCCTGCCAAGCTATGAGCATCGGAGAGCTTTCCATCTTTTGATATGTTCTTTAAATTCTTTCCTCAGAGATTTGAAAATTTTTTTTGACAATTGATTTTTTTCATTTTAATTGATTTGTTTTCTTTTTTTTTCAATGCAGTTTATTCAGGAACCTTGAACAATCATCTGACCCTGGGGAAAGCCAGCCCACGGCTTAAATAGCCTCTGGGTAGCCAACCCAGGCGTGCCACGTGGGCAATGCAGATAGGTCCACATACATTGAAGCAAGCCAGATCCTCAGCCTTAGCCAAATGTGGAATTGTTCGTGACAGAGAGCACTCACCATCAGGAAGGTGGAAGGTGGAAACCAGCTCCATCTTTAAGGCACAGCATTCCGCAGCTCTCTACAGTTCCCCCTTTTTGTTTTAGATGCATCAGGCAAGAGTAGAGGTCTGATCTCTGATATTAGAAATAAATTGGGACTTTGTACCAATGTTCATTTAGGTGTCTTCCACCCAAAGAGCATCAGACCCGTCTGATACCTTTTTTCTCAGAGGCGGGACCTGGGGTATCAACCTGCATGCAATCAGACATGCTCTTCTCTGGGTCCAAAGCGGCTGACCCTGAGTGCAGTGCTTAGCGTCGCATCCTGAGCATAACATTTTAACTTTTTATGATATCCAACCATGCTTGGGGCGAATGTCCTGCTTCAATGGCTGTAAAGGCCTGAATGATCATGGCTGCATCACACTGTTTTGAGACTCTAATCTTGCATATATACCACAGGCAAACCAAGGAGACCAACACCAGAAGGCCTGCTAACGCTCCCATACAAATCATTGATTTTCATGCTTATGGTTACACCAAGGTACTTTATGTCTTTGACTGAATACAAGAACATATCAAAGATGTCATCCATTATGACTTAGAAGGCTTCATCTCAGATATACAAGGGTGGTTCAATATGCAGAAATCCATCAATGTAACTGAACATATTCAAAATATGAAAGGAAAAAATACATGATATACTCCTTAGATGCTGAAAAAGCATTAGACAAAATTCAACTTCCATTCATGTTTAAAGTATTAGAGAGATCAGGGATACAAGGCACATATCTAGATATAGTAAAGTCAATACACAGCAAGCCTATAGACAATATCAAACTAAAAGGAGAGATCAGGTAAAAGGAAGGGTACCAACTCCTCCATATCTCTTCAACATATTTTTGTAAATTCTTGCTAGAGCAATAAAACAATTGAAGGAGATCTAGTGGACACAAATTGGAAAGTAAGAAATTAAAGTATTGCTACTTGCAGGTGATATGATAGTTTACCTGAGTGACCCCAAAAATTCTACCAGGGAAATCCTACAGCTGATAAACACCTTCAAAAAACTGGCTGGATACAAAAGTAACTCAAAAATTCAGTAGCCCTCCTGTATTCAAAAGACCAAAGGACTGAGAAAAAATAGGTAAACAAAAGGAATTATATTATCTAACATGGCCATAAGTCTTAACCCTAAAATGTCATTTGCTCAAAGTGGACTTCACATGTAAATAGATGGGCTTGGAATGGACATTTCAAGTCAAAGCACGAGGAAGTAGAGGAAGATGAAGGGAATTCTAGGGTAAAAGAACATTGTTATCCTGAAACTTTTTCATTCAATACAATGATTAAAGTCCCAGCAACTTCCAAAGACTAAAGAACAGGCCTGATAATGTCCTTCTGGGAAAATGTTCAATATTTCCATAATGGTGTATTATTCAGCTAAGAAAGTGACAACAAGATATTTTCAGAGAAGTGGATGGAACCAGGAAAAAATCACCCTGGTCGAAGTAATTAATTTGCCAAAAGACAAATATGGTATGTATTCACTTATTAGAAGGTCTCCTAATAGTGGAGGATTAATTTCTAATAGGCCATCTATTGTGTCCAAAAGTATGGTAATTGGATGTCAGTTAATTGAGTTGTTAGGCCAGGGCATACTATGAAAATTTTCAAGCAACCCAGGCTGTTGTTATTATTAAAATAAGTTGCTCTCTTCCCTCAACTGATAGAACACTGCCTTGTTCTTGGGTCTACAAAAATACCTCTTTCTGCATATAATGGGATTGCATGCAGAGACCCACAGTCCAATATTATGTAGAGAGAGACTTTAAAACACCTTGGTCTAAATGGGATCTCCCTATTAAATTCTACCTTCCCTCAGTTCTCTGCTAAGCATGCAGCAGAGGAGGCAGGAAGAGAGTCATAAGCAGAGGAAAATAGAGGACACAAGAACAGTGCCCTGAGAATCAGGCCATAAAGGAAGATGATGCAACAAGCTTTGATGAGACCTGATAAGCTAAGGTCAGACAGAAGGGTGATGAGAACCTACCCTCTCACGGAACTAGAAAAAGTTCATAGACATAGAAGAAGGATGGTGGGATGTGAATGGAAGGAGAAGGTGAAGGGGGACAGCATAGGGGACACAACGTGAGCAAATCATAACAAACAAATATATAAGAAGATGCTAATCAAGGTGATGAACTTTCGAGCTCTTCAGGAATGACAATTTTCTTCTTGGGGGTGGTGCTAGGGTAGGTCATGGATGAACTCAGTTTTCTTTAAGGGACTTGGCACTGAGACTCTGACCAATCCAATGAATATATGAACAACACTTCAATAAATATTTTTTGATTTAAATTAGTTTGACAAATAAGTAGGAATTTGAACCCGAAAGCAATGGTAAAAGAGTGTAATATATGTAATATGAAATTCCCACATAAGCAATAAAAATAATATGGTGACAACTTCTACAATGACTTTTAACATGGAGCAATTATTCCGCTAAATGAGGGCAGAGTTTGACTTTGCAAGGCATGCTTTCCAGGAACTCATTATGTAGCAGAGTCCTTGCCCTGAACAAGTGTCTACACAGCCATATCAGATGCCATGAGCTCAGGTGATACCTCTAAACAAACAGTCCTGGCAGTAACACTACATTTACAGGGTTTGTTGGATGACCACAGCAGGTAATACAGCTGCTCTTGTATCCTAGGCATACAACACCAACTCATTTTTCTGTCTCAGTTTTAACTGTAAACTCCAGGACCAGGAAATGTGTTTATTGATCACTGAGTAGGATACAGCTGCCCATCCAGCCATGGCAGCCAAGGAAAACTTGCTCATAGAGGGGGTTGCCAACACTAGTGTAGAATAGTAGCACTGTCATATAATATCTTGTCCTTCAGTTTTGCTTTTACAGACATAGATCTTGTTCTATTTCAGCCAAACCCGTCCCAGAAATTATCTATATTCCTTCTCTTTTTTCTGCTCTTAAAGAATCAATACCACAAGAAACCCTAGACCCTGCCAGCCTATTATCGTAATAAGAAAGTGAATATACATAATTAGTCAGTATGCCAGTAAGTGCTCAGTTCAAAAAATTACACCTTAAGAGCAAAAGCTGCTGCTCACAAAATTCATAGCAAGAAACCCAGCAGCAGGACAGCCATCACCAGGACCTCTCCTGATGAGAGGAGAGCCTTCCTGAATACCACAGTTACCACACAGGTCCATACATCTGAAATGAACTGTGACGATTCCTGAGAAGCACCAACATTCAGTTGACCATACCCAAAAAGCAGAAAACTTCAGAACCCTGCCAAGTGGATTCTTCCTGCCCCAGGACTCAGCAGGCACCAGAAATTAACAGACAACATCTAAAACAGATAGATGGGTGGAGGCCAGCAAAAAAGCACAACCAACAAAAGGCAAAACAACACGGCATCCCCGGAAACCAGTTATCCAGGGGCAAGTAGTCCTGGACACCCTAACATAAGTGAAATTCAAAAAGAAGACCTTGCATCTATGCTAACGAAGAGATTAATGGAGAAAGTAAATAAAATGAAGAAAAAATTAGGCGAAGATATAATAAAACAGATTATGGTCATCCATAAAGAAATACAGGAAGATGCAGCCAAATGATCTGTGTCACTGAAAGAAATGAAAGAAACAGAGGAATGTTCAAACAAACAGCTGAAGGAATTGAAGGAAAAACAGGAAAATACAGTCAAATAGGTGAAGGAAATCAACAAAATGGTTCAAGATCTGAAGATAGAATTGGAAGAATTAAAGAAAACACAAACAGAAGAAATCAGGAAGAGGGAGAACCTAGGGAAAAAGAAAACAGGAACTACAGAGGTAAGCATAACCAACAGACAACAAGAGATGGAAGAAAGAATCTGAGGAGTGGAAGATACAATGTAAGAAAATGATGTATCCTTCAAATAAAATAATGAATCTAAAAATAATTCTGACACAAACCATCCAAGAAATCCAAGACATCATAAAAAGACAAAACCTAAGAAGAATAGGAATAGAGGAAAAAGAAGATTCCCTCCTCCAAGGCCCAGAAAATATTTTCAACAAAATCATTGAAGAAATTTCCACAACTTAAAGGGGAAGCCTATAAGAATACAAGAGGCCTACAGAACACCTAATAAATTAGACCAGAAAAGTAAATCCTCCCATCACATAATAATCAAATCAGTAAGTATACAGAACAAAGAAAAAATACTATAAGTTGCAAGGCAAAAAGGCCAAGTAACCCATCAGAATCACACCTGACTCCTCAACAGAAACTATGAAAGCCAGAAGAGCCTGGATGCATATCATGCAGAGCCTAACAGAAAACAGATGGGTACTGTGCCCAGCAAAATTCTCACTCCTCATAGATGGACAAAACAAGATATTCAACAACCACAAAAAATTTCAACAATACCTACACACAAATCCAGCATTACAGAAGTTACTAGAAGGAAAAATACAACCCAAGAAAAC
The DNA here is from genome assembly GCF_030254825.1 of Meriones unguiculatus. Classification (NCBI taxonomy): domain Eukaryota; kingdom Metazoa; phylum Chordata; class Mammalia; order Rodentia; family Muridae; genus Meriones; species Meriones unguiculatus. The sequence continues at coordinate 908,804 of NW_026843711.1, read as the reverse complement.
TAACTACTTTCAAGAAATCACAGGAAATAAATAACCTCACTACAGCAAAACAAAAGTAGCCAAACACACCAACACACTACCATGGGCAACATCAATATCAAAGGATCTAACAGCTACTGGTCATTAATCTCCCTCAACATCAATGAACTCAAATCTCCAATAAAATCACACAGACTAACAGAATACATGCGTAAACAAGACCCAACAATTTGTTGCATACAAGAAACACACTTAAATCACAAAAATAGACATTACCTGAGAGTAAAGGGTTGGAAGACGGTTTTCCAAGCACATGGACCCAAGAAGAAAGCAGGAGTAGCCATCCTAATAGCTAATAAAGTAGATTTTTAAATAAAATTAATCAAAAGAGATAGAAAAGGACACTTCATACTCATCAAGAAAAAAATACACCAAGAAGATATAACAATCTTAAATACCTATGTCGCAAATGCAAGGGCACCCACATTTGTAAAAGAAACTTAAATGAAACTTAAACCACACATAGACCCCCCCACACATTAATGGTGGGAGACTTCAACACCCCACTCTCAAAAAAGGACAGGTCAACAAAACAGAAATTAAATGAAGAAACAATAACTCTGACAGAGGTCATGAATCAAATGGACCTCACAGACATCTACAGGAACTTTCACCCAAACTGAAAAGAAGTTACCTTCTTCTCAGCACCTCATGGGACCTTCTCCAAATAGACCATATATTTGGTAACAAAGCAAACCTAAACAGATACAAGAAGATTGAGATAATCCATTGTATCCTAGCTGATCACCATGGACTAAAACTGGACCTCAATGACAAAAATAGCAAAAGGCCTACACACACATGGAAACTGAACTACTTGCTTCTAAATGACAGCTGGGTCAGAGAAGAAATAAAGAAAGACATTAAAGACTTCCTAAAATTCAACGAAAATGAAGGCACAATGTACCCAAACTTATGAGAGAAGTGCTAAGAGGAAATTTCATAGCACTAAGTGACTTCAAAAAGAAATTAGAAACATCTCATGCAAGCAACTTTATGGATCATTTAAAAGCCCTAGAAGAAAAAAAAAAGAAGAAGAAGAAGAAGAAGCAGACCCACCTAAGAGGAGTAGACAGATGGAAATAATCAAACTCAGAGCTGAAATCAATAAATTAGAAACAAATAAAACAATTCAAAGAATCAATGAAACCAAGAGCTGGTTCTTTGTGAAAATCAACAATATAGACAAACCGTTAGCCAAACTAAATAAAAAGCAGAGGCTATCCAAATCAACAAAATCAGAAACGAAAAGGGGGATATAACCACAGACACTGAAGAAATCCAAACAATAATTAGGTCTTACTTTCAAAGTGCATATGCAACAAAATTTGAAAATCTAAATGAAATGGACAATTTTCTTGACCGTTTCTACATGCCAAAGTTGAATCAAGACCAGGTAAACCAATTAAATAGTCCTTATATCCCCTAAGGAAATAGAAGCTGTCATCAAAATCTACCTTACAAAAATAGCCCAGGGCCAGATGGTTTTAGCACCGAATTCTAACAGACCTTCAAAGAAGAGCTAACATCAATACTCTTCAAACTATTCCACAAAATAGAAACAGAGGTAAACACTACCAAAACTCATCTATGAAGCCAGTGTCACCTTGATACCTAACCCTCACAAAGACCCAACAAAGAAAGAGAATTTCAGGCCAATCTCCTTCATGAACATTGATGCAAATATTCTCAACAAAATACTTGCAAACCGAATCCAAGAACACATCAAAGACATCATACACTACACCCAAGGAGGCTTCATTCCAGGCATGCAGGGGTGGTTCAATGTATGGAAATCCATCAATAAGATCCACCACATAAACAAACTGAAGGAGAAAAACCACATGATCATCTCCTTAGATGCTGAAAAGGCATTTGACAAAATCCAACATCCATTCATGTTTAAAGTCTTGGAGAGATCAGGGATACAAGACACATACCTGAACATAGTAAAGGCAATATACAGCAAGCCGCCAACATCAAACTCAATGGAGAGAAACTTAAATCTTTCATACTGAAATCAGGGACAAGGCAAGGCTGCCCATTCTCTCCATATCTCTTCAACATAGTTTTGGAAGTCCTTGCTAGAGCAATAAGATGATTGAACAAGATTGAGGGGATTCAAATTGGAAAAGAAGAAGTCAAAGTATCACTATTTGCAGATGATATGATGGAATACCTGAGTGACCCCAAAAACTCTACCAGGGTACTCCTACAGCTGATTAACACCTTCAGCAAAGTGGCTGGATACAAAATTATCTCAAAAAAATCACTAGCCTTCCTGTATACAAAGGACAAAAGGGACAAGAAAGAAATTTTGGAAACAACACCCTTCACAATAGCCACAAAAAACATAAAGTACCTTGGTGTGAACCTAACCAAGCAAGTCAAAGACTTGTATGAAAAAAATTTCCAGTCTCTGAAGAAAGAATTAGAAGATATGAGAATATGGAAAAAATCTCCCATGTTCATAGCTTGGCAAGATTAACATAGGAAAAATGGCCATCTTATCAAAAGCAATCCACAGATTCAAAAAAATTGCCATCAAATTACCAACACAATTCTTACAGACCTTAAATGAAAAAAATCTCCCCTTCATATGGAACAACAAGAAACCCAGAATTGCTAAAACAATTCTCTACAGTAAAAGATCTTCAGGAGGTATCACCATCCCTGATCTCAAGCTTTACTATAAAGTAACAATACTAAAAAATTGCATGGTTACTGCATAGAAACTGACTTGTGGGTTAATGGAATTGAATAGAAGAACCTGACATAAATCCACACAGTTATGGACACCTGATTTTTGACAAAGATGCCAAATCCATTCAATGGAATAAAGACAGCATCTTTAACAAACGGTGCTGGTCTAACTGGATGGCCATATGCAGAAAAATGCAAATAGACCCATTCTTATCATCCTGCACAAAACTAAAGTCCAAATGGATCAAAGACTTCAACATAAAACTAGACACACTAAACCGCTTAGAAGAAAAATTGGGGAATACCCTTGAACTCATTGGCACAGGAGACAACTTCCTGAACAGAACACCAACAGCACAGGCTCTAAGAGCAACAATCAATAATGGGACCTCATGAAACTTAAAGCTTCTGTAAAGCAAAGGATACTGTCCTCAAAACAACAGTCTACAGATTGGGAATGTAAACTTGTACAACCACTCTGGAAAGCAATCTGGCATTTTCTCAGACTACTAGGAATAGTGCCTGCCAAGATCCAGCTATACCACTCCTAGGCATATATCCAAGAGATTCTCAAGTTCAAAATAAGGGCATTTGCTCAACCATGTTTGTAGCAGCTTTATTTATTATATCCAGAAGCTGGGAACAGCTCAGATGCCCCTCAGTGAAGGAATGGATGCACAAATTGTGGTTTATCTACACAATGGAATATTACACAGCAATAAAAAACAAGGAAATCATGAAATTTGCAGGTAAATGGTGGGATCTGGAAAAGGTCATCCTTAGTGAGATATTCCAGAAGCAGAAAGATGCACATGGTATATACTCATTCATATAGACATTTAATATAGTATAAACCTACTAAAATCTGTACACCTAAAGAAACTAATCAAGAGGGAGGACTCTTGCTAAAATGCTCAATTCCTATCCAGGAAGGCAAAGAGGCTGGACATCAGAAGAAAAAGAAAAGAGGCAACATTCAGGAGCCTGACATAGAGGACCTCTGAAAAGCTCTGCCCTGTACACTATCAACGTAGATACTGAGAGTTATTGGCAACCTTTGGTCAGAGTGCAGGGAATCTTAGGAAAGAAGTGGGAAACAGTAAGATCTGGAGAGGACAGGAACTCCATAAGGAGACCAACAGAACCAAAAAATCTGAACACAGGGTCTTTCCTGAGACTGCTATTCCAACCAAGGACTATGCATGGAGATAACCTAAGACCCCTGCACAGATGTAGCCCATGGCAGTTCAGTATTCAAGTGGGTTCCATTGTAATAGGAACAGGGACTGTCTGTGACATGAAATGATTGGCCTGCTCTTTTATTACCTCGCCCTGAGTGGGAAGCAACATTAAGATGCCACAGAAGAAGACAGTGCAGCCAATCCTGATGAGACCTAATTGACTAGAATCAGAAGGAAGGAAAAGAAGTCCTCCCCTATCAGTGGACTTGGGGAGGGGCATGCAGGCAGAGGGTGGAAGGAGGGAGGGATTTGGATGGGAGGAGGGAGGGAACCATGAGGGGGATACAAAGTGAGTAAAGTGTAATTAATAAAGAAAAGAGAAAGAAAGAAAGAAAGAAAGAAAGAAAGAAAGAAAGAAAGAAAGAAAGAAAGAAAGAAAGAAAGAAAGATAGATCAATGGAAATCATTGTTGCCATCAATCCTGAAGAGCCCTATACATCATTCCCTTGATCACAGTTTTTCTTTTTTCTTTTTCTTTTTTTTAAAGAGGCATGTCACTGAGAATCTGGTTATGTTCCAATGAGTATATAAACAACATTTACTTCAATTATTTTATTTTAAAGAAAAAAATATAGAGTGGCACATGTTTAAGAATTTGAACCTACCCAATGGAAAAGGAGTGTAATTATGTTATGTAATATTCCCACATAATCAATAAAAGTAATATTTACAACATGGAGTAAAGATTCCGCTAAAGGGAGTAGTTTGACTTATATTATAAGGTATGCTTTCCAGGAACTCATTATGTAGCAGAGAATCATAGCCATAAACTAGTGGTTACCCAACTACAACAGATCTCCTGAGCTCAGGTGACACTTCTGAACAAGCAGCCCTGGCACTACCTGCATGATTAGAGTGTTTGTCTGGAGGACAAGAAGAGACACAGCTTCTCTTGTGTCATCAGCATATGATAGGGATCCATTTCTCTGTCCTGAAGGCACATTTTTAACTTTAATCCCCAGGAATAGGAGGGTTCCTTACTGACTACTTAGTAGGACAAACCTACAGATCCAGCCAGGTCAACCAAAGCAACAGTGGTCATGGAGGTTAGCCAACACTAGTGTTGAACAGCACCAGCTGTTAAATACTGTATTGCCCCTCAGTTCTCCTTTTACAGTCAATGATATTTTCCTGCTTCAGCCAAAACAGTCCCAGGAATTATGAGGGTTCCTTCTCTTTTCTCTGCTCTTAAAGACTCTGTATCCCAGGGAACCCTAGACCCTGCCTGCCTATTATATCAATAACAATGTGAGGGTACATTTAGTGAGTACAGAAAAAACTGCTTAGTTCAAAGTTATAACATAGAAAATTTCAGATCCAAGATCACAGTACATGACAACCTTATCATCCCATGCATTCCCACATCATTTTTAGGCTTCTCTACTTCAAATTAAATAAACAAAATATTTCATTTCTTACCTGACATTGTCTGGAGGTAAGAAACTGACCATGCCAGTTATATCATTAAGAACATGAAAGTGCATTTAGTCAGGAAGTGAGTAACTGCTCAGTTCAATGTCACAAGTTAGGAAATTTCAGATCCAATACCACAGTAAGAGACCACCTTGGCATTGTGTATATTCCCCTTAATCCCACATTACTTTGAAGTTCCCTGTTTAGGAAGCTGTCCAATTAAACATTAAATTTTCATTGTCACAGAGGTAAACAAGGGTAAAGGTGTGGGATCTGGAAAAAGTAGTTATGAGATAAAGGCTTGCTGATTTTCACTAGAAAAAGTCACATGTACACAGGATCAGAGATACAAGGTACATTGGAGAGTTTGTTTTCTCATCTACATGGATACCTCAAGATCTCTCAGGTGCTGATTGGCTGAGAGGGAGAATAATGTCATAAAACAGGTGAAACCCATGAAGAGTTTCAGGAGCCACTTATCAAAACGGCCATGTGGATAGCCTGCTTGAGAGAAAGGCTGAGCAGCCCTACATGTAACCCTTTGTACAAAAAACATTTAATTGCGACCTTGCTTATATTTTGACAGAGACCACCCATCATGTCATGTCAGCCAGCAGTCATCTGGTTGTAGTCCTTCAGCAGACCTGAGAGCTTTGTATACTGAACCACAAATGGCAGGCAGAGAGAGAAAGAGCTAGAGAGACAGATTCAGAAATAGAGAGACCAAGTCCTACAGAAACCAAAATATGAAGTGACAGACTAAGAGACAGATACTCCATTGTGTCTGGTGGTTTTAATTGGTGTATCAACCTCAAAGCACACCATTGTATAATATAAGTCCAATAGGAATAACATTATCTTACACGGCCATACCATCTAACTTTTCCCAAACATTTCCTCACTGTGAACTAATGTTGTACATACATGAGCTTCCAGGGGACATTGCAACTCAACTCACCAGGAAGTAGAAGAAGATGGAGAGACTTTCAGGCTAAAAGAACACAGTTATCCTGATAGTTTGTAATTCAATACGATGATTAAAGTCCCAGCAACTCCCAAGTTGTAAAGAACAATACTGACAATCTCCTTGGGAAAAAAAAATGTGGATAATTTTTTTTTTTTTAATGCAGTTTATTCAGGAACATTGAACAATCCTCGGACCCCAGGGAAAGCCAGCCCACAGCTTAAATAGCCTCTTGGTAGCCAACCCAGGCATGCCACAGGGGCAATGCAGTTAGGTCCACATACATGGAAGCAAGCCAGATCCTCGGCCTTAGCCAAATGTGGAGTTGTTCGTGACAGAGAGCACTCACCATTGGGAAGGTAGAAGGCAGAAATCAGCTCCATCTTTAAGGCATAGCATTCCGCAGCTCTCTACAGTTCCCCCTTTTTGTTTTAGACGCATCAGGCAAGAGTAGAGGTCTGATCTCTGATATTAGAAATAAATTGGGACTTTGTACAGATGTTAATTTAGGTGTCATCCACCCAAAGAGCATCAGACCCGTCCTATACCTTTTTCTCAGAGGCGGGACCTGGGGCATCAACCCGCATGCAATCAGACATGCTCTTCTCTGGGTCCAAAGCGGCTGACCCTGAGTGCAGTGCTTAGCCTCGCATCCTGAGCGTATCATTTTATCTTTTTATGGTATCCAACCATGCTTGGGGAGAATGTCCTGCTTCAATGGCTGTAAAGGCCTAAATGATCATGGCTGCATCACACTGTTGTGAGACTCTAATCTTGCACATATACCACAGGCAAACCAAGGAGACTAACACCAGAAGGCCTGCTAACACTCCCATGCCCGCCCATTCCTTCAGATGATTCATGGCTGCAGCAATCCATGTTGATAATCCTGTGGCTAGTCCTGCGTCCACTCCGGTAGAATTTACTGTGACAATGGCCACTCTCAGCTGCTCCATCGTAGTATCGAATTCTCCAGTCCAATTACCAAAAATATAGCTCGACAATTTTTTAGACAGATTTGCAGCACAGGAAAAATTCTCATGTTGTATGCTAGTGACACAAAGTCTAGCATACTTTCATTGACAGCCAGGTTCAGCGATTTGCCATAGGGTATCAATTTGCTCCTGCAAGAGGTCAATCCTCTGATTAAACACCATCAAGCTTCCTTTTAGTTGAGCATTAATTCCTTTATGTACAACTAAGGCATGAGCTACATTGGCTAAATGATTATTCAGGGTCTGAGCAGTCTGCCCAGTATGACTCATGGCTAATGCCCTGGTGGTAGCTCCAACAGCCACCAATGAGATGGTAGTAACAATGGTGGCTGTAGTTCCAAGATCCCTTTTCTGTCTGAAGAGAGTCATAGTGTGAGGGGCATCAATGGGCGCAGGCACCCAGTGAGGCATGCGAGTAACCAGGGCATACCTAAATTTACTAGCATTCCAGCATTGGGCAAAAAAGCAAGTATCATTAACACAATTACTTGGCTCTATCTGGCTAATAATGAATAAAAATGGGGGATATAGACAAACAGGTGTGGGCTTATAGGAAATATTATGAGAAGCCTTAACCCCTCGTTGAAACATCCTGCGTCAGTTCTAGAACTAGCAGTGGTGGTGTCCGAGGTCTGAGTAGGTTCAGGAGACCAGTGCCCCCAGGGGCGAGACATGCTCCATGCCAATTGACTAACTCCATGTTTTCCTCCAATTTTGAAAGTCATTTAAGGTTCTTAAATTATTTTTTCCCTTTTTTCTTAAATTTTTCATCAATTACACTTTATTCATTCTGCATCCCCCCATAAGCCCCTCCCTCCTCTCCTCCCAATCTCACCCTACCTCCTCCCTCTGCTTGCATGCCACTCCCCAAGTCCACTAATAGGGGAGGTTCTCCTCTCCTTTCTGATCTTAGTCTGTCAGTTCACATCAAAAGTGGCTGTATTGTCCTCTACTGTGGCCTGGTAAGGCTGCTCCCCCCCCCCCCAGAGGGAGGTGATCAAAGAGCAGGCCAATCAGATTATGTCAGAGGCAGTCCCTCTTCACATTACTATGTAACCCAATTGGACTCTGAACTGCCCTGGGCTACATCTGTGCAGGGGTTCTAGGTTATCTCCATGAATAGTCCTTGGTTGGAGTATGAGTCTCTGGGAAGTTCCCTATGTTCAAATTTTCTTGTTCTGTTGCTCTCCTTGTGGAGACCCTGTCCTCTCCAGCTCTTACTATTTCCCAGTTCTTACCTAAAATTCTGTTCTCCTGCCCAACAGTTGCCCATCCGGCTCAGCATCTGCTTTGATAGTCTGAAGGGCAGAGGCTTTCAGAGGCCCTCTGTGGTAGGTTCCTAGGTTGTTTCCTGTTTTCTTCTTCTTCTCATGTCCATCCTCTTTGCCTTTCTGGTTGGGGATTGGACGTTTTAGTTAGGGTCCTCTCTCTTGCCTAGTTTCTTTAGATGCACAGGTTTTAGTGGGTTTGTCCTATGTTGTATGTCTATATGAGTGAGTATATACCATGTGTGACTTTTTGCTTCTGGGCCAACTCACTCAGGATGATCCTTTCCAGATCCCACCATTTACCTGCAAATTTCATGATTTCCTTATTTTTCATTGCTGAGTAATATTCCATTGTGTAGATGTACCACAATTTCTGCATCCATTCTTCAGTTGAGGGGCATCTGGGTGGTTTCCAGCTTCTGGCTATTACAAATAAAGCTGCTACAAACTTGGTTGAGCAAATGTCCTTTTTGTGTACTTGAGCCTCTTTTGGATATATGCCCAGTAGTGGTATGGCTGGATCTTGAGGAAGCGCTATTCCTAGTTGTCTGAGAAAGTGCCAGATTGATTTCCAGAGTGGTCTTACCAGTTTACATTCCCACCAGCAGTGGAGAAGGGTTCCCCTTTCTCCACAACCTCTCCAGCATGTGTTGTCACTTGAGTTTTTGATCTTGGCCATTCTCATGGGTGTAAGGTGAAATCTCAGGGTTGTTTTGATTTGCATTTCCCTAATGGCTAGTGAGGTTGAGCATTTCTTTAAGTGCTTCTCTGCCATTCGGTATTCCTCTACAGAGAATTCTCTGTTTAGCTCTATTCTCCATTTTTTAAGTGGATTACTTGGTTTGCTGCTTTTCAGCTTCTTTAGTTCTTTATATATACTGGATATGAGTCCTCTGTCAGATAAAGGCTTGGTGAAGATTCTTTCCCAATCTTTAGGTGGTTGCTTTGTTTTGATGACGGTGTCCTTTGCTTTACAGAAGCTTTTCAGTTTCATGAGGTCCCATTTATTGGTTGTTCCTCTTAGAGCCTGTGCTGTTGGTGTTCTGTTCAGGAAGTTTCCCCCTGTACCAATGAGTTCTAGGGTATTTCCCACTTTTTTTTCAAGCCGATTAAATGTGTCTGGTTTTATGTTGAGGTCTTTGATCCACTTGGACTTCACTTTTGTGCAGGGTGACAAGTATGGATCTATTTTCATTTTTCTACATGTAGACATCCAGTTAGACCAGCACCATTTGTTGAAGATGCTATCTTTTTTCCATTGTATGGTTTTGGCGTCTTTGTCAAAGATCAGGTGTCCATAAGTGTGTGGGTTTATTTTTGGGTCCTCTGTTCGGTTCCATTGATCCACCATTCTGTTTCTATGCCAGTACCATGCAGTTTTTAAAACTGTTGCTCTATAGTACAACTTAAGATCAGGGATGGAGATACCTCCAGAAGATCTTTTATTGTAGAGGACTGTTTTATCAATTCTGGGTTTCTTGTTATTCCATATGAAGTTGAGAATTTTCTTTTCCAGGTCTGTAAAGAATTGTGTTGGTAATTTGATGGGCATTGCATTGAATCTGTAGATTGCTTTTGGTAAGATGGCCATTTTTACTATGTTAATCCTACCAAGCCATGAGCATGGGAGATCTTTCCATCTTCTCATATCTTCTTCTAATTCTTTCTTCAGAGATTTGAAATTTTTTTCATACAAGTCTTTGACTTCCTTGGTTAGGGTTACTCCGAGGTACCTTATGTCATTTGTGGCTATTGTGAAGGGTGTTGTTTCCTTAATTTCTTTCTCAGCCCTTTTGTCTTTTGTATACAGGAGGGCTACTGATTTTTTTGAGTTAATTTTGTATCCTGCCACTTTGCTGAAGGTGTTTATCAGCTGTAGGAGTTCCCTGGTAGAGTTTTTGGGGTCACTCATGTATATTATCATATCATCTGCAAATAGTGATAATTTGACTTCTTCCTTTCCAATTTGTATCCCCTTGATCTCCTTCAACTGTCTTATTGCTCTAGCAAGGACTTGCAGCACTATGGTTGAAGAGATATGGAGAGAGTGGGCAGCCTTGTCTTGTCCCTGATTTCAGTGGGATTGCTTTAAGTTTCTCTCCGTTCAGTTTGAGGTTGGCTATAGGCTTGCTGTATATCGCCTTTACTATGTTTAGATATGTGCATTGTCTCCCTGATCTCTCCAATACTTTGAACATGAAGGGATGTTGGATTTTGTTAAAGGCTTTTTCAGCATCTAGGGAGATTATCATGTCGTTTTTTTCTTTCAATTTTTTAATATGGTGGATCACATTGCTGGATTTCCCTATATTGGACCACCCCTGCATACCTGGGATGAAGCCTACTTGGTCATAGTGGATAATATCTTTGATGTGTTCTTGGATTCGGTTTGCAAGTATTTTATTAAGTATTTTTGCATCAATGTTCATAAGGGAGATAGGCCGGAAATTCTCTTTCTTTGTAGAGTCTATGTGAGGTTTAGGTACCAAGTTGACTGTGGCTTCATAGAATGAATTTGGTAATATTCCTTCTGTTTCTATTTTGTGGAATAGTTTGAAGAGAATTGGTGTTAGCTCTTCTTTGAAGGTCTGGTAGAATTCTGCGCTGAAGCCATCTGGTCCTGGGCTTTTTTTGGATGGGAGACTTTTGATGACCGCTTCTATTTATTTGGGGGATATAGGTTTATTTAGTTGATTTACCTGGTCCTGGTTCAGCTTTTGTAAGTCAAATCGATCAAGAAAATTAACCATTTCCTTTAGATTTTCAAATTTTGTGGCATATAGACTTTTGAAGTAAGTCCTAATGATTGTTTGGATTTCCTTAGTGTCTGTAGTTATATCCCCCTTTTCATTTCTGATTTTGTTGATTTGGGTGGTGTCTCTCTGCCTTTTAGTTAGCCTGGCTAAGGGTTTGTCGATCTTGTTGATTTTCTCAAAGAACCAGCTCTTGGTTTCATTGATTCTTTGAATAGTTTTATTTGTTTCCAATTGATTGATTTCAGCCCTGAGTTTGTTTATTTCCAGCCGTCTACTCCTTCTTGGTGTGTCTGCTTCTTCTTTTTCTAGGGTTTGTAAGTGAGCCATTAGGGTACTTGAATGAGCTGTCTCGAATTTCTTCTTGAAGGCACTTAGTGCTATGAACTTTCCTCTTAGCACTGCTTTCATTGTGTCCCACTAGTTCGGGTATGTTGTGTCTTCATTTTCATTGATTTCTAGAAAGACTTTAATTTCTTTCTTTATTTCTTCTCTGACCCAGCTGTCATTTAGTAACAAGTTGTTCAGTTTCCACGTGTGTGTAGGCTTTTTGTTATTTCTGTTATTGTTGAGGTCCAGCTTTAATCCATGGTGATCAGACAAGATACATGGGATTATTTCAATCTTCTTGTATCTGTTGAGGCTCGCTTTGTGACCCACTATGTGGTCTATTTTGGAGAAGGTTCCATGAGGTGCTGAGAAGAAGGTAAATTCTTTTGTGTTTGGGTGTAAAGTTCTGTAAATGTCTGTTAGGTCCATTTGATTCATGACCTCTGTCAGAGACATTGTTTCTTTGTTTAATTTCTGTTTGGTTGACCTGTCCTTTGTTGAGAGTGGGGTGTTGAAGTCTCCCACTATTAATGTGTGTGGATCTATATGTGCTTTAAATTTTATCAATGTTTCTTTCACAAATGTGGGTGCCCTTGTATTTGGGGCATAGATGTTCAGGATTGTGATGTCTTCCTGGTGGAATTTTCCCTTGATGAGTATGAAGTGTCCTTCCCCATCTCTTTTGATTAATTTTGGTTACTTGCCCCTGGGTAACTGGGTTCTGGAGATGCCATATTGTTCTGTCTTTTGTTGCTTGAGCTTTTATGCTGGCCTCTACCCATTGTGTTATCTTAGGAGTTTGGGGTTATTTTCTGGTGGTTCCTGGGGATCCTGTGGTGGAGAGATTCCCCTTTGCAGAAAGCTGGTTTTTCCTGAAGGATGTCTTCTCAGCTTTTTGGGTATAGTCCCTGGATGGCTGGTGTTTTTTCAGGAGTTGCTCACCTCAGGGATATAGACCTGAGTGGTAACTGTGGTCTTTGTTAGTCGAGAGGGTTCTCCTCTCACCCAGGGAAGTCCTGAGGGCAGCTGCCCTGTTTCTGGGTTTCTTGTTGCAAATTTAATGATCAGCTGCTGTGACCCAGTTGGACATCTGTTTGTGCTTGTGTCTGGAGCACAGCTGAGTGCTGGCGCCTCGGCCCCACTAGACTGCTAGACTTTTTCTAGGGAAGGATTGGGTGATTTAGATCAGTACAGTTTCCTTCCTTCCCCGTGGATTCTCTGGAGACACGGACTCCTAGTGTCTTTTTTTGCCCTGGTGCACACTGCTCAGTGTCTGCCAGCTGGCTGGTCACAGAAATTTGCTTTTGCCTGGAGCACAGCTGTGTGATGGCGGCTCAGTCTCTGCCAGCTGTCTGGTGTGCAGAAACTGCCTGTGTCTGCCTTTGCGGCTTTTGGGAGCCCGAGTGGCTCCCTAAGCTGGGTAATTTTCCGGGGACCTTTTCAGGTTGGGGGTGAGCTGAATGCTCTGAGATCAGACCTGCCGTTTCTATCTCCAGCGGCGAATCAGGCGCGCAGGCAGGTCCCTGGCTCTGGCTCTGGGCTGGCTCCTGGGGTGCCCGTGGAACCCGCCCGAGTCTTTTCCAGGGGATGTCTGGGTAACCTAAGGCCGGTCCCAATCGTTTCCTGTACCCTGGGGTTATCTCTCGACTGAAAATTCCAGTCTCTGATAGTGTGGTGCCCAAGGTTCAGTCTGGGACCGTGACCAGAGACACTGGCTTGTGGCTCTGGGCTGGGGCTGGAGCTGGCGGCCGGCAGCCAAGCATCTGGCGGAACCGGGATCTCTTCTGTGGTTTAGCCGGGTGAGTTAAAAGCTGATTGAATCCCCCACCATGGGGTATCCTCTCACCTGGGAAACACAATGACTGTGTTTTATGGCCGAGAGTTCTGATTGCTGTTCACTGTGTTGATCCTGCTGTGCTGCTGCTCAGAATGAGAGTCCTCCCGGCGCCGCCATCTTGTCCCTCTGTGGATAATTTCTTTAATGGAGTATTATACAGATAAGAAAATGACATCATGATACTTTCAGGCAAATAAATGGAACCAGGAAAAATCATCCTGGGTGAAGTAACTAAAATGCAGAAAGACAAATATGGTATACGTTCACTTATTAGAAATGCATACCATAGATTTCAGGATACTATTTTCCTAATAGTAGGAGATAAAGTTCCAATAGGCTATCTTTTGTGACCAAACCAGTCTTCCACTAGAGGGATTAGGAGGCAGTTAATTGAGTTGTAAGGCCAGGGCACCATATGGAAATTTTCAAGAAACCCAGGCTATCGTTATTAAAATATATTGCTCTTTGGCCTCAAAAGATAGATCAGTGCCATTTTCTTGCATGCACAGAGATGCTTCCTTCTGCATCAAATGGGTGTACATACCTCCCACAGTCCGATATTATGAAGAGAGTGACTTTAAAACACCCAGCTCTTCATGGGATTTCCTATAAAATTATCCCTCCCATCAAAGCTCCAGGAAGACTGCAGGAAAGGAGGTGGGAAGAGTGTCATAAGTAGAGGGACCTGAGGACACAAGAAGAACAATGCCCTGAGAATCAGGCCACAGAGGTAGATGATAAAGAGAGCTTTGATGAGACCTGATAATCTAGGTTTAGGTAGAAGGAGAAGGAGGTCCTCACCTATTAGGCAACTACAGAAAGGATATAGTGGTAGAAGGAGGATGGTTTTGACTGAAGGAGAAGTGGAGGAGACAGGAGAGAGGATACAAAGTGAAGAAATCATAATAAATAAATACAAAATAAAAACTGTGATCAAGGTGATGAACTATAGAGTTCTTGAGGACTGATGGCTTCTTCTAGGGGTGGTAGAATGGTCTGGCAAGGACGAACTCAGTTTTCTTTAAGGGACTAAGCACAGATACTGTGATCATGGTCCAATGAATAGATGAACAACACATTCTTAAATTGATGTATTTTAAAGAAAAAAGTAATAATTTAGTGTGACACATAGGTAGGAATTTGAACATGGAAAAGGAAATGTATATTATATGAAATTCCCACATCATCAATAAACATAATAGCTGACAACTTTAAAATATCTTTTCACAACATGTTAAGATGACTTTTAACATGAAAAAGAGCCTCGAAACAGGGCAGAGTATGACCTTCTAAGGTGTGCTTTCCAAAAACCCATTTATGTAGCAGAGAATCCCAGCCATGAACTAGTACCCAGCTAACTCAGACCCCATGAGCTCAGGTGGCACCACTGAACTAGCAGTCCTGGCCCTAACACTAGGTTTAGGAAACACACCTGGTCTTGTATCTAGGCCTTTAACAGGGAACCATTTATAAGCTGTAAAGGAACATTTTTAAATTAAAACCCCAGGACTAGGAGGTTTTACACTGAGTAGGACACACCTGCCTATCCAGCCAGTCAGCAAAGGCAACCCTGCCTATAAAGGGTTGACTACGCTAGTGTGGAACAGCACCAGCTGTTAAACAGTTTATTGCCACTCAGTTCTCCTTTAACACTCACTGATCATTTACTGTTTCATCCAAACAAGTCCCAGAAATTGTCTGGTTTCTTTTCTTTTCCATGCTATTAAAGACTCAATATCCCAGGAAACCCTAGACCCTGCCAGCCTATTATATCAATAAGAATGTGAAGGTACATTTAGTGAGGACAATAACAACTGTTCAGTTCAAAGTCTCATATTAGGAAATTTCAGAACCAAGACCACAGTTAATGACAACGTTGCCATTCCATCCATTCCCCTTAATCTCACATCATTTTGAAGCTTCACTACATAAGAAGCTGTCTAATTAAATAAATATGAAAGTTTAATTTCATACTGATATTTTCACACAGGTAAACCAGAATAATGGTGTGGGATCTGGATAAAGGGATGAGATAAAGGTTTGTTGGGATTCATAAGAAAAAGTCAGGTTTGCACAGGATCAGAGATAGTGGACAGTGAAGAAAGTTTGTTTACTCATCTCCATGGAAACTTCAAGAATCTCTTAGGTGGTGATTGGCTGATAGGCAGAATTATGTCATGAAACAGGTAAAATCCAGTAAGAGTTTCATGAGCCAGTTATTAAAAGGGCCAAGTGGACAGCATGCTTGATAGAAAGACAGAATTGAGAGCTTGTCATCCTGAACAACAAGAGGCAGGCTGAGAGAAGGAGACAGAGAGAGAAAGAGCTAGAGAGACAAATTCAGAAATAGAGAGACCTAGACCAACAGAAACAAAGACTGAGAGACAGAGACTCAATCCTGTCTGGTCACTTTCATTGGCATATCAATCTCAAAGCACCTGTAACATAACTCTAATAGGAATTATATTATCTAAGAAAGGCATAACTCCTAACACTTCCCAGACTTTTCCTCACTGGGGATTAAGCAATAAATAGTCGAGATTCACGAGACATTGCAATTCAAATCACCAGGAAGCTGAAGAAGATGGAGGGACTTCTAAACTATAAGAACATAGTTTGTCATTCAGTACAATGATTAAAATACCAGCAACTTCCAAGGACTAAAGAACAGGACTGACAATCTCCTTTGGAGGAAATTGGAATATTTCTATAAAGGAGTATGATTCATCTAAGATAATGACATCACAATGGTGTTATTTCCTCACAATGCTATCACAATATTACAATGCTATTTATGACAATGCAATGCTATTATGACATCACAATAATATGACCTCAAAATGCTATTATGACATCACAATCCTATTATGTTATCACAGTGGTGTTATGACATCACAATGGTATGATGTCCTCACAGTGCTATGTTGATTTTACAATGCTTTTTTGACATCAGAATGGTATCATGATTTCAAAATTTTTCATCCTAATGCTATGATGACATCAAGTGGGTAATATGACATCACAATCATATTATCATGTCAATAGGCTATTATGACATCAGAATGGGTTTAAGAGATCAATATGTTATTATGACATAGCAATGCTATTATGACATCACAATGCGATTATGACATGCTTGGGTTATGATATCACAATGGAATTTTGACATTACAATGCTATTATGACTTCATAAAGGTATGACTTTAAAATCATATTAGGACATCTCAATGTTATGAAGACATTACAATGCAATCATTTCATTCACAATGGTATTATGACATTAGAATGCTATGATGATATCACAATGCTATTATGTATCACATTGTTGCTTTGACTTCACAGTGCTATTAAGACATTACAATGCTATTTGACATCACAATAATATTATGAAATCACAATGCTATTAATACATTACACTCTTATGATGACTTCACAACTGGATGATTCACAATGGTATTAGGATATCAGAATTGTATTAGGACATAACAGTAATAATGATGAAATAACCAAGCTATTATATCAAAAGTGTATTTGGACATCACAATGCTAATATGACCTCAAAATAATATTATGACATCACAATGCTATTATGATATCACAAAGCTACTATGACATCATTATGCTATTATAACATCACCATGATATGACATCACAATGCTGTTATGAAATCACAATGCTATAATGACATCATAATTCTATGATGACATCACAATGCTATTTTGATATCACAATGGCATTATGACATCAAAATTCATACTGACAGCCCAATGGTATAAATACATGATTTTGGTATGATATCACAATGTAATTTTGATATCAAAATGGTATTATGTCATCACATTGCTGTTATGACATCACAGTGGTATTATGATATCACAATTCTATGATGACATCAAAATGTTATTAAGATATCCCAATGGCATCAAGACACATAATTCATCATGACATCCAAATGCTTTTATAAGATCATAGTGCTATTAAGATTTGGCAATGGTATGACATTTCAATGCTATAATGATATTATAATGATATGACATTATGATATCTTTATGACATCAAAATGTTATTAAGATATCCCAATGGCATCAAGACACAAAATTCATCATGACATCCAAATGCTTTTATAACATCATAGTGCTATTAGGATTTGGCAATGGTATGACATTTCAATGCTATAATGATATTATAAGGATATGACATTATGATGTCTTTATGACATCACAACTCTTTTATTATATCACAGTAGTGTTATGACTTCACAATGCTATTATAAAATCATAATAGTTATGAAATTAAATTATTATGACATCACAATGATATGACATCACATTGTTATGATACCATCACAATGACATCATGACAATCGAAATTCATCATGAAATCCCAGTACTATTAGGATATCACAATGCTATTACAACATGATTGTGGTAACACAATGGAATTATGATATTACAATGCTATAATGAGCTTACAATGGTATGACTTTACAAAGATATGAGGACATCTCAATACTATGATGTCATCACAATATTATTATGTTATCAAAACGGTGTTATGACTTCACAATGCTATTATGACATCACATGCTATATGACATTACAATGGTATTATGATAGCACCATGACATTATGACATCACAATGGTATTATGACATGATTGTGGTATGATATTACAATGAAATTTTCATATAAAAATGCTATTATGAGTTCACAAATGTATTACTTCAAAATGATTTTAGGATATCAAAATGCTATGATGACATCATAATTCTCTTATGATATCACTATGGTATTATGACATGACAATTCTTTTATGTCTACAAAAATACTATGAAGACATTTTAATGCTATTATGACATTGAAAAGCTATTATAACATCATAATATTATTATGACATCACTATGCTATTATGACATTGCAATGCTATTATGACTACAAAAAGGTATTATAACATCACAATGGCATGACATTTAAATGCTATTATGACATCACAATGATATTATGTCATCACAGTAGAATCAAGACATCAAAATTCATTATGACATCCCAATGCGATTATGACATTGCAATGCTTTTATGATTTCACAATAGTGTTATGTCATTGCAATGATATTAGAACATCACAATGCAATTATGATGTTATAATGCTATTATGACATCACAAAGCTAATATGACATGGCAATGATATAACCTCTGAATCCTATTATGACATTAAAAGGCTGTTATGACAACACAATGGTGTTTTGAATTTACAATGCTATTATGACATCACAATGCTTTTAGGACTTCAGAATGATATGACATTGCAATGCTATTATGAAATCACTATGGTGTTATCATAATGGTGTGATGACATCACAATTGCATTATGACATCAAAATCCATCATGACATTCCAATGATATAATGACATCACAATGCTATTAATACATGATGTGGTATGTCATCACAATTTAACTTTGATATCACAATGGTAATATGACATCATAATGCTATCACAGCATGCATTTTTATGATCTCACAAGGGAATTGTGAGATTACAATTCTATTATGATTTTACAACGGTATGACTTTACAATGATATTAGGACATTTCAATGCTATTTTGACATCACAATGCTATTATGACATCACAATGTTGTTAGGACGTCACAATGTTATTATGACATTACAATGCCATCGTCTCAGAAAAATGGTATTTTGATGTAACAATGTTATTAAAACCACAGTGTTACTATGACATGATTGTGGTATGACTTAACAAAGGAATTTTGACATCAGATTGATATCAATATGTCACAATGCTCTTATGAATACATCACAATGCTCTTATGACATGATTGTTTTATGATATCAATATTCTGTTATGACATCACAATGATTTTAAGAGTTCACAATGCTATGGTGACATCACAATGTTATTATGACATCACTGTGCTATTATGATATCACAATGGTATTGTGACATGATTGTTGTATGTAATTACAATGAAAATTTGACATCAAAATTCTATTACAACTTCACAATGCTAAGACTTCACAATGGTATTATGACATCAAAATAGTATTAATATATCACAATGCTATGATGACATCAAAAGGATGTCATGACATCCCAATTATATTATGACACACCAATGATATTTTAACATTACAGAGCTATCAAAGCATCACAATGATATTATGACATTACAATTTTATTATGCCATTAAAATGCTGTTATGACTTCACAACCAGATGACTTCAGAATAGTATTCAGACATCATAATACTATGATGATATCACAATGCAATGAGGACATCACAATAGTTTTATGACTTCCATACACAATTATGACATCAAAATGCTATAACAAATTCACAATTTTATGACTACCCAATGGTATTATGATTTCACAATGTTATAATCAAATCATAATGCTCTGATGACCTCACAATGCTATTATGCTATCACAATGTTGTTATGACTTCACAATGAAATTATGACATTGCAATGCTACTATGACATCACAATGGAATTATGACTGCACAAAGTTATGATGACATCATAATGCTATTATGACATCACAATGGAATTACTTTGTAATGCTTTAATAACATCACAATGTATTACGACATCAAAATAACATCAGGACATCAAACTTCATCAGGACATCAAAATTTTTCAGTACATCAAACTTCATGACATCCAATGGTATTATGATATCAAAATGCTATTATGTCATGATTGTGGTATGACATAACTATGTTATTTTGACATCACTATTATATTATGACATCACAATTCTATTGTGACATCACAATGCTATTAAGACATGATAAAGGGGTTGTGACCTGAATATGATATGTTGACATTACAATGATATTATGGCTTGACAAATGTATGACTTCACAATGATACATTACAATAGTATGATGACATCCCCAAGTAATTATTTCATTAAAATATTATAAGGATATCACAATGCTATGACATCAAAATTGTGACAAGACCACCCAATGGTATTATGACATCAAAATTTTATCATGACCTCATAAGATGATTGTGTTATGACATCACAAGGGAATTATGACATTTCAATGCTATTGTGACTTGACAATGATGTGATTTTACAAATGATATATGGACATGCCAATGCTGTGATGACACTGCAATGCTTTTATGCTATCACAATTGTGTTAGATCTTTACAATGCTATTATGACATTACAATGCTCTTATGACATCACTATAGTGTTATGATTTTACAATTGTATTATGATATCACCATACTATTATAACATCACAGAATGATTGTGGTATGATATCACAATGGAATTATGATATCAAAATGCTATTAAGTCTTCACAACAGTGTGATATCACAATGGAATTTTGACATCCCAATGATATTATAGTATCACAATGCTATTACAACATCACAGTGCTATTATAACATCACAAAGGTACTGTGACATCACAATGCTATTATGATATCACCATGCTATTATGACACCACAATGTAATGACAACGTCATAGTGTATAACTATGGAATTATGACATCAAAATGGTATAATGACATCACAGTAGATTTTATTCTTAAGATGATTTTATGACATCACAATGGTATTATGTGTTCACAATGGTAGTCTGACATCACAATATTGTGATAAAATCACAATGGAATTATGACATCAAAAAGTATTATAATATCATTATGCTATTATGACATCACAGGGCAATGACATCATATGGTATAATATTGCAATGGAATTTTTATACCATAAACCTATAATGCCATACCAATGCTATTATGATATCCCAATGGTATTATGGCAGCACAATGTTATTCTGACTTCATAATTGTATTATGATGTCACAATGCTGTTATGACATCATTATACTATGTTGACAGCACAATCCTATCATTTAATTACAATGGTATTATGACATCACAATGCTATTAGGACATCCCAAAGGTATTATGATATCACAATGCAAAGAAGACATCACAGTGGTATTATGACATGACAATGGTATTGTGACATCACAATGATATTATGACATCACAATAGAGTTATGACATCACAATGGTATTATGCCATCACGGTGGTATGATATCCAAAAGGTATTATTACATCCCAATTGTAGTATGACATCACAGTTTTGTTATTACTTCACAATGGTGGGTATTAGGACATCACAATTCTATGATGATATCACAATGCTATTATGAAATCATTAATCTATAATGACATAACAATGGAATGACCTCTCAATGCTATTATGAAATCACAATGCTATTATGACTACATGATGGCATTATGCTTCTCAATGATATGACATCATGATACTACTATGACATCACATTGCTATTATGAACTCACAATAGTGTTATGTCATCACTGCGGTATGATGATATCACAATGGCATTATGGTATCCAAATTCATCAGGACATCCCAATGCTGGTATGACAGCATAATGGAATTTTGACATCACAATGGTATTATGTCATCATATTAGTATCATGGCATCCCAATGGTTTTATTATTTCACACTTGTATTATGACATCACAATGCTGTTATGACCTCATATTAGTATTATGATATCCCAATGGAATTATGATTTCTTCATGGTATTATAACATCATAATGTTATTATGATATCAATGCTATTATGAAACCAAAAATTTAAGGATATGAATTAAAGAAAATTTTGACCAGAGCTGGAGAGTTGGCTTAGAGATTAAGAGCATTGGTTACTCTTACATATGTCCTTCTTTATTCCAAGCAACCATACTATGGCTCACAACCATCTATAATGAGATCTGGTGCCCTCTTTCAGAATGCAGGCAGAACACTCTATAATATATACATAAAATAAACAAGTAAATAAATAGTTTGTACAATGTTCCTTTGGAAAGAATACAGTTTTCCCTTGTTCAATTCAATTCAAATGCTGATTTCTGGCCACCACTCTCTGGTTTCAATCCAGAAATTGTATTGTGATGTTTATTCTATGTGTCACCTGTCTCAAGGTAGTGTAAACATGCCACCATTTCTTCTTTGTATTTTCAATAAAACAACCAGATACAATGCTGAGCAATGGAGAGGATAGGGAGGGACATCCTCGTCCATAGAGGGAGGAAGAGAAAGGAAGCAGAGGAGGAAAGGTGGAGAATCAGGAGGAGATTTCTTGGTACCACATAGAGAGATGGCCCATACCTAAGATATGACTAAAACACATACAGTGAGCAAAATCTGTATGGTAGTGGTCTTGGAGATATAGGAATAACTTTTGCCCAGCATTGGACTATAGGTTAATTAAATGATTCCTGTTTCTGTGTCATGATTTGGGTTTACAGCTGGTTTAGGAATAACTGCTGCTTAACTATAAGATATTTCAATAGTAAATATTAATAACTACCAACAATTTGCCCCCAGCTAATCCAGCTATATAATAAAAGGCCACCAACTAATCTAAGTATCCACACCCTTTAAATCATTCTTTAACATAATTTAGTGGGGGGATTAAGCTCATAGTAATACAACCCCAATAACCCAAACCTAAAACCTAAAAATTCCCAGGTCAATTACTCTCTCTTTAAGAGAGACTCTTAAACAGGCCCAGGAGTAAAAGACAGTCTATTGTGGACAGACCTGAGTCATAACATAACAAAACTGGCTGCTACTACAGTCTAACAGGAGGATACACAAGTATGGCTTCCTTATACTGTGGCTCAGCTCACCTCAAATCACCAGTCATGTATGGAAAGAAAGGAACTGCAGGCACACAGACCTCTAGACAAAGCTTTGCCTAAAACTGCATCTAAAATTAAAAAAAAATGCCATGTCAGAGGGTATTTTAATCTTCTTTTGCTTTTTTTTGGTTGCCACAGTCTTGGATCTGGTTGCAATATATTTAATTGTGGTGGCTCTTCTGGAGGACTTCTCCAAGAAAGTGCAAGAAGAAAATGGAAAAATCAAACAAGGAATGGAATACTAAGTTACAGACAACAGAAAGGGTACTCTTCCTAATAAAAATTAGATTAATAACAGCTAAAATTTGATCAAAGCTCTCTGGCTGCAACACACTTGTCGGCTCTTTCTGGTAGGAGTCCACCAATTCATTAAACACCAATTAAATTCCAAAAACAGCCAACTGGGCTTTGCTTGTCACAGCATAACAACTGACACAAAACTGAAATTTTTCTTGTCTCTTTGCTTAATTTTCATTTAAAGGCTTTGTGTTACAATTATATTGATTTGAGAAAAAAATATTTGAACAAGCTGATGAAGGCACATGCCTTTAATCCAAACACAAAGTAAAAAGAAACAGGCAGATATGTGAGTCCCTGATTAGCCTGATTTACATAATAAAAGCCAGGGTACAAATCCTGATGTTTAGCCACTTAGAGAGATAATCTAATATTCAAAATGACAACATTTTCTGTAAGTTTGATTTTCTTATTTATAGATGTTATGTCCTTACTGTTTTAAAGATTGAATTCACATCATTTTAAGTTTATATGAGGAGAGATGATCTCACAATGCTCTAAAAAGGCCAGCCAATCTCAGAAAGTGGGACTTCCACAGAAGAACTGGTGCTAAAGAGCATTTTGGCTTAAGAGATACGTTCTGTTGGTCAATGGAAGGACCTAAAAGTAGGCTGGGAGAAAAATAGGGAAACTGCACACCTGCCATATCATTAAAAAAAAAAAAAAATTATATGCTGACTAAATTAACATGTCACACTGCCCTGGAAGCAGACTTATCCTTTCAACATGAGATATTTTCAAGGTGAATAAATATTGGTAATGCCTAATGAAGATAGACACAGGATGCTTACAGTTGACAAAGTACACACCATCCTAGTTAAGTACTAAAAACTCGAAAATTATACTTTATATATTTAAAAGGCAAAACTGTCCATCCCATGTCAAACAAGGCAGAAGCAAAAGCCCAAATAAATGTCAAAACCCAAATCCAAAACCCTAATTGTAAACCTAACCCTAACCCTATGCTATGCTCACATCAAAATGATATAATGGCTTCAAAAATGCTATTATGACATCATAAAGGAAATTTTACTTCCAAATGCTATTATGATATCACAATGGCACTTGACATAACAATTATGACATCATGAAGGAATTATGACATCACAAGGCTATGATGGCATCACAATAGTGAAAATAACATCCTAATGACAATATGACATCAAAATGTTATTATGACACCAAAATGCTTTTACGACATGTTGTCTTATGATATAACAATGGAATTTTGAGATCACAATTTCATTGTGACCTCAAAATGCTATTATAATATCACAATGGTATTTTGGCATCATAATGGTAGTATGAAATCACAATGGAATTATGACATCACAATGCTATTATGAGATCATGTGGTATACTATGACAATAGAATTAGAACATCAAAATTATAATATAACATAATAATATAATTATATCACAATGCTATTATGACAGGAAAGTGGTTTGACATCCAATGGTAATATGATTTCACAAAGGTTTTATGACATCACAATAGTATAATGAGTTCAGAATGCTATTATGACATCATAATGCTTGTCTAACATAACTGCGGAATGACATCACAATGAAATTTTGACATAACAATGGCATTATGACCTAAAAATACTAATAAATCATCACAATGCACTCATAATGTCACAACAATATTATATCAGTAGTATTATGACAGCAAAATTGTTTTATGATATCACATAGTATTAGACATCACAATAGTATGACATCCAAATGCTGTTATAAGATCATAATGGTATCATGATATCAAATAATATTGTGATATAACATTTGTGTCATGAATTCCCAATGGCATTATGATATTTCATGCTATTATATCATTTTAAAAGCTATAAAACATTTTAAAAGTTATTGTTATTTTAAAAATAGTAACCCTTGGGCAGACTAACAAAGAACTTAAAACAGTTTCTCAACACTTTGGAAATAAAAAATCTTTGTATTTATTTAATTAAGTTCACAAAGTAAAACCAAGCCATGCTGTTTAAGACAATTAAACAAAAATTGCAGTCATTACAATATATCATGTAAAAAATAACTATAAAATATATTGTTCTTCATTTAAAAAGCTGGAGATTCTTCAATGCAAAATATTTGCTTATACTCTTTTACACAAAAAGTAGGACTATAGTTCTATGTTAGCCCAGGGTTGTGCACAGTTATATATATGCCTGGCTGCCAGTACCTACATAAATGATTTAATGCTGTTTCTTTCTGGCCTATAGATTTGGTAGGGCCAGAGTAGCGAATTTTTGCTGAGGGCTACAGTCTAATTTTAGAACTCTGTATAATGCTAAATAAAACTTTACCTTTAATTTTTTGTTGTTAAGTTTTAATAAAATATGATAGGATTAATAAGATTTGCTAGCCTTTTTATAAATTGTTTTTTTTTTTTTCAATGCAGTTTATTCAGGAACCTTGAACAATCCTTGGACCCTGTGGAAAGCCAGCCCACAGCTTAAATAGCCTCTGGGTAGCCAACCCAGGCGTGCCACGTGGGCAATGCAGATAGGTCCACATACATGGAAGCAAGCCAGATCCTCAGCCTTAGCCAAATGTGGAATTGTTCGTGACAGAGAGCACTCACCATCGGGAAGGTGGAAGGCGGAAACCAGCTCCATCTTTAAGGCATAGCATTCCGAAGCTCTCTACAGTTCCCCCTTTTTGTTTTAGACGCATCAGGCAAGAGTAGAGGTCTGATCTCTGATATTAGAAACAAATTGGGACTTTGTACCGATGTTCATTTAGGTGTCATCCACCCAAAGAGCATCAGACCCGTCTGATACCTTTTTCTCAGAGGCGGGACCTGGGGCATCAACCCGCATGCAATCAGACATGCTCTTCTCTGGGTCGAAAGCGGCTGACCCTGAGTGCAGTGCTTAGCCTCGCATCCTGAGCATATCATTTTAGCTTTTTATGGTATCCAACCATGCTTGGGGAGACTGTCCTGCTTCAATGGCTGTAAAGTCCTGAATGATCGTGGCTGCATCACACTGTTGTGAGACTCTAATCTTGCATATATACCACAGGCAAACCAAGGAGACCAACACCAGAAGGCCTGCTAACGCTCCCATGCCTGCCCATTCCTTCAGATGATTCATGGCTGCAGCAATCCATGTTGATAATCCTGTGGCTAGTTCTGCGTCCACTCTGGTAGAATTTACTGTGACAATGGCCACTCTCAGCTGCTCCATCGTAGTATCGAATTCTCCAGTCCAATTACCTAAAATATAGCTCGACAATTGTTTAGACAGATTTGCAGCACAGGAAAAATTCTCATGTTGTATGCTAGTGACACAAAGTCCAGCATACTTTCATTGACAGCCAGGTTGAGCGATTTGCCATAGGGTATCAATTTGCTCCTGCAAGAGGTCAATCCTCTGATTGACCACCATCAAGCTTCCTTTTAGTTGAGCATTAATTCCTTTATGTACAACTAAGGCATGAGCTACACTGGCTAAATGATTATTCAGGGTCTGAGCAGTCTGCCTAGTATGACTTACAAGTTTTGCTTAGATTTTACTTTAAAACTAGCAGATTTAAAGTTATGCTAAAGATTATAGTTGAGTACAAGATTTGAGTTTTACCTAGTCTCTATTTAGATAGTTTTTTTATTTAACTTTTATTAATTACACTTTATTCATTTTGTATCCCCCATAAGCCCCTCTCTTTTCCCCTCCTGGTCCCCTCCTCCCCCCCCCCCTTTTGCTTGCATGCCCCTCCCCAAGTCCACTGATAGGGAAGGTCCTTTTCTCTTTCTTTCTAATCTTCATCTATCTGTTCTCATGAGAAGTGGCTGCATTGTCAGGGTTCTAGGTTATCTCCATGAATAGTCCTTGGTTGGAGTATGAGTCTCTGGGAAATTCCCTGTGTTCAAATTTTCTTGTTCTGTTGCTCTCCTTGTGGAGTTCCTGTCCTCTCCAGCTCTTAACTATTTCCCACTTCTTACATAAAATTCCATTCACTCTGCCTGTCAGTTGGTCATCAGGCTCAGCATCTGCTTTGACAGTCTGCAAGGCAGAGGCTTTCAGAGGCCCTCTGTGGCAGGTTCCTAGGTTGTTTCCTGTTTTCTTTTACTTCTGATGTCCATCCTCTTTGCCTTTCAGGATGGGGATAGAACATTTTAGTTAGGTTCTTCTCTTTTGTTAAGTTTGTTTAGATATACAGATTATTTTTTTTTTTAGGTTAAATCTAAAATGGGTAACCATTAAAGTTTGCCTATACAGATCTACCTAAAATTTGGTTCTACAACATACATTTACAAAATATGCCAAAATTGAGATTATTACGTCATGTTTTATAGGATGTTATATAGCTGATAAAGGTAGACAAAGAGTAAATCAAATATGCTGGCCCTCAGACTTGTCTGAGATCCGATAAATATGACATTTTAACATATGTAAGCTTATTATGACAAAGTCCAACCTGTTGAGGCACAAAAAAAAGAAAAGAAATTAATTCAGTTTTTATAGGTGCAATCTATAGATTTTTCCATTTAAAACAAAAGTTAGCCCAATTGTTGATACTTTAATATTTTTTTAATACTTTGATGATTCATTATCTGGAGTTGCTGCCTATGCTAATAAAAAAAATCTTGTCAAGTGTCTAATATATTTGTGCAAATTACAGAGTTATCTGCAGTATTGGCTAAGTTTCAATTTTTTTTTAAATTACACTTTATTCACTTTGTATCCCCCCATAAGCCTTTCTCTCCTCTCGATCCCAACCTCCTTTCCCCTTCTTCACCCATGCCCCTCCCCAAGTCCTCTTCTTCCTTCTGATCTTAGTCTATCAGATCACATCAGGAGTGGCTGCCTTGTAAACTTCTGTGGCCTGTTAAGGCTGCTACTCCCTCAGAGGAGGTGATCAAAGAGCAGGCCAATCAGATTATGTCAGAGGCAGTCCCTCTTCCCATTACTATGTAAACCACTTGGACACTGAACTATCATGTGCTACATCTGTG
Source organism: Meriones unguiculatus (assembly GCF_030254825.1). Classification (NCBI taxonomy): domain Eukaryota; kingdom Metazoa; phylum Chordata; class Mammalia; order Rodentia; family Muridae; genus Meriones; species Meriones unguiculatus. The sequence goes on along the minus strand of NW_026843711.1, from coordinate 880,251 downwards.
CAGGGGTTCTAGGTTATCTCCATGAAGAGTATTTGGTTGGAGTATGAGTCTCTGGAAAGTTCCCTGTTTTCAAATTTTTTGGTTCTGTTGCTCTCCTTGTGGGGTTCCCATCCTCTCCAGCGCTAACTATTTCCCACTTCAAAGTTTTAATAATCAGTCTTTGAACATGTTTACAGATACTGCAAATGTAGCTCAGTCTTTGCCTGGGTTAGAGACTGCAGGTCAAATTCAAACATCTTCTCCTGCTGGAATTTTAGTTTTACAAATTCAAAATTTGATAAAAAATTTCCCCTTTTTTTTATAGGACATTTGAGAGCTCATTCTAATTTGCCAGGACCCCTGTCTAAAGGATATGCATTGGCAGATAAAGTCACCAAAATTTATTGTTCACAGTTAAGAAGAGCCCAGGATGCCCATAATATGCATCATCTTAATAGTCAAACCTTGAGACTTAAATATGGATTGACTAGGGAACAGACCCATAGTATAGTCAAGCCTTGTTGTACTTGTCCTCAATTTCAAACTGTTCCTCATTTGTGAGTCAGTCCTAAAGGACTGGTTGAAAATTTGATTTGGTGAATGGATATTACTCCTATACTAGAATTTAAACAATTAAAATACATGTTTGTATAGATACCTATTCTGGATTTATTTTTGCCACTACTCAACCAGGAAAAGCTGAAAAGTATGTAATTACTCATTGTCTAAAGGATTTTAATGGTCTAGCAGTTCCTAAGCAATTGTAAAATGACAATGGAACAGGATATACTAACAAATCTTTTAAAAGATTTTGTTAACATATTCAATCTTTTCATATAATTAAAATACCTTACAATCCTCAAGGACAAGGCATTGTAGCGCATGCCCACTAGAATAAGATTTATTTGCAAATATTAATCTGTAATCATATGGGGATGAGGATTTGTCTGTGTTTTTTCACAGGAAAATGATGCAGCTTAATAACGACTGGAACGTCTGGTGCAACAAGTGGGTGAGGAATTTTCTCCTGACACTTCTGAGCATGGTGGCTATGAGTATGTTGGCCTGTGCCTGCCTTCCTTGTGTGTTACAGTTCCTTCTTCAACAACTTCAACTCATGCAAGTGCAGTTGCATGAATTTAAATTAAAGGTCTCTAACAACCCCATTTGAAATGGAAGTATGTCAATGATATGTAAAAGTAAAATTGTGGTTTTTTCAAACAAAGACAGAGGTTTGGAAAAATTGCATCCTAGACTTTGATGACAAATAAGGAAAAATACATATTTCACCAATCTAAGACAAACTCTCCATAAGGGCGAAATGAAGGAATCTGGTAATTAGAATTCTGCCTCCTGACCCAAGGGAGATATGGGTCTAACTTAAGTTCAGTGTCTCAGAGACAGTCCTCGGCAGTCTGCATGTGGGGTGTTCTGAGCCTGAGAAGTAAATAGCAAGCTCTCTGCAATCTTGGGAACCAGAGAGCAAAAGTGGTATAACCTTGAATGAATTACTGGATTCCTTGTCTGGTGGCACAGATGTGTTGCTACTGTGAAAAAAAAATTACTTGTACCCTTTGCTTTATAAGTGTTATTTTCACCTTCAGGAAACTGAGACTTGATAAGGAATCTGTCTTGTCTCCAGTCTTCCTGTCTCTGTCCCCTATGTATACTCCCTCTTACAGGTGGTCCCTGTTTTACTAGCAGCCTGGACTGTCAAATTACCTTCTCTTTTCCTTCTCGTAAAGACTCAGTAGCCCAGGGAACCATAAACACTGCCAGACAATAATATCAGCAAGAATGTGAAGGTACATTTAGTCAGTATGCCAGTAACTGCTCAGTTCAAATTCACAACCTAGGAAATTTCAGATCCAATACCACAGTAGGAGACCATCTTGTCATTTGGTACATTCCACTTAATGCCACATCACTTTAAATCTTCCCTACTTAGGAAGCTGTCCAATTAAATAAACATTAAAGATTCATTTCCTACCTGACAGTTTCACATAGGTAAACAGGAGTAAAGGTGTAGGATGTGGATAAAGGGGTGAGATAAATGCTTGTTGGGTTACATAAGAACGAGTCAAGTATGTACAGAAACAGTGGACACTGAGGAAAATTTGTTGCTTATCTCCATGGAAACCTCAAGATTCTCTCATGTGCTGATTAGCTTAGATTTAGAATGATGTTATACAATAGGTGAAATCAAGTAAGAGTTTAAGGAGCCATTTATTAAAAGGGCAAAGGGGATAGCCTAATTGAGAGACAGGCTGGGCAACCCTACATTTCTCAATCTGGGCAGCTGAAAACACACAACACAGAGATAATAGTTCCTGTTTCTAACACTCATAGTTCTGTTAAACTGTCACATATTTCTTTCATGTGGTCATTAATAAAGTCACTTATCCTTGACATGTGAGTCCCATAATATCACAGAATCCATTATTATTTGTTACATGCACAGATACATCCTCAATCAGTGAATTACTTAATGAGAAAACACTACATGACAAGGCAACTCATTGAACAAAAAGCAGTTAATTGGGACCTTGCTTATATTTTTACAGAGACTATCCATGATGTCATAACAGCAAGCAGACAACATGTTGTAATTCTTCAGCAGAACTAAGACCTTTTCATACTGAACCAAAATTGAAAGGCACTGAAAGGGAGTCTGAGAGAGACAGAGATAAAAAGAGGTAGAGAGATAGATTCAGAAATAGAGAGACCGAAACATATAGAAACAAAGATATAAAGTGACAGAAATAGAGAGACAGACTCCATTCTCTCTGGTTACTTTCATTGCCATATCAACCTCAATGCACAGCCTCCTATAATATAAGTCAAATAGGAATTACATTATCTAACAAGGCCATACCTGTTAACACTTCCCAGATATTTCCTCACTGGAGACCCAACATAGAAAGAGAGGAGCTTCAAGGGGACATTACAATTCAAATCACCAGGAACTGGAAAAAGATCGAGGGACATCTATGCTAAAAGAACACATAGTTTGTCCTTTGTCATTTATAGTTTGTCATTCAATACAATGATTAAAATTCCAGCAACTTCCAAGTTCTAAAGAACAGGACTAACAATCTCCTTTGGGGAAAATGTGGAATATCTCCATAACTGAGTATTATTCAGCTGTGAAATGACATGATATTTTCAGGCAAATATGTGAAACCAGGAAAATTCATAATGGGTAAAGTAACCAAAAAGCAGAGGACAAATAAGGTATGCATTCACTTAATAGAAAATCACATAATACTGGGAGATAAAGTTCCAATAGGATTCCAATTCTGACCAAACCCATTTTATTCTAGGGGTATTGGATGCAATGAATTGAGCTTTTGGGCATCCTATTGAAATTTTCAATCAGTTCAGGCTGTTTTTATTAAAATATGCTGCTATCTGCCCTCAACTCATAGATCAGTGTCATGTTCTTTGATCCACAGAGATGCTTCTTTCTTTCTGCATCAAATGGTCTTGCGTGCAGAGACCCATAGTCTGATATTATGCAAAAACAGATCTTAAAACACACAGGTATAAATGGGATTTCCCTATTAAATTCTCCTCCATCCCCTCAGAGTTCTGTAAACCCTGCAGGAGAGGAGGCAGAAAAACTGTCATAAGTAGAGGAAATTGAGGACACAAAGAAAACAATGCCTTGAGAATCAGGCCACAGAAGAAGATGGTCCAGCTTTCCTTCATGAGACCTAATATGCTAGGTTCAGATAGAAAGGGGAAGAGCGAGGGCGGGACAAGATGGCCGTACCAGGAGGACTCTCATTCTGAGCAATAGCACAGCAGGATCGGCACAGTGACCAGCAATCAGAACTTGCAGCCATAAAAGACCTGTTTTTCCCAGGTGAGAGGATACCCCAAGGTGGGGAATTCAATCGGCTTTTAACTCACCCAGCTAAGCCCTGGAAGAGATCCCCATTTCACCAGATGCTTGGTCACCAGCCCAGATCCACAAGCCAGTGTGATCTGGTCATGGTTCCAGACTGAAATGTGGGCCCACAACATCACAGACTGGATTTTCCAGTCAAGAGATAACCCCATGGAGCAGGGAACAATTGGGACCGACCTTAGGTCACCCAGACATCCCCTGGAAAATACTCGGGTTCCACAGGCACCCCAGGAGCCAGCCTGGAGCCAGAGCCAGGGAACTTAGGCTCCGGCACACAGCCCTGCCTGGGCGCCTGATTTGTCACCCTAGATAGAACCTTGGGCCCCAGGGGACCAGAGACTGAGTTTCACTGTTGGATGCAAACCCACAGGGAGTGAAAAGGCTGGTCTGATCTCAAAGCACTCAGCTGATACCACCACCCCAAAAAGGTCTAAGGAAACTTACCCAGTTTAGGCAGACACCCAGGCTCCCAAAGGCCAGAAAGGCAGAGCCATGGGTAGGAGTCTGTGTCTGTGGGGTCTACTCACCACCCCAGAGAGATCAGTGGTCCCAAAGCAAAGACTGGGTGTCCCTGGCAGGAGGAAACCCTACAGCGGGGTTGGGGATCATCAGGTCTAAAGCTCAGGACACCCAAAACCAAAAGACATTCTGGAATCATGCAGACTCTAGGCTCAAGCTTTCTAATGCAGGCAGGAGCATTGTGCTCAGCTGCCATTATTGAATACCCCTAGGGCACTGGAGCACACAGCTGCATCCTCAGACCTACAAAAGCCAGAGTGCCATTACAGCAGCCCTCAGATACTGTGACAAGAATCAAAACCAGTTATCCCTAGCAAGACTGACAAAACTATGGGAATCCCTGGTCCTTCAAGAGGGCTGCACCCACAGTGTCCAGACCAGAGCAGTGCCTGCAGCCAACATCCCAGACAGGGACACACAGCTTCCGGTCCAGAGTGAGGCATCCAGCCTTCAAACCAGAGTGGAGCCCTCAGTTACCAGCCTCCAGACCATAGTGGCGCCCCCAGGTGCCAATTCAACCTAGGTTCACATTCTCCAGGCCCAGAGCGGAGCACTCAGCCTCTGGCCCAGACACTTGCTGTGCGCTCTTCTCACTTTCCCGGACAGAACTGTGTGCCCCAGGATAACAGACTGAGTTTTCCTGTTGGGAGAAAACCCCAAAGCTAGGGAATCAGCAGGTTCTTCAAAAGGACTGTACCTGGAAAGCTGTAACAACATCAGCAGCTCACTAAATTTATAATGAGAAACACAGCAGTGGGGCAACTGTCTTGAGGACTTCTATGGGTAAGAGGAGACAATCCCACCCCCCGCGTAACAAAGACCACAGCTACTACTCAGGTCTATACACCTGAGGTGAGCAGTGGCAATTCCTGGGAAACATTGGCCATACAGTGACCATACCCAAAAACCAGAGGAGGACTCCTTCAGGAAATATCATCTTCTGGCCAACAAGATTCTCCCTACCTCGGGACTCCAGGAAGCACAGAAACTATCAGCCAACACCTAAAATAGCCCAATGGGTAGATGTCAGCGTAAAAGCTCAACCAAAAAAAAGACAGAGCAGTATGGCATCTCCAGAACCCAGCCATCCAGGGGCGAACAGCCCCAGACAATGCAGCATAATAGAAAATCAAGATGACCTTACATCCATGCTGATGAAGAGGATAATAGAGGAAACAAATAAAATATATAAAGAATTAGAGGAAGATAAAACCAAACAGATCAAGGCTATCTGTAAAGAAATGGAGGAAGTTAAAGACAAGCAGATTATGGCCATCCATGAAGAAATATGGGAAGATACAGCCAAACACCTTGCAGCCTTCAGAGAAGAAATAATTAAATCACTAAAAGAAATAAAAGAAACAGAGTAGAAGGAACTAAAAGAAAAATAGGAAAATACAATCAGACAGGTGAAGTAAACAAAACAAATCAAGACCTGAAGATAGAACTGGAAAAATTAAAGAAAACACAAATGGAGGAGATAATGGAGAGGAAGAATTTAGAGAAGAAAACAGGAACTACAGAGGTAAGCATAACCAACAGATTACAAGAGATGGAAAAAAAAGACTCTCAGGTGTAGAAGATACAATGGAAGAAATTGATGTATCTGTCAAAAAAAATGTTAAATCCAAAAAATTCCTGACACAGACAGTCCAAGAAATCCAAGACAATATGAAAAGACAAAACCTAAGAATAATAGGTATAGAGGAAAAAGAAGGCTCCCTTCTCCAAGGCCCAGAAAATATTTTCAACAAAATTATTGAAGAAAATTTACCCAAGTTAAAGGAGAGGCCAATAAGAATACATGAGGCCTACAAAACACCTAACAAATTTGACCAGAAAAGAAAATCCTCCCGCCACATAATAATCAAAACAGAAAGAATACAGAACAAAAAACAAATACTAAAAGCTGTAAGGGAAAAAGGCCAAGTAACATATAGTGGCAAACCCCTTAGAATCACACCTGAATTTTCAACATAGACTATGAAAGCTAGAAGGGCCTGGACGGATATCATGCACCCCTAAGAGAACACAGGTGTCAGCCCAGGCTACTATACCATGCAAAACTCTCAGTCGTCATAGATGGAGAAAACAACATATTCAATGACAAAAACAAATTTCAACAATACCAACACACAAATCCAGCATTACAGAAGTCACTGGAAGGAAAAATAACCCAAGAAAATTAGCTTCTGTCAAGAAAACACAGGAAATAATTGACCTTACTACAATAAAACAAAAAGCAACAAATCACAAAACCTTATGACCACAGCCAACATCAAAATCAAAGGATCTAACAGCCACTGGTCATTAATCTCTCTCAACATCAATGGACTCAACTCTCCAGTAAAAAGACACAGATTAACAGAATGGATATGTAAACAAAACCCAGCAATCTGTTGCATACAAGAAAAACGCCTAAGGCACAAAGATAGACATTACCTGAGGGTAAGAGTTTGGCAGCTGACTTTCCAAGCAAATGGACCCAAGAAACAAGCAGGAGTAGCCATTTAATATCTGATAAAATAGACTTTCAACCAAAATTAATAAAAAGATATGGGGAAGGACACTTCATACTCATCAAGGGAAAATTCCACCAGGAAGACATGACAATCCTGAACATCTATGCCCCAAATACAAGAGCACCCACATTTGTAAAAGAAACATTGATAAAATTTAAACCGTATATAGATCCCCACACATTAATAATGGGAGACTTCAACAGCCCACTCTCAACAAAGGACAGGTCAACAAAAAGAAATTAAACAAAGAAACAATAACTCTGACAGAGGTCATGAATCAAATGGACTTCACAGACATTTACAGAACTTTACACCCAAACACAAAAGAATTTACCTTCTTCTCAACACCTCATGGAACCTTCTCCAAAATAGACCATATAGTTGATCACAAAGCAAGCCTGAAAGGATAAAAGAAGATTGAAAAAATCTCTTGTATCTTGTCTGATCACCATGGAATAAAGCTGGACATCAACAACAACAGAAATAGCAAAAAGGATACACACACATGGAAACTCAACAAGTTGTTACTAAACGAGAGCTGGGTCAGGGAAGAAATAAAGAAAGAATTTAAATTCTTCTTAGAAATCAATGAAAATGAAGACAAACATACCCAAACTTGTGGAACACAATGAAAGCAGTGCTAATAGGAAAGTTCTTAGCACTAAGTGACTTCAAGAAAAAATTGGAGAGAGCTCATTCAAGCAACTTAATGGCCCACTTAAAAAGCCTAGAAAAAGAAGAAACAGACACACCAAAAAAGAGTATACAGCTGGAAATAATCAAAATCAGGGCTGAAATCAATCAATTAGAAACAAGTAAAACAATTCAAAGAATCAATGAAACCAAGACTGGTTCTTTGAGAAAATCAATAAGATAGAAAAATTCTTAGCCAAACTAACTAAAAGGCAGAGAGACACCACCCAAATCAACAAAATCAGAAATGAAAAGGGGGATATAATTACAGACACTGAGGAATTCCAATCATCAGGACTTACTTCAAGAGTCTATATGCCAAAAAAAAAAATGTGAAAATCTAAATGAAATGGATAATTTTCTTGATCAATTTGACTTACCAAAGCTGAATCAGGACCAGGTAAATCAATTAAATAGTCCTATGTCCCCCAAAGAAATAGAAGCAGTCAAAAGTCTCTCATCCAAAAAAAAAAAAAAAAAAAAAAAAAAGCCCAGGACCATATGGCTTCAGCACAGAATTCTATCAGACCTTCAAAGAAGAGCGAACACCAATTCTCTTCAAACTATTCCACAAAATAGAAACAGTAGGAACATTACCAAACTCATTCTATAAAGCTACAGTGACTTAGGTACCTAAACTCAACAAAGAAAGAATTTCAGGCCAATGTCCCTTATCAACATTGATGCAAAAATAGTTAACAAAATACTTGCAAACCGAATACAAGAACACATCAAAGATATTATCCACTATGACCAAGTAGGCTTCATCCAAGGTATTCAGGGGTGGTTTAATATATGCAAGTCCATCAATGTGATCCTCCATATTAACAAACTGCAAGAAAAAACAAACACATGATAATCTCCCTAGATGCTGAAAAACATTTGACAAAATCCAACACCCATTCATGTTTAAAGTATTGGAGAGATCAGGGATACAAGGCACATACATAAACATAGTAAAGGCAATATACAGCAAGCCTATAGGCAACATCAAACTGAACAAAGAGAAACTTAAAGCAATCCCACTGAAATCAGGGACAAGACTTTCTCCATATCTCTTCAACATTCTGCTGCAAGTCCTTGTTAGAGCAAAAAGACAGCTGAAGCAGATCAAGGGGATACAAATTGGAAAGAAGTAAAATTATCACTATATTCAGATGATATGATAGTATACATGAGTGACCCCAACAACTCTCCGAGGGTACTCCTACAGCTGATTAACACCTTCAGCAAAGTGGCTGGATACAAAATTAACTCAAAAAAATTCAATAGCCCTCCTGTATACAAAAGACAAAAGTGCTGAGGAAGAAATTAGAGAAACAACACCCTACACAATAGCCACAAATGCCATAAAGGACCTTGGTGTAACCCTAACAAAGCAAGTTAAAGACTTATATGAAAAAAATTTCAAGCCTCTGAAGAAAGAATGAGAAGATCTGAGAAGATGGAAAGATGTCCCATGCTCATGGCTTGGCAGGATTAACATAGTAAAAGTGGCCATCTTACCAAAAGCAATCTATAGATTTAATGCAATTCCCATCAAATTGCCAACAATTCTTTATAGATCTGGAAAGAAAAATTCTCAACTTCATCTGAAATAACATGAAACCCAGAATTGCTAAAATAATCCTCTACAATAAAAGATCTTCTGGAGGTATATCCATCCATGATCTCAAGCTGTACTATAGAGCAACAGTTATAAAAACTGCATGGTACTGGCATAGAAACAGAATGGTGAATCAATGGATCCAAACAGAAGACCTAGAAATAAACCCACACACTTATAGACACCTGATTTTTGACAAAGACTCCAAAACCATACAATGGAAAAAAGATAGCATCTTCAACAAATGATGCTGGTCCAACTGGATGTCTACATGTAGAAAAATGAAAATAGATCAATACTTATCACCCTGCAAAAAACTGAAGTACAAGTGGATCAAAGACCTCAACATAAACCCAGACACATTAAATTGGCTAGAAAAAAAAGTGGCGAATACCCTAGAACTCATTGGTACAGGAGAAAACTTCCTGAACAGAACACCAACAGCACAGTCTCTAAGAGCAACAATCAATAAATGGGACCTCATAAAACTGAAAAGCTTCTAATGAAGCAAAAGACACCATCATCAAAACAAAGTGACTGACTACAGATTGGGAAATATTCATCACCAACCCTTTATCTGAGAGAGGACTCATATCCAGTATATATAAAGAACAAAAGAAGCTGAAAAGCAACAAACCAAGTTATCCACTATAAAAATGGGGAACAGAGCTAAACAGAGAATTCTCTGTAGAGGAATAGGGAATGGTAGAGAAGCACTTAAAGAAATGCTCAACCTCATTAGCCATTAGGGAAATGCAAATCAAAACAACCCTGAGATTTCACCTTACACCCATCACAATGGCCATGATCAAAAACTCAAGTGACAACACATGCTGGAGAGGTTGTGGAGAAAGGGGAACCCTTCTCCACTTCTGGTGAGAATGTAAACTTGTACAACCATTCTGGAAATCAATGTGGCTCCTTTTTTCAGACATCTAGGAATAGAGCTTCCTCAAGTTCTAGCCATACCACTCCTAGGTATATATCAAAAAGAGGCTCAAGTACACAAAAAGGACATTTGCTCAACCATGTTTGTAGCAGCTTTATTTGTAATAGCCAGAAGCTGGAAATAGCCCAGATGCCCCTCAACTGGAAAATGGATGCAGAAACTGTGGTACATCTATGTACAATGTAATACAATGGAGTAATACAATGGAGTATTACTCAGCAATGAAAAATAAGGAAATCATGAAATTTACAGGTAAATGGTGGGTGGGACCTGGAAAGGATCATCCTGACTGAGTTGTCCCAGAAGCTATAGACAAACATGGTATATACTCACTCATATAAACATACAACTTAGAATAAACCCACTAAGATATGTGCATCTAAACAAAGCAAAAGAGAGGACGGTAACTAAAATGTTCAATCCCCTTCATGAAAGGCAAAGAGGATGGACATCAAAAGAAAAAGAAAACAGGAAATAACCTAGGAATCTGCCACAGAGGGCCTCTGAAAGCCTCTGCCTTGCAGACTGTCAAAGCAGATGCTGAGCCTGATGGACAACTGGCAGGCAGAGTAAATGGAATTTTTTGTAAGAAGTGGGAAATAGTAAGAGCTGAAGAGGATAGGAACTCCACAAGAAGAGCAATAGAACAAGAAAATTTGAACACAGGGAACTTCCCAGAGACTCATACTCCAACCAAGGACTATTCATGGAGATCACCTAGAACCCTGACAATGCAGCCACTTCTGATGAGAACTGATAGAGGAAGATCAGAAAGGAGAGGAGGACCTCCCCTATCAGTGGACTTGGGGAGGGGCATGCATGCAGAAAGGGGGAGAGGGTGGGACTGGGAGGGGAGGAGGAAGGGGCTTATGGGGGGGATACAAAATTAATAAAGTGTAATTAATAAAGTTAAATAAAAGAAAGAGGAGGAACAACTTCCCTATCAGGGTACTAAAGAAAGGGCATTTGGGTAGAGAAGGAGGCATGGTGGGATGGGCAGGAGAAGGGGAGGAAGCAGTATCAGGGATACAAATTGAACAAATATCATTATAAGCAAATACATGAGAAAAACTGTGATCAAGTTGAGGAGCTTGATCAACTCAGAGCTATAGAGCTATAGAGCTCTTCAGGACTGATGGTTTCTTACTGGGGTCGTAGTAGCATACAGCAAGGATGAACTCAGCTTTCTTTAAGGGACTTGACACTGAGACTGTGATCATGTTTCAATGAGTATATGAACAACACATATTTCAATTAATGTATTTTAATGAAAAAATTTAGTGTGACACATGAGTAGGAATTTGAAACTAGGAGCAATGGAAAAGATATATAATGTATATTATATGAAATTTCTACATAATCAATAAAAATTATATGTTGACAACTTTTACAATGACTTTATAATGGAGAATAGATTCCACTAAAGGGGGGCAGACATTTTAATTTTAAGACTTTTTTTTTCCAGGAACTATGTATGTAGCAAAGAATCCTAGCCATGAATTATTGGTTACCCAGCTATCTCATACCCCATGAGCTCAGGTGGCAGCACTGAACAAACAGTCCTGGCACTAACCATATGTTTAGAGGGTTTGTCTGGGGGAACACAGCAAGAAACACAGCTGCTGTGTTTGTTGGGCATATGATATAACACGGAAACATCTCTTTGTTCTGAAGGGCCATTTTTAAGTTTAAACACCAGGACCATATGAAGCTTGCTCTCTGACTACTCTGTAGGACACAGCTGCCAATGCAGCCAGGACAGCCAAGGCAATCCTGCTCATAGAAGTGTGGAACAGCATCAACAGTTGATTGCCACTAATTTCTCCCTTTATGTACACTTATCTCTTTCTGTTTCAATCAAACAAGTCCCAAGAATTATCGGGTTTCTTTCTATTTCTCTGCTCTTAAAGACTCGATATTTCAGGGAACCCTAGACCCAGCCAGCCTATTATATCAATAAGAATCTGAAGGTACATTTATTGAGTACATGAGTAACTGCTCAATTCTAAGTCACATACTAGGAAATTTCAGTTCCAAGGGCACAGTAGGAGACCACCTTCTAATTTGGTACATTCCCCTTAATCCCACATCTCTATAAATCTTCCCTAATTACAAACCTGTCCAGTTAAATAAACATTAAAATTTCATTTACTACCTGACATTGTCACAGTGGTAAAAAGGAGTAAGTTGTGGGATGTGTTAAAAAGTGATGAGATAATGGTTTCTTGGGTTTCACAAGAAAAAGTCATCTGTGCCAGAGATACTGGAAACCTATGAAAGTTTGTTTACTCATCTCCAGGGAAACCTCAAGATTCTCTCAGGTGCTGATTTGCTGAGAAGGAGAATGATGTCATGCAACAGGTGAAAGCCAGTATGAATTTCAGGAGCCAGTTATTAAAAAGGCCAAGTGGACAGCCTGCTTTAGAGAAAGGCTGAGCAGACCTACATGCCTCAATCTGTTCAACTGAAAGCACAAACCCATAGATGACAGTTCTTATGTCCAGACTCTTATTTCAGGAAAATTGTCATATATTTCTTTCAAGTGTCATTAATAAAGTCAGTAGTCTTTGACATGTGTGTTTTACATTATCACAGATTTTATTAGATTTTATTAAATAAACAGATATGTCCTCAGTCAGTGAATTACTTACTGGGAAAATGTTCCCTGATCAAGGCAACTCTTTGAAAAAAAAAAAAACTGTTTAAATGGGACCTTGCTTATATTTTTTTCAGAGACCATCCAGAATGTCATGTTAGCAAGCAGTCATCTTGTTGCAGTCCTACAGCAGAACTGAGAGATTTTCATACTGAACCTGAAGCTGCAGGCAGAGAGAGGGAGACAGAGAGAAAGAGCTAGGGCAACAGATTCAGAAAGAAAGAGACCTGAACAGACAGAAACACAGACATAAATTGGCAGAGGCTGAGAGAGTGAGAGTGCATTCTGTCTGACCACTTTTATTGGCATATCAACCTCAAAGCACATCCTCTTATACTATAACACCAAAAGAAAATATATTTTTTCAATATTTTTGTTTTAATTTTTATTAATTACACTTCATTCTCTTTGAATCCCCCCATAATCCCTTCTCACTCCCCTCTTATTCTTACCTTCCCTCCCCATTCTCTACCTAGGCTCCTTCACAAGTCCACTGTTAGGTGAGATCTTCCACTCCTTCCTTCTGATGCAAGTCTGTCAGACCTCATTAGCAGTGGCTGCATTGTCTTCCTCTGTGGCCTGTTCCCCCATCAGGGTGATTTGATCAAAGAGCAGGCTAATCAGTGCATGTCAGAGGCAGTCCAGATTGCCATCACTATGGAACCCACTTGGACACTGAACTGCCATGGGCTATATTTGTACAGGGGCTCTAGTTTTTCTCCATGCATGGTCCTCATTTGGAGTATGAGTCTCAGGAAATACCCCTGTGCTCAGATTTTTTGGTTAGGTTGCTCTTGTGGAGCTCCTGTCCTCTCCAGATATTACTATTTCCCATTGCTTTCATTACATTCCATGCACTTTGCCCATCAGTTGGCCATATCTCAGCATTTGCTTTGATAGTCTGAAGGGCAGAGCCTTTGCAGAGGCTCCCTGTGGCAGGCTCCTAACTTCTTTCCTGTTTTCTCCTTCTCCTGATGTGTGACCTCTTTGCTTTTGGGGATAGGGATTGAGCATCTTAGCCAGAGTCCTCTTTCTTGATTAGTTTCTTTAAGAGTACGGATTATAGTAGGTTTATTCTATATTATATGTCTACATGAGTCAGTATATAGTTGTGTGTCTTTTTCCTTCTGGGATAGCTCACTCAGGATGATCTTTTCCAGTTTCTACCATTTACCTGCAAATTTCATGATTTCCTTTTTTTTTTTTTTATTGCTGCATGATATTTCAATTTGTAAAAATACCACAATTTCTGTATCCATTTTTCAGTGAGTGGGTGGTATCTGGGTTGTTTCCACGTTGTCTATTAAAAATAAAGTTGCTACAAACATGTTTGACCACATGTCCTTAATGTACACTTGAGCCCATTTTGGATATATGTCTAGTAGTGGAATAGCTAGATCTTGAGGAAGTGCTATTCCTAGTTGTCTGAGAAAGCACCAGAATTATTTACAGCATGGTTGTACAAGTTTACATTCTCACCAGCAGTGGAGGAAGGTTTCCCATTGTCCACAACCTCTCCAGCAAGTGTTGTCATTTGAGTTTTTGATCTTGGACATTCTGAAGGGTGTAAGGTGCAACCTCAGGTTACTTTTGATTTGCATTTCCCTGATGGCTAATGACAGTGAGCATTTCTTTAAGTGTTTCTCTACCATTTGATATTCCTTCATGGAGACTTTTCTGTTCAGCTCTGTTCCCCATTTTTTAAATTGGATTATCTGATTTGTCCTTTTTCAACTTCTTTAGTTTTTTATACATACTGGATACTAGTCCTCTGTCACATAGAGGGTGGGTTAAGATTGTTTCCCAATCTTAACAGAAGCTTTACAGAAGCTTTTCAGTTTGATAAGGTTTCATGTATTGATTGTTGCTTTTAGAGCCTGTGCTGTTGGTGTTCTGTACAGGAAGTTGTCTCCTGTGTCAAACATTTCAAGGCTCTTCCCCATTTTTTCTTCTAACCAATTTAATATAACTGGTTTTATGTTGAGGTCTTTGATCCACTTGCACTTTAGTTTTGTGCAGGGTGATAAGCCTTGATCTATTTACATTTCTCCACATATAGACATCAGTTAGACCAGGACCATTTGTTGAACATGCTGTCTTCTATCCATTGTATGGTTTTGGCTTCTTTGTCAAAACTCAGGTGTCCATAGCATGTGGGTTTATTTGTGGATCTTCTATTTTGTTCTATTGATCCATCATTCTGTTTCTATGACAGTACCATGCAGTTTTTATTACTGTTGCTCTATAGTAAAGCAAGAGATCAGGGATGGACATATGTCCAGAAGATCTTTTATTGTAGAGGATTTTTTGGCAATTCTGGGTTTCTTGTTTTTCCATATGAAGTTGAGAATTTTCTTTCAAGGTCTGTAAATAATTGTGTTGGGAATTATTTGGGAATTGCATTGAATATGTAGATGGCTTTTGGTAAGAGGGCCATTTTTCTATGTTAATCCTGCCAAGTTATGAGCTCTTTCCATCTCCTGATATCTTCTTCTAATTCTTTCTTCATAGAATTGAAATTATTTTCATACAGGTCTTTGACTTGCTTGCTAGGGTCACACCATGGTACTTTATGTCTTTGACCGAATACAATAACACATCAAAGATATCATCCACTATGACTAATTAGGCTTCATCCCAGTTATGCAGGGGTGGTTCAATACATGGAAATCCATTAATGTAATACACCATGTTAACAAATTGAAAGAAAAAAAAAACATGATAATCTCCTTAGATGATGAAAAAGCATTTGATTAAATCTAGAATCCATTCATGTTTAAATATTGGAGAGATCAGGGATACAAGGCACATATATAAATACAGTAAAGACAATAAACAGCAAGCCTATAGCCAACATCAACCTAAACAGAGAGAAACTTAAAGCAATCCCACTGAAATCAGGGACAAGTTAAGACTCCCACTCTGCATATTTCTTCAACATTGTTCTGGAAGTCATTGCTAGAGCAATAATACAATGGAAAGAGATCAAGTGGATAGAAATCAGAAAGGAAAAAATCAGAGTATCACTATTTGCAGATGTTTTTGTTGCATACCCAAGTGACCCAAAAAATTTTACCAGGGAACTCCTACAGCTGATAATCCCCTTCAGCAAAGTGGCTGGATACAAAAAAAAAAAATCAGTAGCCCTCCTATATACAAAAGAAAATATGGCTGAGAAAAAATAGGGAAAAAAAGGTATTATATTATCTAAAAAAGCCACACTTCCTAACCCTTCTCCAACATGTCTTTACTGGGGACTCCACACATAAATAGATGAGCTTCAAAAGGACAGTGCAATTCAAATCACTGCAGGTGGAAGAAGATGGAGGGATTTCTAGGCTAAAAGAACATAGGTATCAGATAGTTTGTCATTCAATACAATGTTTAAAGATCAAAATGTTTCCAAGTTCTAAAGATTAGGACTGGCAGTGTCCTTTAGGGAAAATGTGGAATATTTCCATAACAAAGTATGATTTACCTAAGAAAATGACAAAAATATATTAGCAGGCAAATGGATGGTAGCAGGAAAAAAATTATCCTGGGTAAAGTAACTAAAATACAGAAAGAAAAATATGGTATGTATTCCCTTATTAGTAGGTCTCCTAATTGTGGGGGATAAAGTTCCAATAGGCCATATATTGTGATCAAGCCAATCTTCCACAGGGTGGTTACATAGCAGTTAATAGAGATGTAGGACCAGGGCATCCTATGGAAATTTTCAAGCAACCCAGGCTGTTGTTATTCAAATATGCTGCTCTCTGCCCTCAACTGATAGATCAGTGTCATATTTTTGGATCCACAGAGATGCTTACATCTGTATCAAATGGAATTGCATAAAGAGACTCACAGTCAAATATTGTGCAGAGAGAGACCTTAAAAGACCCAGGTATAAATGTGACTTCCCTATGAAATCCTCCCTCCCCTCAGGGCTGGCATAAGCCTACAAGAGAGAAGGCAGGAGAAGTGTCAAAAATAAAGGGAATTAAAGCACAAGGAGAATAATGCCCCAAGAATCAGGCCTCAGAGGAACATGATGCAGGCAGCCATGATGAGACTTGATAAGCTAGGGTCAGATAGAAGGGGGGATGACCTCCCCAATCAGGGAGCTAGACTAATGGCTTAGGGGTTGAAGAAAGAGTGTGGGTTTTACTGAAAGGAGGAGAGGGAGTATGCATCAGAAGGGATATAAATTGAACAAATCATAATTAACAAAAACAAAAGAAATACTGTGTTCAAGGTGATGAAGAATAGAGCTATTAAGGAATGATGGCTTTTTCTTGGGGGTGGTAAGAGGGTGAGGCCAGGATGAACTCACATTTCATAAGGGTCTTGGCATGGAGACTCTGATCATCTTCCAATGAGTATATGAAAAACACATAATTCAATTGAAGTAATTTAAAGAAAAAAATATCAAGACACGTGGGAAGCAATTTGTACCTGGGAACAGTGTAAAAGTAGTGGAATATATATGATATTATCACAAAAGCAATAAAATAATATGTTGACATTAACATGGAGAAAAGATTCTGCTCAAAAGAGTAGAGTTTGACTTTGTATGGCATGCTTTCCAAGTACTCATTATGTAGCATAGAATCCTATCCATGAACTAGTAGATATCCAGCTACCTCAAACATGATGAGCTCAGGTGGTGCTTCTGAAGAAGCAGTCAAGGCATGAACACTATGTTTAGGTCTGGAGGACCACAACAGGAAACACAGCAGCTTTTGTGTCATAGAACATGCACCAATTTTCTATCCTGAACAAACATTTTTTTTCAATGAAAACCCCAGGGCAAGGAAGGTTCCTGACTGACCACTGAGTAGGATATAGCTGCCAATACAGCCAGATCAACCAAGTAAACCATTCTCATAGTGGGTTGGTAAAACTAGTGTGGAAAAGAAACAGTTGTCAAAGAGTTCATTGCCCCTCACTTTTTACACTCCTTTTTACACTCACTGACCATTCTCTGTTACAGCCAAAGAATCCCAGGAATTGTCATGTTTCCTTTTCTTTCCCGGCTCTTAAAAACTCAATGCACAGGGAACACTAGACCCTGCCAGCATATTATATCAATAAGAATCTGAAGGTACATTTATTGAGTACATGACTAACTGCTCAGTTCAAAGTCACATCCTAGGAAATTTTAGATCCAAGATCACAATAGTAGACCACCTTGTCATTTGGTACATTCCCCTTAATCCCATATCACTATAAAGCTTCCCTACTTAGGAAGCTCTCTAATTAAACAATCTTTAAAGCTTTATTTCCTACCTGACATTGTCACTGAGGTAAACACGAGTAAAGGTGTGGGATCTGGATAAAGGGATGAAATAAAGGCCTGTTTGGTTTCACAAGAAAAAATCAAGTAGGCACGTGAACGGAGATACTGGACACTGAGGAAAGTTTGTTTACTCATCTCCATGGAAATCTCTAGATTCTCTCAGGTGCGGATTGGCTGAGGCGGAGAATGATGTCATGAAACAGGTTAAAGTCAATAAGAGTTTCAGGAGCAAGTAATTAAAAGGGCAAAGGGAGCAGCTTTCTTGAGAGAAAGTGTGAGCAGCCATACATGCCTCAATCTGGGCAGCTGAAAGCACACACCCCAAAGATGATAGTTCCTGTGTCCAAGACTCTTTGTTTAGCAAAAGTGTCACATGTGGTCATTCAAGTGGTCATTAATAAAATCACAGGTCCTAGACATGTGAGTTTTACATCATCACAGATTCCATTATTATTTGTTAAGTGCACAGATATGTTTTCAGTCATTTAATTACCTACTGTGAAAATGCCCCCTGATCAAGGCAACTTTCTGAACAAAAATTGTTTAATTGTCTCCTTGCTTACATTTTTACAGAGACCATCCAGGATGTACCATCAGCAAGCATTCATTGGATGTAACGTCAACAAGAAGTCATCTTCATGTAGTCCTTCAACAGAATTGAGAGCTTTTCATATTTAACCACAAGCACTAGGTAGTGAAAGGGATACTGAGAGAGAGAGGTAAAGAAACAGTTTCAGTAATAGAGATGCCTAGACCAACAGAAACAAAGTATAATGTGATAAAGGTCATGAGACAAAGACTCCATTCTGTGAGATTACTCTTGTTGGCATATCAGAATCAAAGCCCATCTCCTACAATATAACTCCAAAAGGAACTATATTATCTAACAAGGCCAAACCTCCTAATACTCCCAGATATTTCCTTACTGGAGACTCTGCATGTAAATGGATGAGCTTCAAGGGGACATTGCAATTCAAATCACAAACAAGTGGAAGGAGATGGAGGGAATTCTAGGCTAAAAGAATATAGTTACCCAGATAATTTGTCATTCAATACAATGAATAAAGTTCCAGCAACTTCCAAGGACTAAAGAAGATGACTGACAATCTCCTTTAGGGGAATTATTGAATATTTCCTTAACATATTATTATTCAGCTAAGAAAATGACATAATATTTTCAGGCAAACTGATGGAACAAGGAAAAATCCTAGGTGAAGAAACTAAAATTGAGAAAGAAAGATATCGTATATATTCACTTATTAGGTGGTCTCCTAATAGTGGGAGATAAAGTTCCAATAGGCCATCTCTTATGGCCAAACTACTCTTCCACCAGGGTGATTGGGTGGTAGTTTATTCAGTTGTTGGGCCAGAAAATTCAAAGCAAATTTAAGAAACCTAGGCTGTTTTTATTAAAATATGCTGCTCTCTGCCCTCAACTGATAGATCAGTGCCATGATCTTATATTGATGATCTTATATGCATCCTTCTCCATCAAATGGGATTAAATATAGAGACCCACAGGCCGATATTATGCAGAAAAAGAAATTAAAACACCCAGTTTTAAAATGGACTTTCATATTAAATTCTCCATCCTCTCAGTACTCTGGGAAGCCTGCAGGAGAGAGGCAGGAAAAGTCTCATAAGTAGAGGGAATTGAGGACACAAGGAGAACAATGCCCTGAGAATCAGTCCACAGAGGAAATTGATGCAGAGATCCTTGATGATACCTGATAAGTTAGGTTCAGAGAAGAGGGGAAGGACCATCCCAATCAGGTTCAGAGAAGAGGGGAAGGAGGGGAAGAGGGGAAGAGGGGAAGAGGGGAAGAGGGGAAGAGGGGAAGAGGGG
Organism: Meriones unguiculatus; assembly: GCF_030254825.1. Classification (NCBI taxonomy): domain Eukaryota; kingdom Metazoa; phylum Chordata; class Mammalia; order Rodentia; family Muridae; genus Meriones; species Meriones unguiculatus. The sequence continues at coordinate 860,287 of NW_026843711.1, read as the reverse complement.
AAGAGGGGAAGAGGGGAAGAGGGGAAGAGGGGAAGAGGGGAAGGACCATCCCAATCAGGAAAATAGAGAACAGGAATAGGGGCAGAAGAAGAATAGTGTGTTGGACAGGAATGAAAAGAGAGAGAATAGGAAGCAGATGGGATTCAAAATGAAAAAAAAAAAACTTTTAATAAATAAATACATAAGAAAAACTGTGATAAATGTGGTGAAGTATAAAGCTCTTCAGGATTAATGGTTCCTTTTTGGGTTTGTTGCCAGGGTGCTGCAAAGATGAACTCAGTTTTCTTTAAGGGACTTAGTACTAATACTCTGATCATGTTACAATGAATATATTAACAACATATACTTCAAATAATGTATTTAAAAATATTTTACTGTGACACTTGGGTAGGAATTTCAACCTGGGATCAATGGAAAATAAGTGTAATATATAATATATGAAATTCCACATAAGCAATAAAAATAATATGTTGACAACTTTTACAATGATTCTTAAGATGGAGAAAAGATTATGGTAATGGGGGCATAGTTTGTCTTTATAAGACATGTTTTCCAGGAACTCATTATATAAGAGAATCCTGATAGTGGTTACTCAGCTACTTCAGACCCATTGAGCTCAAATAACATACTGAACATGCAGTTCTGGCAGTATAACTATGCTTAAAGGGTTTGACTAGAGGACCACAGAAGGAAACACAGCTGTTCTTGTGTCCTAAGCATAAAACATGGACACATTTCTCTTTCCTGAATGACCAGTTTTTACTGTAAAGCCCAGGACTAAAAGGTTTGTCATTGACCTCTTGGTAGCAAACAGCTACCAAACTGGACAGGTCAGTCAAGGCAAACCTCAACCCTAGTGTGGAAGAGCAATAAACTATTGTCAAATAGTTTATTGCTCCTGAGTTCTCCTTTTACACTCACAAATCTTTCTCCACTTCAGCCAAACCAGCCCCAGGAATTGTCTGATTTCCTCCTGTTTTTGCTGCTCTTAAAGACTCAATATAGCAGGGAACCATAGGGTATGACAGCCTATTATTTCAATAATAATGTGAAGATACATTTAGTGATAACACCAGTAACTGCTCATTTCTAAGTCACAACCTACAACATTTCAGAGTCAATATCACATTATGAGACCACCTTGTCATTTGGTATATTCCCGTTGATCCCACATCACTATGAAGCTTCCCTAATTAGGAAAATTTCTGATTAAATAAACATTAAACTTGAAATTTCCTACCTGACATTGTCACACAGGTAAACAGGAATAAAAGTGTGGGATCATGATAAAGGGATGAGATAAAGGATTGTTAGTTTTCACAAGAAAAAGTCAAGTATGCACAGGATCAGAGATTATGGACACTGAGTAAAGTTTGTTTACTCATCTCCATGGAAATCTCAAGATTCTCTCGGGTGCTGATTGGCTGAGAGGGTGAATGATGTTACGAACAGGTGAAAGCCAGTAAGAGTTTTAGGAGCCAGTTACTAAAATGCCAAGTGGACAGCCTGCTTAAGAGAAAGGCTGAACAGCCCTACATGCCTCAATCTGGGCAGCTAAAAGTACACAACCCAGAAATTACAACTCCTGTGTATAAGACTATTAGTTCAGTAAAAGTGTCACATATTTCTTTCAAGTGGTCATTAATGAAATCACATGTCTTTGACATGTGTCTTTCATATTATCATAAATTCCATTAGTATTTGTTAAATGCACAAATATATCCTCTGTCCTGGAAATATTTACCTGGAAAATGTTCCCTGACCAACGCGACTCTTTGAACAAAAATCGTTTAATTGGGTCCTTTTTGTATTTTTACAGAAACCATCAGGATGACATGTCAGCAAGCATTCAAGTTGCTGTAGTCCTGCAGCAGATCTAAGAGGTTTTCATACTGAGCCACCAGAGGTTGGTAGATAGAGGGAGACTGAGGGAGAAATAGAGAGAAAGTGCTAGAGAGACAGATTCAGAAATAGAGAGAACAAGACCAACAGAAGCAAAGATATAAAGTGAATGAGACTGATTAACAGCGACTCCATTCTGTCTAGTCACTTTCATTGGCACCTCGACTTCGAGGCAAACCCTCCTATATTATCACTCCTAAAGGAAATATATTATCTAACAAGGCTGTAGATGCTAACTCTTCCTAGATATTTCTTGACTTGGGACTGGACATGTAAATAGATGAGCTTCCAGGGAACATTGCAATTCAAATCACCAGGAAGTGGAAGAAGATAGAGGGACTTCTAGGCTAAGAAGAACATAGTTATCCTAAAACTTTGTCATTCAATACAATGTTTAAAGTCCCAATTACTTTCAAGTTCTAAAGAAGAGGACTGACACACTCCTTTGGAGAAAATGAGGAATATTTCCATAATGGATTATAATTTAGCTAAGGAAATGGTATTAAGATATTTTCAGGCTAATGGACAGAACCACAAAAAATAATTCTGGGGGAAATAAGTAAAATGCAGAAAGAAATATGGTATGTATTCACTTATTAGTAGGTCTGCTAATAGTGGAGGAAAAAGTTCCATTTGGCCATCATTTCTGACCACATCAGTCAACTAGGAGGATTGGGTTGTAGTTGATTGAGTTATTGGGCCAGGACATCCTACAGAAATTTTAAATCAACCCAGGCTGTAATTCATAAAATATGTTGCTCTCTGTCTCACCTGATAGAACAGTGTCATGTTCTTGGATCCAGAGAGATGCATTCTTCTGCATGAAACAGAATTCCATACAGAGACCCACAGTCCAATATTATGCAGAAAGGGACTTTAAAAGACCCAGTTCTAAATGGTATTTCCATATGAATTTCTCTATCCCCTCAGAGCTCTGGGCAGCCTGCAGGAGAGGAGGTAGGAAAAGTGTCCTAAGTAGAGGAAATTGAGGACACAAGGAGAACAAGGCCCTGAGAATCAAACCACAGAAAAAGAAGATGAAGCAAGCCATCTTGAGACTTTATAAGCTATGGTCAGATAGAAGGAAGAAAAGGACCTCCCCTATCCAGTAACTAGAGAAAGAGTACAGGGGAAGAAGAAAGGGAGGAGGGACTGGAAGAAGAAGAGGGTGCATCTGATTGGTTACAAAGTGAACAATCACAATAAATAAAAACATAAGGAGAACTGTAATCAAGATGATGATGTATAGATTTTGATATCACAATGCGATTATGACAAAAATAACTATGAAATCAGAATTGTATGATATCACCAAGTTATTAACAGAGAGGTAATAAAACAAGATTGTTCTATGACATCACAATGGAATTTTGATATCAAAATGCTATTATGACCTTACCACGGTATGATTACATATGCTATGATGACATCACAATGGTATTATGACCTCACAATGCTATGATGACATCAAAATTCAATTATACTATAGCAATAGCATTATGACAACAAAATTCATCCTGATATCCCAATGCTATTTTGATGTCAAAATGCTATTATGACATGATTGTTTTATGATATTACAAAGGAAATTTGAAACAAAAACAATGATATTATAATATCACAATGCTATTATGATATCACAATGCTATTATAACATCACAAAGCTCTTATAACATCACAATGTTGTTGTGACATCACAATGATACTATGATCTCAAAATGTTATTATGGCATCACAATCATATGAGATTACAATGGTATTATGACATCACATAGTTATTATGACTTCACAATGCTATTATGCTATGTAGTGCTATTATGACATTACAATTATATGAAATAACATTGCTATTACAATATCACAAAAGTATTATGGTATCATAAAACTATTATGACATCTCAATTGTATTATGATTTCACAATGTTATGACATCATAATGCTATTATGACATCACAATGATATTATGTGTTAAGATATCACAATAGAATTATATTAAAATGCTATTATGATTTCCCAACAGTATGACTTTCCAATGATATTAAGAAATCTCAATGCTATTATGACATTACAAGTTCCTATGACATCACACTGCAATTATATCTCAATGCTAATACACAATAACAATAATAGAAAAGACAATGCTATAATGACATCACAGAGGTATTCTGACATCACAATTCTATTGTAGCAATATTGTACAATATTATGATATCACAATGGTTTGGTGCTGATTGGCTCAGAGGGAGAATGACATAATGAAACAGGTAAATGCCAGAAAGAGTTTCTGGAGCTAGTTATTTAAAGGGCCAAGAGGACAACCTGATTGAGAGAAAGGGTGAGTATACATGCTTCAATCTGGGCAGCTGAAAGCATACAACCGAGAGATGACAGTTCCCATGTCCAGGAATCTTAGTTCAGTTAATCTGTCCCAAATTTCTTTCAAGTGGTCATTAGTAAAGTCCCGTTTCCTTGACATATGAATTTCACATTATCACAGATTCCAGTATTATTTATTAAATGCACAGATACGTCGTCAGTCAGTGAATTACTTATTGTGAAAACTCTCCCTGGTATTTTTACAGAGACTATCCATGTTTTCACATCAGCAAGCAGACACCTTGCTGTAGTCCTTCCGCAGAAATGAGAGTTTTTCATACTGAACCACAAAGCAGCAGGCAGAGAGAGAGAGTGAGAAAGATATAGATTGAAAGAGCTAGAGAGACAGATTCACAAATAAGAGATTGATACCTACAGAAACAAAGATATAAAGTGACAGAGACAGAGAGACAGAGACTCCATTCTGTTTGGTCACTTTCACTGGCATATCAACCTCAAAGCAAGCCCTCCTACAATATAACTCCAATAGGAATTATATTATCTCACAAGTCCATATTTGCTAACCTGTCTCAGACATTTCTTCACTGGGAACTAAACATGTAAATAGATGAGCTTTAAGGGGACATTGCAATTCATATCACCAAGAAGTGGAAGAACATGCAGGGACTTCTAGGCTAAAAGAACATAATTATCCTAATAGTTTGTCATTCAATACAAGGATGAAAGTCCCAGCAAATCCCAAGTTCTAAAGGATATGATTGACAATCTCCTTTGAGGAAAATGTGGAATATTAGCATAATGAAGTATTATTCAGCTAAGAAAAAGACATCTTCATATTTTCAGGCAAATGGGTAGAACCAAGAAAAAAATCATCCTTGGTAAAGTAACTAAAATGCAGAATGACAAATATGGTATGTATTCACTTATTAGGTGGTCTCCTAATAGTGTGGGAAAAAGTACCAATATGCCATCTAATTGTGAACAAACAAGTCTGCTACTAGGAGCATTGGGTAACAGTGACTTGAGCTGTTGGGCCAGTGCATACTACGAAAACTTTCAAGCAACCCAGGATGTTATAATTAAAATATGCTGCTCTCTGCCCTCAACTGATTGATCATTGCCATGTTCTTGGATCAACAGAGATGCTTCCTTCTCCATCAAATAGGATTGCATGCAGAGATTCAAAGTCTGATATTATGCAGAGAGAGCCCTTAAACCACTCAGGTCTAAATGGGATTTCGCTTTGAAATTCTCACTGCCATCAGAGTTCTTGGGGGTGGTACCAGTGTGCAGCAAGTATGAATTCAGTTTTCTTTAAGGGAATTGTCACTGCAACTCTGATCATGTTTCAGTGACTCTATGAACATCACACACTTCATTTGATGTATTATAAAGACAAAATATTTTAGTGTGACACATGGGTAGAAATTTGAACCTTGGAGCAATGGAACAGGAATATATAATATATATATAATATATATATATATGAATATAATATATAATATATGATATATGAATATATATATATATGAATTTATATATAATATATGAATTTCTCACATACTCAATAAACATGATACGTTAACAACATTTACAATGAATTTTAATCTTTTAGCAGAAAAGGTTCTGCTAAAGCAGGGCAGAGTTTAACTTTGTAAGGCATGCTTTCAGGGAACTCATTATGTACCAGAGAATCCTAGCTATGAACTACTATTTACCCAGCTACCTCAGACATCATGAGCTCAGGTGACTCCTCTTGAACAATCAGTCCTGGCACTAACACAGGGTTTGCTTTGAGGACAACTGCAGGAAATACTGCTGCTCTTGTGTCCTAGGCATATAACACAGATATGCTTCTCTGTCTTGAAGTACTAGTTTGAACAAGACAAGAGAATTGGTCACTGACAACTGGGAGGACACAGCTGCCAATTCAGCAGGACAGCCTAGGCAACTGTGCTCATTGAGGGTTGGCAACCCTAGTGTGGAACAGCACCAGCTGTCAAATCCTTTATTGCCCCCCCCCCAGTTCTCCTTTTATACTCACAGATATTTCTGTGTTTCAGCCAAACCAGTCCCAGGAATTATATGGCTTCCTTCTCTTCTCCCTGATCTAAAGACTCAATACCCCAAGGAACCCTAGAGCCTGCTAGCCTATTATATCAATAAGAATGTGAAGACACATTATTGAAATTCTGCTTCCTCTCAATACTCTAGGAAGCCTGCAGGAAAGGAGGGAGTAAGTTTCATAATTAGAGGGAACTGAGGACATAAGGAGAAGAATGCCTTGAGAATCAGGCCACAGAGGAAGATGATGCAGCCATTTTTGATGAGACCTGATAAACTAGGGTCAGATAGAAGGCCCCTATCAGGGAAATAGAGAAAGGGTATAAGGGTAGAAGAAGGAGGGTGAGTGGAACTTGAAAGTTAAGAGGAGAAGGGCAGCAGAGTGCATACAAAGTGAACAAATCATAATAAATAAATACATAAGAACATCTGTGATCAAGGTGATAAAGTATAGCATTCTTCAGTACTGATGGCTTCTTCTTGCACATGGTTCCAGGGTGCAGCAAGGATAAACTCAGTTTTTTTGAAGGGACTTGGCAGCAAGAGGCTGTTCATTTTCCAACAAGTATATCAACAACACATACTTCAACTGATGTATTTTAAAGAAAAGAAAAAAAATAGTGTGACATATGGGTATGAATTTGAGCAATTTGAACCTGGGAGCAATGGAAAATGAGTATAATGTATGTTATATGAAATTCCCACATAATCAATAATAATAATATGTTGAAAACTTTTAGACTGGCTTTTATCATGGAGAAAATATTCGACCAAAGGAGGGCAGAGTTTGACTTTGTAAGGCATGCTTTCCAAGAACACATTATGTAGCAGAGAATCCTAGCTTTGAACTAGTTGTTACCCAGCTACCTCAGATCCTATGAGCTCAGGTGGCACCACTGAACTATCAGTCCTGTCACTAATACTATGTTTAGAGGTTTTTCTGGAGGACAGAGCTACTCTTTTGCCCTAGTCCTTTAACAAGGACCCATTTCTCTTTCTTGAATGCTCAGTTTTAATTGTAAATCCCAGTACAAAGAGCACTGTTAGGACACAGCTGCTGATCCTGCCAGGTCAGCCAACCAACACTACTTTTTATCAGCACCAGCTGTCAAAAAATATATTGCCCTCAATTCTCCTTTTACAGTCACCAATCTTTCTCTGTTTCAGTCAAATCATACCTAGGAATTGTCAGGTTTGCTTCCCTTTTCCCAGGTCTTACAGACTCAATACATCAAGTAACCCAAGGGCCGGTTTGCCAATTATATCAATAAAAATGTGAAGGTACATTTAGGAAGTGTGTAATTAACTGCTCAGTTTTAGGTCACAACCTAGGAAATTTCAGAACCAAAAGCACAGTAGGAGACCGCCTTGTCATTTGGTACATTCTCCTTCATGCCACATTATTTGAAGCTTCCCTAGTTGGGAAGCTGTACAATTAAATAAACATTAAAATTTCATTTCCTACCTGACATTGTCATGGTGGTAAACAGGAATAAAGTTGTGAGATATGGATAAAGGGATGAGATAAAGGCTTGTTGGGTTTCACAAGAAAAATCATGGGTTTACCAGCTCAGAGGTACTGGACACTTTGAAAAGTTTGTTTACTCACAGAAACAAGAATCTCACAGGTGCTGATTGGCTGAGATGGATAATGATGACATGAAACATGTTAAAGCCAGTGAGAGTTTCAGGAGCCAGTTATTAAAAGAGCCAGTGTGCTCGAGAGAAAGGTTGAGGAGCCCTAAATGCCTCAATCTGGGGATCTGAAAGTACACAACCCAGAGCTGTCAGTTCCTGTGTCTAAGACTCTTAGTTCAGGAAAATTGTCACATATTTCTTTCATGTGGTCATTAATAAAGTGATGTGTCCTTGACATGTGACTTTCACATTATCCCAGATATGTCCTCAGGCAGTGAATTACTTAATAGGAAAATGCTCCCTGACCAAGGCAAATCTTTGAACAAAAAGTGTTTAATTAGAACCTTGCTTATATTATTTACAGAGACTATCCAGGATGTCATGTCAGCCAGAAGTCATCTTGTTGTAGTCCGTCAGCAGATCTGATCGCTTCTGATAGTGAGACACAAGTGGCAGGCAGGGAGAGGGAGACTAGTTTTCCAGGAACTCATTATCTAGCAGAGAATCCTACCATTAAATTCTTAATACCCCAAATAACCATAGGGATGGTTTGCCATTTATATGAATAAAATGTGAAGGTACATTTAGTAAGTATGTGAGTAACTGCACATTTCTAAGTCACAACCTAGAAATTTCAGAACCAATACTACAGTTGTAGACTAACTTTTCATTTGGTAGGGATGGGAGAAAGGCTAGTTGGGTTTCACAAGAAAAAGTGATGTTTGCACAGGATTAGAGTACTGGACACTGAGGAAAGTTTATTTAATCATCACCATGGAATCCTGAAGATTCTCCAGGTGTGAATTTCCTGAGATGGAGAATGATCTAATGAAACAGGTGAAAGCCTGTAAGAGTTTCAGAAGGCAGTTATTAAAAGGGCCAAGTGGAGACTGTGTTTGTGAGAGAAGCTGAGCAGCATTACATGCATCAAATTGGGCAGGTGAAAGCACACGACCATGAGATGTCAGTTCCTGTGTCCAAGATTGTTCTTAGTTCACGAAAAGTGTCATATATTTCTTTCAAGTGGTATTTAATAAAGTCCATGACATGTGAATTCACATTCTGACTGATTCTATTATTATTTGTTAAATGCACACATATGTCCTCAGTCAGTGAATTATTTACTGTGAAAATGCTCTCTGATCAAGGCAAATCATTGAACAAAGAGCATTTAATTGGGACCTTACTTATATTTTTACAGAAACAATCCAGAATGTCATGTTGGCAAGCAGTCTTCATGTTGTAGTCCTTCAGCAGAATTGAGAGCTTTTCATAATTAAAAACAAGTGGCAGGCTGAAAGAGGGTGACAGAAAGAGCAAGAGAGACAAAGAGCTAGAGAAACAGATTCAGAAATATTAAGACCAAACTCGAAAGAAAAAAAAAACATATAACTTGACAGACACCAAGAGACAGAGACTCCATTCTGTTTGCTTTTATTGGCATATCAACCTTTGTATAACTCAATAAACCCCTCCTTCTTCCTATCCCAAAGCCACGATCCTTCCCACTTATCCATGCATGCACCTTCCCAAATCTGCTGATAAGGGAGGTCTTCCTCTCATTCCTTTTGATAAAATCCCTCTGTCACATAGAGGGTCAGTGAAGATTCTTTCCCAATCTGTAGGCATTCATTTTTCCTTTTTTTTTTTTTTTTTTTTTTGGCATCGTTGTCAAAACTCAGGTGTCCATAAGTATGTGGGTTTATTTCTGGATCTTCTATATGGTTCCATTGAAAAACCATTCTGTTTCTATGAGAGACCATGTAGTGTTTATTACTGTTGCTCTATAGTACAACTTGAGATCAAGGATGGAGATACCTCCAAAAGATCTTTTATTGTAGAGCATTGTTTTAGCAATTCTGGTTTCTTGTTTTTCCATAAGAAATGAGAATTTTTCTTTCAAATTTTCTGTAAAAAATTATGTTGGTAGATTGATGGGAATTCTATTGATTTGGTAGATTGCTTTGGGAAGATGGCCATTTTTACAATGATAATCCTGCCAAGCCATGAGCATAGGAGGTCTTCACATCTTCTGATATTTTCTTCTATTTTTTTCTTCAGAATCTTGAAGTTTTTTACATACAAGTCATTGACTTGCTTGGTTAGGGTTACACCAAGGTATTTTATGTCTTTTGTGAAGAATAATTTTTTTTCCGCTAATTTCTTCCTCAGCCCTTTTGTCTTTTGTATACTGAAGGGCTACTGATTTTTTTTTTGAGTTATTTTTATATCCTGCAACTTTGCTGAAGGTGTTTATGAGCTGTACAAGTTCCCTGGTAGAATATTGTGGGTCACTCAGGTATACTATCTGCAAATAGTGATAAATTGACTTCTTCCATTCCAATTTGTGTCCCCTTGATCTTCTTCAGTTGATTTTATTGCTCTAGCAAGGACTTCCAGAATTTTGTTGAAGAAATATGGAGCAAATGAGGAGCCTTGCTTTGTCCCTGATTTCCATAGGATTGCTTTAAGTTTCTCTACATTTAGTTTGATGTTGGCTATAGGCTTGCTATATATTGCCTTTACTATATTTAGATATATGCCTTGTATCCCTGATCTCACCAATACTTTAACCACAAATGCATTATGGATTTTGCCAAATGTTTTCTCAGTATCTAAGGAGGTTATCATGTGTTTTTTGTTTGTTGTTTTTTTCTTTTCTTTCAGTTTGTTACTATGGTGGATCACAGTGTTGGATTTCCGTATACTGAACCACCCTTACATACCTGGGATAAACCCTAATTGGTCATTGTCAAAGATATCATTAGTCATGATATTTTGATGTTCTTTTATTCAGTTTGCAAGTATTTTGTTGAGTATATTTGCAACAAAGTTCATAAAGTAGATTTGCCTGAAATTCCCTTTCTTTGTTGGGTCTTTGTGAGATTTAGGTACCAATGTGATAATGGCTTCATAGAATGAATTTTGTAGTCTTCCTTCTCTATCTATTTTGTGCAATAGTTTGAAGAGAACTGGCATTAGCTCTTCTTTGAAAGTCTGGTAGAATTCTTTGCTGAACCATCTGGTCCTAGGATCTTTTTGGATGATAGACTTTTGATGACAGCTTCTATTTCCTTAGGGAATATAGGACTATTTAATATATATATCTGGTCTTAATTCAGCTTTGGTAAGTGGAAACTATCAAGAAAATTGCCCATTTTATTTAGATTTTCAAATTTTGTGGCATATAGAATTTGGAAATAAGTTCTAATGATTGGATTTCCTCAGTGTCTGTAGTTATGTCCCTCTTTTCATTCATGATTTTGTTGATTTGGATGGTGTCTTTCTCACTTTTAGTTAGATTGGCTAAGGGTTTGTCTATCCTGTTGATTTTCTCAAAGAACCAGCTCTTGGTTTCATTGATTCCTTGAATTGTTTTATTTGTTTCTAATTGACTGATTTCAGCCCTGAGTTTGATTATTTCCAGCCATTTACTCCTTTTTCGTGTGTCTGCTTCATCTTTTTCTAGAGGTTTTGAGTGAGCTATAAAATTGCTTGAGTGAGATGTCTCACATTTCTTCTTGAAGGCACTTAGTGCTATGAACTTTTCTCTTAGCACTACTTTCATTGTGTACCACAAGTTTGGGTATGTTGTGCCTTCATTTTCATTGAACTCTAGGAAGACTATAATTTCTTTCTTTATTTCTTCCATGACCCAGCTATCTTTTAGTAGCAAGCTGCTCAGTTTACATGTGTGTGTAGGTTTTTTGCTATTTCTGTGTTATTGAGGTCCAGCTTTATTCCATGGTGATCAGATAAGATACATGTATACCAATCTTCTTGTGTCTGTTGAGGCTTGCTTTGTGACCAACTGTATGCTCTATTTTGGAGAAGGTTTTATGAGATGCTGAGAAGAAGGTAAATTCTTTTGTGTTTGGGTGTCAGGTACTGTAATTGTCTGTTAGGCCCATTTGATTCATGATTTCTGTCAGAGATATTGTTTCCTTGTTTAATTTCTGTTTTGCTGACCTGCCCTTTGTTGAGAGTAAGCTGTTAAAGTCTCCCACTATTATTGTGTGGGAATGTATGTGTGGTTTAAAATTTATTAATGTTTGTCTTACAAATATGCCCTTGATTTTGGGGCATAGATGTTCAGGACTGTAATGCCTTCCTGATGGAATTTTATCTTGATGAGGATTATGTGTCTTTGCCGATCTCTTTTTTGTTAATTTTGGTTGAAAGTCTATTTTAACAGATATGAGAATGGCTACTCCTGCTTGCTTCTTTGGTCCATTTGCTTGGAAACTCATCTTTTAGCCTTTACCTTGCAGATGATATGATTGTATACCTGAGTGGCCCCCAAAATTCTACCAGGGAACTCATACAACCTTCAGCAAATTGGTGGGATACAAAAATAACTCAAGAAATCAGTAGCCCTCCTGTATACAAAAGATAAAAGGGCTGAAAAAGAACTTACAGAAACATAACAAGGCCATACACACTTCCCACACATTTCCTTACTGGGGACTCAACATGTAAAGCAATGAGCTTCAAGGGGATTTGCAATTCAAATCACCAGAAAGTAGAAGATGATGGAGGGACCTCTAGGCTATAAGAAATTAGTTATCCTGATATTTTATCATTCAATACAATGAATAAAATCCAAATAACTTCCAAGGACTAAAGAAAAAGACTGAAAATCTCTTTTAGGGAAAGTGTGGAATAATTACATAACAGAGTATTATTAAGCTAAGAAAATTGCATTGTGATATTTTCAGGTAAATGGTTTGAACTAGAAAAAGTCATCTAAAATGCAAAAAGAGGAGATACAATGTGAATAAATCATAATAAATAAATACATAAGAAAAAATATGGTCAAGATGATGAAATTTAGACCTCTTCAGGACTGATGGCTTGTTCTTGTTGGGGATGAAGGGTGTGGGAAGGATGAACGGTGTGGGAAGGATGAACTCAGTTTTCTTTAAGAGACTTGGCACTGATACTCTGATCATGTTCCAATGATTAGATGAACAACACATATTTCAATTGATGTATTTTAAAGAAAAAATAATGAGAGTTGCACATGGTTAGGAATTTAGGAATTTAATCCTAGAAGCAATAGAAAATGAGTAATGTATATTATATGAAATTCCCACATAGTCAATAAAAAATAATATGTTGAAAACTTTTACAATGACTTTTAACATGGAGAAAATATTCTGCTAAAGGGAGGCACAGTTTGACTTTTTAAGGCATGCTTTCCAGCTGGCACCATTTAACTAGCAGTCCTGGCCCTAACACTATGTTTAAAGGGTTTGTCTGGAGGACTACAGCCAGAAACACAGTTGCTCTTGTTTTCTAGGCATATAACATGGACCCATTACACTGCACTGAAGGCCCAATTTTAAATGTAAACACCAAGATCAGGAGGCCTCCTCACTGACCACTGAGTAGGACATAGCTGACCATCCAGCCAGGTCAGCCAAGTCAACCCTGCTCATAGAGGTTTGGCAACACTAGTGTGGAACCGAACCAGTTGTCAAATAGTTTATTTCCCCTCATTTCTCCTATTGTACTCACAGATTTTCACTTTTTCAGCCAAACCAGTCCCAGGAATTTTCTGGTTTCTGAAGGAGGGTGGTAATTTGAATTCTGCCTCCTGGTTTTGGCAGATGCAAGTCTTATCTAAGTTCTATGTCTCAGAGTCTTTCCTTGGTGGTCTCTATAAGCGGGGTGTTCTGAGTCTGAGTAGATAGCAAGCTCCCTGAAACCTTGGGAACCAGACCAAATACTTTGTGTAACCTCGAGTGAATTCCTGGATGCCTTTTAGGTGGCTACTGTGAAAAAATATTTGCTTTTACCCTTTGCTTTATTAGTATTGTTTTCTCATTCAGGAAACTGAGACTTGATCAGGAATCTGTCTTGTCTACAATATTCCTGTCTCTGTCCCCCCATTTATACTCACTCTTTTAGGTGGACCCTTTTCTGTTTGTATAATGTTCTTTTGAAATCTATACACCTTACCCTCATTTATTCAAATGCTGATTTCTCTCCTCTCCCCCAGTTTCTGGTTTCAATCTGATATTGCATTATTTTTTTTTTGAGTCCCATTTATTGATTGTTAATCTTAGGGCTTATGCTGTTGGTGTTCTGTGCAGGAAGTTGTCTCCTGTGCCAATGAGTTCAAGGCTCTTCCCTAGTTTTTCTTTTAACAGATTTAGTGTGTCTGGTTTTATGTTGATGTCTTTGATCAACTTGGACTTTACTTTTGTGCAGGTTGATAGATTTGGATGTATTTTCACTTTTTAACAGGTAGATATCCAGTTAGACCAGCACCATTTGTTGAAGATGCTGTCTTTTTGCCATTGTATGGTTTTCACTTCTTGTACAACCACTTTAGAAATGAATCTGGTGCTTTCTCAGACAATTATATATAGTGCTTCCTCAAGATCCAGCTATAACACTCTTAGGCATATATTCAAAACATGCTCAAGTAAACAACAATGACATTTGCTCAACCATGTTTGTAGCAGCACTATTTTTTATAGCCAGAATCTGGAAACAACCCAGATGTCACCCAATCAAGAAATGGAAAAAGAAATTCTGGTACATTTACACAATGGAATACTACTCAGCAATTAAAAACAAGGAAATCATGAAATTGCAGGCAAATGGTGGGAACTAGAACAGATCATCATGAGTGAGTTATCTCAGAAGCAGAAAGATACACATGGTATATACTCACTTATAAGGGGATATTAGACATATAATATAGGATAAACATACTAACATCTGTACACCTAAAGAAGCTAAGCAAAGAGGAAGACTGTGGGTAAAATGATCAAACATCATGCAAAAAGGCAAAGGGGAAGGACATAAGAAGAGGGAGAAAATAGTCAACAGGACATCAGCCTACCATAGAGGGCCTTTGAAAGACTTTAGCTAGCAAGGCATTGAAGGAGATGTTGAGATTCGAAGCCAAATTTTGGGCTGAATGCAGAGAGTCTTATGAAAGAAGGAGAGGACAGGAAGACCTGGAAGGGACAAGTGCTCCACAAGCAGATCAATAGATCAAAAAATTCTGAAGACAGGGGTCTTTTCTGAGAGTGATACTTCAAACAAGTACCATGCTTGAAGATAACCTACAATCCTTGGAACTCTTGCACAGATGTAGCCCATGGCAGCTCAAGTGGGTCCCCTAGTAATGGGAATAGGAACTGTCTCTGAACTCAGTGGCTGCCTCTCTGATAACCTCCCCCTGATGGGAAATCAGCCTTATCAGGCCACGAGGGAAAACAATGTATCCAGTTTTGATGATATCTAATAGGGTAGGGTTAGAGGGAAGGGGAGGAAGACCTCCCCTATCAGTGTATTGGAGAAAGGCATGGGAGGAGATGAGGGAGAGAGGGTGCTATTGAGAGGGATTGATGAAAGTGGTTGCAGCAGGTATATAAAGTGAATAAACTATAATTCATAAAAAATATAAATACATTTTTAAAAAGTGAAAAAATTAAACATTCATATATTGTGCGTTAAAAATAACAAAGACAAATTTGAAAAATTTAGACAAAAGGTAATTAATTGTAAATATTAATTTTACTTTTAAGACTGGCTACTGAACTTTAATTTTCTAAGTTGTGATGCAGTACCTTTAAGTAGGAAAATATTCCAGAAATAGTATACAATTCCAGAACTACTATAAATTCACCATATGACACATTTGGCATAACATGCATATGGAATATAAAATGGTAAATATATCAGTAATTCTGGAATACACAAATACCTCTACATTAGAAGAACCCTATTGGTAAGTTACATGAATGCTCATTTTTTAATTTTATTTTTTATTTTTTATTTTTTTATCAGTTACATTTTATTAACTCTGTATCCTAGCCATGTCCCGATCGATATTGCATTATTTTAAACAGTCAAAAAGAAAGCAACTAGCCACAGTGTTGTGCAAAGTGAGGAGCCAGAGGACAGGAAAGAGGAGAAGAGCTAGAGGGCAGGAAATGAGTGGGAGAAAAGCATGAGAGAGAGAGCTTGGAGAGAGAGCTGGAGGACAGATCTTGGAACTACATTGAGATGGACTGGACATAATATTTCACATTTTTATAATGGGTAAAATCTAAAAGTTAGGAAAATATGAGGGCTTGGAGGTTTAGGAGGGAGTAACTATTGCCCAACATCATGTTCTAGGCTAACTAAATAAACCCCAGTCTCTGTGTGGGGATTTGGTTACACAGCTGTTTTAGATTAACGGCAAGCTTTACTAAAGATAATAATTAGCAAATATTAATCTCACATACATTTTTTGACCAACCTAAAGGATGGGTCATTTGGCACCCAAACAGGGAACCTTGAAAATGAGGGGCCTAGGAGTGGTATATCGGAATCTTGAGGAAGCACTATTCCTAATTTTCTGAGAAATTGCCAATTGATTTCCAAAGTGGTTGTACAAGTTTGCATTTGCACCAGCAATGGAGGAGGGCTCTCCTTTCTCCATAACCTCTCCAGGATATGTTGTCACTTGAGTTTTTGATCTTAGCCATTCTGGTGGTTGTCAGGTGAAATCTCAGGGTCGTTTTGATTTGCATCTCTCTGATAGCTAAATTGAGCATTTCTTTAAGTGTTTCTCTGCCATTCTGTCCATGTGGATCAAAGATATCAACATAAAACCAGATACACTAAATCCTTTAGAAGAAAATGTGTGTAAGACATTGGAACTTATTGGCACAGGAGATAACTTCCTGAATAGAACATCAACAGCATAGGCTCTAAGAGCAACAACTGATGAATGGGAATTCACAAAGCTGAAAAGCTTCAGTAAAGCAAAGTACATAGTCATCAAAATAAAACGATAGCCTAAAGACTAGGAAAGATCTTTACGAACCCTACATGTGACAGATGGCTTATATCCAGGATATATAAAGAACTAAAACAGCAAATCAAGCAATCCTCTTAAAAATGGGATACAGAGCTTTGTTTTAATATTACAAAAACTGGTTTTAAAAATATTTATACGTTTATGAAGCAGGTACTATGGTTGTTTTTTATCTTTGTCTTTTTTTTTTTGTCTGCATGTTTCTGTATTGGTTTCTGGTTTTACTTTGCTCATGAGGTCTAGGAAACTTGGAGAGTTTCCAATCTTGTTGAGGGAATCTGGAGGAAGGCCCAATTCCTGGGGAAGAGGCCCCTTAAGGTTCTACTCCTTTTGGGACCAGGAGAGAGGGACACTGGAACTCTATTCTCTGTGATAATAGGGCTCCTGGAGACTGCTCTCCATCTGGAAACTGTGGAAAGGGCCATGGGGGCTCTGCTCCTTCTGGAATCTATGTGACTGGAGGGGACCCATGAGGGGGTCAACTCCTTCCGTGGGACTTGTGTCCAGTACGGGCTGGTCAATTCCTGGTATTTGGGTATCCTGGTTACTCCAAGGTAACAATGTCACATTTCTGTTTTTCTTATGTATCTCTCTCTGTGTGTATGTTTATCTGTAGACTTGGATATTTTTAGACATGAGACAATTTGAATCAACATACCTGAAATAAGTTCTAGAACATGGGAGATAAATACTAAAAAAAAAAAAAAAAAACAAACAAAAAAAAAAATCAGGTATTTTACAATAGTAACCCTTGGGAAGTCTAACAAAGAACTTAAAACAGGTTCTCAACACTTTGGGGGTAATGAAAAACCTTGGTATTTATTTTATTAAGGTTACAAAGTAAAACCAAGCCATTTTTAAGCCAATTAAACAAAAACTGTAGTAATTAAAATATATTCATGTAAAAAAAACTATAAAATATGTTGTTCTACATTTAAAATGCTGTAGATTCTTCAATGCAAAATACTTGCTTATGATCTCTTACAGGAAAAAAAAAAGGACTACAATTTATGTTATGCATGGTTATAATCAGACCATTGTTAACCATTATATAAAATATATGTCTGGCTACCAGTACCTAAATAAATGATTTAATGTTGTTTATTTCTGTCTTATAGATTTGGTATGGCCAGAACATCTCACTTTTTCTGAGGGCTTATAAACTAAGTATAGTTCTCTGATTAACGTTAAATAAAACTTTTGTCCTGTCATTTTTTTCTGTTAAGTATTAATACAATATAATAGGATTAATAAGATTTGCTAACACCTTTATAAATGATGTTTTAATTAAAAGTTTTGATTTAAATTTAGTTTAAAAAGAATAGATTTAAAGTCATGCTAAAGATAATAGTTGAGTACAAGCTTGAATTTTGCCTAGTCTGTTTCTTTAGTTTTGTTGTTGTTTTTTAAGGTTAAATCTAAAATGGATAACCATAAAGTTTGCCTATGTATATCTGCCTAAAATTTGGTCCTAAAACATATATTTTAAAAATTTTGTTAATGTCAACAATACTTGGTTTCTGGGTTTTCCAGCTTTTGAAGGAATGCAAGTAAAACAGACTCTTAAATTTTCAGGAATAGGAAGAGGTCATCCTCTTTGCTTTACCAGAGAGAGTATTCATCAGGACAGCTTACCAATATCCCCTGTCCAGGTCATAGGTTGAAATGCCTACTACTCTAAAGTTGGGGTGGCAGCTCAAGCCTTCCTTTGCACTCAGGCAAAGTGGGATATTGGAAAGATATTATTGTACCTTCCAATGGGAGTTAAGAATGACAGTCTTACATATACAATGAGTTACCCATCCTGTGATTGAGGAGCCATTATAGAATGAAAACCAATGCACAAGAAAAACAGCTGTGACTATTCCCATCCTTGAATTGAGGCCAGAGGCACTTAGCTCTCAAAAGGTAGGATGAACTGCTCCGAGATAGTTTTTAAAAAATATGAGGGCAAGGTGAATTGTTTTGAGAAAACTCACAAATGGCCCAAAACTGCAAACAACTAGCTGTAAGCTATCTTCATGATATTCTTGCTGACCAATCAATATATAGAGCAAAAGTGGCCAGATTGTTAATTATAAAAACCCTGTGCTTTGTATGCTCAGGTTTGTCTCCTGCCTTTGGAGAGGTGACCCTATTGTGATTGGAAAACAAAACAAAACAAAACAAAACAAAAAAAAAATAACAAAAAACAAAAAACCCTCTTGCTTTTGCATTGAGTTGTGGTTTGTGGGAGTTCCTGGGAAAAACACAATCTTGAACTCCTGAGCTGTGAAACCTCCAGGTCTTACATTTGTTGAGTTTGGCCCGGAAAGGGCGTGCCACTTCCCCAACCCTCATCAAATTGAGCTTGGAACAGGTTACTTTGATTTCTGTTTTGCTTTGTTTGTTTCTGTCTTACCAATCTGTTTCTGGTTAGGCACCTATCTGGACCTTTTTGTTTGTCTCATCAGTCATTGTGATAGACAGACATATCAGAATATTGCTTGACTGGGAACTGGAGGACACTCCAGATTCCATTTGGGAGTCTACATCCAGGATGGTCCTCCTCCCATCTATTTCTTCGTGAAGATGGCCACTGCCAGGCAGCCTCTCAGAGTTCTGTGGTACCAGCAGTAAGGGCATCCTTGTCTAATTGCTTGTCTTGTTCTCTTTGTCTCTATCATTTTTGCCTCTTTGACTTTCCTGGTGGATGACTTTATTATGGGACAGACTGTGACTACACCCTTATTCCCTAACCCTTGATCATTTCTCAGAGGTGAGATAAAGGGTTCATAACCTTTCAGTTGAAGTTAAAAAGGGGAAATGGCAAACTTTCTCTTCCTCAGAGTGTCCTACTTTTCAGTTTGTATGGTCACTGGAGGGTACCCTTCACCTTGATAAGATCCTTGATGTCAAGATTAAGACCCTCCAGACTCCAGGAGGCCACCATGATCAGGTCCCCTATATTCTGACTTGGGAGGATCTAGTTCATTACCCATCTCCTTGGCTGCGCCCCTTTATTCTTCCCACAGAGACTTCCCCAACAGCCATCTGTGCAGTCAAGGAGAAGAAGATACTTGCCACTTCAGATATGGATCTCCTTCTTTTTGAACTTCTGCCTCCCTACTGCCAGTTCTCCCCCCAAGTAATCCCCCAGCAGGTCCACAGCAGAGTTCCATCAGCCCTTTGGCACCATTGCAGTCACCACCAGATTCCAAAAGCAAAAGCAGTCCATCAGTGGGAACTTGGAGCTGCTGAACAGCTCAGCCAGGCTCCATGGCCCTTCCTTTGCTCGCCTATGGGCCCCTTGATGGCTATGGAAATCAACAACTTCAGTGCTGGCCTATTTCTTCAGCTGATAGAAAGCCCATAACCCCCCTTTTTTTCTGAAAATCCCCAAGCTCTAACTGATTTGTTTGAATCTGTCCTATTCTCACACCAGCCTACTTGGGATGACTGCCAGAAACTCTTGCATGGCCTCCTGACTACTGAGGAATGGGGACAGGTCCTTCTTTAGGTGACAAAGAATGTGCCAGGGATGGATGGGAGGCCCTTTGTCCTCTCTAATGAGATTAATGATGGCTTTCTCCTCACCCACCCAAACTGGGATTACAACACACCCGGAGGTAGGGAGCTCCTAAAATTCTACAATGGACTCTAATGGCAGGTCTCTGTGGGGCTGCTCTAAAGCTCACCAATTTGATGAAGGTGAGAGAGATGGTTTAGGGGCTGGATGAATCTCCCACAGGCTTTCTTGAACAGCTAATGGAGGCATACCACCGGTTTACATCCAATAATCCTTCCTCAGATGAGCATAGGGCAATGGTGACTATAATCTTTATAGACCAGTCTGCCAGAGATATTTGTAGAAAGCTCCAGAAAGTAGAGGGTTTGCAGGATAAGTCACTAAAGGATTTAGTATAGGTAGCAGAGAAGGTTTTCTATAGCTGGGAGATGGAAGAAGAGAAGGAAGAAAGGAAACAGAAAGAGAAGGAAGAGAAAGAGAAAGGGATAAGAGACAAGACAGAAAGTTAATTAAGATCCTGGTCACCATAGTTCAGGAGAATCTTAATGATAGGGAGAGAGTTCCTGGCAACTGGGGAGGCCCTCTGTCTAAGGATCAGTGTGCATATTACAAGGAGAAAGGACACTGGATCAAGGATTTTCCTAAAAGGAAAAAAAAAAAGCCAGAAAAACCATATGCCCACGCCCTGGAGACCTGGGTCGTAACTGGGTGATAACAGTGACTGGGGGAACAGGATTCAGTCCTCCCCAAGCCAAGGATAACCCTTAAGGTGGAGGGGAAGCCAGTCCACTTCTTGGTGGGCACTGACGCCCTGCATTCTGTTGTGTTGCAAGAGTTTGGAGCTAAAAAAGGGAAGAAATCATGGGTCCAAGAAGCCACTGGATGTAAAAAAATACTCATGGACTACCCGAAGAATGGTGGACCTTACAGTGGGCCTGGTATCCCACTCTTTCTTAGTTGTCCCTGAATGCCCGTACCTGCTGTTAGGATGAGATATCTTAAATAAGATAGGGGCTCATATTTGTTTTAGACCAGATGGCCTAGAGGTGACAGACATTAAAGGGGAACCCATTCATGTATGGACAATTCAACTGGAAGATGAATACCACCTTTTTGAGAAGTCCGGAAAAAGACATGACTGGTGGTTAGAGAGACATCCCAGAGCATGGGCTGATATGGCTGGCCTAGGAAAAGCAGAGATAAAGCTGTTCAGATAGATCTGAAGCCTCAGGCTAACCCAATCTTGGTGCAACAATGTCAAATGTCTAAGGAAACCTGTGACAGGATCCACCCTCAAGTACAATGGGCTCCTTGACCTAGGGGTGCTCAAAAGGTGCCAATGTGCCTGCAATACTCCATTATTGCCAGTTTGGAAGCCTGGGAGCAACGACTATCAACCCATACAGGACTTGAGGGAAGTTAACAAACAGGTTATGGACTTATACCCTACCTTGCCTAACCCACATAACCTGTTGAGTTCCCTTCCCCCTGATAGGGTTTGGTATATGGTACTGGACCTTAAGGACACAATTTTTTTGTTTGTTTGTTTGTTTCCAACTCAGCCCTACCAGCCAAGACATTTTTGCTTTTGAATGGAAAGACCCAGGCTCAGGGGTCTCAGGCAAGCTTACATGGACTTGACTTCCTCAAAAATTCCCCTAAGATATTTGATGAAGTCCTACACGAGGACATGGTGCACTTCTGGGCCACCAATCCCCAGGTAATTCTTCTCCAATATGTGAGTGATATTCTATTATCTGCAGATTCTAAAGAAACCTACCTTGAAGCCACCAACTGGTTGTTCCAAGATCTGGGTGAGCTTGGCTACAGAGCAACAGTGAAAAAGGCCCAGCTCTGCAGAAAACAGGTCAGTTATCTGGGTTATATATTAAGAGAGGGAAAGGTATGAGGTTATATATTAAGAGAGGGAAAGATATGTGGTTATATATTAAGAGAGGGAAAGAGATAGCTGTCAGAAGCTAGAAAAGGGACTGTATTTCATATTTCCCTTCCATGGACTACTAAACAACTGAGGGAATTCTTTGGTACAGCAGGGATTTTCTGACTGTGGATTCCTGGATTTGCTGAGATGGCAGCCCCTCTGTATGCCCTTACAAAGGGGAATGATTCTTTCATCAGGGGAAAGGATGTACAAGCCACATTTGATAGTATCAAAGAAGCCTTAATGTTGGCCCCAGCACTGGGACTCTCCCTTTTGTGACCATCCATCCCCATGTGGCTGAGAATCAGGGAATGGCCAAAGAGGTGCTTCCAGAAAATTGGGCCCTGGAAGAGAACCATAGCTTATCTATCCAAAAAGCTTGATTCAGTAGTGGCAGGATAGCCATCCTGTCTGCGAATAATAGCAACAGTGGCAGCACTAGTAAAAGATGCAGACAAACAGACTCTGAGATAGGACCTCACCATCTATGCTCCTCATGCCCTTGAAAGTGTCATAAGGCAGCCACCTGATCACTGGCTTATGAATGTCCACATGACACATTACCAGGCTTTGCTCTTAAATAACCATAGAGTCACCTTTGCCCCGGCTTCAGGGCTAAACCCTGCCACCTTATTGCCCAATCCAGACATCCAGCCCCTGGAGCATGATTGTTTGCAGGTTCTAGGAGAGGAATAGGGATGGCGAAAGGACTTGAAAGATCAGCTTCTGCCTGACATCAAGGTGACATACTGTAAATACAGGAACAGTTTTTTGGAGAACGGGAAGAGAAAGGCAGGGGCAGGGGTGGTAGATAGACATAAAGTAACATGGGCCCAGGTGTTGCCAAAGGGCACTTCCGCTCAGTGAGCTGAATTGATTGCTTTAACCCAGGCATTAACTCTGGAAAAGGGTAAAAAGATAAACATCTACACTGATAGTCAGTATGCCTTTGCAGCAACCCATGTGCACAGAGCCATCTATCAGCAGAAAGGCCTGCCAACATCAGCTGGTAAAAGATAAAATAAAAATTAGATTCTGGCTTTGCTCAATGCCTTGTTGCTGCCTGCAATGGTAAGCATTCTTCATTGCCCAGAGAAGAATGAGTAAATTACTCAAAAAGTGACTTAATGCTAATCTGGCAAAAACAGGAGATATTTGACACCAATGTGGGGGCATGGATTGACTCCAAAGGTAAGGTCATTCTACCACAGGAAGATTCTGAGACATTAATAATACAGATGCATAAGTGGACTCACTTGAGAGCAAAGAATTGGCTGAAGTTGCCCACCAATCCCAGTATCCAAGTCCCTAATACTAAAACTCACTGCCCTGACTGAGAGAGTGACAAGGGCTTGTGAACCTTGTCAGAGGGTAAACATAGGTAAGAGTTTCCAGAGCCCAGGGAAGTGGCTGAAAGGAACTAGACCTGGAAAGCATGGGGAAGTGGATTTCACTGAAATTAAACCACCCAGGTAAGGCAATAAATATCTTGTTTTTTTTTTGTTGTTGTTGTTGTTTTGTTTTGTTTTGTTTTGGACACTTTCTCAGGATGGGTGGAAGCTTTTCCCACAGAGAAAGAAACTTCCCTGGTCATGGCCAAAAGGATTCTTGAAGACATTTTTCCTTTGTTCGGTATTCCAAAAGTAATTGGGTTAGACAATGGGCCAGCCTTCATTGCTCAGGTAAGCCAGGAGGTGGCCAGGTTTCTGGGACTTGATTGGAAATTACATTGTGCTTATGGACCCCAAAGTTCAGGACAGGTAAAGAGTAAAGAGAATGAATAGAACTCTCAAAGAGACTCTTACCAAATTGACCATGTAGACTGGTGGTGACTGGGTGGTGCTCCTTCCCTTGGCCCTCTTTAGAGTCAGAAATACTCATTCCCTATTAGGCTTAACTCCCTTCGAACTACTATATGTGGTTCTTGCTCCCCTGACTCCTCTTGGGGACCCCCTTGACATAACTAGTGGTAACTCTGACTTGTTGTCTAGGCTGAAAGGACTACAACTTATTCAGAAAGAGATTTGGAGCAAGGTTAGCAGTGCATATGTGCCTGGGTCCTTGGAGGTTCCCTATCAGTTCCAGGTTGGAGATCTGATGTACTTGCAAAAACACTTCCAGAATCTGGAACCTCAGTGGAAGGGTCCTTACAATGTCCTGCTCACCACTCCAACAGCCATCAAAATAGAGGGCATTGCAGCTTGGATCCACATGTCACATGTCAAGCCTGCTCTTCATCATCCTGCCAACACCTGGAAAGTCCAAGCCTCCAGCAACCCATTAAAACTGAAACTCATCAGGAACAATGAACTCTCTGAACAGTAAAGTGGACAGACAATGGTACTGCTGGGTGGTGATGTTTGTATTCAGTTGAGTAAATATTGACGGGAGCTTTGGCTATCCTCACCAGGCTCACAGGGGCCTTGAAGCATTGTATGGTAAACCCTGTAATTGCAAGGGTGGGGTGATGAATGGCAGAGCCTTACTAAATGGTGATATTTGGGGGCCCAACAAGGCATATGCTCAAGTTGAGTGTGGCAATAAATGGGCATATATAGCCCTACAATCTTCAGGGAGAACTCCAAGTTTAGAATGGCATTGTGTAACCAAGCCTAAAATGATTCCTTATGTAAATGGGCACCCCTGGCCTTGCCCTTGTGATAGCTATCAACAGGCTGTGCATAGCAGTTGTTATGGTGTTGTGCAACAATGTACTGGAAAAGATAACATCACCTATTTCACTGCCATATTAAACCAGGTCAGGGGAGAGGGGAAGATAGATGATTGGTCCCACAACATGCCAGGAAGAGGCCATGGATCTAAATTACTCCAAGCCCCTTGTTCAGGGATTGTAGGAAAGCCTATATGCTGGGAGTAAGGTGCCCCCTATTCACCTCTCAGAGGGAGGAGGGCCGCAGGATCAGGTCAGACAAGAAGAGGTTAAACAATGCATTGAAGATTTAATAAAGAATAGCTGTCCCACAATTACCACCCTCTGGTTCTTCCTGATAGTAGGGGAAAACTTATTTTAGAACCCCAGACTATACGTGTTATTACTGCCACTCATAGCCTCCTAATCCTTCACTTGCAAGTGACTGCTGGCTATGCCTACGAAAAGGGCAGCCTGTTCCTCTGGCACTTCCTGCTTCTAATGTCACTTATTCCACTGCTGAGGGGTCCTTGCCAACCAGCACCCCCCTATGAGAGTGCAGCCTCTCTTCAACCAAAATGTTACCTGTTTGACTAAACCCTACAAAAATTATAGCCCAGATCCAACAGTAATTGATGCTAACTTTTTGACATCTCCACAGCTCTCTGCCCTGACAATAACACTGTTTTCTTATCTGGCAATAATGAAGCCTACTATACCTTTTTGCCCACAGATTAGACTGGGACCTGTGTATAGGCAACCTTACTCCCTGATATTAGCATCATTCCAGGGGATGAGCTGGTCCCAGTCCCCAGCATTGACTTAATGGCTGGAAGAATGAAAAGAGCCATTCAGTTCATTCCTGTTAGTGGGAATTGGTCCATAGGCACTGGGTCAGCTGGTTTGGCTGTTTCATTATATAAATAAAACAAACTGTCCCAACAGTTAATTTTTGATTTACAATTGCTTTTGAGCACTATCAATGACCTCCAAGCTCAATTCCTTAGCAGAAGTAGTTCTCTAGAACCAGAAAGGATTACACCTCCTTACAGCTGAAAAAGGAGGAATCTTCTTAGCCCTACAGGAGCAATGCTCTTTTTACACTAATAAGTCAGGTATTGTTAAAGGAAAGATTAAAAAATTACAAGAAGATCTTGAAAAAAATAATAGAATTAATTAGAATCTCCTTTTTAAAATGGTTTTAATGGACTACTCCCCTATGTGCTTCCCTTGCTGGAACCTCTTGCTACCCTTTTGCTCCTTGTCACAATAGTACCCTGTATTGTCAACCGTATACTGTCTTTCTTTACAAAATTTGTAAGTGCAGTTCAGCTCCTGATGCTCCAGAGGCAGTATCAACCTCTCCCTGTAGATGATCCACAATTTTAGGGTTTACACTGGGGCAAAAGGAAAAGGAGGGGGATGAGGGGTCACCCGAGAATGAAAACAAATGTAAAAGAAAAATAGCTGTGATTATTCCCATCCTTGAAGTGAAGCCAGAGGCATGTAGCTCTCAAAAGGCAGGATGAACTGCTTTGAGATAGCCTTGAATTAAAGCCAGAGGCAGAGCGTTCTCAAAGGGCAGGATGAACTGCTCCAAGATAGTTTTAAAAAAAAAATAAAGGGTGAATTATTTTGAGAAAGCTCACAATGACCAAAAACTGCAAACAACTAGCTGTAAACTATCTTCACTCTATTCTTGCTGACCAATCAATGTATAGAGCAAAAGTGGCCAGATTTTTAAGTATGAAAACCCTGAGCTCTGCATGTTCAGTGTCCTCTCCTGCCTTTGGAGGGGCAACCCTATTGCAATTGGAATAATAATAATAATAATAATAATAATAATAATAATAATAATAACCCCTCTTGCTTTTGCATGGAGTTGTGGTCTGTGGGAATTCCTGGGAAGGGTGCAATCCTGAACTCCTGAGCTGTGAGACCCCAGGTCTTACATGAGAAAGTGGATCCACGCATAATTACTAGACTAATGGTTCCTTTGGAGACACTTCGGAGAAACACACACATTCTACTCCTGGGGCAATGTCCCTGCATTTACAGTCATAGATTGTATTAATCTATTGATAAGGGTATTAAAAACTTGGCTTCTGATAAGGGCAGTCTAAATTCCTTTGTTTTAGAAAAAGCTTTATCATCCTTTTTCCCATTACTGCTAATGGGAAACATTGTAGTAAGACATTTTAAGAACAATGTTATCTATTCAGTTGAATGTATATATTACAATCTTACTAATTGTGTTAGTGCTGATAACAATGCTCTTTCAGTATTAGTTGTTAAGCAACCTGCTTTTTTAATGATTCCTGTTAGGGTTTCTGATTCTTGGTATGATGACACAGAATTTAATTGGACTCAGGTTTAGAATCCTGGTATTTAGAATGCTGGTATTTGGTCTACAAAAAATTCAAATTGAAAATGTTAATGATGAGAAATTTGATCTATGACTTAGAATCTGCAAAAAAAAATACCTAGCTTAGAATTGGCCAATACAGCCTGGGATATATTTACTAGCCTCAGGAGTTGATTTCCATCCTTTGACTCTTTGCCAAAGTGTGGACAGACACTTGGCTGGCCAGGCAGGTATGGGTTTGTTGGCCTGTGCCTGAGTTCCTTGTGTGTTACAGTTCCTTCTTCAACAACTTCAACTCATGCAAGTGCAGTTGCATGATTTTAAATTAAAGATCTCTAACAACCTCATTTGATATGGAGTAAGTCAATGTTGTGTAAAAGTAAACTTGTGGTTTTTCCAACCTAAGACAAAGACTCATAAAATCTGCATCCAAAAACTGAATGACCAGTAAGGAAAATGCATATTTCACCAATCTAAGATAGGCTCTCCATAAAACAAAGAAGCGGAACTGAAGGAGTCTGGTAATTTGAATTCTGCCTCTTGTCCAGGGTAGATGCAGGTCTTATTAGGTTCCATATTTCAGAGACTATACTTGGTAGTCTTTGCAAGCAGGGTGTTCTGAGCTTGAGAAGTAGATAGCAATCTCCCTGCAACTTTGGGATCCAGAGAGCAAACTTGATGTAAACTTGAGTCTACTAATAGTGAGGGATAAAGTTCCAAAAGGCCATATATTGTGACCAAACCAGTGTTCCACTAGGGAGATTGGGTGTCAGTTAATTGGTTTGTTGGGCCAGGGAATCCTATGGAAATTTTCAAGCAAACTTGGCTGTTTTATTAAAATATGTTGTTCTCTGTCCTCAAATTATAGATCAGTGCAATGTTGTTCAATCCAGTGAGATGCTTCCTTTTACATCAAATAGGAATGAATACAGAGACCCAAAGTCTGGTATTATGCAGAGAGAAATCTTAAAACACCCAGGTATAAATGGGTATTCTCTATGAAATTCTTCCTACCAGTTATCTGGATAGCCTGCAGGGGAGTAGGCAGGAAGAGTATCATAAGTAGAGGGAATTGAAGACACAAGGACAACAAAACCCTGAGAATTAGACCAGACAAGAAGATGATGCAGGCACACATGATGATACCTGAAAATCTAGGTTCAGATAGAAGGGGGAGGAGAACCTCCCCTATCACTGACCTATAAAAAGGGCCTAAGAGTAGGAGAAGAATGGTGGATGGGACTGGAAAGAGAAAAAGAAAGGGGCAGCAGAGGGGAAACAAAGTGAACAAAACATAATAAATAAATACATATGAAAAACTGTGATCAAGATGCAAGGTGATGAAGTATAGAGCACTTAGGACTGAGGGCTTCTTCTTGTGGGTGATGCCAGTGTGGAGCAAGGATGAAATCAGTTTTTTTTTTTAAGGTTGGCACTGAGACGCAGATCATGTTACAATGAGTATATGAGCAACACATTCTAGAATTGATGTATTTTAAATAAAATAAAATCCTGTGACACATAACTAGGAATTTGAACCTGAGACAATGGATACAGAGTGTATTTTATATTATTTCAAATTCCCATATAAGTAATAAAAATAATATGTTGACAACTTTTACAATGACCTTTAATATTTAGAAAAGATCCTGCTATAGTAGGGTAGAGTTTGACTTGGTAAGGCATGCTTTCCAGGAACACATTATGTATCAGAGAATCCACATGAACTAGTGTTTACCCAAATACTTCGGAACCCATGAGCTCAGGTGGCATCTCATAACAAGCAGTCATGGAACAAACACACTACATTTAGAGGGATTTTCTGAAGGAACACAGCAAAACTCACAACTGCTCTTGTGTCCTAGGCATATAGCACAGACCCATTTCTCTGTCCTGAAGGACTAATTTGAAATGCAATCACCAGGAACAGGAGGTTCCTCACTAAGCACAGGGTAGGACACAGCTGCCAATCAAGCCAGGTCACCCAAGGCACCCCTGCTCATAGAGGGTTGGTGACAAAAGTGTGAAATAGCCCCAGCTGTCAAAGAGTTCACTGCCCCTCTTTTCTCCTTTTAGACTCACCAATCTTTCTCTGTTTCAGCCAAACCAATCCCAGAAATTGTTTGGTTTCCTTCTCTTTTCCATGTTCTTAAAGACTCAATCCACCAGGGAACCATAAACCCTGCTAGCCTATTATGTCAATAAGAATGTGAAGGTATATTTAGTGAGTACCAGAATAACTGCTCAGTTGAAAGTTACAACCTAAGAATTTCAGATCCAAGAACACAGTAGAAGACCACTTTGTCATTTTGTACATTCCCCTTAATCCCACATCACTTTGAAGCTTCCCTACTTGGGAAGCTGTCCAACTAAATGAACATTAAAGTTTCATTTCCTGCTTGATATTGTCACGGAGGTAAACAGGAGTAAAGGTATGGAAACGGGTTAAAGTATGAGATAAAGGCCTGTTTGGATATCACAAGAAAAAGTCTTGTATGCAAAGGATCACAGATACTGGACACGACTAAAGTTTGTTTACTCATCTGCATGGAAACCTCAAGACTCTCTCAGGTGCTGTTTGCCTGAAGGGGAAAATGATGTCAAGAAACAGGTGAACTCTTGTATTTATGGTTGTGAGCCTAGCCTTTAATGGCTGAGCCCTCCCTTATTTGTAATAGCCAGAAGCTGGAAACAGCCCATATGCCCCTCAGTGGAGGAATGGATGCACAAATTGTGGTATATCTACACAATGAAATATTACTCAGCAATAATAATAATAATAAAAGGAAATCATGAAATTTGCAGGTAAATGGTGGGATCTGGAAAAGATCATCCTGATTGAGCTATCCCAGAAGCAAAAAGATGCACATGGTATATACTCACTCATATAGACATATAATATAGGATAAATCTACTAAAATCTGTACACCTAAAGAAACTAATCAAGCAGGAGTACTCTTGCTGAAATGCTCAATTCCTATCCAGAAAGGCAAAGAGGATGGACATCAGAAGAAGAAGAAAAGAGGGAACAAGTCAGGAGCTTGACACAGAGGACCTGTGAAAAGCTCTGCCCTGCAGACTATCGATGTAGATGCTAAGACTTATGGGCAATGTTTGGGCAGAATGCAGGGAATCTTATGAAATAATTGGGAAACAGTCAGATCTGGAGAAGACAGGAACTCCACAAGGAGAGCAACAGAACAAAAAACTATGAGCACAGGGGTCTTTCCTGAGACTGATACTCCAACCAAGGACTATGCATGGAGATAACCTAAGACCCCTGCACAGATGTAGCCCATGGCAGTTCAGTATCCACGTGCATTCCAATGTAATAGGAACAGGGACTGTCTCTGAGATGAAGTGATTGGTCTGCTCTTTAATTACCTCCCCCTGATGGGGAAGCAGCATTACCAGGCCACAGAAGAAGACAACACAGCCACTCCTGATGAGACCTAATTGACTAGAATGAGAAGCAAGGGAAAGAAGAACTGTATCAGTGGACTTGGGGAGGGGCATGCATGTAGAGGGTGGAGGAAGGGAGGGATTGGGACTGAAGGAGGGAGAGAACCACAGGGGGGACACAAAGTGAATAAAGTGTAATTAATAAATAATAAAAAAAAGAAACAGATGAAAGCCAGTAAGAGTTTTGAAGCTAGTTATTAATGAGGCCAAGTGGACAGCTTGCTTGAGAGAAAGGCTGAACAGCCATGATGCCTCAATCTGGGCAGTTGAAAGCACACAACCAAGAGATGACAGTTCCTGTGTCCAAGAATATTAGTTCAAGAAAAGTGTCACATATTTCTTTCAAGTGTTCATTAATAAAGTTACTTGTCCTTGATGAGTTTAACATCATCCCAGACTCAATTATTGTTTGTTAAAGGCACAGATATATCCTCAGTGAATTACTTACTGTGAAAATGCTCCTTGATGAAGGCAAATCTTTGAACAAAAGTGTTTATTTGGGACTTTGCTTATATTTTTACAGAGACCATTCAGGATGTCAAGTCAGCAAGCAGTCATCTTGCTGTAGCCATTCAGCAGAACTGAGAGTGTTTCTTACTGAAACACAAGTGACAGGCAGAGAGAGGGAGACAGAGAAAAAGCTAGAGAGAGACTCAGGAATAGAGAGATGGAGATCGCAGATTGGAGATCGACAAAAACAAAAATATAAAGTGACAGAGACTGAGAGATAGAGTTTCCATTCTGTGTGGTCACATTCATTGGCATATCAACCTCACAGCAAACCATTCTATATTATAACTTCAATAGGAATTATATTATCTAACAATACCATAACTCCTAACTATTCCCAGATATTTCTTTACAGGGGTGACA
This sequence comes from Meriones unguiculatus, assembly GCF_030254825.1. Taxonomy (NCBI): domain Eukaryota; kingdom Metazoa; phylum Chordata; class Mammalia; order Rodentia; family Muridae; genus Meriones; species Meriones unguiculatus. The sequence continues at coordinate 828,719 of NW_026843711.1, read as the reverse complement.
AGTGTAAAGAGATGAGCTTCAAGGTGACATTGCAATTCAAATCGCCAGGAAGTGGAAGGTGGAGGAACTTCTAGGCTAAAATAGCATAGGTACATCGATAGTTTCTCATTCAATACAATGAGTAAAGTCCCAGCAAATTCCAAGGACAAAAGAGAGGTACTGACAATCTCCTTTGGGGAAAATGTGGAATATTTTAATAAGGGAGTATTATTCTTCTAAGAAATGATATCATTATATTTTCTGCTCAATCAGAAAAAATAATTATGTGTGAAGTAACTTAAATGCAGAAAGACAAACATGCTATGTATTCACTTATTAGGAAGTCTTTTAATAGTGGTGGATAAAGTCCATGGGCCATCTATTGTGACCAAACCAGTCTTCCACTAGTGGGACTGGGTAGCAGTTAATTGAGTTGTTTGGCCAGGGTATCCTACTGAAATTTTCAAACAAGCCACGCTGTTGTTACTAAAATATGTTACTCTCTGCTCTCAACTGATAGATCAGTGGCACATTCTTGTTTACACAGAGATGCTTCCTTCTTTCTCAAATGTGATTTCATGCAGAGCCTCACAGTCTGATATTATGCAGAGAAAGACTTTAAAACTCTCAGCTATAATGGAATTTCCCTATGAAATTCTAACTTCTTGCAGAAGAGGAAGCAGGAAGAGTGTCAGAAGTAGAGGGAATTAAGGACAGAAGGAGAACTAGGCACTGAGAAAGAATCAGACTGCAGAGGAAGATAATACAGCCAGCCTTGATGAGAGCTGATAAGCTAGGATCAGTTAGAAGGGGGAGCAGGAACTCCCCATCAGGAAACTGGAGAAGAACATAGGGGTAGAAGAAGGAGGCTGGGTGTACTGGAAGGAGAAGACAGAGAGGGCAGCAGAAGAGATACAAAGTGAATAAATCATAAGAGCTCAGTACCTCTAAAGGATATGTCCTGGCACTAACACTACATGCAGACATTTTGTGTAGAGTACCACAGCTGCTCTTTAGTCCTAGGCATAAATAAATAAATAAATAAATAAATAAATAAATAAATACATAACAAAAACTGTGATAAATCAAAGAGCTCTTCAGGAATCATGACTTCTTCTTGGGGTTGGGGCCTGCCGGGAGCCAATTCTATTTACTGACGCCAAAGTCAAATAGTGAGAAAGGTTATTTAGTGGAGACCTAAAGCTATTTAGTGAAAGAGTTACATAGGACCCTAAATCATGGGTGATAGATTTATGAGGACATGTGTCTGTTAGTTTTAGAGCATCCGTGAGATATCTTAAGAAAACATCCTTATAGTATCTTGCAGGTGCAATATTTAACCCATGAAAGCACTCTTCCTATATCCTGCAGCAGTAATTTAGCCTTCCCCCTTTCTTGCCTTCTCCCTATATAAGTTGGGTAAAAATTTCTAATAAATGAGACCTTGATCAGACAAGCAAACATGACCCCATTATTCTTGTTTCTTGTTCCTCCCGCCATTCCTTCCACCCTCCTTTCTTTAGGAACCCATTGAAGTCCAGCGGGTTGGGACAGGTGCCAGGGTGCAGCAATGGTGAACTCAGTTTCTTTTAAAGGGATTGGCACTGACACTTTGATCATGTTCCAATGAGTAGTTGAATTGGTGTATTTTAAAGAAGAAGAATTACTGTGACACATGGGAATTTGAATCTGGGAGCAATGGCAAGGGGGTGTAAGGTATATTATATGAAATTCCCACGTAGTCAATAAAAATAATATGTTGACAACTTTTACAATGACTTTTAACATGGAGAAAAAGATTCCGTTAAGTTGGGCAGAGTTTGACTTGTAAGGCATTCCTTTCTAGAATCATTATGCAGCAGAGTATCCTAGCCATGAACTAGTGGTTCCAAACTACCTCAGATCCCAAGAGCTCAGTACCTCTAAAGGATATGTCCTGGCACTAACACTACATGCAGACATTTTGTGTAGAGTACCACAGCTGCTCTTTAGTCCTAGGCATATAACATGGACCTATTCTCTGTCCTGAAGGACAAGTTTTAACTGTAAACCCCAGGTTCAGGAGGATTGCTCACAGAAAATTGTGAATGTCAAGCTCCTGATCCAGCCATATCAGCCAAGCCAACCCTACTCATAGAGGTTTGCTGACACTAGTGTGGAATAGAATCAGCTATAAAAGAGTTTACTGCCCCTCAGGTCTCATTTTACACTCAACAATATTTCGCTCTTTCAAACAACCAGTCCCAGGAATTGTCTGGTATCCTTCTCTTTTCCCTGCTCTTAAAGACTCAATACTCCAGGGAACCCTGGACCATGGGAACCTATTATATCAATAAATATGTGAAGGTACACTTATTGAGTTCTCAAGTAAATGCTCAGTTCAAAGTCACAACCTAGGACATTTCAAGTCAAAGACCACAGAAGGAGACCACCTTGTGGTGGTCTTCATTAGGTCCATTCCCCTTAATCCCACATCACTTTGAAGCTTCCATACTTGGGAAGCTGTACAATTAAATATACATTAAAGTATCATTTCCTACCTGATATTGTCACAGAAATAAACAGGAGTAAATGTGAAGGATCTGGATAAAGGGATAAGATAAAGAATTGCTGGGTTTCAGCTGCCTCATTTGGAAAATGATGTCATAAAACAGGTGAAAGCCAGTAAGAGTTTCAGGAGTCAATTATTAAAAGTGCCAAGTGGACAACCTGCTTGAGAGATAGGGTGAGAAGCCCTATATGCCACAGTATGGACAGCTGAAAGCACACAACCCAGAGATGTCAGTTCATGTGTCCAAGACTCTACAGGAAAAGTGTCACATATTTCTTTCAAATGGTCATTAGTAAAGTCACATATCCTTGGCATGTGACTTTCACATTATCACAGATTCTATTCTTATTGGTTAAATGAAAAGATATGTCCTCAGTCAGCAAATTACTTACTGTAAAAATTGTCCCTCCCCAAGGCAACTCTTTGTACAAGAAGTGTATAATTGGGTTTGCTTATATTTGTCCAGAGACTCTCCATGGTGTCATGTCATCAAGCAGTATTCTTATTGTACTCCTCAGAAAAACTGAGAGGATTTCATACTGAACCAGAAGGAGCATGCAGAGAGCTGGAGACATAGAGAGACAAAGAGAGAATGAGATAGAGAGACAGATTCAAAAAGAGAGAGACCTAGACCAACAGAAACAATGATAGAATGTGACAGAAATCAAGAGACAAAGACTTCATCCTGTCTGGTCACATTCATTGACTTATCAAACTTATAGCACATCCTGTAATGTAATTGCAATTATATTATCTAGCAAGACCACACCTCCCAGGCCTTCACAGACATTTCCTCAGTGGAAACTAAGCAGGTAAATAGATGAGCTTCAAGAGAACATTGCAATTCAAATCACCAGGAAGTAGAAGAAGGTGGAGGAATTTCTAGGCTAAAAGAATATAGTTATCCTGAAAGTTTGTAATTCAATACAAAGATTAACAACCCAGCAACATATAAGGACTAAAGAATAGTAGCAACAAACTCCTTTGGGGAAAATGTGCTATACTTCCACAACAAAGTATGATTCAACTAAGAAAATGACAACAAGATATTTTCAGGCAAATGGATGGAAACAATAAAAAATCATCCTGGGTGAAGTTACTAAAATGCAGAAAGACAAATATGGTATAGATTCACTTCCTAGGAGGTCTCCTAATAGTGGGTGATTAAGTTCCAATGGTTTGGTCACATCCATTGTGACCAAACCATTATTTCACTAGGGAGGTTGGGTGGCAGTTATTAAGTTGTTGGCCAGGGCATCCTATGGAAGTTATGAAGTAACCCAGGCTGTTGTTATTAAAATGTTTTTTTTCTGGCCTCAACTGGGATTGATGCCATGTCCTTGGATACACAGAGATGCTTCCTTCTGCATCAAATGGGATTGCATACATAGACCCACAGTCCGATATTATGCAGAGAGAGACCTTAAAACACCCAGCTCTAAGTGGGATTTCCCTATGAAATTCTACCTTCCCTCAGTTCTCTTCCAAGCCTGCAGAAGAGGAGGCAGGAAGAGTGTCCTAATTAGAGGTAACTGAGGACTCGGGAAGAACAATGCCCTGAGAATCAGGTTGCAGAGGAAAATGAGACAGCCAGTCTTGTTGAGACCTGATAAGCTAGGTTCAGATAGAAGTGTGAGGAGGACATCCCACTTCAGGTAACTAGAAAAAGGGTATAGGGATTGAGAAAGGAGGGTGGGTCGGAATGGATAGAGAAGATGGAAGGTACAGCAGAGGGGATGCAAAGTGAACAAATCATAATAAATAAATACATAAGAAACACTGCTTCTGGGATAGCTCACTCAGGATGATCTTTTCCAGATCTCACCATTTACCTGCAAATTTCATGATTTCCTTGATTTTCATGATTCCTTGATTGTTTTGATGAATAATATTCCATTGTGTAGATGTACAATTTCTGTATCCATTCCTCTATTGTGGGACGTCTGGGTTGTTTCCTGGTTATGGCTATTACAAATAAACCTGCTACAGACATTGTTGAAAAATGTTCTTATTTTGTACTTGTGCCTCTTTTGGATATATGCCTAGGAGTGTTATAGCTGGTTCTTGAGGAAGTGCCATTTTTAGTTGTCTGAGAAAGCGCCAGATTGATTTTAAGTATGAGAACTTTTCATACTGAACCACAAGTGGCAGGCAAAGAGATGGAGAGTGAGAGAGAGAGGAAAAAAGAGAGCTAGAAAGAGATAGATTCAGAAATAGAGAGACCAAGACTGACAGAAACATAAATAAAAGGTGTTTTAGCCCTTCAGCAGAACTGAGAGCTTTTCATACAGAACCAAAAGCAGCAGGCAGAGAGTGGGAGACTGAGAAAGAAAGAGCTAGACAGACCTATTGAAAAATAGAGAGACAAAGATAAACAGAAACAAAGATAGAATGTGACAGAGACTGAGAGAAAGAGACTTCATTCTGTCTGTTCACTTTCATTGGCATATCAACCTAAAAGCACACCCTCCTATACTATAACTCCAATAGGAATTAAATTATCAAACAAGGCCATACCATTTAACTTTTCCCAGACTTTTCCTCACTGTGGACTAATCTTGTAAATAGAAGAGCTTGAAGAGGACACTGTAATCCAAATCACCAGGAAATGGAAGAAATTAGAGGGACTTCTAGGCTAAAAGAACATAGTTATCCTGAAGTTTCTCATTCAATACAATGATTAAAACCCCAGCAACTTCCAAAGACTAAAGAACAGGACTAACAATCGCCTTGGGAGAAAATGTGAAATATTTCCATAATGAAGTATTATTCAGCTAGAAAATGACATTGTGATAATTCCAGGCATATGAATGGAACCAGGAAAAAAATATCCTGGGTGAAGTAACTAAAATGCAGAAAGACAAAGCTGGTATGTGTTCACTTATTTGGAGGTCTCCAAATAGTAGGAGATAAAGTTCCAATAAGAAATCTATTGTGAACAAACCATTCTTTCACTAAGCAAATAGGGTGGCAGTGAATTGAGTTGTTGGTTATCATCGTACAAAAATTTTCAAGCAACTCAGGTTGTTGTTATTAAAATATGTTGCTCTCTGCCCTCACCTGATAGATTAGTGTCATGTTCTTGGATCACAAAGTTGCTACATTCTGCTTCAAGTGGGATTGCATACAGAGACCCACAGTCCAATGTTATGCACAGAGAGACCTTAAAACACTCAGCTCTAAATGGGATTTCCCCATGAAAGTATACCTTCCCTTAGTTAACTGCTAAGCCCGCAGGAGAGGGGGCAGGAAGAGTATTATAACTAGAGGGAATTGAGGACACGAGTAGAACAATGCCCTGAGAATCAGGTCACAGAGGAAGCTGATGCATCCAGCCTTGATAAGTCCTGATAAGCTAGGTTCAGATAGAAGGGAAAGAGGACCTCCCCTATCAGGGAAGTAGAGAAGGGGCATAGGATTAGAAGATGAAGGGTAGGTCAGACTGGAAGGAGAAGAGAAAGGAGGTAGCAGAGGTGATACATAGTGAACAAATCACAATAAATAAATACACAAGAAAAACTGTGATCAAGAGGATGAAGTATAGACCTCTTCCTGATCTATGACTTCTTGGAGGTGGTTGCCGTGTGTAGCAAGGGTGAACTTAGTTTTCTTTATGGGACTTGGACTAAGATTTGATCATGTTCCAATGTATAAACAACATATATATATGAATTGGCATATTTTATTTTATTTTTTTATTATTTTTTTAAATTTTATTTTATCTTATCAGTTACATTTTATTAACTCTGTATCCCAGCCGTGTTCCAATCCCTCATTCTCTCCCAGTCCTTCCCTCCCTCCATCACCTCCACCGTGCCCCTTTCCAAGTTAAACAACAACAACAAAAATTTTAGTGTGATACATGGTTATGAATTTGTACCTGTGAGTAATGGAAAAGGAGTGTGTTGTATATTATATGAAATTCCATAAAAATAATATGTTGACAACTCATACAATGAGTGTGAAAATGGAGAAAAGATTCCACTAAACAAGCAGTCCTGGCACTTACACTACATTTAAAGGGTTTTTCTGGAGCACCACTGAAGGAAACAAAGCTGCTCTTCTGTCCTAAGCATATACCATGGAACCATTTCTCTGTCCTGAAGCCCGAGGTATTAATATAAGCACAATGACGAGGAGGGTTCCTCACTGAAAAATGATTAGGATATAGCTTGCTTGAGAGAAAGCTTGAGAAGCCCTCCATACCTCAATCTGGGCAGCTAATAACACACAACCCAGGAATGACAGTTCCTTTCCAAGACTCTTAGGTCAGAAATAGTGTCACATATTTCTTTTAAGAGGTCATTAATAAAATCACCTGTTATGACAGCAAAATGGAATTTTGACATTACAATGGTATTATGATATCACAATACTATGATGTCATAGAAATACTATTGTGATGTCATAATGGGGTTACAAGTTCAATATGCTATTATGACATCACATTGATATTATGATATCACATTGAAGTTATGATATCACAATGCTAATATGACCTCATGTATGATATCAAAATGGAATTATAACATTACAATAATAATATACAATAACAATGCAATTATGACTGACATCACAATGCTATCGTAACATCACATAATTGTTATCATATCACAATAGTATTATGACATCACAATGTTATTACATCATTATTTTATGACATGACAATGGAATTTTCACTTCACATTGGCATTGTGAGCTCAAAATACTATTTTATCATTACAATGATATTATGATATCAAAATGGTATTATGGTATCACAATGGCATTATGACATCACAATAGTATGCCACGTCAATGCTATGATGACTTCACGATGGTATTATGACATCACCATGGTATGATGACAAGGCAATGTTGTCATGATATCCCAATGGTATTATGATATCCCAATGCTATTATAACATCACAATACTATTATGATATCATAATGCTATTATGATAACCTAATGCTATTGTATCTTCACAATGATATGAGATGGCAATGGCGTTATGACATCATAATGCTATAATGACTTCACAATGGCATGTTGTAGGTAGTGATTAATATTTACTATTGGTTTATCTTTTATTAATCCTTTCTGTTAATTCTAAACAGCTGTATAACCAATTCACCAAACAGAGACTGTGTTTATTTAGTTAACTTAGAACAAAATGCTGGTCAATAGTTACTGCCTCCTCAACCTTCAAGCCCTCATAGTTTCCTAATATTTAGATTTTACCCATTATACTTCCGTTTTGTGAAGTCTTAGGTCTGGTTTATTCTCTCCTTGATGTTCCAAGATCTCTCTTCCCGCTCTGCTTTCCAATCTCTGCTCCCTTGCCCTCTTTCTTCTCACTCATTTCCTTTTCTCTGGCTCCACCAATTGCTCAATGTTGTGGCTAGTTGCTTTATTTTGGCTGTTTACACAAAGTTGAGACAGGCTGCATAGAATAAGTATCACAATGCAATATCTGGATTGAAACCAGAGATGGGGGGTGTAGAAATCAGCATTTGAATGTACAAGGGTAAGATGTATAGATTTCAAAAGAACATTTTACCAACATTTACCCAATTAAGTCTAATAAAAGGCTCTTTTTATTTCAATACATTAATAATTATGAAAACTGTTAGGTAAAGTCTACATGTGCAATGTCCAGTCCATGTGTAGTTAGCAACTTATGAGAAATTATCCGATTAGCCTATCAATCTTGACAAGTTCAGAATTCTATACCTAAATTAACTTTAATCCTCATTGGTATTTCTTATATGAAACCATTTCTTAATTTCTAAACAACTTAAGCTTTTCTGTAGCCCTATAGCTATTTGGTATTCAATCCTATCAGAGATTTCAGAAGAAATAAAATTAGTTACTAGAGTAAATATGAAGTGCATGTTAGCCGTTTCCAAAAATTATAAATTGACAGAAACACTTTGTTGCCTAAAGTCACCCATAACTCTCTGTAATGTTGGAGCATTATCTCCAGTCTTCTGGCTCAGAATATTTGACCGACATATATGTGAAGGAGGAACTATTTAGGACTTGCTTACCATGTCTTGGCAGAGTCAGGCAAAGGTACATCATCTCAATGCTATGATAGCATCCCAGTGTTATGATGTCACAATGGTATTATGACATCACATTTGTACTAAACCTCAATGCTATCATGACATGATTTTGGAACAACATAAAAAAGGAATTTTGACATCACATTGCTATAACAATATCACAATACAATTGCGATAAGATATTTTATGACATCACAGGGAATTATGAAATCACAATGCTATTATGACACAACAGTGCTATTATGCCATCACAAAATTATGGCATTTCAATACAAGACAAGGCTGCCCACTCTCTCTATATCTATTTAACGTAGTACTTGAAGAACTAGCCAGAGCAATAGGACAACTAAAGGATATTAAGGGGATATAAATTGGAAAGGAACAGGTCAAAGTTGTCATTATTTGCAGATGATAGGATCTTATACATGAGCGGCCCCAAAAATTCAACCAGAGAACTCCTTCAGCTGATACACAGCTTCAGCAAAGTGGAAAAATACAAAATCAACTCAAAAAAATCAGAAGCCTTCCTGTATACCAAAGACAAAAGGGCCAAGAAAAAAATAAGGGAAACAACCTGTCACAAGAGCCACTAATAACATAAAGTACTTTGGGCTGACACTAACCAAGCAACTGAAAGTCCTGTTTGAGAAAAACTTAAAGTCTCTGAAGAAAGAAATCAAGTAAGTTATCAGAAGATGGAAAGATCTCCCGGGCTCATGGATTGATAGGATTAACATTGTGAAAATGGCTATCCTGCCAAAAGCAATCTACAGATTCAATGCAGTTCCCATCAAAATACCAACTCAATTCTTTACAGACATTGAAAAAATATTCTCAGGTTCATATGGAGAAACAAAAAAAAACAGAATCTCCAAAATGATCCTGTACAACAATAGATCACCTGGAGGTATCTCCATCCCCAATCTCAAGCTGTACTATAGAGCAATAGTAATAAAAACTGCATGGTATTTGCATAGAAACACAAAGGAGGACCAATGGAAACAAATAGAAGACCCAGAAATTAACCCACACACCCATGAATACTTGATTTTTGACAAAGAAGCCAAAACCATTCCATGGAAAAAAGACAGCATTTTCAACAAATGGTGCTGTTCCAACTGGAAGTCTACATGCAGAAAAATAAAATGTCACCATGCACAAGAGTAAAGTCCAAATGGATTGAAGACCCCAAAATAAAACCTAATATTCTAAATCCGTTAGAAGAAAATGTTGGTAAGGACCTAGAACTCATTGGCACAGGAAACTACTTTCTAAAAAGAACACTAACAGCATATGCTGTATGAGAGACAATCAAAAAAAGGGACCTCATGAAACTGAAAAGCTTCTGTAACACAAAAGACACTGTCATCAAAATGGCAAACTGCAGACTGGGAAAGGATCTTCACCAACCCTATCACTGACAAAGGGCTGATATCCAGAACATAAAAAGAACTAAAGATCTTAAAAATCCATAAATCAAGTGATCCAATTAAAATTAGGGTAAGGAGCTAAACAGAGAATTTTCTGTAGAGAAATATAGAATGGCAGAGAAACACTTAAAGAGATGTTCAACATCCTTAGCCATCAGGAAAATGCAAATCAAAATGACCCTGAAATTTCACCATACACCCATGAGAATGGCTAAGATGAATAACTCAAGATACATCACATGCTGGAGAGGTTGTGGAGAATGGGGAACCCTCCTCCATTGCTGGTCAGAATGTAAACTGGCACAATCACTTTGGAAGTCAATCTGGTGCTTTCTCAGACAATTAGGAATAGTACTTCCTCAAGATCCAGCTATACCACTCCTAGGCATATACCCAAAATTTGCTCAAGTACACAACAACGACATAGGCTCAACCATGTTTGTAGCAGCTTTACTTGTAATAGCCATAACCTGAAAACAACCTAGATGTCCCTCAATGGAGTAATGGATACAGAAATTGTGAAACTTTTACACAATGGAACACAACTCAGCAATCAAAACCAAGGAAATCATGAAGTTTGCAGGCAAAGGGTGAGATCTAGAAAAGATCATTCCGAGTAAATTATTCCAGAAGGAGAAAGACAAACATGATATATACTCACTTATATAGACCTACAAGATATGATAAACATAATAAAATCTATACACCTAAAGAAGATAAACAAAGCCTGTGGTATATATGCAAGATTAGAGTCTCACAACAGTGTGATGCAGCCATGATCATTCAGGCCTTTACAGCCATTGAAGAAGGACATGCTCCCCAAGCATGGTTGGATACCATAAAAAGCTAAAATGATACGCTCAGGATGCAAGGCTAAGCACTGCACTCAGGGTCAGCCGCTTTGGACCCAGAGAAGAGCATGTCTGATTGCATGCGGGTTGATGCCCCACGTCCCGCCTCTGAGAAAAAGGTATCGGACGGGTCTGATGCTCTTTGGGTGGATGACACCTAAATGAACATCTGTACAAAGTCCCAATTTATTTCTAATATCAGAGATCAGACCTCTACTCTTGCCTGATGCGTCTAAAACAAAAAGGGGGAACTGTAGAGAGCTTCGGAATGCTATGCCTTAAAGATAGAGCTGGTTTCCGCCTTCCACCTTCCCGATGGTGAGTGCTCTCTGTCACGAACAACTCCACATTTGGCTAAGGCCGAGGATCTGGCTTACTTCCATGTATGTGGACCTATCTGCATTGCCCATGTGGCACGCCTGGGTTGGCTACCCAGAGGCTATTTAAGTTGTGGGCTGGCTTTCCCCAGGGTCCGAGGATTGTTCAATGTTCCTGAATAAACTGCATTGAAAAATAAATAAATAAATAAATAAATAAATAAATATGTAAGACAAAAAAAAAAGAAGATAAACAAAAACGTGGGCATGGGGTAAGATCATCAATCCTCACTTAGAAAGACAAATGGTATGTGCATTGTATGTACGACAGGATTCTACCGCAGAAAGCATCTGAAAGAATATGTCTAACAGTGTTTCAAAACAGATACTCATAAGCAAACCTTTGGCAGAAGGGGAGTTAGTATGACATGGAAAGGACAGGAGCTCCACAAGGATAAAATATATCTGATGGGCACAGCTGTCTTTTCTGAGACTGACACTCCACCAAGGACCATGTATGGATATAACTTAGAACCTTTGCTTGGATGAAGCCTTTTGTAGCTCAGTAACCAATTGGTTTCCCATAGTAAGGGGAACAGGGACTATTCTGACAGGAACTCAATGGTAGGCTCATTGACCTCCACACACCCCAAGGGAGGAACAGCCCTGCTAGGCCACAGAGGAAGACTCAGGAGATACCTGATAAAACATGGTCAGATGAAAGGGGAGGAGGTCCTCCCCAGTCAGTGGACTTGGAAAGGGGAGAGGAGGATATGAGGGAGGAAGGGGGTGATTGGGAGGGAATAAGGGAGTGGGATACACCGGAGATACAGAGTTAATAAAATGTAACTAATAATAATAAAAAAACTTAAATTAAAAAAAGAAGTCACAATTGTATTATGACATCACAATGCTATAATGACATCACAATTATATCATGATATAACAATGCTATTATGAAATCAAAATGCTATTATGACATGACGATGGGATTATGAAGTCAACATGCTATTATGACATTACAATTATATCATGAGTTCACAAAGGTATTACATCATGATAGTAGGACATCACATTTCTATGATGACATCACAATGCTATGATGACCTCAAAATTGTGTGAAGACTCCCTAATGGTATTAGGACTTCATAATGATTATGATGATATAATATTAGTATGACATGATTGTGTTATGACATCACCATGAAATTATGACTTTACAATTCTATTATGACTTCACAATGTTATGACTTTACAATGATATTAGGACATTTTAATGCTATGATGACATTACAGTGGTATTATGCTCTCATAAGGGTGTTAGGACTTCACAAAGCTATGATGACATCACAAATGAATTATAATATTACAGTGTTATTACAATTTCACAACGCTATGACTTCACAATGATATTTGACATCACAAATGATTTGATGACATCAAAATGCTATAAAAATATCACAATGCTATTATGACAAAAGTATTAAAACATCACAATTCTATTATGATATGATTGTGTTGTGACATCCCAAAGGAATTATATTACAATGCTATTACAACTTCACAGCGACATAACTTGACAATGATATTAGGATATCTCAAAGCTATGATAATAATATTATGGCTTCAAAATTTTGTGACATTTCAAAGCTATTATGACAGTACAATGATATGACATCACAATGCATTATGACATCAAATGATATTTCAATATCATGATGCTAATATGACATCAAAATGCAAAAATCACATCATATTGTATAATATCATAATAGAATTATGACATGACAATGGTATTGTGACTTCACTATAGTATTCTGACATCACAATATTATGATGAAATCACAATGGAATTATAATATCACAAAGAATATGCTCTTATGACATCTCAATGCAATAATGACATCATATGGTATATGACATCACAATCCTATGATGACTTCCCAATGCTATGATGATATTCCACTGGTATTATAACATTAAAATTGTATGATATTTCAATGGTATTTTGAGATTACAGTCTTATTCTGACTTCACAATGGTATTATGATTTCAGAATGCTATTATGACTTCACAATACTACCATTTATATACAATTTTAATATCATGTCACAAAGCAATTTTGCCATCGCAATGGTATGACATCACAAAGATTGACAAAGCATGACTTCATAATGGTATTATGACATCACAATGCTATTATAACATCCCAGTGCTATCATTACATCACAATGCAATCATGACATCACAATGCTGTATTACAATACTAGTATTTCACACAAAGTTTTAAGGACCCCACAGTGCTATTATGACCTCAAAATTCTATTATGACACCACAATGCTCTTATGAAATCAAAATGGTATTATGATATCACAATGGTTTTATGATATCACAATAGTATGACATTACAATGACATCATAATGTTATTTTTTGTTTTATAACTAGATGACTTCACAATGGTATTAAAACCTTACAATGCTATGAAGAGATCACAATGCTATGAGGACAACACAATACTATTATTTCATTACAATGCTTTGATGACATCACAGTGCTACTATGACATCGAATTGTATTATGACATCACTCTCTTCAGACAGAAAAGGGATCTTGGAACTACAGCCACCATTGTTACTGCCATCTCATTGGCGGCTGTTGGAGCTACCACCGGGGCATTAGCCATGAGTCATACTGGGCAGACTGCTCAGACCCTGAATAATCATGTAGCCAATGTAGCTCATGCCTTAGTTGTACAAAAAGGAATTAATGCTCAACTAAAAGGAAGCTTGATGTTGTTCAATCAGAGGATTGACCTCGTGCAGGAGCAAATTGATACCCTATGGCAAATTGCTCAACTTGGCTGTCAATGAAAATATGCTGGACTTTGAGTCACTAGCATATAACATGAGAATTTTTCCTGTGCTGCAAATCTGTCTAAACAATTGTCGAGCTATATTTTAGGTAATTGGACTGGAGAATTCAATACTATGATGGAGCAGCTGAGAGTGGCCATTGTCACAGTAAATTCTACCAGAGTGGACGCAGGACTAGCCACAGGATTATCATCATGGATTGCTGCAGCCATGAATCATCTGAAGGAATGGGCGGGCATGGGAGCGTTAGCAGGCCTTCTGGAATTGGTTTCCTTGGTTTGCCTGTGGTATATATGCAAGATTAGAGTCTCACAACAGTGTGATGCAGCCATGATCATTCAGGCCTTTACAGCCATTGAATAAGGACAGTCTCCCCAAGCATGGTTGGCTACCATAAAAAGCTAAAATGTTATGCTCAGGATGCGAGGCTGAGCACTGCACTTAGGGTCAGCCGCTTTGGACCCAGAGAAGAGCATGTCTGATTGCATGCATGTTGATGCCCCAGGTCCCGCCTCTGAGAAAAAGGTATCAGACGGGTCTGATGCTCTTTGGGTGGATGACACCTAAATGAACATCAGTACAAAGTCCCAATTTATTTCTAATATCAGAGATCAGACCTCTACTCTTGCCTGATGCATCTAAAACAAAAAGGGGGAACTGTAGAGAGCTGCGGAATGCTATGCCTTAAAGATAGAGCTGGTGTCTGCCTTCCACCTTCCCGATGGTGAGTGCTCTCTGTCACGAACAATTCCACGTTTGGCTAAGGCTGAGGATCTGGCTTGCTTCCATGTATGTGGACCTATCTGCATTGCCCACGTGGCATGCTGGGGTTGGCTACCCAGAGGCTATTTAAGCTGTGGGCTGGCTTTCCCCAAGGTCAGATGATTGTTCAAGGTTCCTGAATAAAAGCATTGAAAAAAAAAAAAAAACCTTACAATGCTATGAAGAGATCACAAAGCTATGAGGACAACACAATACTATTATTTCATTACAATGCTTTGATGACATCACAGAGCTACTATGACATCGAATTGCATTATGACATCACAATACTATGATGATATCACAATGCCTTTATGACATCACAATGTTATGACATCATAGTAGTTTTATGACACCACAATAGTATGACATTAGAATGCTATGGTGACATCACAAACTTATTATGACATAACAATAGTATTATGATATCACAATGCAATGATGACATCAAATTGATGTTATAATATCACAATGGTATCACATAACAATTCTATGATGAAAGAAATCACATTGGTACTATGACATCACAATTTTATTATGCCATTCCAATGGTAATATTACATCACATTGGTGTCATGAGATCCCAATGCAATTATGTCATCACTGTGATATGACATTACAGTGGTGTTATGACATCATAATGTCTTATGACTTCACAATGGTATTATTACATCATATCAGTATTATGACATCCCAATGGTTTATGATTTCATAATAGTATTATGACCTCACATTAGTATTATGACATCCCAAGGGAATTATGATTTCACCATGTTATTATAACATCACAATGTTATTATGACAGCAAAATTTAAGGAATGTGAACTAAAGATAATTGGGACCAGGGCTGGAAATGTGGCTCAGAGTTTAAAATCATTGGTTACTCTTACAGATGTCTTTCTTCAATTCGCAGCAAGCACACTGTGGCTCACAATCTATAATGAGACCTGGTGCCCTCTTTCAACATGCCGGTAGAACACTGTATATACAATATATATATATATATATATATATATATATATTGCATTATGACATCACAATACTATGATGATATCACAATGCCTTTGTAAATAAATTGTTGGTACAAAGTTCTTTTGGAATATATATAAATTTCCCTTGTTCATTCAAATGCTGCTTTCTGTCACCACTCTCTGCTTTTAATCTGGAAATTGCACTATGTTGCTTATTCTAGGCATTACCTGTCTCAAATTTGTTTAAACATGCCACCATTTGTTCTCTTTATTTTCAATAAAACAACCAGATGCACTGCTGAGCAATGGAGAGGATAGGGTGGGACATCCTGGTCCATAGTGGGAGGAAGAAGAAGGAAGCAGGGAAAGAGTGGTGGAGAATCAGCAGGAGAGGTATTGGAACCATGTGGATGATGGACCCTACCTAAGATATGGCAAAATGCATATATAATGAGTGAAATATGGATGGTAGGAATGTATGTGGGCTTGGAGGTTTAGGTTTAGACCCAGCCTTGTGGTCTAGGTTAATTAAATAAATCCCAGTCTCTTTGCCTTGATTTGGGTATACAGCTGGTTTCGGGAATAACCTCTGCTCATTTCAAAGTCATAGTCTGGGAAATTTCAGATGCAAAACCAAAGTAGGAGACCTCCTTTCATTTCCTACCTGACAATGTCACAGAGGTAAAAAGGAGTAAAGGTGTGTGATATGGTTAAAGGGAGATAAAGGATTGTTAGTTTTCACAAGAAAAAGTCATATATATGCACAGTATCAGAGATACTGGACACTGAGGAAATTTTGTTTACTCATTTCCATGGAATCCTCAAGAATTACTCAGGTGTTGATGGGCTGAGATCGAAAATGATGTCATGAAATTGGTGAAAGGCAGGAAGAGAAACAGGAGCCAAGTATTAAAGGGGGCAAATGGAGAGCCTGCTTGAGAGAAAGCCTGAGCAGCCCTACATGCCTCAATTTGGGAAACTGAAAGCATACAACCTAGAGATGACAGTTCCTGTGTCTAAGTCTTTTATTTCAGGGAAAGTGTCACATATTTCTTTTTCTTTCAAGTGGTCATTACTGAAGTCAACTGTCCTTGTCAACATTCATGTTATCACAGACTCCATTATTATTTGTTAAATGCACAGATATGTCCTCAGTCAGTGAATTACATACTGTGAAAATGCTCTTTGAGCAAAAACAGTTTCATTGGCAGCTAGCTTATATTTTTATAGAGACTATCCAAGATGTCCCATCACAAAGCAGTCATCTTGCTGGAGTCCTTCAGCATTACTGGGATTGTTTCACAGCCACAGTCAGAGAGAGTGATACAGAGAGAAAAAAAGAGAAAGAATTAGATATGCAGATTCAGATGGAGAGAAGGAGAACAACTGAATCAAAGATATAAAGTGACAGAGATCGAGAGACAGATTCTCCATTTGTCTGGACACTTTCATTGGCATATCAACATCAAACCCTCTTATAATATAACTCCAATAGGAATATTATTACCTCACAAGGCTGTACCTCCTAATCCTTCACAGATATTTCCTCAATGGGGACTCCACACTTAAATAGATGATCTTCACCTTTACATTGCATTTCAAATCACCAGGAAATGGAAGAAGATGGAGGGACTTCTAGGCTAAAAGAACATAGATATCCTGTTAGTTTGTCATTCAATAAAATGATTAAACTCCCAGCAAATTCCAAGTTCTAAAGAACAGGACTGCCAATCTCCTTTGGAGAAAATGTGGAATATTTTCATAATGGAATATTATTCTGCTAAGAAAATTCCATCATGATATTCCAGGCAAATGGATGGAGCCAGGAAAAATCATACTGGTAAATTAACTAAAATGCAGAAAGACAAATATGGTATGTATTTACTTATTAGGAGGTTTCCTAATAGTTGGGGATAAAGTTCCAATAAGCCATCTATTTTGATCAAATCAGTCTTCCACTAGAGGAATAGAGTGACAATGAATTTAGTTGTTGAGCCAGGTCATCTTATGGAAATTGTCAAGCAAACCAGGCTGTTGTTATATAATATGTTGTTCTCTGCCCTCAATTGATAGATCAGTGGCATGTACTTGTATCTACAGAGATATTTCTTTTTGCATCAAAGGAAATTGCATATAGAGACATACAATCTGAAATTATTCAGAGAGAGAGATCTTAAAACATCCAGTTCTTAAAGGGATTTCCTCTGAAATTCTCCCTTCCCTCAGATATCTGGGACGCCTGCAGGAGAGGTGGCAGGAAGAGTGTCATAAGTAGAGGAAATTGAGGACACCAAGAGAACAATGTACAGAGAATCAGGCAGCAGAGGAAGATGATGCATCCAGACTAGATGAGACCTGAGAAGCTAGGGTCATATTGAGGGGGAGGAGGTTCAACACCTATCTGTGAACTAAAAAAAGGGCATAGAAGAAGTCTGGGGGGGTGCTGAAATGAGAAGAGTGAGGGGGCAGCAGAGGGGATACAATGTGAACAAATCATAATAAATACATAACAAAAACTGTGATCAAGGTGATGAATTATAGAGCACTTCAGGACTGATGGTCTTCTTCCTGGTGGTGCCTGTGTGTGGCATGGACGAATTGCATTTTCTTTAAGTAACTTGGCACGAAGACTCCATCATGTTTTAATGAGTATATGAACAACATATACTTCAATTGATGTATTTTAGAGAAAAAAAAAATTATGTGTGACACATGGGTAGGAATTTGAACCTGAATCAATAGAAAAGGTGTAATGTATATTATATGAGATATCCAAATAAGAAAAATAATATGTTGACAAATTTTACAATAACCTTTAATATGGAGAAAAGTTTCTGCTAAAGGTGGGCAGAGTTTAACTTTGTAAGGCATTCATTCCAGGAACTCATTACATAGCAGAGAATCCTAGCCATGAACTAGTGTTTACCCAGCTCCCTGAGACCCAATGAGATCAGCTGGAACCTCTGAAGGAACAGTCCTGGCATTACCACTACATTTAAAGGGTTTGTCTAGAGGACCAGAGCATAAATCACATCTGCTCTTGTTTCCTAGGCATATAACAGGGACACATTTCTCTGTCTTAAAGGCACAGTTTTACCTGTAAACCCCAGGAACAGGAGAGTTCCCGACTCACCACTGAGTAGAACACAGCTGCCAATCCAGCCAGGTCAGAGGAGGCAGCCCTGCTCATAGAGGGTTGGTAACACTAGTGTGGAAAGCATCAGCTGTCAAATAGTTTATTGCGCTTCGGGTATCCTGTTACATACATCTATGTTTCTCTGTTTCTGCCAAAGCTGCCCCAGGAATTGTATAGTTTCCTTCTCTTTTCCCTGCTCTTAAAGACTCAATACCCCAGGGAACCCTTGACCCTGCTAGCCTCTTATATCAATAAGAACGTGAAGGTACATTTAGTGAGTACATGAATAACTGCTCAGTTAAAAGTCACACCTAGGAAATTTCAGATCCAAGACTACTGTAGGAGACCAGCTTGTCATTTGGTACATTCCTCTTATTCCCATGTCACATTGACCCTTCCCTACTTAGGATGCTGTCCAATTAAATAAACATTAAATTTCATTTTATACCTGACATTGTCATATAAGCAAACAGGATGTAAAGGTGTGGGATCTGGATAAAAGGATGACATAAAGGTTTGTTGGATTTCACAAGAAAAAGTCACATATGCATAGGATCAGAGATACTAGACTTGATGAAAGTTTGTTTACCCATCTCCATGGAAATCTCAAGATTCTCTCAGGTGCAGATTGGCTGAGGGGGAGAATGATGTCATGAAACAGGTGAAAGCCAGTAAGAGTTTCTGGAACCAGTAATTAAAAGGTCGAAGTGGACAGTTTGCTTGAGAAAAAGGCAGAGAAGTCCTACATGCCTCAATTTGGGTAACTGAAACACACAGCCCAGAAATGACAGTTCCTGTGACCAAGACTGTTTTTTTTTTCTTTCTTTTTATTTATTTTTTAAACTTATTTTTTTATTATTTTATAAACTATACTTTATTCACTTTGTATCCCCCCATAAGCTCCTCCCTCCTCACTTCGTGGTCCCACCCTCCCTCTCCCTTCTTCATGCATGCCCCTCTCCAAGTCCACTAATAGGGGAGGTCCTCCTCTCTTTCGTTCTGATATTAGTCTATGAGATCTCACAGGAGTGGCTGCATTGTAATCTTTTGCCTGGTAAGGCTGCTCTCCCCTTAGGAGTAGTTGTGTGTCACATATTTTTTTATATTTGATTTTTTTTAATTTTTATGAATTATACTTTATTCACTTTGTCTCCCCCCATAAACTACTTCCTCCTCTCCCAATCCTACCTTCCCTCCCCCATATTGATGCATGCCCCTCCCCAAGTCCATTAATAGGGAAGGAATTCCCCTCCTTACATCTAGTCCTAGTCATTAGGAGTGGTTTCTTTGTCTTCTCTGGTTTGGTAAGGCTGCTTCCCATCAGGGAGAGGTGTTCAAAGATCAGGCTAATCAGTTAATGTCAGAGGCATTTCCTGTTCCCATTACAGTGGAACCCACTTGGAAACTGGACTGCCATCGGCTACATCTGTGCAGAGATTCTTGGTTATCTCTATGTGTGGTACTTGGTTGTATCATGGGGTCAGGAATGAAACCTGTGCTCAGATTTTTTTTCGTTCTGTTGCTCTAATTGTAGAGTTCCTGTCCTCTCCAGATCTTTGTATTTCCCACTTCTTTCATTAGATTCCATACACCCTGTCTAACAGTTGGCAATAAGTCTCAGCATATGCTTTGATAGTTTGCAGGGAAAACCTCTCAGAGGCCCTCTGTGGCAGGCTCCTAACTTGTTCCCTGTTTTCTCCTTCTTCATATGTTCATACTCTTTGCATTTCTGGAAGGGGATTGAGAATTTAAGTAGAGTCCTCATTCTTGATTAGTTTCCTTAGGTCTGGAGATTTTAATAAGTTTATTCTATATTATATGTCTATATAAGTGAGTGCATACCATGTGTATCTTTCTGTTTCTGAATAGCTCACTCAGGATGATCCTTTTTAGTTCCCTCCATTTAACTGCAAGTTTCATGATTTCCTTGTTTTTTATTACTGAATAATATTCCATTGTGTATATGTACCACTATTTCTGTATCAATTTTTCAGTTGGGACAGCATCTGTTTTTTTTCCACATTCTGGCTATTACAAATAAAGCTGCTACAAACATGGTTGAGCAAATGTCCTTATTGTGTACTTGAGAATCTTTTGGATATATGCCTAGGAGGGGTATAGCTGGATCTTGAGGAAGAGCTATTCCTAGTTGTCTGAGAATGAACCAGATTGATTTCCAGAGTGGTTGTACAGGTTTACATTACTTCTAGCAGGGGAAGAAGGTTCCCAGTTGTCCACAATCCCTCCAGCATGTGCTGTCACTTGAGTTTTGATCTTGGCCATTCTGATGTGTGTAAAGTGAAATATCAGGGTCTTTTTGATTTCTATTTCCCCGATGGCTATTGACGTTGAGCATTTCTTTAAGTATTTCTCTGCAATTCGATTGTTCCCCAATTTTTAATTGGACTCCTTGATTTGTTACTTTTCAACCTCTTTAGTTTTTATATATTCTGGATAATAGCCCTCTGTCACAAAGAGGGTTGATGAAGATTCTTTCCCAATCTGTATGAATTCCTTTTGTTTTGCTGACAGTGTCCTTTGCTTTACAGAAGCTTTTCAGTTTTATTTGGACCCATTTCCTGATTTTTGCTCTAAGAGTGTTGGTGTTCTGTTCAGTAAGTTATTTCCTGTACCAATAGTGTTCAAGGCTCTTTCCCACTTTTTCTTCTAAATGATTTAATGTGTCGTGTTTTATGTTGAGGTCTTTGATCCACTTGGACAATAGTTTTGTGCAGGGTGATAAGTATGGCTCTATTTGCAATTTTCTACATGTGGATATCCGGTTAGACCAGCACCATTTGTTGAAGATGCTATCTGTAGTCCATTGTATGGTTTTGTCATCTTTGTCAAAATTAAGGTGTCCAAAATTGTGTCAGTTTATCTCTGGGTTTTCTATTTGGGTCCATTGACCCACTATTCTGTTTTTATGCCAGTATTCCGTGCAGGTTTTAGCATTGTAGCTCCATAGTAAAGCTTGAGATCAGGCATGGGGATAACTTCAGAAGGTCTTTTATTGTAGAGGATTGTTTCTGAAATTCTGGGTTTCTTGCTTTCCCATATGAAGTTGAGAATTTATCTTTCATGGTCTATAAAGAATTATTTTGGTAATTTGATGTCTATTGCATTGAATCTGTAGATGGCTTTTGGTAAAATGACCATTTTTACAATGTTAAGCCTGCCAAGACATGAGCATGGGAGATCTTTCCATCCTCTAGTATCTTCTTCTAATACTTTTATCAGATAATTGATTTTTTTTTCATACAAGTCTTTGACTTGCTTCGTTAGGGTCATACCAAGGTACTTTATGTCTTTGACCAAATACAGGAACACATCAAATACATCATCCACTATCACCAAGTAGGCTTCATCCCAGGTATTCAGGGGTGTTTCAACATATGAAAACCCATCAGTGTGATCTACCATATTAAAAAATTAAAAAAAAATACCCACATGATAATATTCTTAGATGTTGACAAAGCTCTTGAATAATTCCAACATCCATTCATGGTTAAAATACTGGAGAAATCAGGGATACTAGGCACATATCTAAATGTAGTAAAGGCAATATATAGCAAGCCTATAGCTAACACCAAGCCGAAAGGGAGAGAATGCAATTGCACTGAAATCAGGACTTAGCAAAGCTGCCCACTCTCTCCATATCTCTTTAAAAGAGTTCTGGAATCCTTGCTAAGATAATCGAAGGAGATCAAGGACATACAGATCAGAAATGAAGAAGTCAAAGTATCATTATTTGCAGATGATATGATAGTATACCTGAAGGATTATAAAATTACACCTGGGAACTCCTACAGCTGATAAACACCTTCAGCAAAATTTCCTGATACCATATTAACTCAAAAAAAAAATCAATAGCCCTCCTGTATATAAAAGATAAAAGGGCTGAAAATAAATTAGAGAAACAAAGTGAATTATATTATAAACTAAGGCCATACCTCCTAACTCTAACCAGACATTCCCTTGTTAGGGACTCCACATGTAAATAGAGTAGCCCCAAGGAACATTTCGATTCAAATCAAGAGGAAGTAGAAGAAGATGTGGGAATTCTAGGCTAAAAATCATTGTTATCTTGAATGTTTGTCATTTAATACAATGATTAATGTTCCAGCAACTTCCAAGTTCTAAAGTACTGGAGTGACAATCTCTTTTGGGGAAAATGTGGAGTATTTTCATAATGGAGTAATATTCAGCTAAGAAAATGACATCATGATATTTTCAGGCAAATGTATGAAACCAGGAAAAATCATTCTGGTTGAAGTAACTAAAATGTAGAAAGACAAATATGGTATGTATTCACTTATTAGGAGGTCTCCTGATAGTTGGGGATTAAGTTCCAATAATCCATCTTATTGAGATCAAACCAGTCTTCCACTAGGGAGATTAGATTGCAGTTAACTGAGAATTTGGGCCAGGGCCTCCTACAGAAATTATAGGAGGCTGTTGTTTTTAAAATATGTTGCTTTCTACACTCAGCTGATAGATAAGTGCCATGTTCTTGGATCCATAAGTATGCCTCCTTCTGTATCAAATGGGATTGTGGAGACCCACAGTCTAATATTATGCACAGAGTGACCTTATAACACCCAGATTTAAATGGGATTTTTTAATGAAATTCTACCTCCCTGCTTATGCGCTCCAGGAAGCCTGCAGGAGAGGAGGAAGGGTGTCATAAGTAGAGGGAATTGAGGACACAAGGAGAACAATGCCCTAAGAATCAGGCCACAGTGGAAGATAATGTAGCCAACCTTGATGAGGCCTGATAAGCTATGGTCAGATAGAAGTGTGAGGATGACCTTCCCTATCACAGAACTAGAAAAAGGACTTAGGGTTAGAAGGAGGAGGGTGGGTGGGAGTGGAAGGAGAGGAGGGAGAGGGCAACAGTAGTATTACAAAGTGAACAATTCATAATAAATATATACATAAGAAAATCTGTGACCAAGTTGATGAAGTATAGAGCTCTTCAGGATTGATGACTTCTTGGCAGTGGTGACAGTGTGTGGCAAGGATGAACTCAATTTTCTTTAAGGAACTTGGCACTGAGAATCTGATCAGGTTCCAATGAGTATATAAACAACACTTACTTCCACTGATGTATTAAAAAAAAATTAGTGTGACACATAGGTAGGAATTTGGACCTGGGTGCAATGGAAAAGGAGTGTAATATATGTGATATGAAATTCCAACATAATCAATAAAAACAATATGTTTTTATCATACAGGTCTTTCAGTTGCTTGGTGAGAGTCAGTCCGAGGTACTTTATTTTATTAGTGGCTATAGTGAAGGGTGATGTTTCCCTAATTGCTTTGACTTAATTTTCTATCCAGCCACTTTGCTGAAGTTGTTTATCAGCTGAAGGTGTTCTCTGGTTGAATTTTTGGGGTTGCTCATGTAAAATCTCATACCATCTGCAAATACTGAAACTTTGACCAATTCCTTTCAAATTTGTACTCCCTTGATCTCCTTCAGTTGTCTTCCACTGATAGAGAAAATGTGTTCAGCTTTGTCTTGTCCCTGGTTTCAGTGGGATTTGTTTAAGTTTTTCTCAATTGATTTTGATGTTGGCTATAGGCTTGTTGTATATTGCCTTTACTATGTTTAGGTACTTGCCTTGTATCTGTGATCTCTCCAAGAATTTAAGCATGAATGGGCATTGGATATTGTCAAAAGCTTTATCAGCATTTAAGGAGATAATCATGTGGTTTTCTCCTTCATTTTGTTTATTTGGTGGATCACATTGATGGATTTCCATATGTTGTACCTTCCTTGAATGCCTGGGATGAAGCAAACTTGTCATAGTGGATGATATCTTTTATGTGTTCTTAGATTTGTTTTACCAGTATTTTATTGAGTATTTTTGTCTCAGTGTTGATAGGAGAGATAGGTTTGAAGTTTTCTTTTTGTGTTGGGTCATTGTGTGGTTTCGGTATCAAGGTAAATGTGGCTTCATAGAATGAGTTTGGTAATGATTCTTCTGTTTCAATTTTGTGGAATTATTTGAGGAGTTTTGGTGTTTGAAAGTCTGGTAGAATTCTGCACTGAATCCATTTGGCCCCAGGGCCTTTTTTGGAGGGAAGACTGTTAATGACTGCTTCAATTTCCTTGGGGGATTTAGGGCTATTCAGTCTTTCTACTGATGGTGACTTAATGATGTTAAATTGAATCTATCAAGAAAATTGTCCATTTCTTTTAGCTTTTCAAATTTTGTGGCATATAGGCTTTTGTAGTATGACCTAATGATTGTTCGCATTTCTTCAGTGTCTGTAGCTATGTCACCCTTTTCATCTCTGATTTTGCTCTTTTGCATAGATTCTTTCTGCTTTTTAGTTAGTTTGGCTAAGGGTTTGTCTATCTTGTTGATTTTCTCAAAGAACCAGCTTTTTGTTTCATTGATTTTTTGAATCATTTTATTTGTTTCTAATTGATTAATTTCAGCCCTGAGTTTGATAATTTCCAGCTGTCTGCTCCTCTTGGGTGTATCTGCATCTTCCCCCACCCCCGGGTTTTTAATTGGGCCATTAATTTGTTTGTATGTGATGTTACAAATTTCTTCTTGAAGGCACTTAGTGCTATGAATTTTCCTCTGAGCACTGCTTTCAATGTGTCCCATAAATTTGGGTATGTTGTGCCTTCATTTTCATTGATTTCTAGAAAATCTTTAATTTCTTTATTTCTTCCTTAACCCAGCTGTCATTGAGTAGCATGTTATTCAGTTTCCATGTACATGTAGGCTTTTTGATATTTCCATTGTTGTTGAAGTCCAGCTTCAGTCCATGGTGGTTGGATAGAATACAAGGGATTATGTCAATCTTCTTCTAACTGTTGAGGCGTGCTTTGTGATGAACTATATAATCTATTTTGGAGAAGTTTTCATGAGGTGCTGAAAAGAAGCTATACTCTTTTAAGTTTGGGTGAAAAGTTCTGTAGACATCTATTAGATCCATTTGATTTAGTGACTCTGTAAGTGCCTTTATTTCCCTGTTTGGTGTCTGTCTAGTTGATATGTCCCTTGGTGAGAGTGGTGTGTTGAAGTCTTCCACTAGTAAGGTATTACGATCAATGTGTGATTTAAGCTTTAATAATGTTTCATTTATGAATGTAGGTGCTCCTGTATTTGGGGCATACATACATGTTCAAAATTGTCATGTCCTCTTCATGGATTTTTTCCTTTGATGAGAATGTAGTGCCCTTCCTTATATTTTTTGATTAATTTTGGGTTGAAAGTCTATTTTATTAGATATTAGGATAGCTACTCCAGCTTGTTTTCTGGATCCATTTGCTTGAAAAACCTTTTTCCAGTCCTTTACACTAAGGTGGTGTTTATATTTGTTGTATAGGTGTGTTTCTTAAATGCAACAGAATGCTGGGTTTGTTTCTACAACCATTCTGTTAATCTGTATCTTTTGTATTGGCTAGTTGAGTCCATTAATGATGATATATAGTAATGACCAGTGAATATTACTTTCTGTTGATGTGAAGATCACCTTGTCATTTGGTACATTTCCCTTAATTCCACATCACATTGAAGCTTCCTTTCTTAGCAAGCTGTCCAATTAAATAAACACTAACCTTTTGTTTTCATCCTGACATTGTCACAGAGGTAAAGAGTAGGAAAGTTGTGGAATCATGATAATGGGATGAGATAAAGGCTTGTTGAATTTCACAAGAAAAAGTCACATGTGCACAGAATCAGAGATACTGGACACTGAGAAAATTTTGTTTACTCATCTCCATGCAAACCTCAAGATTCTCTCAGGTTCTGATGGGCTGAGATTTAGATTGATGTCATGAAACAGTTAAAAGCCAGTAAGTGCTTCTGGAGGCAGTTATAAAAGGACCAAATGGACAGCCTTCTTGAGAGAAAGGCTGAGTAGCCCTACATGCTACTCATTTCTTGGCAACTGAAAGGACAGAACACAGAGATGACATTTCCTGTTTCTAAGACTCTTAGTTCAGCAAAAGGGTCAAATATTTGTTTCAAGTAGTCCTTACTAAAATCATGTTTCTTGACATGTGAGTTTCCCATTATCATAGATTCCATTATTATTTGATAAATGAACAGATATGTCCTCAGTCAGTGAATTACTTACTGTGAAAATGATCCCTGACCAAGACAAATCTTCCAACAAAATCACTTAATTTGTAGCTTGTTTATATTTTTACAGAGACATTCCCTGATGTCATGTCATCCAGAAGTCAAATTTTTGTAGTCCTTCAGCAGAACTGAGAGCTTTTCATACTAAAACACAAGTGGCAGGTAGAGAGGGACAAAGAGAAAAAGAGCTAGATAGATGAATTGAGAAGTAGAGAGACTGAGACCAACAGAAAGAGAGATATAAATTGACAGAAACTGAGAGACAGAGACTCCCTTCTGTCTGGTCACTTTTATTGGCCTATCAACCTCCATGCATACCTTCCTATAATATAACTCAAAAATGAATTATATTTTTCATATATATTTTTATAATTTTCATTTTTATTAATTACAATTTGTTTATTTTCTATCTCTCTATAAACTGCTCATGTCTCCTCTCTCCATCCCACCTTCCTAGTCAATCAGATCTCATCAGGAGTCGTTCCTTTATCTTTTTTTGTGGCTTGGTAAGGCTGCTCCCTCATCCAAGTGAGGTGATCAATGAGCAGGCCAATCACTTCATATCAGAGGCAGACTGTGTTCCCATTACTGTGGAACCCACTTGGACACTGAACTGCCATGGGCTACATTTGTGCAGGGGTTATAGTTTATTTCAATGCATGGTAATTGGCTGGAGCATTAGTCTCAGGAAAGAACCATGTGCTCAGATTCTTTGGTTCTGTTGCTCTCCTTGTGGATTTCTTGTCCTCTCCATATTTCACTATTTCCCACTTCTTTATTATATTACATCCACTCTGTCCAACAGTTGGCCATAATTCTCAGAATCTGCTTTGATAGTCTGCTGGGCAGAGCCTCTCAGAGACCCTCTGTGTCTGGCTCCTAACTTGTTCCCTGTTTTCTCCTTCTTCTTATGTCCATCCTCTTTGTCTTTTGGGATGGGGATTTAGCATTTTAACCAGAGTCCTCCCTCTTGAAAATTTTCTTTAGACATACAGATTTCATTAGGTTTATCCTATATTATATGTCTGTATGAGTGAGTGTATACCATGTGTGTCTTTCTGCTTAAGGGATAGATCAATGATCTTTAATATTTTCCAAACTTTACCTGCACATTTCATGATATACTTGTGTTTTTTTTTTTTTCCTGAGTAATATTGATGGTTGAGCAAACAGTCATCTTGCTATAGTCCTTTATCAGAACTGAGAGCTTTATATATTGAACCACAAGCAGCAGATAGAGAGATGGAGACAGCCAGAGACAGAGAAAAAGAAAGTTAGAGAGACAGGATCAGAAATACAGAGACTGAGATTAACAGAAGCATAGGTATTAAGTGATTGAAACCTAGACACAGAGACTCCATTCTGCTGGTCACTTTCATTAGTATCTCAACCTCAAAGTACACCTCCCATAATGTACTATATTATATTATATTATATTATGTTACATTATATTATATTATATTATATTATATTATATTATATTATATTATATTATTCTATACTATAGAATTATATTATCTAACAAAGCCATATCACCCAACCCTTCCCAAACATTCCCTCTTTGGGGACTAATCATGTAAATAGATGAGCTTCAAGGGGACAATGTAATTCAAAACACCAGGAAGTGGAAGAAATTGAAGGGACTTCTAGGCTAGAGAACATAGTTATCCTGATAGTTTGTATTTAATACAATGATAAAACTCCCTGTAATTTTGAAGTACTAAATAACAGGCCTGACAATCTCCTTTGTGGAAAATGTGGAATATCTACATAACAGAGAATTATTCAGCTGAGAAAATGTCATCATGATACTTTCAGGCAAATGAAAGGAACCAGAAAAAAATCACCCTGGGTGAAGTAACTAAAATGCAGAAAGACAAAAATGGTATGTATTCATTTATTAGGAAGTCTTCTAATAGTGGGAGTTAAAGGTACAGTAGGACATCTATTGCAACCAAACCAGTCTTACACTAGAGGGATTAATGGAAGTTAACTGAGATGCTGGGCCTGAGTGTTCTATAAAAATTGTAAAGCAATGAAGGATGTTGTTATTAAAATATGTTGCTCCATGATATAAATGTTTGATTAGTGACATATTCTTTTATCCATGGAAACGTTTCCTTCAGAGTCAAGTGGGTTTGCCTACAGCGACTCAAATTCTGATACTATGGAGAGAGAGAACTTAAAACACCCAGTTCTAATTGGGATTTTCCTATGAAATTCTTCCTCCCCTCAGAGTGCTGGGAAGCCTGTGGGAGAAGAGGCAGAAAGAGTGTCATAAGTAGGAGGAATTGAGGAAACATGGAGAACAATGCCATGAGAATCAGGCCACAGAAGAAGATGATGCAGCCATCCTTTATGAGACCTGATAAGCTATGGTCAGTTAGAAAGGGGAGTAATACCTATCCTATCAGGGAACTGAAGAAAGGGCATAGGACGAGGGTCAGATAGAAAAGGAAAGAGGACTTACCCTCTCACAGGAATGGAGAAAGGACCTAGGGTTGTAGAAGGAGTGTAAATGGGACTGGGAGGAGATGAGGGAGGGGACTATATTTTGGAATCAGAGCCAACAAATCCTAATAAATAAAAACTTATGAAAACCTATGATCAAGCGGATGAGTATACAGCTCTTCAAGATTGATGGCTTCTTCTTGAGAGTGGTGCCAGGGTGTGGCAAGGATGGACTCAGGTTTCTTTAAGGGACTTGGCACTGAGACTCTGATCATGTTCTAATGAGTATATGAACCACACATACATCAATTGAAGTATTTTAAAGAAAAAATATTTTAGTTTGATACATGGGTAGGAATATGAACCTGGGAGTAATGGAAGAGCAGTGTAATGTATGTAACATGAAATTTCCAAATATTCGATAAAAATAATATGTTGACAACTTATACAATGACTTTTAACATGGAGAAAAGATTCCTCTAAGGAGGATAGAGTTTTACTTTGTAAGACATGCTTTCCATTATTTCATTATGTAGTAGATAATCTTAGCCATGAACTAGTGGTTACCCAGCTACCTCAGACCACATGAGCTCAGGTGGCATCTATGAACAAGCAGTCCTAGCACAAACACTACATAGAGTGTACATAGAGTCCTTCACCTGAGAGCTTTATATACTGAACCACAAGCAGCAGATAGAGAGAGGGAGACAGCCAGAGACAGAGAAAGAGAAAGAGTTAGAGAGGGTTTGTCTGGAGCACCAATGAAGGAAAACACAACTGTTCTTGTGTCCTAGGCACATACATGGACCGTTTCACTATCCTGAAGGTCCAGTTTTAACTGTAAACCAGGACCGGAGGTTTCTCACTGACCACAGAGTAGGACACAGCTGCCAATCCAGCCATCTGAACCAAGGCAAACCAGGTCGAAGAAGGTTGGAAACACAAGTGTGGAAGAGCACAAGCTGTCAAATAGTTAATTGCCCCTCAGTTTTCCTTTTACATAGAAAGATCTTTCTCTGACCCAGACAAACAAGTCCCAGGAATTGTTTTGTTTCAGTCTCTTTAGCTGTTCTTACTGACTCAATACCACAGGGTACCACAGACTCTGCCAGCCTATTATATCAATAAGAATGTGAAGTTACATTTAATGAGTATACCAGTAACTGCTCAGTTCAAGGTCACAACCTAGGAAATTTCAGAACCAAGACCACAATAGGAGACCAGCTTTTCATTCAGTACATAAACCTAAATCCAAATGAAATTGAAAATTTCCTACTTTGGAAGTTATCTAATTAAATAAATATTAAAGTTTCATTTCCAAAGTGACATTGTCACAGAGGTTAACAGGAGTTAATTTGTGGGATCTGGATAAAGGGATGATAAAAGGGCATGTCGAGTTTCGCAAGAAAGTCATGTGCACAGGATCAGAGATACTGGACATTGAAATTTTCTTTACTCATTTCCATGGAAACCTAAGATTCTCTCCTGTGCTGATTGGCTGAGAGGCAAAATAATGTCATGAAACAGGTGAAATCCAGAAAGATTGTCAGGAGCCAATTATTAAAAGGCCTAAGTGTACAGAGTCCTTGAAAGACAGGCTGTGCAGCTGAAAGCACATAATACATAGATGACAGTTCCTAAGTCCAAGACTTACTTCAGGAAAAGTGTGACATATTTCTTTCAAGTGGTCATTAATAAAGTCACATGTCCTTGACATGTGAGTTTCACGTTAACATAGATTCCATTGTTATTTTTTAAATACACAGATATATCATCAATCAGTGAATTACTTACTATGAAAATGTTGCTTTACCAAGGCAAATCTTTGAACAAAAAGTGTTTAATTTTGACCTTGCTTATATTTATACAGAGAACATCCCTGATGTCACATCACCAAGTAGTCAACTTGCTGTAAGCTTGAGCAGAACTGAGAGCTTTTTATACTGAACCACAAATGTTAGGCAGAGAGAGGGAGACTGAGAGTGCCAGAGAAAAAGAAAGAGCTAGAGAGAGATATTCAGAAATAGAGAGATCAAGACCAAAAGAAACAAAGATAAAAATTGACAGAGTCTGAGAGATAGAGACTGCATTCTGTCTTTCATTGGCATATCAACCTCAAAGCACACCCTCCCATAATGTAACTCCAATAGTAATTATATTATCAACAAGGCCATACCTACTGACCCTTTCCAGATTTTCCTCACTGGGGATTAAATATGTAAACACGTGAGCTTCAGGGGAACATTGCAATCTGAATTACCAGGAAATGGAAAAAGATGTAGGGACTTCCAGGCTAGAAGAACATAATTTGTCATTCAATACAATGATTAAAGTCCCAGCAACTTCCAAACTATAGAGAAGATGACTAACATTCTCCTTCGGGGAAAATGGAATATTTCCAAATTGGAGTATTATTCAGCTAAGAAAAGGACATCATGTTTTTTGTTTTTGTTTTTGTTTTTCAGGCAAATGGATAAAACCAGGAAAAATTAATCAGGGTGAAGTAACTAAAATGTGTAGAAAGACAAATATGGTATATATTCACTTATTAGAGGTCTCCTAATAGTGAGGGATAAAGTTCCAATAGGCTATCTATTGTGAACAAACCATTCTTAAAATAGGGGTATTGGTTGGCTGTTAATTGAGTTTTGGAGCCAGGCCATCATATGGAAATTTTCAAACAAACCCAGCTGTTGTTATTAAGATATGTTGCTCTCTGCCCTCAACTGATAGATCAGTGTCATGTTCTTGTATCCTCAGAGATGTTTCTTTCTGTATCATTTGGGATTACTTACACAGTCCAATATTATGCACAGAGAGAACTTAAAACACCCAGCATTAAATGGGCTTTCCCTATGAAATTATGCCTCCTCTCAGAACTCTGGGAAGCCTGCAAGAGAAGAAGCAGGAAGAGTGTCTTACGTAGAAGAAAGTGAGGACACGATGCCCTGAGAATCAGCCAGCAGGATATGATTATGAAGACAGCCTTCATGAGACCTGAAAAGCTAGGGTCAGATAGAAGGGGAAGGAGGACTTCCCCTCTGTGGGTAATTATAGAAAGGCATAGGGGTTGAAGACGTAGGGTGGGTGGAACTGAAAGGATAAGAGGGAGGGGACAACAGAGGAGATACAAAGTGAACACATCATAATAAATAAATATAAAATTATAACTGTGATCATGGCTATAAAGTATAGAGCTCTTCAGGATTAATGGCTTCTTCTTGTGGGTGGTGCCAGGGTTCAGCAATGGTGAGCACAGTTTTCCTTAAAGGACTTGGCACTGAGACTCTGATCATGTTCCAATGAGTAGATGAACAACACATACTTCAATTGGTTTATTTTAAAGAAAAAAAATACTGTGACATATGGGAAGGAATTTGAACCAGGGAGCAATGGAAAGGAGTGTAATGTATATTATATGAAATTCCCACATAATCTATAAAAATAAAAAAGATAATATGTGAACAATTATACAACGCCTGTGAAAATGGAGAAAAGATTCAGCTGAACAAGCAGTCCTGACAATAACACTATGTTTAGAGTGTTTGTCTGGAGCACCACTGAAGGAAACAAAGCTGCTCTTTTGTCCTAGGCTTATAGAACATACCCATTTCTCTGTCCTGAAGGCCCAGGTATAACTGTAAATCCCAAGACCAGGAGGGTTCCTCACTGACCACTATGTAGGAAACAGCTTGCTTGACAGAAAGTCTGAACATCCCTAAGTGCCTCCATCTGGGCATTTGATAGCACACAACACAGAGATGACAGTTCCTGTCCAAGATTTTGGTTCAGGAATAGTATCACATATTTTTTCAAGAAGTCATTAATAAATTCATCTGGTATTTTGATATCACAATGGTAGTATCATAATGCTATGATGAATCACAATGCTATTATGAGATCACAATGGGGCTATGACCTCAACATGCTATTATGGTAACACAATGAGTGTCCAATACTAATATTTCAGTTAAATTGTCACATATTTCTTTCTAGTGGTCATAAATTAAGTCAATTATCCTTGATGTGTGAGTCATATTTCATCACAGATTCCATTATAATTTGTTTAATGCACAGATATGTCCACAGTCAGTGAATTACTTATTGGGAAAACACTCCATGACAAGGCAATTCTTTGAACAAAATGCATTTAATTGGGATTTTGGGTATGTTTTTACAGAGACTACCCATGATGTCACATCAGTAAGCAGACAACTTTTTGTAGTTCTTTCAGAAGAACTAAGAGCTTTTCAAACTGAACCACAAATGGAAGCAGATAGAAGGAGACTGAGGGAGATAGAGAGAGAAAGAGCTAGAGGGACATACTCAGAAATAGAGACACCTAGACCAACAGAAACAAAGTTATAAAGTGACAAAGACAGAGAAACAGAAACTCCATTCACTCTGCTCACTTTCATTGGAATATCAACCTCAAAGCACTCCCTCCTATAATATAACTCCAATAGGAATTATATTCTGTAACAAGGCCATACCTCCTAACTCTAATAGATATTTGCTCACTGGGGACTCAACATGTAAATAAAAGAGCTTCAAGGAGACATTGCAATACAAATCACCAGGAAGTGGAAAAAGATGGAGGGATGTATAGGCTAAAAGAACATAGTATTCTGATATTTTTTATTCAATACAATGATTAAAGTCCCAGTAACTTGCAAGGACTAAATAACAGGACTGACGATCTTCTTTGGAGAAAATGTGGAATATCTCCATAGGGGAGCATGATTCAGCTAAGAAAATGACATCATGATATTTTCAGGCAAATATGTGGAACCAGGAAAAATCATCCTGGTGAAGTAACTAAAATGCAGAAAGACAAATATGGTATGTTTTCTCTTATTAGAAGGTCTCCTAATATTGGAAGATAAAGTTCCATTAAGCCATCTAATTGTGACCAAACCAGTCTTCTTCTAGGGGTATAGTGTAACAGTGAATTGTACTGTTGGGCCACGACATCCTACAGAAATTTTCATGCAGCACAGGCTTTTTGTTTTAAAATATGCTGCTTTCTCCCCTCAAATAATAGATCAGTACCATGCTCTTGTATCCAAAGAGATGATGCTTTCTGCATCATTTGGGATGGAATTATGAGACCCCAGTCCGATATTATGCAGAGGTAGAGACCTTAAAACACACAGCATTAAATGGAATTTCAATATAAAATTCTCCCTTCCCTCAGAGGTCTGATAATCCTGAAGGAGAGGAGGCAGTCAGAGTGTCATAATTAGAGGGAATTGAGGACACAAGGGGAACAACGCCCTGAGAATCAGGCCACAGAGGAAGATGATGCAGCCATCCTTGATGAGACCTGATAAGCTAGGGTAAGATAGAAGAGGGAGGAGGACTTCCCCTATCATGGCATCTAGAGAAAGGGTATAGGGGTAGAAGAAGGTTTTGAGGTGGGATGAGAATGAGAAGCAGAGGAGGCAGCATTGGGGATAAAAAGTGAACAAATATTGTGATAAATAAATATACCTTTGATGTGTTCTTAGATTCGGTTTGTATTTTGTTGAGTATTTTCGCATCATTGTACATGAGGGATATTGGCCTGAAATTCTCTTTCTTTTTTGGGTCTTTGTGAGGTTTAGGAACCAAGGTGACTGTGGCTTCTTAGAATGAGTTTGGTAGTGTTTCTTCTGTTTCTATCTTGTGGAATAGTTTGAAGAGTATTGGTGTTCACTCTTTTTTGAAGGTCTGGTAGAATTCTGTGCTGAAACCATCTGTCTCTGGGCTTTTTTTGCATGGTAGACTTTTGATGGCAGCTTCTATTTCCTTATGGGTTATAGGACTATTTAATTGTTTTACTTGTTCTTGATTCAGGTTTGTCATGTAGAATTGGTCAAGAAAAATTGTCCATTAAATTCAGATTTTCAAATTTTGTGGCATATAGACTTTGGAAGTAAGACCTAATTATTGTTTAGATTTCTTCAGTGTCTGTGGTTATGTCCCCCTTTTCGTTTCTGATTTTGTTGATTTGGATAGATTTTCTCTGCCTTGAAGTTATAAACCTACTAAAATATGTACACCTAAAGAAACTAATCAGGAGGGAGGACTCTTTGCTAAAATGCTCAATACCTACAGATAAAGGCAAAGAAGCTGGACATCAGAAGAAGGAGAAAAGAGGGAACAAGTCATTAGCCTGACACCAAAGACCTCTGAAAGGCTCTGCCTTCCCGACTATCAATGCAGATGCTGAGACTTATGGGCAAATTTTGGGCGGAGTGCAGGGAATCTTATGAAAGAAGTGGGAAACAGTAAGATTTGGAGAGGACAGGAACTCTACAAGGAGAGCAACAGAACCAAAAAATTTCAACCCGGGCGCTTCCTGAGACTGATACTGCAACCAAGGACTATGCATGGAGATAACCTAAGGCCCCTGCCTGAGACTGATACTGCAACCAAGGACTATGCATGGAGATAACCTAAGGCCCCTGCACAGATGTAGCCCATGGCAGTTCAGTATCCAAGTGGGTTCCATTGTAATAAGTACAGGGACTGTCTCTGAGATGAACTGATTGGTCTTCTCTTTAATTACCTCCCCCTGATGGGGAAGCAGCATTACCAGGCCCCAGAAGAAGACAACACAGCTACTCCTGATGAGACCTAATTGACTAGGATGAAAAGGAAGGAAAAAAAAGACCTCTCCTGTTAGTGAAAATGTGGAGGGGCATGCATGCAGAGGGTGGAGGAATGGAGGGATTGAGATGGAAAGAGGAAGGGAACCACAGAGAGGATACAAAGTGAAGGAAGTGTAATTAATAAAGAAAAAAATAAAAAAAAACAAAGGGATAAATACATAAGAAAAACTGTGGTAAAGGTGATGAAATATATAGCTCTTTAAGATTGATAGCTTCTTTTGGGGGTTGTACCAGCATGTAGCAAAGATGAACATAGTTTTATTTATGGAAATTGGCACTGAGACACTGATTATGTTTCAATGTGTATATGAACAAAACATACTTCAATTAATGTATGTTAAAGAAAAAATAATTAGTGTGACACACGGGTAAGAATTTAAACCTGGGAGCAATGGAAAAGGTGTGTAATGTATATTATATGAAATTCCCACATAATCAATAAAAATAATATGCTGACATCTTTTACACTGACTTTAATATGGAGAAATGATTTCACTAAAGGAGGACATAGTTTGAATTTGTAAGGCATGCTTTCTAGGAACTCAATACGTAGCAGAGAATCCCAGCCATGAACTAGTGGTTACCCAGGTACCTCAGACCCCATGAGCTCAGGTGGCACATATGAACCAGCAGTCATCGCCCTAATACTACATTTAGGGGGTTTGTCAGGAAGACCACAGCAAGAAATACACCTGCTCTTGTGTCCTAGGCATAAAACACAAACCCATTTCTCTGTCCTAAAGGCCCATTTTTAACTGTAAACTCCAGGACCAGGAGGGTTCCACACTGACCACAGGTAAGTACTTATTTGCCAATCCAGCCAGATTGACCATGTCAACTCTGTTCATATAGTGTTGGCAATACGAGTGTGGAACAGCATCAGCTGAAAAATAGTTTATTGCTTCTCAGTTCTCCCTTTTTCACTGACCAATATTTCTCTTTTTCAGCCAAACCAGTCTCAGGTTTGTCTATTTTCCTTCCCTTTGCCCTGCTCTTAAAGACTCCATATCACAGGTAAGCCTAGACCCTACCAGCCTATTATATCAAAAAAGATGTGAAGGTACATTTATTGAGTATATGAGAAATGGCTCAGTTCAAAGTCACAACCTAGGAAATTTTAGATGGAACACCATGTAGGAAATCACCTTGTAATTTAATACATTCTCCTTAATCCCACATCACTTTGAAGTTTCCCTACTTAGGATACTGTCCAATTAAACATTAAAGTTTCATTTCCTACCTGAAATTATCACAGAGGTAAACAGTAGTAAAGGTGTGGGATAGGATAAAGGGATTAGATAAATGCTACTTGTGTTTCATAAAAAAAAAAAAAAAAAAAAAAAAAAAAACAAAAAAAAACAGACCTGTGCACAGGATCAGAGCTACAGGACACTGAGGAAAGTTTGTTTACTCATCTTCCTGGAAATCTCAAGATTCTCTCAGGTACTGATTGGTTGAGAGGGAGAATAATGTCATGCAAAGATGAAAGCCAGTAAGAATTTAAGTAGCCAGTTATTAAAAGGGCCAAGTGAAATGCATGCTTGAAAGAAAGTCTTAGCAGCTCTACATGCCTCAAATTGGGCAGCTGAAAGTAAATAAGCCAGAGATGACAATCCTGTGTCCAAGACTCTTAGTTCAAGAAATGTGTCACATATTTCTTTCAAGTGGTCTTTAACAAAGTCACATGTCCTTGACATGTGTGTTTCACACTATTACAGATTCTATTAATATTTGTTAAATGCACAGATATGTCCTCTGTCATGGAAATATTTACTGGGAAAATGTGCTCTGACCAAGGCAACTCTATGAACACAAAGAATTCAATTGTGACCTTGCTTATATTTTGAAAGAGACCATCCAAGACATCACATCACCAAACAGTCATCTTTTTAATCTTCCAGCAGAACTGAGAACTTTTCATAATGAACCACAAGCAGCAGCAAGAGAAGGTAGACTGAAAGAGAGAGCGAAAGATAGCTAGAGAGACAGTTTCAGAAATAGCGAGACCAAGACTGATTAAAACAAAGAGACAAAGTGAAAGAACTGAGAGACAGAGACTCCATCTCTTTAGTCACTTTCATTGCCATATCAATCTCAAAGTGCACTCTCCCATAATATAACTCTAAAAAATTATTTTTTATTTTTAAATATTTTTTTATTTTTATTTTGATCAATACACTGTATACCCCCATAACCCTTCTCCTCTCATAATCCCACCTTCCCTCCCACTTTTTCACTCATGCTCCCCCTCCAGTCCACTGATAGTGGAGGACTTCCTTTCTTTCCTCCTAATCCTAGTCTATCATGTCTCATCAAGAGTGTCTGCATTGTCTTCTGTGGCTTGGTAAGGCTGCTCCACAATCAGGGTGAGGTGATCACAAAGCAGGCCAATCAGTTTACGTCAGAGGTAGTAGTCCCTGTTCCCATTACTATGGAGTTAACTTACACACTGAACGGTCATGGGCTATGTTTGTGGATTTTTAGTTCTGTTGCCTTCTTGTGGAGCTCCAGATATTACTATTCCCCACTTTTTTCAGTAAATTGCATGCATTCTGCCCAACAGTTGGCCATAAGTCTCAGCAACTGCTTTGAAAATCTGCAGGACAGAGCCTTTCAGAGACACTCTGTGGCAGGCTCCTAACTTGTTCCCTGTTTTCTCCTTCTGATGTCCATCTCCTTTGCCTTTTGGGAGGGGGATTGAACATTTAAACCAATTTTCAAGCAACACAGTAAGTTGTTATTGAAATATTTTGCTCTCTGCCCTCAAATGATAGATCAGTCCCATGTTCTTGGATCCACAGAAATGCTTCCTTTGTATCAAATGGAATTGCATACAGAGACCCACAGTCTGATATTATGCAGAGAAAGACCTTAAACCACACAGTTATAAGTGGGATTTCCATATGAATATCTCCCTCCCCTCAGAGCTCTAAATGTTTCTCAACATTTTGAAGAAATAACAAACCTTGGTATTTATTTTATTAAGTTTACAAAGTAAAACCAAGCCATGCTGTTAAAGCCAATTAAATAAAAACTACAGTCATTACAATAAATTCATGTAAAAAAACTATAAAGTATCTTGTTCTTCATTTTAAAAGGCTGGAGATTCTTCATTGCAAAATGTTTGCTTATGCTCTTTTACAGGATAAAAAGGCCTAAACTTTCTTGTTAGACCTGGTTTATGCAGGGTTATATTTTGATCATTGTTAACCATTATGTAAAGTATATGACTGGATGCCAGTACCAAATAAATGATTTAATGGTGTTTATTTCTGCCTTGTAGATTTGCTATGTCTAGAAGAGTGCATTTTTGCTGAGGGTTACAATCTAAGTTTAGTTTTCTGTTTAATGTTAAATAAAACCTTTGTCCTTTCATTTTTTGCTATTAAGTATTAACATAATGTGATAGGATTAATAAGATTTTCTAGGCCCTTTATAAATTCTGTGTCATTAACTTTTTTCTTTGATTTTAGTTTTAAAAGAGCAGATTTAAAGTTATGCTAAACATTATAGTAGAGTACAAGATAGAGTTTTACATAGTCTCTTTGTTTAGTTTTTTTTTTTTTTTTTTTCGTTAAATCTAAAATTGGAACCATAAAGTTTGCTTATATAGATCTACCTAAGGTTTGGTTCTAAAACATACATTTAAAAAATATGCCAAATTTGAGATCATAACATCCTGTTTCATAGGATGAAGTTTAGAGAAGATGATAAAGGTAGACAAAGGGTAACTCACATATGCTGGCCCATCAGACTTCTCAGAGATATGATAAATATGGCCTTTTAACATATGTAAGCTTATTATGACAGAGCCAAACCTGTTGAGGCACAAAATAAAAAAAGAAATTAATTCAGTTTTTATAAGTGCAAGTTATAGTTTTTCCTTTTAAAATAAAGTTAGCCCAATATTTGATACTTTAACTGTATTGACTGATGGTTCAGTATCTGGTGTTGCTGCCTGTGCTTATTAAAGTAAAACAATATTTTTTCAAGTGCCTAATACATCTTCAGAAAGAGCATAGTTATATGCATTATTGGCTGTGTTTCAAAGTTTTAATAACTAGTCTTTGAAAATTTTTACAATTAGTGCATATGCAGCTCAGTCTTTGCCTTGGTTTGAGACTGCAGGACAATTCAGACATATTCTCCTGCTGGAATATTGTTTTTATAATTTCAAAATTTGATAAAAAAAATTTTCCTGTTTTTATAGGAAATTTGAAGGCTCATTCTAATTTGGCAGGACCACTGTTTAAAGGAAATGTGTTGGCAGATAAAGTCACCAAAGTTTATTGTTCACAGATAAAAAGATCCCAGTATGCCCATAATATGAATCCTCTTAATAGTCATACCTTGAGACTTAGATATGGATTGACTAAGGAACAGGCCCGTAGTATGGTCAAGGCTTGCAGTACTTGTCTTCAGTTTCAGCCTGTTCCTCATTTGGATTGACCCCAAATCAGATTTGGCAAATGGATATTACTCATATTCCAGAATTTAAAAAATTAAATATGTATATGATTGCATAGATACCTATTATGGATTTATTTTTGCCACTCATCAACCAGGAAAACCTGCAAAGAATGTTATTGTTCCTTGTCTACAGGCTTTTAATGTTCTAGGAGTTCCTAAGCAATTTAAAACCGACACTGGAACCGGATATTTTGGCAAATCTTTCAAAAAGATTTTGTCCAAAGGTTCAAGTTTCTTATATAACTAAAATACCTTACAATCCTCAAGGACAAGGCATGGTAGAGCATGCCCACTAAATAATTAATATTTATTTGAAAAAAAGAAAGAAAGAAAGGAAAGCTACTCCCTTGGACACCTAGGAATCCTCTTAATCATGTTCTTTTCATTCTGAATTTTTAAAATTTAGATAAGCATGGTAAATCTGCAGCAGATAGATTTTGGAATACAGAAATAAAAAATTAAAAAAAAAACTTTTGCTAAAGTGAAATGGAGAGAACCTTTAACAAATCACTGGCATGGACTATGAACGTGACCCTGTACTCATATGGGGATGAGATCTGTCTGGTTTTTTTCCTCAGGAAAATGATGCAGCTTGATGGCTTCCAGAACATCTGTTGCTACAAGTGGATGAGAAGTTTTCTCCTGACAATGAGGAAGTCAATGAAGACCCCTCTGGTCAAGTCAAGATGACTGTTTTTTGGGTGTATGTTCCTAATCCACCTCTACTACATCCAGTTTCCTGGGATGATCCATAAGTCCTTGTTTATGTCAATAACACTTCCTTGCTGGATTTTTCTGCTTTTGAAGGAACACAAGTAAAACAGACTCTTAAATTTTCAGGACTAGGAAGAGGTCATCCTCTTTGCTTTACCAGCGAGAGTATTCATCAGGAAAGCTTACCAGGTTTCCCTGTCCAGGTAATAGGTCAGAATGCCTACTACTCTAAAGTTGGGATGTCAGCTCAAGCCTCTATTTGCAACCAGGCAAAGAGAACCTTTGGAGGGATAGTATTGTCACTATTTAAGGGAGTTAATTAATAAAGAAAAAAAAAAACTGCCTTACACTGGAAAATAAAAAAAAAATGACAGTCTTACATCTCCAATGAGTTACCCACCCTGTGA
This sequence comes from Meriones unguiculatus, assembly GCF_030254825.1. Classification (NCBI taxonomy): domain Eukaryota; kingdom Metazoa; phylum Chordata; class Mammalia; order Rodentia; family Muridae; genus Meriones; species Meriones unguiculatus. The sequence continues at coordinate 786,989 of NW_026843711.1, read as the reverse complement.
GAAAGAGAATCAAAAAAAAAATGTCCTTCACTGATGTTTCCTTAGACAAGATTTATCAGAGAAATGCGCACCATCTACTAATGGGATAGTGACACTGCATTTACAGTTGTGGACTGGATTGGTCTATTTTTAAGGGTATTAAGAACTTGGCTTCTGGTAAAGGCAGTCAAAATTCCTTTGTTTTAGAAAAATCTTTTAGTGCTGGACTTTGGAGGACTTCAAATAATGGTTGGCAAACCTATGTATGGAAATTGGGGGCTGCTTTGGGATGTATAGGCATTCTCTCTGGGACTGCAAGCTTTGCTAAATTAATGAAGTATATTTCTATTTTGGCATGTTTAATCCTCCTTGTTAAATGCTGATTGGAAACATTGTAGTAAGACATTTTAAGAACAAAGATACCTATTCAATTGAATGTGTATATTATAATCTTACTAATTGTGTTAGTGCTGATAATAATACTCTTTCAGTGTTACTTGTTAAGCAACCTGCTTTTGTTATGAATCCTCTTGGGGTTTGTGATTCTTGTTCTGATGAAACAGAATTTAATTGGACTCAGGTTCAGAATCACCTTGCTGGTATTTAGTCATAGCAAAAAAAAAAAAAAATTCTCATTGGACATGTTAACGATAAGGAATAAAATCTATGACATACAATCTGTCAAGAAGTTTAGGTTTGAATTGGCCAATACAGCCTGGGATATATTTACTAGCCTCAGGATGTACTTTCCACCCTTTGACTTTGAGCTTAAGTGGGCACTGACATTTGAGGGCATGGTGGGTATGAGTTTATTGGTCTGTGCCTGCCTCCCTGGTGTGTTACAGTTCCTTCTTCAACAACTTCAATTAGTGCAAGTGCAGTTGCATGAATTTAAATTAACCATCTCTAACAACCCCATTGCAATTCAAATCATGAGGACATGGAAAAAGATTTAGGGACTTCTAGGCTAAAAGGGCCTCTGAAAAGCTCTGCCCTACAGACTATCAAAGCAGACACTGAGACTCAAGGCCAACTGTTGGGAAAAGTGCATGGAATCATAAGTAAGAAGTGGGAAATAGTAAGATCTGGAGAGGAAAGGAACCCCACAAGGAGAGCAACAGAACCAGAAAATTTGAACACAGGGGTCTCGCAGGGACTCATATTCCACCAAGACACATGCATGGAGATAACCTAGAACCCATGCACAGATGTAGTCCATGACAGCTTAATATCCAAGTGGGTTCCATAGTAATGGGAAGAGGGACTGCCTCTGATATGATTTGATAGTCCTATTCTTTGATCACCTTGCCCTGGGGGGAGAGCAGCCCTACCAGGCCACAAAAGATGACAATGCAGCCATTCCTGGTGGGATCTGATAGACTAAGATCAGAAGGAAGGAGAGGAGGTCCTTCCCTGTCGTTGGACTTGGGAGGGACAAGCAAGAACAAGGGGGAGTGAGGGTGGGGCTTGTAGGGGAGGATGGAGGGGCTTACGGGGGGATACAAAGTGAATAAACTGTAATTAATAAAAAATAAAAAAAAAGATTAAAAAAAATGAGTACTCTCTATGTACACTCTCAGGGCTGGGACCTTTGTGTGTTCCACAGTCTCTCTGATTTCATATATGAATAAATCCTATTGTGTCTGGAGGATGCTATGTCCTTGAAGTTATACATCACCTCTGGCTCTTACAATCTTTCTGCCTTCTCTGAGACCCAAGGTGAAGAGATTGATGTGATATTCCATACTATATGTGCATTGGTTTGTCTCACCTTTTACACATTTACTCAGTGAGCATTTGAGCTGTTTTTAATGGGAAAGGATATTGTGAGCATGTGTGTATAGATTTTATTTTGTAAAATCACCCTTTTCAATTTTTCTCAACTAAATACCTAGAAATACATTTGCTAAGTCATATACTAGTTATGTACTTAATAGTCTATCTACCAAACTGTCACATAGACATGCTGTGTAATTTCACATTTCCACCATTATTATATTAAAAATCTCATTTCAATAAATATTTGTAGAACTTTAAAAAAAAAAGAACATACTATCCTGATAGTTTGTCATTCAATATAATGATTAACTTCCAAGTTCTAAAGAATAGCACTGATAAACTTCTTTTGGGGAAAATGTAAAATATTTCCATAATGGAGTTTTATTCAGCTGCAAAATGACATCATGATATTCTCAGGGAAATGGATGGAATTAGGAAAAATCACCTTGAGTGAAGTAACTAAAATGAAGAAAGATAAATATGGTATGTATTCACTTATTAGGAGATCTCCTAATGGTGGGGGATGAAGTTACCATAGGCCAACTATTATAACCAAACCAGTCTTCCACTAAGGGGATTGGGAGGCAGTTAATTGAGTTGTTATGCCAGGGCATCCTAAAGAAATTTTCAAGCCACCCAGATTGTTGCCATTTAAATATGCTGCTCTCTGCCCTCAACTGATAGATCAGTGCCATGTTCTTGGATCCACAGAGATGCTTCCTTCTGTATCAAATGGTATTGCATATAGAGACCCACAGTCTGATATTATGCAGAAAGAGTCCTTAAAACACCCAGGTCTAAATGGGATTTCCCTATGAAACTCTCCTTCCACTGAGTGCTCTGGGAAGCCTTCAGGAGTTGAGGCAGGAAGACTGTCATAAGTAGAGGGAATTATGGACACAAGGAGAAGAATGCCCTGAAAATCGGGCTGAAGAGGAAGATGATGCAGCCAACTTAGTTGATTCCTAATAAGCTAGGACCAGTAAGAAGGGGGTGGAGGAACTCTAGTATCAGGGAAACTTTAAAAATTGCAAAGGGGTAGAAGGAGGCTTTTAGGGACTTGAAGGAGATGAGTGAGGGGGCAGCAGGGAATATATGATGTAATAAAATTATAATAAATAAATACATAAGGAAAATTGTGATCTAGGTGATCAAGTAGAGAGCTCTTCAGGACTGATGTCTTCTTCTTGGTGGTGGTGCCAGGGTCCAGTAAGGATGAACTCAGTTTTCTTTAAGAGACTTGGCATGGAGAGTCGGATCATGGTCCAGTGAGTATATGAATAACACATATTTGTATTGGTGTATTTTAAAGAAAAAAAATAATAATGTGACACATGTGTTGGAATATGAACATGGGAGCAACATAAAAGTACTGTAATGTATATTATCTCCAATTCCCACCTTAGCAAAAAAATAATAATATGTTGACAACATTTACAATAACTTTTAACATGGAGAAAAGATTCTGCTAAAGAAGGCAGATTATTACTTTATAAGTAATGCTTTCCAGGAACTCATTATGTAGCAGAGAATCCATCCACTCTAGGAATCTACCCCTATTCAGCTACCTCAGACCCCATGAGTGAAGGTGGCACCTCTGAACAAGCAGTCTTGGCAATAAAACTATGTTGTGAGAGTTTGTCTGTCGGGTCATATCAGGAAATACAGCTACTCTTGTGTCCTAGGCAAATAACACAGATGCATGTCTCTGTCATGAAGCCCCAGGTTTACCTGTAAATCCAGGACAAGGAGGGTTCCTTACTGACCACTGAGTAGGACACAACTGCCAATATAGCCTGGTCAGCCAAGACAACTCTGCTCATAGAGAGTTGGCAAACCTAATGTAGAATAGCAATAACTGTGAAATTATATCTTGCCCCTAAGTTCACCCTTTGCACTCACAGAACTTTCTCTCTTTTAACCAAATCAGTCCCAGGAATTGTCTGGTTTCCTTCTATTTTCTGTCTTCTAAAGACATGATAACCCAGGGAAGCCTCGACCCTGCCAGCCTATTATATCAATAAGAATGTGCAGGTACGTTTATTCAGTATTCCAGTAACTGCTGAGAGCAATGTCATACCTAGGAAATTTCATATCAAAGACCACAATAGGAGACCACCTTGTCATTCTGTACATTCCTTTAATCCCACATCACATTGAAGCTTCCGTACTTAGGAAGTTGTCTAATTAAATAAACATTAATTTTCTTTTCCTACCTGACATTGTCACAGAGAAAAACAGTAGTAAATGTGTGGGATCTGAATAAAGGGATGAGATAAAGGCATGGTTGGTTTTTCAAGAAAATTTCATATGTTGATAGGATCAGTGATAGTGGACAGTGAAGTAAGTTTTATTACTCATCTCCATGGAAACCTCAAGACTATCTCAAGTGCTGAATGCCTGAGGGCTAAATAATGTCATGCAACAGTTGAAATCCAGTAAGAGTTTCAGGATCCAGTTATTAAAAGAACCAAGTGGGCAGCCTGCTTGAGAGAAGGGTTATACAGACCTACATGCCTCAATCTGGGCAGCTAAATCAGGTAACGCAGAAATGTCACTTCTTGTGTCCAAGACTCTTAGTTCAGGAAAATTGTCACATATTTCTTTCAAGTGGTCATTAATAAAGTCACGTGTTCTTGATATCATTATCACAGATTCCATTAGTATTTGTTAAATGCACAGATATATCCTTAGTCAGTGAATTACTTCCTGTGAAAATGTTCCTTAACCAAGGTAAATCTTTAAACAAAAAGCCTTTAATTGGGACCTTGCTTATATTTTTACAGAGACCATCCAGGATATCATGTAATCAAGAAGTCATCTTGTTGTAGTCCTTTAGCATATCTGAGAGATTTTTATACTGAAACAGAAGTGGCATGCACAGAGAGGCAGACAGAGAGAGACAGAGAGAGAAAGAGCTAGAGAGACAAATTCAGAAATATAGCGAACAAGACCAACAGAAAAAAAATAGAAAGTGACAGAGACTGAGAGACAGAGACTCCATTCTCACTGGTCATATTCATTGGCATATCAACCTCAAAGAACACCTCCTATAATATAACTCCAAAAGGAATTATATTTTTAAATAGTTTTTATTTAATTTTTAAAATTACACTTTTTTCACTTTATTTCCTCCCATAAAAGCCTCCTCCCCCTCTCACTATCCAACCTTTTCTCCTCTTTCTCCATGCATGCCCTTCCCCAAGTCTACTGAAAGGGAGTCCTTCTTTTCCTTTCTGATCCTAGTCTACCAGAAATCATCAAGAGTGGCTGCATCATCTTCCTCTGTGTCCATCAGGGTGAGGTGATTAAAGAGCAGGCTAATCAGTTCATGTCAGAGGCAGTCCCTGTTCCCATTACTAGGGAACCTACTTGGATAGTGAACTGCCCTGGGCTACAACTGTGCACAGGATCTAGGTTATCTATGTGTGGTACTTCGTTAAAGAATGATAATCAGAAAAGATCCCTGTGCTCAGATTTTTTTTTATATTGTACCCCTCCTTGTAGAGCTCCTGTCTTTCCAGATGTTACTATATCCCACTTATTTCATTAGATTCCAGGCACTCTGCCCAAGGGTTGGCCATAAGTCTCAGCATATGCATTGGTAGTCTACAGGACAGAGCCTCAGTGTCAGGCTCCTGACTTGTTCCTTCTTTTCTCCTTCTTCTGATATCCATCTTCTTTGCCTTTCTGGATAGGAATTCTGGGTAGGAATTTTAGCAAGAGTCCTTCCTCTTGATTAGTTTCTTTAGGTGTACAGATTTTAGTATTTTTCTGATATTATATGAGTGAGTAAACCTTGTGTGTCTTTCTGCCTCTGGGATGGCTCACTCAAGAGGATATTTTCCAGATCTCACCAAATACATACAAATTACATAATTTTCTTGTTTTTTATTGCTGAGTAATATTTCATTGTGTAGATGTATCACAATTTCTGTATCCATTCCTCCTTGGAGAGGTATCTGGGCTGAACATCTATGCAACAAATGCAAGGGCATTCACATTAGTAAAAGAACTTTAATAAAATTTAAACCACATATAGACTTCCACACATTAAAAGTGGGAGGTTTCAACTCCCCACTCTCAACAAAGGACTGGTCAACAAAACAGAAATTAAACAAAGAAACAATAATTCTGACAAAGGTATTGAATCAAACGGACCTCATGGACATCTACAGAACTTTCACCCACATACAAAAGAATTTAACTTCTACTCAGCTCCTCCTTCTGCAAAATAGATCATATAGTTGGTCACAAAGCAAGACTCAACAGATATAAGAAGATGGAAATAATCCTTTGTATCCTATGTGATCACAATGAAATAAAGCTGGACCTCAATGACAAAAACAGGAAAAGGCTTATACACAAATGGAAACTGAACAACTTGCTACTAAATGACAGCTGGGTCAGAGAAGAAATAAAGAACTTAAAACTTCCTAGAATTCAATGAACATGAAGGCACAACATACCCAAACTTATGGGACCCAATGAAAGCAATGCTAAGAGGAAAGTTCATAGCACTAAGTACCTTCAAGAAGAAATTCGAAACACCTCATGCAAGAAACTTAATGGCTCACTTAAAAGCCCTAGAAAGAAAAAAGAAAAAAAAAAGGCCTACACCAAAGATGAGTAGATGGATGGAAATAGTCAAACTCAAGGCTGAAAAGAATCAATTAGAAGCAAATAAATCATTTCAAAGAATCAATGAAACCAACAGCTGGTTATTTGAGAAAATCAACAATATAGACAAACCCTTACCCAAACTAACTAAAAGGCAGGTAGACACTATCCAAACCAAAAAAATAAAAAAATAAAAAATGAAAAGGGGAATATAACAAAAGACACTGAAGAAATCCAAACAATAATTAGTACTTACTTTAAGAGCCTACATGCCACAAAATTTGAAAATCTAATTGAAATGGACAATTTTCTTGACCAATTCCACATGCAAAAGCTGAAACAAGACCAGATAAATCAAGTAAATATCCTATAACCCCTAAGGAAATAGAAGCTGTCATCAAAAGTCTACCATGCAGAAAGTAAAGACCAGGAACAGATGGTTTCAGCACAGAATTCTATGAGACCTTCAAAGAAGAGCTAATTCCAATTCTCTTCAAACTATTCCACAAGATAGAAACAGAAGGAACACTATCAAACTCATTCTATGAAGCCACAGTCACCTTGGCACTTCACAAAGGCCCAACAAAGGAAGAGAATTTCAGGCCAATCTCCCCTATGAACACTGATGCAAAAATACTCAACCAAATACTTGCAAACCGAATACAAGAACACATAAAGATATCATCCACTATGACCAAGTAGGCTTCATCCCATGTATGCAGGGGTGGTTCAATATATGGAAATCCATCAATGTGATCCACCATATTAACAAACTGAAAGAAAAAAAAAAACACATGATAATCTTGCTAGATTCTGAAAAAGCATTTGACAAAATCCAACATCCATTCATGTTTAAAGCATTGGAGAGATCACGGTTAAAAGGCACATATCTAAACAGAGTAAAGGCGATATATAGCAAACTTATAGCCAACATCAAACTGAACAGAGAGAAACTTAAAGCACTCTCAATGAAATCAGGGACAAGACAAGGCTGCCCACTCTCTCAGTATCTCTTCAACATTGTTCTTGAAGTCTTTGTGAGAGCAATAAGACAGTTGAAGGAGATGAAGTGGATAGAAATTGGAAAGGAAGAAGTCAAAGTATCACTATTTGCAGATGATATGATAGTATACCTGAGTGACTCCAAAAATTCTACCAGGGAACTCTTCCAGCTGATAACTCCTTAGATGCTGAAAAAGCATTTGACAAAATCCAACATGCATTCATTCATATTTACAGTATTGGAGAGATATACTAGGGAACTCCTACTGCTGATAGACACCTTCAGCAAAGTGGCTGGATACAAAATTAACTCAAAAAAATAGCCCTCCTGTATACAAAAGACAAAAGGGCCAAGAAAGAAATTAGGGAAACAACACCCTGCACAGTAGCCACAAATGACATATAGTACCTTGGTGTAAATATAATCAAGCAAGTCAACAACTTGTATGAAAAAAAAGTTCCCAACCCTTGGCAGAGTGCAGGGAATCATATGAAAGAAGGGGAGATAGTATGATATGAAAAGGATAGGAGCTGTACAAGTACCAAATATATCCGGGAACAGGGTATTTTCTGAGACTGACACTCAACGAAGGACCATCTATGGATATAACATAGAACTTCTGCTCAGATGAGGCCCATGGTAGCTCAGTAACCAAGTAGTTTTCAAAAGTAAGGTGAACAAGGACTATTTCTAACAGGATCTCAAGGGCAGGCTCTTTGACCTCCCCCCGCCAGGGGAGGAGCAGTCCTGTTAGGCCACAGAGGAGGACTTTGCAGCCAGCCTTGAAGATACCTGATAAAACAGGGTCAAATGAAAGGGGAGGAGGTCCTCGCCTATCAGTGGATTTGGAAAGGGACAGAGAGGAGACCAGGGAGGGAGTTGGGGAGGGGGAGGGAATGAGGGAGGGGGATACAGCTGGGACACAGAGTTAAAAAAATTGTAAGTAAAAAGAAAAATAAAAATTAAAAAAAAAATGAAAAAAAAATTTCCAGTCTCTGAAGAAAGAATGAGAAGTTGGAAAGATCTCCCATGCTTATGGATTGGAAGGATTAATATAGTAAAAAATGGACATCTTACCAAAAGCAATGTAAAGATTCATTGCAATTTCCATCAAATTACCAACACATTTTTTTACCGACCTTGAAAAAAATTTCTAAAATTCATGTGGAAAAACAAGAAATACAGAATGGCTAAAACAATTCTTTATATTAAAAGTCTTCAGGAGGTAACACTATCCCTGATCTCAAGCTTTACTATAGAACAACAATATTAAAAACTGCATGTTACTGGCATAGAAACTGACTTGTGGATCAATGGAATTGAATGGAAGACCCCGACATAAATCCATACACTATGGACACCTGATTTTGACAAAGATGCCAAAATCATTCAATGGAGAAAAGATAGCATCTTCAACAAATTGTGCTGGTCTAAATGAATGTTTACATGTAAAAATATGCAAATTGATTCATAGTTATCACCCTATACAAAACTAAAGTCCAAATCTTCATGAAACTGACAGTCTTCTATGAAACAAGAAACACTGTCATCAGAACAAATGAATGCCTAAAGATTGGGAAAGGATCTTCACCAACCCTATATCTGAAAGAGGATTAATATTCAGTATATATAAATAACTCAAGAAGTTAAACAGCAACAAATTGAGTCATCCAATTAAGAAATGGATTACAGAGCTAAACAGAGAATTCTCAATAAAGGAATATCAAATGGCAGAGAAAAACTTAAAGACAGCTCAACATCCTCTGTTATAAGTGCAAAGAACATCAAAACAAACATGAGATTTGAATTTACACCCATGAGAATAGATAAGAACAAAAACTCATTTGACAACTCATGCTGGAGAGGTTGTGGAGAAAGGGGAACCCTCCTCCACTGCTGGTGGAAATGTAAAGTTTTAAAACCACTCTGGAAAGCAATGTGGAGCATCCTCAGAAAACTAGGAATAGTGCTTCCTCAGGATCCAGCTATATCCTTCCTAGGCATATCCAAAAGAGGCTCTTGTACACAATAAGAACATTTGCTTTAGTTGTTTATATATACTGTTTATTAGTCCTCTGTCACATAGAGGGTTGGTGAAGATTCTTTTCCAATCTGTATTCATTCATTTTGTTTTGATGACAGTGTTCTTTTCTTTACAGAAGCTTTTCAGTTTCATGAGGTCCCACTTACTGATTGTTGCTGTTAGAGCCTATACTGTTAGTGTTCTATTCAGGAACTTGTCTTCTGTGGCAATGAATTGGAGGCCCTTTCCCCACTTTTTCTTCTAACCAATTCAATGTGTCATGTTTTATGTTGAGGTATTTGATCCATTTGTACTTTAGTTTTGTGCAGGGTGATGAGTATGGATCAATTTGCATTTTTCTCCATGAAGACATCCAGTTAGATGAGCACCATTTTATGAAGATGCTATCTTTATGCTAATGTATGGTTTTGGCACCTTTGTCAAAACTCAGGTGTCTGTAAGAATGTGGGTTTGTTTCTGGGTCTTCTATTTTGTTCCACGGATCCACCATTCTGTTTCTTTTCTAGTACCATGCAGTTTTTATTACTGTTGTTCTATAGTACAGCTTGAGATCAGGCATGGGATACCTCCTGAAGATCTTTTATTATAGAGGATTGTTTTAGCAATTCTGGGTTTCTTGTTTTTCTATATGAAGTTGAGAATTTTTCTTTCAAGGTCTGTAAAGAATTGTGTGGGTAATTTGTTAGGAATTGCATTGAATTTGTAGATTCCTATTGGTATGGGGGTCATTGATACAATGTTAAGCCTGCCAAGCCATAAGCATAGGGGATCTTTCCATGTTCTGATATCTTCTTCTTATTCTTTCTTCAGAGACTTGATTTTTTTTTCTAACTTTCGAACCAAGTTACTTTAAGTATTTGAACAATTACAAGAACAAATCAAAGATACCATTCACTATGACTAAGTAGGCTTTATCCCAGGTTTGCAGGGGTGGTTCAATACTGGGAAATCCATCAATGTGATCCACCATATTAAGAAAATGAAAGGAAAAAAAAACACATGATAATCTCTTTAGATGTAGAAAAAGCATTTGACAAAATCCATTATCCTTTCATGTTTACATTATTGGAGAGAACAGGGATGCAAGGCACATATCTAAATATAGTAAAGGCAATATAAATCAAGCCTGTAGTCAGCATGAAACTAAACTAAGAGAAAATTAAAGCCATCCCACTGAAATCAGGGACAAGGCAAAGCAGCCTACTCTATTCGCATCTCTTCAACATAATTGTGGAAGTCCTTGCTAGAGCAATAAGACAATTGAAGGAGATAAAGTGAATATAAATCAAAAAGGAAGAATTCAATGTATTAAAGTTTGGAGATGATATGATAGTATACTTCAGTAACCCCCAAAATTCTACAAGGGAACTCCTACAGGGGATGACCACTTTCAGCAAATGGCTGGATACAAAATTAACTCAGTAGCTCACCTGTATACAAAAGACAAAAGGGCGGAAAGAGATATTAGGGAAACATAAGAAAATATATTATCTATCAAGGCTATATATCTTAACCCTATCCAGATATTTCCTCAATGGGGACTCCACATGTAAATTGTTGAGCTTCAATAGGAGAGTGCAAATCACCAGAAAGTAGAACAAAGATGGAGGTACTTCTAGGCTAAAAGAACATTGCCATCCTGAAAGTTTGTCATTCAATACAATGACTAAAGTCCCAGGAACTTCCAAAGACTAAAGAATAAGACTAACAATCTCCTTTAGGGAAAATGTGGAATATTTCCATAATGGAGTATTATTCAGCTAAGAAAATGACATGATTATTTTCAGGCAGATGGACGAAACCATTCTTGGGGATGGTATAAGTGTGCAGGAAAAATCATCCTGGGTGAAGTAACTAAAATGCAGAAAGACAAATATGGTATGTATTTACTTATTAGGAGGTTTCCTAATAGTGGGGGATTAAATATCAATAGGCCATCTAGTGACCAAACCAGTTTTCTACTAGGGGGATTAGATAGCAGTTATTTGTGTTGCTGGGCCAGGACATTCTATGAATTTTTCAGGCAACCCAGGCTGTTGTTATTAAAATATGTTGCTCTCTGATCTCAGCTGATAGATCATGAACATAGATCAGCCATGTTCTTGGATCCACAAAGATGCTTCCTTCTGCATCCAAAAGGATTGAATACAGAGACCCACAGTTTGATATTATGTAGAGAGAGACCTTAAAACATCCGGCTCTAAATGTGATTTCAATATGAAATTCTCCCTCCCTTTAGAGCTATGGGGAGCCTGCAGGAGAAGAGGCAGGAAGAGGGTCATAAGTAGAGGAAATTGAGGAAACAAGGAGAACAATGCCCTGAGAATAAGGCTGCAGAGGAAGATGTTGCAGCTAGGCTTGATGATACCTGATAAGCAAGGGTCACATAGAAGGATGAGGAGGACCTCACCTATCAGGGAACTAGAAAAAGGGCATTGGCATAAAGGAAGGAGCGTGGGTCTTCAAAGAGAACAGGGATGGAGCAGCAGAGGGGACCGAATTGTAATAAATAAATACATAAGAAAATCTGTGTACAAAGTGTTGAAGTATAGAGCTCTTCAGGTTTGTTGGCCTCTTCTTGGGGATGGTATAAGTGTGCAGCAATGATGAACTGTTTTATTTCTATTTACCCTGCTCTTAAAGACTCAAACCCAGGAAAACAAAGACACTTTCACCCTATTATATCAAAAAGAATGTGAAGGTACATTAAAGTGTACATGTGTAACTCTTAGTTCAAAGTCACAACTTGGAAATTTCATATCCAAGACTGCAGTATGAGAGCACCTTCTCATTCCATACATTCCCCTTAATCCCATATCGCTTTGAAGCTTCTTTAAGTAGTAAGCTGTCCAATTAAATAAAGAAATATTAAAGTTTCATTTCCTCTCTGACACTGTCACAATGGTGAACAGGAATAAAGTTGTGGGACCTACATAAAGGGAAGAGATAAACAATTTTGGGTTTCACAAGAAAAAGTAAAGTATACACAGGATCAGAGATACTGAACACTGAGGAAAGATTGTTTACCCATCTCCATGGAAACCTCAAGATTCTCTCAGGTGCTGATTGATTGAGAGGGAAAATGATGTCATACAACAGGTGAAATCCAGTAGAATTTCAGGAGCCAGTTATTAAAAGGGCCAAGTTGACAGTAAGCTTGAGAGAAAGTCTGAGCAGCCCTATATGACTCAGTCATGGCGGCGGAAAGCACAGTTCCTGTGTCCAAGACTCCTAATTCAGGAAAAGTGTCACATATTTGTTTCAAGAGCTCATTAATAAAGTCAAGTGTCTTTGACGTGTGACTTTCACATTATCACAGATTTCATTATTATTTGTTAAATGGACTGATATTTCCTCACCCTGTCTATTACTTCCTGGCAAAACACTCCCTGAACAAGGTAATTCTTTGAACAAAAAGCATTTAATTAGAACCTTCTTTATATTTATACAGAGACCATCCAGTATGTCACATCAGCTAGCACATCTTGTAATTCTTCAGCAGATCTGAGAACTTCTCATACTGAACCACATGCAGCAAGCAGAGACAGGGAGACTGAGAGAGACAGGGTGAGAAAGAGCTAGAGAGACAGATTGAGAAATAGATGAGAACAACAGAAACAAAGATATAAAGTGTTGGAGACCAAGCGACAGAGATTCCATTGTGTCTGTTCACTTTCATTGGCATATCAACATCAATGCACACCCTCCTATAGTATAATTCCAATAGGAATATATTATGTAATATAATATATTATATATAATTCCAATAGGAAATATATTATCTAACAGGGACATAATTATTAACCCATACTGAGGAGGGGCAAGATGGCGGCGCGGGAGGACTCTCATTCTGAGAAGCAGCACAGCAGGATCAGCACAGTGACCAGCAATCACAACTCTCGGCCATAAAACACAGTCATTGTGTTTCCCAGGTGAGAGGATACCCCACGGTGGGGGATTCAATCAGCTTTTAACTCACCCAGCTAAACCTCGGAAGAGATCCTGGTTCCGCCAGACGCTTGGCTGCCAGCCGCCAGCCCCAGCCCCAGCCCAGAGCCACAAGCCAGTGTCTCTGATCATGGTCCCAGACTGAACCCTGTGCACCACACTATCAGAGACTGGAATTTTCAGTCGAGAGATAACCCCAGGGTACAGGAAACGATTGGGACCGGCCTTAGGTCACCCAGACATCCCCTGGAAAAGACTTGGGCGGGTTCCACGGGCACCCCAGGAGCCAGCCAGGAGCCAGAGCCGGGGACCCAGGTTCCAGCACAGAGCCCTGCCTGCCTGCGCGCCTGATTTGCCGCCGGAAATAGAAACGGCGGGTCTGATCTCAGAGCACTCAGCTTACCCCCAACCTGAAAAGGTCCCTGGAAAATTATCCATCTGAGGGAGGCACTCAGGCTCCCAAAGGCCACAAAGGCAGACACAGGCAGTTTCTGTGCACCAGACAGCTGGCAGAGACTGAGCCGCCATCACACAGCTGTGCTCCAGGCACAGGCAATTTCTGCGGCCAGCCAGCTGGTGGACACTGAGCAGTGTGCACCAGGGCAAAAAAAGACACTGGGAGTCCATGTCTCCAGAGAATCCATGGGGAAGGAAGGAAACTACTGACCTAAATCACCCAATCCTTCCCTAGAAAAAGTCTAGCAGTCTAGTGGGGCCGAGGCGCCAGCACTCAGCTGTGCTCCAGACACAGGCACAAACAGTTGAGGCACGCCTGATGTCCAACTGGGTCACAGCAGCTGATTATTAAATTTACAACAAGAAACCCAGACACAGGGCAGCTGCCCTCAGGACTTCCCTGGGTGAGAGGAGAACCCTCTCCACTAACAAAGACCACAGTTACCACTCAGGTCTATATCCCTGAGGTGAGCAACTCCTGAAAAAACACCAGCCATCCAGGGACTATACCCAAAAAGCTGAGAAGACATCCGTCAGGAAAAATCAGCTTTCTGCAAAGGGGATTCTCTCCACCACAGGATCCCCAGGAACCAACAGAAAATAACCCCAAACATCTAAGATAACACAATGGGTAGAGGCAAGCGTAAAAGCTCAAGCAACAAAAGACAGAGCAATATGGCATCTCCAGAACCCAGTTACCCAGGGGCAAGTAGCCCTGGATACCCCACCATAACTGAAATACAAGAAGATGACCTAACAAGTATGCTCATGAAGATGATAACAGAGGAAACAAATAAGATTCGTAAAGACATAGAGGAAGATAAACTCAAACAGAATATTGCCATCCATAAAGAAATAGAGGAAGCTGCAGCCAAACAGTTTATGGCCTTTAGAAAGGAAATGCTTATCCCACTGAAATCAGGGACAAGACAAGGCTGCCCACTCTCTCCATAATATCTCTTCAACATAGTACTGGAAGTCCTTGCTAGAGCAATAAGACAGTTTAAGGAGATCAAGAAGATACAAATTGGAAAGGAAGAAGTCAAATTATCACTATTTGCAGATGATATGATAGTATAGGTGAGTGACCCCAAAAACTTTACCAGGGAACTCCTACAGCTGATAAACACTTTCAGCAAAGTGGCAGGATACAAAATTAACTCAAAAAAATCAGTAGCCCTCCTGTATACAAAAGACAAAAGGGCTGAGAAAGCAATTAGGGAAACAACACCCTTCACAATAGCCAAAAATGACATAAGGTACCTCGGAGTAACCCTAACCAAGGAAGTCAAAGACTTGTATGAAAAAAATTTCAAATCTCTGAAGAAAGAATTAGAAGAAGATATGAGAAGATGGAAAGATCTCCCATGCTCATGGCTTGGCAAGATTAACATAGTAAAATGGCCATCTTACCAAAAGCAATCTACAGATTCAATGCAATGCCCATCAAATTACCAACACAATTCTTTACAGACCTGGAAAGAAAAATTCTCAACTTCATCTGGAATAACAAGAAACCCACAATTGCTAAAACAATCCTCTACAATAAAAGATCTTCCGGAGGTATCTCCATCCCTGATCTTAAGTTGTACTATAGAGCAACAGTTTTAAAAACTTCATGGTACTGGCATAGAAACAGAATGGTGGATCAATGGAACCGAACAGAGGACCCAGAAATAAACCCACACACTTATGGACACCTGATCTTTGACAAAGACGCCAAAACCATACAATGGAAAAAAGATAGCATCTTCAACAAATGGTGCTGGTCTAACTGGATGTCTACATGTAGAAAAATGAAAATAGATCGATACTTGTCACCCTGCAGAAAACTGAAGTCCAAGTGGATCAAAGACCTCAACATAAAACCAGACACATTAAATCAGCTTGGAAAAAAAGTGGGAAATACCCTAGAACTCATTGGTACAGGGGAAAACTTCCTGAACAGAACACCAACAGCACAGGCTCTAAGAGCAACAGTCAATAAATGGGACCTCATGAAACTGAAAAGCTTCTGTAAAGCAAAGGTCACCGTCATCAAAACAAAGCGACCACCTACAGATTGGGAAAGAATCTTCACCAACCCTTTATCTGACAGAGGACTCATATCCAGTATATATAAAGAACTAAAGAAGCTGAAAAGCAGCAAACCAAGTAATCCACTTAAAAAATGGGGAACAGAGCTAAACAGAGAATTCTCTGTAGAGGAATACCGAATGGCAGAGAAGCACTTAAAGAAATGCTCAACCTCACTAGCCATTAGGGAAATGCAAATCAAAACAACTCTGAGATTTCACCTTACACCCATGAGAATGGCCAAGATCAAAAACTCAAGTGACAACACATGCTGGAGAGGTTGTGGAGAAAGGGGAACCATTCTCCACTGCTGGTGGGAATGTAAACTTGTACAACCACTCTGGAAATCAATCTGGCACTTTCTCAGACAACTAAGAATAGCGCTTCCTCAAGATCCAGCCATACCACTACTGGGCATATATCCAAAAGAGGCTCAAGTACACAAAAAAGACATTTGCTCAACCATGTTTGTAGCAGCTTTATTTGTAATAGCCAGAAGCTGGAAACAACCCAGATGCCCCTCACCTGAAGAATGGATGCAGAAATTGTGGTACATGTATACAATGGAATATTACTCAGCAATGAAAAATAAGGAAATCATGAAATTTGCACGTAAAGGGTGGGATCTGGAAAGGATCATCCTGAGTGAGTTGTCCCAGAAGCAAAAAGACACACATGGTACATACTCACTCATATAGACATACAACATAGGACAAACCCACTAAAACCTGTGCATCTAAAGAAACTAAGCAAGAGAGAGGACCCTAACTAAAATGTCCAATCCCCATCCGGAAAGGCAAAGAGGATGGACATCAGAAAAAGAAGAAAACAGGAAACAACCTAGGAACCTACCACAGGGCCTCTGAAAGCCTCTGCCCTTCAGACTTTCAAAGCAGATGCTGAGCCTGATGGGCAACTGTTGGGCAGGTGAACGGAATTTTAGGTAAGAACTGGGAAATAGTAAGAGCTGGAGAGGACAGGGTCTCCACAAGGAGAGCAACAGAACAAGAAAATTTGATCACAGGGAACTTCCCAGAGACTCATACTCCAACCAAGGACTATTCATGGAGATAACCAAGAACCCCTGCACAGATGTAGCCCAGGGCAGTTCAGAGTCCAATTGGGTTACATAGTAATGTGAAGAGGGACTGCCTCTGACATAATCTGATTGGCCTGCTCTTTGATCACCTCCCTCTGGGGGGGAGCAGCCTTACCAGGCCATAGTAGAGGACAATACAGCCACTTTTGATGTGAACTGACAGACTAAGATCAGAAAGGAGAGGAGAACCTCCTATATTAGTGGACTTGGGGAGTGGCATGCAAGCAGAGGGAGGAGGGAGAGTGGGATTGGGAGGGGAGGAGGGAGGGGCTTATGGGGGGATGCAGAATGAATAAAGTGTAATTGATGAAAAATTTTAAAAAAGGGAAAAAAATAATTTAAGAACCTTAAATGACTTTCCAAAGTGGAGGAAAACATGGAGTTAGTCAATAGGCATGTAGCATGTCTCTCCCCGGGGGGCAATGGTCTCCTGAACCTACTTAGACCTCGGACACCACCACTGCTAGTTCTAGAACTGACACAGGATGTTCCAACGAGGGGTTAAGGCTTCTCATAATATTTCCTATAAGCCCACACCTGTTTGTCTATATCCCCCATTTTTATTCATTATTAGCCAGATAGAGCCAAGTAATTGTGGCAATGATACTTGCTTTTTTGCCCAATGCTGGAATGCTAGTACATTTAGGTATGCCCTGGGTACTCGCATGCCTCACTGGGTGCCTGTGCCCATTGATGCCCCTCACGCTATGACTCTCTTCAGACAGAAAAGGGATCTTGGAACTACAGCCACCATTGTTACTACCATCTCATTGGCGGCTGTTGGAGCTACCACCGGGGCATTAGCCATGAGTCATACTGGGCAGACTGCTCAGACCCTGAATAATCATTTAGCCAATGTAGCTCATGCCTTAGTTGTACATAAAGGAATTAATGCTCAACTAAAAGGAAGCTTGATGGTGTTCAATCAGAGGATTGACCTCTTGCAGGAGCAAATTGATACCCTATGGCAAATCGCTCAACCTGGCTGTCAATGAAAGTATGCTAGAGTTTGTGTCACTAGCATACAACATGAGAATTTTTCCTGTGCTGCAAATCTGTCTAAACAATTGTCGAGCTATATTTTAGGTAATTGGACTGGAGAATTCGATACTATGATGGAGCAGCTGAGAGTGGCCATTGTCACAGTAAATTCTACCAGAGTGGACGCAGGACTAGCCACAGGATTATCATCATGGATTGCTGCAGCCATGAATCATCTGAAGGAATGGGCGGGCATGGGAGCGTTAGCAGGGCTTCTGGTGTTGGTCTCCTTGGTTTGCCTGTGGTATATATGCAAGATTAGAGTCTCACAACAGTGTGATGCAGTCATGATCATTCAGGACTTTACAGCCATTGAAGCAGGACATTCTCCCCAAGCATGGTTGGATACCATAAAAAGCTAAAATTATATGCTCAGGATGCGAGGCTAAGCACTGCACTCAGGGTCAGCCACTTTCGACCCAGAGAAGAGCATGTCTGGTTGCATGCGGGTTGATGCCCCAGGTCCCGCCTCTGAGAAAAAGGTATTGGACAGGTCTGATGCTCTTTGGGTGGATGACACCTAAATGAACATCGGTACAAAGTCCCAACTTATTTCTAATATCAGAGATCAGACCTCTACTCTTGCCTGATGCGTCTAAAACAAAAAGGGGGAACTGTAGAGAGCTGCGGAATATTATGTCTTAAAGATGGAGCTGGTTTCCGCCTTCCACCTTCCCAATGGTGAGTGCTATGTGTCATGAACAACTCCACATTTGGCTAAGGCTGAGGATCTGGCTTGCTTCCATGTATGTGGACCTATCTGCATTGCCCACGTGGCATGCCTGGGTTGGCTACCCAGAGGCTATTTAAGTTGTGGGCTGGCTTTCCCCAGGGTCCGAGGATTGTTCAAGATTCCTGAGTGAACTGCATTGAAAAAAAAAAAAAAAGAAAGGAAATGCTTAAAACACTGAATGAAATGATAGAAACAGAGTTGAAGGAACTAAAAGAAAAACAGGAAAGTACAATCAGACAGGTGAAGGAAGTAAACAAAAGAACTCAAGACCTGAAGATAGAATGGGAAAAATTAAAGAAAACACAAATGGAAGAAATAATGGAAAGGAAGAATCTAGGGAAGAAAACAGGAACTACAGAGATAAGCATAACCAACAGACTACAAGAGATGGAAGAAAGAATCTCAGGTGTAGAAGATACAATGGAAGAAATCGATGTATCTGTCAAAGAAAATGTTAAATCCGAAAAATTCCTGACACAGACCATCCAAGAAATATAAGACAATATGAAAAGACAAAACCTAAGAATAATAGGTATAGAGGAAAAAGAAGACTCCCTTCTCCAAGGACCAGAAAATATTTTCAACAAAATCATTGAAGAAAATTTCCCCAAGCTAAAGGAGAGGCCAATTAGAATACATGAGGCCTACAGAACACCCAACAAATTTGACCAGAAAAGAAAATCCTCCCGCCACATAATAATCAAAACAGTAAGTATACAGAACAAAGAAAAAATACTAAAAGCTGCAAGGGAAAAAGGCCAAGTAACATATAATGGCAAACCCATTAGAATCACACCTGACTTTTCAACAGAGACTATGAAAGCCAGAAGGGCCTGGATGGATATCATGCAGACCCTAAGAGAACACAGATGTCAGCCAAGGCTACTATACCCTGCAAAACTCTCAGTCCTCATAGATGGAGAAAACAAGATATTCAATGACAAAAACAAATTTCCACAATACCTACAAACAAATCCAGCATTACAGAAGACACTGGAAGGGAAAATACAACCCAAGAAAGCTAGCTACATTCAAGAAAACACAGGAAATAAATAACCTCACTTCAGTAAAACAAAAATCAACCAAGCACACAACCTGATGACCACAGCCAACATCAAAATCAAGAGATCTAACAGCCACTGGTCATTAATCTCTCTCAACATCAATGGACTCAACTGTCCAATAAAAAGACACAGATTAACAGAATGGATACGTAAACTAAACCCAGCAATCTGTTGCATACAAGAAACACACCTAAGACACAAAGATAGACATTACCTGAGGGTAAAGGGTTGGAAGACGACTTTCCAAGCAAACGGACCCAAGAAGCAAGCAGGAGTAGCCATTCTAATATCTGGTAAAATAGACTTTCAACCAAAATTAATCAAAAGAGATGGGGAAGGACACTTCATACTCATCAAGGGAAAATTCCACCAGGAAGACAATACAATCCTGAACATCTATGACCCAAATACAAGGGCACCCACATTTGTGAAAGAAACATTGATAAAATTTAAAGCACATATAGATCCACACACATTAATAGTGGGAGACTTCAACACCCCACTCTCAACAAAGGACAGGTCAACAAAACAGAAATTAAACAAAGAAACAATGTCTCTGACAGAGGTCATGAATCAAATGGACCGAACAGTCATTTACAGAACTTTACACCCAAACACAAAAGAATTTACCTTCTTCTCAGCACCTCATGGAACCTTCTCCAAAATAGACCATATAGTGGGTCACAAAGCAAGCCTGAAAAGATAAAAGAAGATTGAAAAAATCCCTTGTATCTTGTCTGATCACCATGGAATAAAGCTGGACCTCAACAATAACAGAAATAACAAAAAGCCTACACACACATGGAAACTGAACAACTTGTTACTAAATGACAGCTGGGTCAGGGAAGAAATAAAGAAAGAAATTAAAGTCTTTCCTGAAATCTATGAAAATGAAGACACCACATACCCGAACTTGTGGGATACAATGAAAGCAGTGCTAAGAGGAAATTTCATAGCACTAAGTGCCTTCAAGAAGAAATTCGAGACAGCTCATTCAAGCACCCTAATGGCTCACTTAAAAACCCTAGAAAAAAAAGAAGCAGACACACCAAGAAGGAGTAGACGGCTGGAAATAATCAAACTCAGGGCTGAAATCAATCAAATGGAAACAAATAAAATAATTCAAAGAATCAATGAAACCAAGAGCTGGTTCTTTGAAA
Organism: Meriones unguiculatus; assembly: GCF_030254825.1. Classification (NCBI taxonomy): domain Eukaryota; kingdom Metazoa; phylum Chordata; class Mammalia; order Rodentia; family Muridae; genus Meriones; species Meriones unguiculatus. The sequence goes on along the minus strand of NW_026843711.1, from coordinate 765,987 downwards.
AAATCAACAAGATCGATAAACCCTTAGCCAGGCTAACTAAAAGGCAGAGAGACACCACCCAAATCAACAAAATCAGAAATAAAAAGGGGAACATAACTACAGACACTGAGGAAATCCAAACAATCATTAGGACTTACTTCAAAAGTCTATATGCCACAAAATTTGAAAATCTAAATGAAATGGACAATTTTCTTGATCGATTTGACTTACCAAAGCTGAATCAGGACCAGGTAAATCAACTAAATAGTCCTATATCTCCCAAAGAAATAGAAGCGCTCATCAAAAGTCTCCCATTCAAAAAAAGCCCAGGACCAGATGGCTTCAGCGCAGAATTCTACCAGACCTTCAAAGAAGAGCTAATACCAATTCTCTTCAAACTATTCCACAAAATAGAAACAGAAGGAATATTACGAAATTCATTCTATGAAGCCACAGTCACCTTGGTACGTAAACCTCACAAAGACTCAACAAGAAAGAGAATTTCCGGCCTATCTCCCTTATGAACATTGATGCAAAAATACTTAATAAAATACTTGCAAACCGAATCCAAGAACACATCAAAGATATTATCCACTATGACCAAGTAGGCTTCATCCCAGGTATGCAGGGGTGGTCCAATATAGAGAAATCCAGCAATGTGATCCACCATATTAAAAAATTGAAAGAAAAAAAACGACATGATAATCTCCCTAGATGCTGAAAAAGCCTTTGACAAAATCCAACATCCCTTCATGTTCAAAGTATTGGAGAGATCAGGGATACAAGGCACATATCTAAACATAGTAAAGGCGATATACAGCAAGCCTATAGCCAACCTCGAACTGAACGGAGAGAAACTTAAAGCAATCCCACTGAAATCAGGGACAAGACAAGGCTGCCCACTCTCTCCATATCTCTTCAACCATAGTGCTGGAAGTCCTTGCTAGAGCAATAAGACAGTTTAAGGAGATCAAGGGGACACAAATTGGAAAGGAAGAAGTCAAATTATCACTATTTGCAGATGATATGATAGTATAAGTGAGTGACCCCAAAAACTACCAGGGAACTCCTACAGCTGATAAACACCTTCAGCAAAGTGGCAGGATACAAAATTAACTCAAAAAAATCAGTAGCCCTCCGGTATACAAAAGACAAAAGGGCTGAGAAAGCAATTAGGAAAACAACACCCTTCACAATAGCCAAAAATGACATAAGGTACCTCGGAGTAACCCTAACCAAGGAAGTCAAAGACTTGTATGAAAAAAATTTCAAATCTCTGAAGAAAGAATTAGAAGAAGATATGAGAAGATGGAAAGATCTCCCATGCTCATGGCTTGGCAAGATTAACATAGTAAAATGGCCATCTTACCAAAAGCAATCTACAGATTCAATGCAATGCCCATCAAATTACCAGCACAATTCTTTACAGACCTGGAAAGAAAAATTCTCAACTTCATCTGGAATAACAAGAAACCCACAATTGCTAAAACAATCCTCTACAATAAAAGATCTTCCGGAGGTATCTCCATCCCTGATCTTAAGTTGTACTATAGAGCAACAGTTTTAAAAACTTCATGGTACTGGCATAGAAACAGAATGGTGGATCAATGGAACCGAACAGAGGACCCAGAAATAAACCCACACACTTATGGACACCTGATCTTTGACAAAGACGCCAAAACCATACAATGGAAAAAAGATAGCATCTTCAACAAATGGTGCTGGTCTAACTGGATGTCTACATGTAGAAAAATGAAAATAGATCGATACTTGTCACCCTGCAGAAAACTGAAGTCCAAGTGGATCAAAGACCTCAACATAAAACCAGACACATTAAATCAGCTTGGAAAAAAAGTGGGAAATACCCTAGAACTCATTGGTACAGGGGAAAACTTCCTGAACAGAACACCAACAGCACAGGCTCTAAGAGCAACAGTCAATAAATGGGACCTCATGAAACTGAAAAGCTTCTGTAAAGCAAAGGACACCGTCATCAAAACAAAGAGACCACCTACAGATTGGGAAAGAATCTTCACCAACCCTTTATCTGACAGAGGACTCATATCCAGTATATATAAAGAACTAAAGAAGCTGAAAAGCAGCAAACCAAGTAATCCACTTAAAAAATGGGGAACAGAGCTAAACAGAGAATTCTCTGTAGAGGAATACCGAATGGCAGAGAAGCACTTAAAGAAATGCTCAACCTCACTAGCCATTAGGGAAATACAAATCAAAACAACCCTGAGATTTCACCTTACACCCATGAAAATGGCCAAGATCAAAAACTCAAGTGACAACACATGCTGGAGAGGTTGTGGAGAAAGGGGAACCCTTCTCCACTGCTGGTGGGAATGTAAACTTGTACAACCATTTTGGAAATCAATCAGGCGCTTTCTCAGACAACTAGGAATAGTGCTTCCTCAAGATCCAGCCATACCACTACTGGGCATATATCCAAAAGAGGCTCAAGTACACAAAAAGGACATTTGCTCAACCATGTTTGTAGCAGCTTTATTTGTAATAGCCAGAAGCTGGAAACAACCCAGATGCCCCTCAACTGAAGAATGGATGCATAAATTGTGGTACATCTACACAATGGAATATTATTCAGCAATGAAAAATAAGGAAATCATGAAATTCGCAGGTAAATGGTGGGATCTGGAGAGGATCATCCTGAGTGAGTTGTCCCAGAAGCAAAAAGACACACAGGGTATATACTCACTCATATAGACATACAATATAGGACAAACCCACTAAAACCTGTGTATCTAAAGAAACTAAGCAAGAGAGAGGACCCTAACTAAAATGTCCAATCCCCATCCGGAAAGGCAAAGAGGATGGACATCAGAAGAAGAAGAAAACAGGAAATAACCTAGGAACCTACCACAGAAGACCTCTGAAAGCCTCTGCCCTTCAGACTATCAAAGCAGATGCTGAGCCTGATGGGCAACTGTTGGGCAGAGTGAATTGAATTTTAGGTAAGAACAGGGAAATAGTAAGAGTTGGAGAGGACAGGATCTCCACAAGGAGAGCAACAGAACAGGAATATTTGAACACAGGGAACTTCCCAGAGACTCATACTTCAACCAAGGACTATTCATGGAGATAACCAAGAACCCCTGCACAGATGTAGCCCAGGGCAGTTCAGAGTCCAATTGGGTTACATAGTAATGTGAAGAGGGACTGCCTCTGACATAATCTGATTGGCCTGCTCTTTGATCACCTCCCTCTAGGGGGGAGCAGCCTTACCAGGCCATAGTAGAGGACAATGCAGCTACTTTTGATGTGAACTGACAGACTAAGATCAGAAAGGAGAGGATAACCTCCCATATTAGTGGACTTGGGGAGTGGCATGCAAGCAGAGGGAGGAGGGAGGATTGGGAGGGGAGGGAGGGGCTTATGGGGGGATGCAGAATGAATAAAGTGTAATTGATGAAAAATATTAAAAAAAGGGAAAAAATAATTTAAGAACCTTAAATGACTTTCCAAAGTGGAGGAAAACATGGAGTTAGTCAATTGACATGGAGCACGTCTCGCCCCTGGGGGCAATGGTCTCCTGAACCTACTCAGACCTCGGACACCACCACTGCTACTTCTAGAACTGACTCAGGATGTTCCAACGAGGGGGTTAAGGCTTCTCATAATATTTCCTATAAGCCCACACCTGTTTGTCTATATCCCCCATTTTTATTCATTATTAGCCAGATTGTGTTAATGATACTTGCTTTTTTGCCCAATGCTGGAATGCTAGTAAATTTAGGTATGCCCTGGTTACTCGCATGGTTCACTGCGTGCCTGTGCCTGTTGATGCCCCTCACGCTATGCCTCTCTTCAGACAGAAAAGGGATCTTGGAACTACAGCCACCATTGTTACTACCATCTCTTTGGCGGCTGTTGGAGCTACCACCGGGGCATTAGCCATGAGTCATACTGGGCAGACTGCTCAGACCCTGAACAATCATTTAGCCAATGTAGCTCATGCCTTAGTTGTACATAAAGGAATTAATGCTCAACTAAAAGGAAGCTTGATGGTGTTCAATCAGAAGATTGACCTCGTGCAGGAGCAAATTGATACCCTATGGCAAATCGCTCAACTTGGCTGTCAATGAAAATATGCTGGACTTTGAGTCACTAGCATATAACATGAGAATTTTTCCTGTGCTGCAAATCTGTCTAAACAATTGTCGAGCTATATTTTAGGTAATTGGACTGGAGAATTCGATACTACGATGGAGCAGCTAAGAGTGGCCATTGTCACAGTAAATTCTACCAGAGTGGACGCAGGACTAGCCACAGGATTATCATCATGGATTGCTGCAGCCATGAATCATCTGAAGAAAACGGTGGGCATGGGAGTGTTAGCAGGCCTTCTGGTTTTGGTCTCCTTGGTTTGCCTGTGGTATATATGCAAGATTAGAGTCTCACAACAGTGTGATGCAGCCTTGATCATTCAGGCCTTTACAGCCATTGAAGCAGGACATTCTCCCCAAGCATGGTTGGATACCATAAAAAGCTAAAATGTTACACTCAGGATGCGAGGCTAAGCACTGCACTCAGGGTCAGCCACTTTCGACCCAGAGAAGAGCATGTCTGATTGCATGCGGGTTGATGCCCCAGGTCCCGCCTCTGAGAAAAAGGTATCAGACGGGTCTGATGCTCTTTGGGTGGATGACACCTAAATGAACATCGGTACAAAGTCCCAATTTGTTTCTAATATCAGAGATCAGACCTCTACTCTTGCGTGATGCGTCTAAAACAAAAAGGGGGAACTGTAGAGAGCTTCGGAATGCTATGCCTTAAAGATGGAACTGGTTTCCTCCTTCCACCTTTCCGATGGTGAGTGCTCTCTTTCACGAACAATTCCACATTTGGCTAAGGCTGAGGATCTGGCTTGCTTCCATGTATGTGGACCTATCTGCATTGCCCACGTGGCATGCTGAGGTTGTCTACCCAGAGGCTATTTAAGCTGTGGGCTGGCTTTCCCCAGGGGCCGAGGATTGTTCAAGGTTTCTGAATAAACTGTATTGAAAAAAAAATTATTAACCCATACATGATGTTTCTTTACTAGGGATACAACATCTAAATAGATGAACTTCAAGTGGATATTTCAACTCAAAAACTAGAAAGTAGAAAAAATGGAGGGAATTCTAGGCTTAAAGAACTTTGTTATCCAGATAATTTGTAATTCAGTATAATGATTAAAGTCCCAGCAACTTCCAATGTCTACAGAGCAGGACTAACATTCACATTTGGGGAAAATGTGGAATATTTCCTTAACAGAGTATTATTCAGTAAAGAAAATGACATCATGATATTCTCAGGCAAATGTATGAAACCAGGAAAAATCATCCTGGTTGAAGTAACTAAAATGTAGAAAGACAAACATGGTATGTACTCACTTATTAAGATTTATCTTAATAGTGTGGGATTAAGTTCCAAAAGGCAATCTATTGTGAAAACCAGTCTTCCACTAGGGTGATTAAGGGGCAGTTAATTGAGTTGTTGGGCCAGGGCATACTATGGAAATTTTCAAGCAACCCAGGCTGTTGTTATTAAAATATGTTGCTCTCTTCCCTCAAGTGATAGATCTGTGCTATGTTTTGGATCAACAAGAATTTTTCCTTCTGCATCAAATGGGATTGCATAGAGAACCCCGCAGTGTGATATTGTGCAGAGACAGACCTTACAACACTAAGCTTTAAATGGGATTTCCCTGTGAAATTCTCCCTCCCCTCAGTTTGGATAAGCCTACAGGAGAGGAGCCAGGAAGAGTGTCATAAGTAGAGGGAATTGAGGACACAAGGAGAACAATGCTCTGAGAATCAGGCCACTGAAAAAATGATGCAAAGAGCCTTGATGAGACCTGATAAACTAGTGTTAGAGAGAAGGTTTGGAGAATCTACCCTACCTATGAAAAAGAGAAAGGGCATAGGGATAGGAGATGCAGTGTGTGTGGGACTGGAAGGAGAAGAGGAGGGGGACATCAGAGGGGAAACAAAGTGAACAAATTGTAATAAATAAATACATCAGACAAACTGTGATCAATGTGATGAAGTATAGAGATTTACAGGGACTGATGGCTTCTTCTTTGGGTTGTACCAGAGTACAGCAAGGATGACTGTTTTCTTTAACAGACATGGCATTGAGACTCCCATCATTTTTCAATTAGTATATGATCAACACATACTTGTATTAATGTATTTTAAAAAAAACAATTTTTTAGTGTGATCCATCGTAGGAATTTGAACCTGGGAGCAATGAAAAAGCAGTTTATGTATATTATATGAAAGTCCCACATAAGCAATAAAAATGATATGGTGACAACATTTTTAATGACTTTTAACATAAAGAAAAGATTCTGCTAATGAAGGTAGGGTTTGACTTTGTAAAGCATGCTTTTCAGGACTCATGATGTCACAGAGAAAGCTAGCCATGAACTAGTGGTTACTCAGCTACCATAGACTCATGAGTCAGGTGGCACCTCTGAACATGCAGTCCTGATACTAACTACATTTAGAGATTTTGTCTGGAAGACCAGAGCAGGAAAAACAGCTGCTCTTGTGTCCTAGGCACATAACATGGACAAATTTCTCTGTCCTGAAAACCCTGTTTTAATTGTAAACCCCAGGAACCTGAGGATTTCTCCCTGACCACTGAGTAGGACACAGCTGCCAATCCAGCCAGGTCAGCCAACATAACCCTGCTCATAGACAGTGGCAACACTATTGTGGAACAGCAACAGCTGTCAAAGAGTTTTTTGCCCTGAAGTTCTCTTTTTACATACACTGATCTTTCACTGTTTCAGCCAAAAAAGTCCCAGGAGTTGTCTGGTTTCCTTCTGTTTTCCCTGCTCTTAAAGACTCAATATCCAAAGGAATACTAGGCCCAGCTTGCCTATTATATCTATGAGATTGTGAGTGTGCAAGTAACTACTCAGTTCAAAGTCACAACCTAGGAAATTTCAGATGCAATACCACAGTAGGATACCACCTTGTCATTCCATACATACCACTTAATCCCACATCAATTTGAAGCTTCCTTACTAAAGAAGCTATGCAATTGAATAAACATTAAATTTTTATTTCTTATCTAAAATTGTCACAAAGGTAAACAGGAAGGAGTAAACATGTGGCATCCGGATAAAGGGATAAGATAATGGCTTGTGGGGTTTCACAATAAAATGTCAGCTGTGCACAGGATCAGAGATACTGTACACTGAGGAAGTTTGTTTACTCATCTCCATGGAATCCTCAAGATTCTCTCAGGTGCTAATTGGTTGAGAGGGAAAATGATGTCATGCAACATGTGAAAGCCAGTAAAAATTTCAGGAGCCAGTTATTAAAAGGGCCAAGTGGACAGTGTGCTTGAGAGAAAGTCTGAGCAGCCCAACATGCTTCAATCTGGGCAGCTGAAAGCACCCAACACAGAGATGACAGTTCCTGTGTCCAAGATTCTTAGTTCAGTAAAAGTGTCACATATTTCTTTCTAGAGGTCATTAATAATGTCAGGGGCCTTGACATTTGACTTTCAAATTATCACAGATTCCAGTATCATTTGTTAAATGCACAGATATGTTCTCAGTCACTGAATTACTTCCTGGGAAAACACTCCCTTACCAAGGTAAATCTTAGAAAAGAAAGTTTTTAATTGTGTCCTTGCACATATTTTTACAGAGATCTTCCAAGATGTCATGTTAGCATTTAGTTATCTTGTTGTTGTCCTTCAGCAGAAGTAAGAGCTTTTTATACTGAATCACAAGCATCAAGCAGAGAGAGATAGGCTGAGAGAGAAAGAGCTAGAGAGACATTTTCAGAAATACAGAGACCAAGACCAACTGAAAAAAAGATATAAAATTATAGACTGAGAGGGAGAGACTCCATTCTGTCTGGCCACAATCATTGGCATATCAACCTCAAAGCACACTCTCCTATAATATAATTTCAATAGGATTATATTATCTAACAAGGCCATAACTCCTAACCCTTACAGACATTTCCTCACTGGGGACTAAAATCTGTAAATAGATTAGTTTCAAGGGGACATTGCAATTAAAAAAAAATAACAGGAATTAGAAGAAAATTGAGGGACTTCTAGGTAAATCAAAATAAAACAAAACAAAAAACATATTAATGCTGATAGTCTTTCATTCAATAAAATGATTTAATTCCTAGAAACTTCAAAGGAGTAAAGAACAGCACTGATAATCTCCTTTGGGAAAATGTGAAATATTTCCATAGGGAATATTATTAAGATAAGAAAATGACATCATTTTATTTTTAGCCAAATGGACGGAACCAGGAAATATCATCCTGGGTGAAGTAACTAAAATGCAGAAAGAAAAATATGGCATGTATTTACTTATTAGGAGGACTCCTAATAGTGGGGGATTAAGTTCCAATAGCCCATCTATTGGAACCAAAACAGTGTTCCACTAGTGGGATTGGGTGGCAGTTAATTGAGTTGTTGGGCCTGGGCACCCTCCAGAAATTTTCAAGCAACCCAGGCTGTTGTTATTAAAAATATTTGCTCTCTGCTCTCACCTGACAGATCAGGGCCATGTTTTTGGATCCACAGAGATGTTTCCTTCTGTATCAAATCAGCATGCATACAGAGACCAACAGACCAATTTTATGCAGAGAGAAAACTTAAAACACCCAACTCTGTATGGGATTTCCCTATGGAAATTTTCCTTTCCTCAGATCTCTGGGAAGCCTGTAGGGGAGGAGGCAGGAAGAGTGCCATAACTACATGGAGTTGAAGACACAGGAGAACAATGCCCTGAGAATCAGGCCACAGAGGAAGATGATGCAGCCTGACTAGATGAGATCTGATAAGCTAGGGTAAAATAGAAGTGGAAGGAGGATCTCCCCAATGAAGGAAGTAGAGAAAGGGTATAGGGATAGAAGAAGGAGGCTGGGTAGGACTGGATGAAGAATAGAAGGGGGCAGCAGAGGGGATACAAAGTGAACAAATCGTAATAAATAAACACATAAGACCAACTTAGATCAAGGTGTTGAAGTATAAATATCTTCAGGACTTGATGGCTTCTTCTTGTGTTTGGTACAAGGGTGCAGCAAGAATGAACTCAGTTTTGTTAAGGGACTTGGCCAGTGAGACTCTTATCATTTCCAATCAGTATGTGAACAACACATACTAAAATTGAAGTTTTTTAAAGAAAAAACAATTAGTGTGAAAAATGGTAGAAATTTGAAACTATGAACAATGGAAAAGGAGTGTAATGTATATTGTATCAAGTTATCCAATTCCCACATACCCAAAAAAAATAACATGTTGAAAACTTTTACAATGACTTTTAATATGGAGAAAAGATTCTGTTAAAAGAGGGTGTAGTTTGACTTTGTAAGGCATGGTTTCAAGGAAATCATTATGTAGCAGAGAATCATAGCTTTGAAGAAGTCATTAACAAGTTACCACATATCCAATGAGCAGTCTTGGCACTAACACTATGTTCAGACTGATGTTGGAGGACCACATCAGGAAACACAGCTCATGTTATGTCCTAGGTATATAATGAGGACACAATTCCCTGTTCTGTATGCCCAGTTTTAACAATAAACCCTAGGACAGAGAGGATTGCTCACTGATTACTGAGTAGGACAGAGCTGCTATTCTTGGCAGGTCAGCCAAGAAAAACCTCTCACGGAGAGTTGCCAACCCTAATGTGGAAAAGCTCCAGCTGTCAAATAATTTATTGGCTCTCAGTTTTCCTTTTATACTAACCTATCTTTCTCTGTTTCAGACAAACCAACCCCAGGAATTGTATAGTTTCCTTCTCTTTTCCCTGCTCTTAAAGACTCAATACCCCAGGGAACCATAGACCCTGCCAACCTATTATATCAATAAGAATGTGAAGGTATATGTAGTGAGATTGTGGGTAACTGTTCAGTTCAAAGTCAAAACCTAGGAAATTTCAGATCAAATACCACAGTATGGGAACACCTTGTCATTCAGTACATTCCCCTTAATCCTACATCAATTTGAAGGTTCCCTACTTTGGAAGCTATACTATTAAGTAAACATTAAAGATTCATTTTCTACCTGACATCATTGTGACAGAGGTAAACAGGAGTAAAAGTGTGGGTTCTGGATAAATGAGATAAAGGCCTTTCGGATTTCACAAAAAAAAAAAAAAAAAAAAAAAAAAGTCACATGTATACAGGATCAGAGATACTGGACAGTGAGCAAAGTTTGTTTACTTATCTCCAGGGAAACCTCAGGATTTTCTCAGGATTTTACTGATAGGCTGAGAGGGATATTGATGTCATGCAACAGGTGTAAGACAGTAAGAGTTTCAGGAGCCATCTATTAAAATGGACATGTGGACATCATACATGTGAGAAATGCTTAGCAGCCCTACGTGCCTAAATATGGGCAGCTGAATGCACAACCCATAGATGAAACATCCTGCATACAAGACTCGTATTTCAGGAAAAGTATAACATATTTCTTTCAAGTGGTCATTATTAACATCACATGTCCTTGACATGTGACTTTGACATTATCACAGATTCCATTATAATTTGTTAAATGCACAGATATGTCCTCTGTAATGAAAATATTTACTGGAAAAATGCTCCCTGTCCAAGAAAACTCTTTGAACATAGGTTTTCAATTGGGACCTTGCTTATATTTTTACAGAGACCATCCAGGATGTCACTTCAGCAAGCAGTCATGTTATTGTAATCCTTAAGCAAAACTGATAGCTTTTCATACTGAACCACAAGTGGAAGTCAGAGAAAGGGAGCCTGAAAGAGACAGATAGAGAGAGAGAGAGCTAGAGAGACACATGCAGAAATAGAGACTGAGACCAACAAAAACAAAGATACAAAGTGACTGATACAGAGAATCCATCTTTTTGATCACTTTCATTGCCATATCATCAAAACAGTATGCCTGCTATAATATAACTCCAAAAGGAATTATATTTTTTATATTTTTATTTTAATTTTTATCATTTACACTTTATTCGCATTGTATACCCCCATAACCCCTCTCCCTTCCAATCCCATTTTCCCACCCCACTTGTACACGCATGCCCCTCCACAACTCCACTGATAGGGAGGTCTTCCTCTCCTTCCTTCTGATCCTAGTCTTTCCAATCCATTCATGAGTGGCTTCATTGTCTTTCTGATTGACCTGGTAAGCCTGCTCCCTCAACACGGTGATGTTATCCAAGAGCAGGCCAATCACATCATGTCAGAGACAATGTATGTTCCCATTACTATGGAATCCACTTGGACCCTGAATTGCCATGGTCTACATATGTTCAAGGTCCTAGGTTATCCCAATGCATGGCATGTAATTAGAGTATGAATCTCTTGAAAGACCCCTGTGCTCAGATTTTTTGGTTCTGTTGTTCTCTTTGTGAAGTTCCTGGCCTCTCTAAATCTTATAATTTCTCTCATATTTCACTAGAGTACATGCACTCTGCCCAACAGTTGACCATAAATCTTAGCATCTGTTTTGATAGTCTGCAGGGCAGAGCATTTTAGAGGGCCACTGTGGCAGGCTCCTAACTTGTTCCCTGTTTTCTCCTTCTTCTGATGTCCATCTTCTTTGCTTTCAGTATGGGGATTGAGCATTTTAGCCAGAGTCCTCCTATTTGATTAGTTTCTTTAGGTTCGCAGATTTTAGTTGGTTTATATTATATGTCTATATGAGTGAGTGTATCCCATGTGTGTCTTGATGCTTCTGGGTAGCTCACTCAGAATGATCTTTTACATTTCCCACCATTTACCCACAAATTTCATGATTTCCTTTTTTTTATTGCTGAGTAATATTCCATTGTGTAGATGTACCACAATTTCTGTATCAAATTTTCATTGGGGGTGGGGGCATCTGTATTGTGTCTAGGTTCTAGCTATTACAAATAAAGCTGCTACAAACATGGTTGAGCAAATGTCCTTATTGTGTACTTGAGAATCTTTTGGATATGTGCCTAGGAGTGGTATAGCTGGATATTGTGGAAACACTATACCTATTTGTCTGAGAAAGAGACAGATTGATTTCCACAGTAGTTGTACAAGTTTACATTCCCACCAGCAATAGAGAAGTTTTCTCCTTTCTACACCTTCTCATCAGCACTTGTTGTCATTTGAGTTTTGATCTTGGCTATTCTGATTGGTGTAAGGTGATATCTCAGGGTTGTTTTGATTTGCAGTTCCCTGATGGCTAATGACATTGAGCATTTTTTTAAGCATTTCTCTGCCATTCAATATTCCTATATCGAGAATTCTCTGTTTAGCTCTGTTCCCCAATTTTAATTGGATTACTTGATTTGTTGCTTTTCAACTTCTTTAGTTCTTTGTATATACTGGATATTAGCCCTCTGTCACACAGAGGCTTGGTAAAGATTCTTTCCCAATCTGTATGTGTTCATTTGTTTTGATAACAGTGTCCTTTGCTTTACAGAAGCTTTTCAGTTTCATGAGATCCCATTTACTGATTATTGTTTTTAGAACCTGTGTTGTTGGGGTTCTGTTCAGGATGTTGTCTCTTGTGCCAATGAGTTCAATACTCAGCCTCACTAGTTCTTCTAACCGATTTAATGTGTCTGGTTTTATCTTGAGATCTTTGATGCACTTGGACTATAGTTTTGTGCAGGGTGATAAAAATGAAAATACTTGCATTTTTCTACATGTAGACATCCAGTTAAACCACCACCATTTGTTGAAGATGCTCTTTTTTACATTGTATGGTTTTTGCATCTTTGTCAAAACTCAGGTGTCCATATGTGTGTGGATTCATTTCTGGGTCCTCTGTTTGTTTGCACTGATCCACCATTCTGTTTCTCTCCCAGTACCAGGCAGTTTTTATTAATGTTGCTCTATAGTAGAGCTTGAATTAAAGGATGGAAATATCTCCTAAAGACCTTTTATTGTAGAGGATTGTTTTAGAAAATCTGGGGTTTTTGTTTCTGCATGAAGCTGAGAATTTTACTTTCATGTATTGTAAATAATTGTGTTGGTAATTTGATGGGAATTGCATTAAATATGCAGTTTGCTTTTGGTAAGATGGCCATTTACTATGTTAATCCTGCTAGTCATGACTATGGAAGATCTTTACATTGTCTGATATTTTCTTCTAATTCTTTCTTCAGGGATTTTATTTTTTTTCATACAAGTCTTTGACTTGCTTGGTTAGGGTCATACTGAGGTACTTCATGTCTTTGACCAAATACAAGAACACATCAAAGATATCATCCACTATGAACAAGTATGCTTCATCCCAGATATGCAAGGGTGGTTCAATACACAGAAATCCATCAATATGATCCACCATATTAATAAACTGAAAGAAAATTAAAAAAAAAAACACATGATAATCTCCTTAGATACTGAAAAAGCATTTGACTAAATTCAACCTCCATTCATGTTTAAAGCATTGGAGAGATCAGGGATACAAGGCATACATCTAAGTACAGTAAAGGCATTATACAGCAAGCCTATATTCAACATTAAACTAAACTGAGAGAAACTTAAAGCAATCCCACTGAAATCAGGACAAGGAAAGGCTGCCCACTGTTTCCATATCTCTTCAACATAGTTCTGGAAGTCCTTACTAGGGCAATAAAATGATTGAAGAATATCAAGGGATAGAAATGTGAAACAAAGAAGTCTAAGTATCACTATTTACACATGATATGATAGTATACCTCATTGACCCCCCAAATTCTACATGGGAACTCCTACAGCTGATATACACCTTTGGAATAGTGACTGGATACAAAATTAACTAAAAAAAAAAAACAAAAAAAACAAAAAAACAAATCAGTAGCCCTCCTGTATACAAAAGACAAAAGGGCTGAAAAAGAAATTAGGGAAACAAAAGAAATCATATTATCTAAAAAAGCCATACACCTAACCCTTCCCAGATATTTCTCCACTGGGGACTAAACATGTAAATAGATGAGCTTCAAGGGGATTTACAATTTAAATCACCAAGAAGTAAGATCAGATGGAGGGACTTCTAGGCTAAAAGAACATAGATATCATGAAAGTGTGTCATTCTACACAATTGTTAAAGTCCCAACAAGTTCAAAGGACTAAAGAACAGGAATGACGATCTCCTTTGGGGAAAATGTGGATTATTTCCATAAAGGAGTATTATTCATTTAAGAAAATGACATCATCATGTTTTCAGGCAAATGGTTGGAACCAGGAAAAACCATCCTGGGTGAAGTACCTAAAATGCAGAAAGACAAATATGGTATGTATTTACTTATTAGGATGTCTTTTAAAACTGTGGGAAAAAGTTCCAAAAGGCTATGTATTGTGAAAAAAATCAGTTTTCCACTACCGGGATTAGGTGTCAGTTAATTGAGTTGTTGGTTCAGGGCATGCTACAGAAATTTTGAAGAAACCCAGTCTGTTATTTTTAAAATATTTTGCACTCTGCCCACATTTGTTAGATGAGTGCCATGTCCCTGTTTCCACAGAGATGCTTCCTTTTGCATCAGATGGGATTGCATACAGAGACCCATACTCCTATGATATGCAGAGAGAGCCCTTAGAACGCATAGCTCTTAATGGAATTTACCTATGGAATTCTCCCTCCACTCAAAGCTCTGGGAAGCCTGCAGGAGAGGAGGCCAAAAAGTGTCATAAGTAAAGAGAATTAAGGACACAAGGAGAACAGTGCTCTGAGAATTATGATGATGACACCAGATAAACTAGGGTCAATTAGAAGGTGGAGGAGGACCTCCGCTATCAGAGAACTAAAGAAAGAGCATAGCAGTACAAGAAGGAGGGTGAGTGGGACTGGAAGGGATAGAGAGAGGGGGCAGCAGAGGAGATACAATGTGAACAAATTGTAATAAATATATATAGAATAAACTTTGATCAAATTATGAAGTATAGAACTCATCAGGACTGGTGTCTTCTTCTTGGGTTGGTGCCAGCATGCAACAAGGATGATCTGTATTTTCTCTAAAAGACTTGGCACTGAGACTATGATCATGTGCCAATGATTAGATGAACAACACATATTTCAATTGATGTATTTAAAAATAATTCCGAGTTGCACATGGGTAGGAATTTGAATGTGGGAGCAATGGAAAATGAATGTAATGTATATTATATCAAATTTCCACATAAGCAATAAAAATAATATTTTGACAACTTTTACAATGACTTTTAAACTGGAGAAAATATTCTGTTAATGAGGGGCAGAGTTTGATTTGTAAGGCATGCTTTTTAGAAATTTATTATGTGGCAGAGAATCCTAGCAATGAACTAGTGGTTATGCAGCTACCTCAGACCCTATGACTTCAAGTGGCACATCTGAGCAAGCAGTCCTGGCACTATCACTACATTTAGAGGGTTTGTCTGGAGGACCACAGCAGGAAACACAGTAGCTCTTGTTCCTAGGCATATAACATGGACCCATTTCACTTCACTGTCCTGAAGGCCCAATTTTAAGTGTAAACACCAGAACCACTAGGGTTCCTCACTGACCACTGAGTAGGACATAGCTGCCAATCCAGCCAGGTCAACCAAGGCAACCCTGCTCACAGCGGTTTTGCAACACTAGTAAGGAAAAGAACCAGCTCTCAAGTAGTTTATTTCCCCTCATTTATCCTTTTACACTTGTAGATTTTCTCTTTTTCAGCCAAACCAGTCCCAAGAATTATCTGGTTTCTGAAAGAGTCTGGTAATTTGAATTCTGCCTCCTAGGCTTGGCAGATGCACAAGTCTTATCGAAGTTTTATGTCACAGAGACTTTCCTTGGCGATCTCTGCCTGTTGGGTTTTCTGAGCCTGAGAAGTTGATAGCAAACTCCCTGAAAGCTTGGAAACCAGACAGCAAACTTTGTGTAAACTGGAGCGAATTCCAGGACACCTTGCCAGATGGCACAGACGTGTTTCTACTGTGAAAAAAAATTTTTTTTTTTTTGTGCTTGTACCCTTTGCTTTATAAGTGTTGTTTACACGTTCAATAAACTGAGACTTGATCAGGAACCTGTCTTGTCTCCATTCTTTGCGTCTCTGTTCCCCCATTTATAATCCCTCTTTCCAGTGGATGGTGTTTGAATAGCCCACAGGACTGGTCAGTTTGCCTCTGAACAAGGGAGCTTGAAAACAAGAGGCAATGTGAGAAACCCTGATGTTTGGAGCTCTGAATGCCTAAGAAAAACTGTTCTTCACAACAACTGCCCATAGCATGGAGGAAGAAACAAGGAAGGCAAGCAATGATATCATGTGGCAGAGAAATAGCAGGAGATGTTAATGAAGACTTTAAAGTCAATTCTAATAAATGCAAGGAATTGGGAGAAACATTCTTATCCACTTTAGTTTGTAAATGAAGATTGTCAATTACAGACTAATAATAATAATAAAATTGGATTGTTTGCCCTGGTAAAATTTAAATTCTGATTTTGACTTTTAAAACTATAAATGTGATTTATGATTTCACTAATAAAGAGGATGTTTTGTATTAATATTATAAACACAGGTTTTAAAAAATATTTAAATGTTTAAAAAGCAGGTTACTCCCTTGTTTTTTTGGCTTTGTCTCTGTTTCTTTTGTTGTTTTGTTTTATTTTGTTTTTCTCTGCAGGCTTCTGTGTTGCTTCTGATTTTGGTTTGCCCACTAGGTCTGGAAAACTTGGAGAGTTTCCAATCTCGTTGATGATGTATATGGAGGATACTCCAATTCCCAGGAAAGAGCTCATGAAGGTTCTATTCTTCTATTCCTTTTGGAACCAGGAGAGAGGATTGCTGGGACGTTGTTCTGTGTAGTAACAAGGCTGATGGAGCCTGATCTCCATCTGGAAGCTTTGGAAAGGGCCGTGGCATTAGCTCCTCTAGAATCTATGCGTGAGGAGGAGACCCATGATGGGGTCCAATCCTTCTGGAATCTGTGGGACATGTGTCCAGTAGGGGCTGGTTAAGTCCTGGTATTTGGGTATTCTGGGGTGTTTTAAAAAAGTAACCCTTGGGAAGTCTAACAAAGAACTTAAAACAGTTTCTCAAGCTTTTGAGGGAAATTAAAAAAAAAGCTTAGTATTTATTTTAATTAATTTTACAAAATAAAACCAAAATATGCTGTTTAAGCCAATTAATCAAAAATTGAAGGTATTACAATATATCATGTAAAAAAATCTATAAAATGTGCTGTTCTTCCTTTAAAAAGACTAGAGATTCTTCAGTGCAAAATGTTTGCTTATGCTCTTTTACAGGAAAAAAAAAAAAGACTACACTTCCATGTTAGACCAGGGTTCTGTATGGTTATATTCAGATCATTTTAACCATTCAATAAAATATATGCCTAGCTGCCAGTACCTAAATAAATGATTTAATGCTGTTTTTTACTGGTCTGTAGATATGGTACAGCCAGAATAGTCCATTTTTGCTGAGGGCTACAGGCTAAATTTAGTTTCCTGTTTAATATTAAATAAAACTATTGTCCTTTCATTTTTTGCTGTTAAGTTTTAATACAATATGGTAGGATTAATAAGGTTTGTCAGCCCCTTTATAAATTATGTTCATTTAAAAGTTTTGCTTTGATTTTTTTTTAAAGAGCAGATTTAAAGATATGCTAAAGATTATAGATGATAAAGATTGAGTTTTAGCTAGTCTCTTTGTTTAGGTTTTTTTTTAAAGGTTGAATCTGAAATGGGTAGCCATAAAGTTTGCCTATTTATATCTACCTAAAATTTGGTTCTAAAACACACATTTAAAAAATGCCAAAATTGAGATTATCACATCCTATTTTATAGGATGAAGTTTTGAGAAGATGATAAATATAGACAAAGAGTAACTCAAATATGCTTGCCCTCAGACTTGTCAGAGGTCTGATAAATATGGCATTTTAACATATGTAAGCTTATTATGGCAGAGTCAAACCTGTTGAGACACAAACAACAAATTCATTCAGTTTTTATAGATGCAACCTATAAATTTTCCATTTAAAACAAAAGTTAGCCCAATTGTTGATAGTTTAACTGTATTTACTGATGGTTCATTATCTGGTGTTGCTGCCTATCAAAGTAAAACAATATCTTCTCAAGTGTCTAACACATCTGCACAAACAGCAAGAGATATCTGTAGTATTGACGGTGTTTCAAAGTTTTAATAAGTAGTCTTTGAACATTTTTACAGATAGTGCATATGTAGCTCAGTCTTTGCCTAGGTTAGTGACTGCAGGTCAAATTCAGACATCTTCTTCTCCTGCTGGAATTAAATTTTTACATTCAAAATTTGATAGAAAAGAATTTTTTCAACTTCTTATAGGACAATTGAGGAATCATTCTAATTGACAGGACCCCTGTCTAAAGGGAATGCATTGGCGGATGAAATCACCAAAGTTTATTGTTCATAGATAAAAAAAAAGCACAGAATGCCCATAACATGCATCATCTTAGTAGTCAAATCTTGAGACTTAAATATAGACTAAGGAACAAGCCCATAGTATTGCAGTACTTGTGCTCAATTTCAGGCTGTTCCTCCTTTGGGAGTAAATCCTACAGGATTGGCCCCAATTCATATTTGAAAACTGGATATTACTAATATTCCTGAATTTTAACAATTAAAATATGTACATGTTTGCATAGATACCTATTCTGCATTTATTTTTACCACTCCTCAACCAGGAAAAGCCACAAAGAATGTTATTGCTCATTGTGTACCTGCTTTCAATATTCTTGGAATTCCTAAGCTATTTTAAACTGACAATGGAACATGATATAATAGCAAAACTTTTAAAAGATCTTGTCAACAGTTTCAAGTTTCTCATATAAGTAAAATAATCATTAATGACAAGGGATTGTAGAACATGCTCACTAAAAAATTAAAATTCATTTGCAGAAAACAGAGAAGGGGGAGCTAATCTTCTGGACACGGCTGCTTTTGACCCAGAGAAGAGCATGTCTGATTGCATGCAGGTTGATGCCCCAGGTCCCGCCTCTGAGAAAAAGGTATCAGACGGGTCTGATGCTCTTTGGGTGGATGACACCTAAATGAACATCGGTACAAAGTCCCAATTTATTTCTAATATCAGAGATCAGACCTCTACTCTTGCCTGATGCGTCTAAAACAAAAAGGGGGAACTGTAGAGAGCTGCGGAATGCTACGCCTTAAAGATGGAGCTGGTTTCCGCCTTCCACCTTCCCGATGGTGAGTGCTCTCTGTCACGAACAACTCCATATTTGGGTAAGGCTGAGGATCTGGCTTGCTTCCATGTATGTGGACCTATCTGCATTGCCCACGTGGCATGCTGAGGTTGGCTACCCAGAGGCTATTTAAGCTGTGGGCTGGCTTTCCCCAGGGTCCAAGGATTGTTCAAGGTTTCTGAATAAACTGCATTGAAAAAAAAAAAATCTTTATCATGTTCTTTTCATTCTAAATTTTTAAAATTTGAATACGCATGGTAAATCTGAACCAGATAGATTTTGGCACACAGAAACCAAGTAAACTTTTGTTAAAATAAAATGGAAAGGATCCTTTAAGAAATGAATGGCTCTTCTCTGGGTCCAAAGCGGCTGACCCTGAGTGCAGTGCTTAGCCTCGCATCCTGAGCGTAACATTTTAGCTTTTTATGGTATCCAACCATGTTTGGGGAGAATGTCCTGCTTCAATGGCTGTAAAGGCCTGAATGATCATGGCTGCATCACACTGCTGTGAGACTCTAATCTTGCATATATACCACAGGCAAACCAAGGTGACCAACACCAGAAGGCCTGCTAACGCTCCCATGCCCGCCCATTCCTTCAGATGATTCATGGCTGCAGCAATCCATGGTGATAATCCTGTGTCCACTCTGGTAGAATTTACTGTGACAATGGCCACTCTCAGCTGCTCCATCGTAGTATCGAATTCTCCAGTCCAATTACCTAAAATATAGCTCAACAATTGTTTAGACAGATTTGCAGCACAGGAAAAATTCTCATGTTATATGCTAGTGACTCAAAGTCCAGCATATTTTCATTGACAGCCAAGTTGAGCGATTTGCCATAGGGTATCAATTTGCTCCTGCACGAGGTCACTCCTCTGATTGAACACCATCAAGCTTCCTTTTAGTTGAGCATTAATTCCTTTATGTACAACTAAGGCATGAGCTACATTGGCTAAATGATTGTTCAGGGTCTGAGCAGTCTGCCCAGTATGACTCATGGCTAATGCCTCGTTGGTAGCTCCAACAGCCGCCAATGAGATGGTAGTAACAATGGTGGCTGTAGTTCCAAGATCCCTTTTCTGTCTGAAGAGAGTCATAGCGTGAGGGGCATCAACCGGCACAGGCACGTCTGGTTGCATGAGGGTTGATGCCTCAGGTCCCGCCTCTGAGAAAAAGGTATCAGACGGGTCTGATGCTCTTTGGGTGGATGACACCTAAATGAACATCGGTACAAAGTCCCAATTTATTTCTAATATCAGAGATCAGACCTCTACTCTTGCCTGATGTGTCTAAAACAAAAAGGGGGAACTGTAGAGAGCTGCGGAATGCTATGCCTTAAAGATGGAGCTGGTTTCCGACCTTCCACCTTCCCGATGGTGAGTGCTCTCTGTCACGAACAATTCCACATTTGGCTAAGGCTGAGGATCTGGCTTGCTTCCATGTATGTGGACCTATCTGCATTGCCCATGTGGCATGCTGGGGTTGGCTACCCAGAGGCTATTTAAGCTGTGGGCTGGCTTTCCCCAGGGTCCGAGGATTGTTCAAGGTTCCTGAATAAACTGCATTGAAAAATAAAATAAAATAAAATATAATTAAAAAAAAAGAAAACAAAAACAAAAAAAAAGAGAAATGAATGGCATGGACCCGACACTGTACTCATATGAGGACAAAGAAAATGACACAGCTCAATGGCTACTGGAACATCTGGTGTGACAAGTAGATGAGGAGTTTACTCCTGACAATGATAATGGTGTCAATAAAGACCCATCCAGTCAAGATGACTGTTTATTGGGTGAATGTTTCTGGGATGATCCAGAAGTCCTTGTTATGTCAACAACATTTGGTTACTGGGTTTTCCTGCTTTTGAAGAACACAAATAAAACAGATTCATAACTTTTTACGACTAGGAAGAGGTCATTCTCCTTACTTACCAGAGAGAGTATTCATCAGGATGGTTTACCAGTCTCCCCTGTCCAGGTCATACATCAGAATACCAACTACTCTAAAGGTGGCAGCTCAAGCCTCCCTTTACAACCAGGCAAAATGGAACACTGGCGGGATATTATTGTCCCTTCCTACAGGAGTTAAGAATGACAGTCTTACATCTCCAGTGAGTTACCAACCCTGTGAGAAAGGGGATCAATGCATTTGTCCTCAACTGATGGTTCCTTGGACATGATGCATTAGAGAAATGCTCACCATCTACTCCTAGGACAATGACTCTACATTTACAATCATGGACTGGACTGGTCTATCATTAAGGGTAGTAAGAACTTGGCTCCTCGGTAAAGGCAGTCAAAATTCCTTTGTTTTAGAAACAGCTGTTAGTGCAGGACTTTGAAGGACTGTAAATAAAAATTTCCAAAACTATGTATGGAAATTGGGGATGTGTTGGGATATATAGGCATTCTCTCTGGGAATACAAGGAGCTTTACTAAATTAACCAAGTATACTTATGTTTGGGCATGTGTTAATAGTTATTTACTGCTAATTGGAAACATTGTAGTAAGACATTTTAAGAACAATTATATCTATTCAATTGCATGTGTATATTCCAATCTTACTAATTTTGTTAGTGCTGATAATAATGCTCTTTCAGTACTAGTTGTTAAGTGACTTGATTTTTTTTATGATTACTGTTAGGGTTTCTGATACTTGGTATGATGAAACAGAATTTAGTTAGATTCAGGTTCAGAATTACCTTGCTTGTATTTGGTCTAGGAAAAACTTCTCTTTGGACATGTTAATTTTGAGAAATAAGATCCATGACATAGAATCTGCCAATAAACCTAGGGTAGAATTGGCAAATACAGCCTGGGTTATATTTACTAGCCTTTGGATGTGCTTTCCATCCTTTGACTCTGTGCTTAATTTGGGACTGACCCTTGCCAGCCTGGCGGGTATGATTTTGTTGGCCTGTGCCTGCCTTCCTTGTGTGTTACAGTTCCTTCTTCAACAAATTCAACGCATGCAAGTTCACATACATGAATTTAAATTAAAGATCTCTAACAACCCCATTTGATATGGAGATCAGTCAATGATGTGTCAGAGTAAAATTGTGGTTTTTCCAACCTAAGACAGAGGCTCATAAAAATCATATCCAAGACCTTGATGACAAGTAAGGAAAAATGCACATTTCACCAAACTAAGACAGGCTTTCCATAAAACAAAGAAGGGAGAACTGAAGGAGTTTGTTAATTAGAATTCTTTCTCCTGACCTTGTCAAATGCTTGTTAATTGGAATTCTTCCTCCTGACCTTGTCAAATGCAGGTATTATCTAAGTTCCATGTCTCAGAGACTGTCCTTGGTGGTCTCTGCAAGCAGGGCATTCTGAGCCTGAGAAGTAGAAAGCAAACTCCCTTCAACCTTTGGAACCAGACAGAAAACTTTGTGTAACCTTGAGTGAAGTCCTAGATACACTGCCAAGGGACACAGACAGGTTGCTACTGTGAAAAAAAATTGCTTATACCCTTTGCTTTATAAGTGTTGATTTCACGTTCAGTAAAGTGAGACTTGATCTGTCTTTTGTCCATTCTTTGCATCTCTGTCTCCCCATTTCCACTCCCTTTTTCAGGTAGACACTGTTCAACTATCCAGCAGGACTGGTCAGTTTACCTTCTCCTTTCCTGCTTTTAAAGACTCAATTCCCCAGTGACCCCTAGACCCTGCCAGCCTATTATATCAATAAGAATGTGAAGGGACATGTAGTCAGTACAAGAGTACTGCTCAGTTCAAAGTCACAGCTTAGGAAATTTCAGATCCAAGAGCACAGAAGGAGACCATCTTGTCATTCTATACACTACCCTTAATCTTGCATCACTTTTAAGCTTCCCTACTACGATAGCTGACCATTTAAATAAACCCTAGAGTTTAATTTCCTTTCTGACATTGTCACAGAAGTAAACAGGAGTAAAGGTATAGGCTCTGGATAAAGGGATGAGATAAAGGCTTGTTGGGATTCACAAGAAAGAGTCAAGTGTGCACAGGATCAGAGATACTGGACATTGTGGAAAGTTTCTTTACTTATCTCTATGGAAACCTCAAGATTCTCTCAGGCACTGATTGGCTAAGAGGGAGAATGATGACATGAAACAGGTTAAATTCAGTGTTTTAGGAGCCAGTTATTAAAATGGCTAAGTGGACAGCCTGCTTGAGAGAAAAGCTAAGCAGCCCTAATACATCAATGTGGGCAACTGAAAGCACACAAAGCAGAGATGACAGTTTCTGTGTCCAAGACTCTTAGATCAGGAAAAGTGTCACATGTGTCTTTCAACTGTTCATTAATAAACTCACATGTCCTTGATGTGTGATTTTCACATTTTCAAAGATTCAATGATTATTTGTTAAATGCACAGATATGTCCTCAGTGAATTATTTACTGTGAAAATGCTCCCTGACCAAGGCAAATGTTTGAACAAAAAGCATTTAATTGGGACCTTTCTTCCATTTTTACTGAGACCATTAATGATGTCATGTCAGGAAGCAATCATTGTGTTGTAATCCTTCAGCAGAAATGAGAGCTTTTCATCCAAAACCACAAGCATCAGGCTGAAAGAAGGAGACTGAGAGAGACAGAGATAGATAAGACCTAGAGAGACAGATTCAGAAATAGAGAGACTGAGAAAGACAGAAACAAATATATAAAGGGACAAGACCAAGAGACAGTGACTCCATTCTGTGTGGTCCCTTTAATTGGCATATCAACTTCAATGCACACACTCCTATAATATAACTCCAATAGGAATTATATTATCTAACAAGGCCATACCTTGTAACCCATACCAGACATTTCCTCACTGGGGATTCAACATCTAAATAGATCAGTTCCACATAGACATTTCAATTCAAATCATCAGACAGTGGAAGAAGATGGAGGGACTTTTATGCTAAAAGAACATAGTTATCCTGTAAGTTTGTCATTCAATACAATAATTAAAGTACCAGAAACTTCCAAGTTCTAAAGAACAGGACTGACAATCTCCTTTAGGGAAAATACAGAATATTTCCATAACAAAGTATTCTTCAGCTAAGAAAAAGACATCATGACATTTTCAGGTAAATGAATGAACCCAGGAAATATCACCCTGAATGAAGCAACTAAAATGCAAAAAGAAAATATGGAATGTATTCACTTATTAAGAGATCTCGTTATATCGGGGTATAAAGTTTCAATAGCCCATCTACTGTGTCTAAACCAGTCTTCCACTAGGGAGATTGGATGGCAGTTAATTGATTTTTTTGAGCCAGGGCATCCAACAAAAAATTTCAAGCTCCTAGTCTGTTGTTGTTAAAATATGTTGGTTCTCAGCCCTCAACTTATAGGTGAGTGCCATCCTCTTGGATCTACAGAGATACTTCCTTCTGCATTAAATGGGATTGCATACAGAGACCCATAGTCTGATATTATGCAGAGACAGATCTTAAAACACCCAGCACTAAATGGAATTCTCCCTCCCCTCAGAGCTCTGGGAAGCCTGAAAGATGGAAGGCAGGAAGAGTATCATAAGAAGAGAAAATTGAAGACACAAAGGGAACAATGCCCTGAGAATCAGGCCACAGAAGAAGATGATGCAGCCAGCCTTGAAGAGACCTGATAAGCTAGGATCTAATAGAAGGGGAGGAGGATCTCTCTTATCAGGGAACTGGAAAAAGTGTATAGGGATAGAAGGAGGAGGCTGGATGGAATTGGAAGGAGAAGAGGGAGGATGCAGCAGATGGGATACCAAGTGAACACATCATAATAAATAAACACAAAAGAAAACCTGTAAACAAGGTGATGAAATATAGAGCTCTTCAGAACTGATGGCTTCTTGGTGGTGGTGCCAGGGTTCAGCAAGGATGAACTCCGTTTTATTTAAGGGCAGTGGCACTGAGACTGTCATCAAAGTCCAATTAGTATATGAACAACAAACACATAATTCAATTGAAGTATTTTACAAAAAATCAAATTTTTAGTATAAGCCACAGGTAGGAATTTGAATCTGAGAGCTATGGAAAAGGAGTGTAATGTATGTTATATAAAATTCATATATAATCAATAAAAATAATATGTTGACAACTTTTAAAATGACTTTTAATATGGAGAAAAGATTCCACTAGAGGAGGGATTGTCTTTATAAGGCATGGTTTCCAGGAACTCATTTTGTAACAGAGACTCCTATCCATGAACTACTGGTTACCTAGCTAACTCAGACCACATGAGCTCAGGTGGCATATCTGAACAAGCAGTCCTGGCACTAACACTATGTTTAGAGGATTTGTCTGGAGGACTACAGCAGCAAACACAGCTCCTCTTGGCATATAACACCAAAACATTTCGCTTTCCTGATGGCCCAGTTTTTACTGTAAACCCCAGGAACAGGAGGATTTCTCAATGACCTCTGAGTAGGACAGAGCTACCAATAGAGCTGGTCAGCCAAGGCAACCCTGCTCACAATGAGAGGGTTTCCAACACAAGTGTGAGCATCACCAGCTGTCAAAGTGTTTATTGCCCTTCAGTTCTTCTTTTATATACATAGATCTTTCTCATTTTCACCCAAACCTGTCCCAGGAATTGTCTGGTTTCATTCTCTTTTCCTCCTCTTAAAGACACACTACTCCATAGAACCCTAGACCCTGCCAGCCTATTATAGCAAATACAAGGTGAAGGTACATTTAGTAACTACGTGAGTAACTGCTCAGTTCCAAGTCACAACCTAGGAAATTTTAGGTCCAAGACCACAGTAGGAGACCACCTTTTCATTCTGTACATTACTCTTAACCCCACATCACTTTGAAGCTTTCCTACTTAGGAAGTTGTCCAGTTAAATAAACATTAAAGTTTGTTTACTTATCTCCATGGAAACCTCAAGATTCTCTCAGGCATTGATTGCCTGATAGGGAGAATGATGCAGTAAAACAGGTTAAATTCAGTAAGTGCTTCAAGAGCCAGTTATTACAAAGGGCCAAGAGGACAGTGTGCTTGAGAGAAAGGCTGAGCAGCCCTACATCCCTCATTCGGGGCAGCTGAAAGCAGACAACTCACATATGACAGTACCTGTGTCTAAGACTTAGTTCAGGAAAAGTGTCACATATTTCTTTTAAGAGGTCATTAATAGTCATGGTCCTTGACATGTGTGTTTCATATTATCAGTTTCCAGTATTATTTGTTAAAAGCACAGACATGTCCTCAGTCAGTGAATTACTTAGTGGGAAAATCTTCTCTGACCAAGGCAACACTTTGAACAAAAATCATTTAATTGAGACCTTTTTTATATTTTAACAAAGACCATCCAGGATGTAATGTCAGCAAGCAGTTATATTGTTGTAGACCTTCAGCAGAACTTAAGGTATATACAGAACCACAAGCAGCATCCAGAGAGAGTGAGACAGAGAGAAAGAGCTAGAGGGACAGATTCAGAAATAGAGTGATCTAGACAGACAGAAACAAAGATATAATATGATAGAGACTCCATTCTGTCTGGTCACTTTGATTGGCATATTAACCTCATAGCACACCCTCCTATAATATAATTCCAATAGGAATTATGTTATCTAACAAGGCCACACCTTATAACACTTACCCGACATTTGCTTACTGTGGACTAAATATGTAAATATATGCGCTTCTAGGAGACTAAGCAATTCACAATCCTGAGAAGTAGAAGACGGAGGGACTTCAAAGCTAAAAGAGCATAGTTTGACATTCAATACAATGATTACATTCCCAGTAATTTCCATGGACTAAAAAACATGACTGATAATCTCCTTCGGGAAAATTTCTCCTTGGGCAATATTTCCTTAATAGAGTATAATGCAGTAAAGAAAATGACATGACAATGGTGTTATTTCATCACAATGCTATTATAACATTACAATGCTTATATGACAATACAATCCTATTATGACATCACAATGCTGTTATGACATCACAATGGTATAATGATATCACAATGCTATTATGACCACAAAATTGTATTATGACTTACAATGATACTATGACATCATTCTGCTATTCTGACATCACAATTATCTCATGACTTCACAAACGGATGACTTCAAAATGGTATTAGGACATCACAATTCTATTATGATATCACAATATTTCGCTACTTTTACATTGCAATGCTATTATGACATCACAAAGGTATTAATACATGACTGTGGTGTGACTTCACAATGGAATTTTGATATCAAAATAAGATTATGTTTTAACAACGATATGAGTTCACATGATATTAGAACATTACAATGCTATTATGACATCTCCATGCTACTATGACATTGTGACCTATGATGACCTGATTGTGGTAGGATATAACAATGAACTATTGACTTCATATTGTAATTTTTAATCACGATGCTACTATAACATCACAGAGCAATTATGACACAGTGATATGATATAACAATGCTGTTATAAAAATCACAGGGCTATTATGACATCATAAGTTTTTATGACATCACATTCCTATTATATTATCATAATAGTGTTAGGACCTCAAAATGCTTTTATGACATCACAGTGATATAACACCACATTGCTATGATGACATCACAATGCTATGATGACATAAAAATTCTATTATGACTTCACAATGTCATCATGATATCAGTATTCAATCATTACATCTCAGTGCTATTATGACAAAATGACACTCTTATAATTTGGCAGTGTTATGAGGTCTCAATGCAATTATGACATAACAATGATATTAGGACATCTCAATGCTATGATGACTTCACAATGCTATTATGTTATCATAATGGTGTTAGGATTTGACATGCTTTTATGATATAGTATCACAATTCGATAATGAGACCAAAACTGTATTATGACATCACAATGGCATCATGACATCAATATTCATCATTGCTTCTCAATGTTACTATGACAACACAATGAACTTATGACTTGGCAATGGTATGAGGTCTCAATGCTATTAACACTTCACAATGATATTAGTAAATCACAGTGCCTTTATGACATCACAGTGGTGTTATGACTTTACAATCTCTTATGACGTCACAGTGCTATTATGATATTACAATGGAATTATGTCATCACAACTGTATGAAACATCACAATGCCATTATGACATCACAATGATATGACATCACTTTGCTTTGATGACATTACAATGGTATTATGATATCATGATGGCATCATGACATCAAAAATCATCATGGCATCCCAATGCTTTTAGGATATCACATTGCTATCATACATCATTGCAAGAGCACATCACAATGGAGTTATGACATTGCACTGCTATGATGACTTCACAATGCTATGACATAAAAATGATGTTACGATATTACAACGCTATGATAACATCACAAGTTTATTACGACTTCACAATGGAACAACAATATGATTGTAGTATGACATCAGAATGGAATTTTGACACCAAAATTATATTATGATATCGCAATGTTATTAGGACATCACAGTGATATAATATCACAATTGCTATGATGATATCACCATGGATGATGACAAAATAATATGACATCACATTTTTATGATGACATCAAAATGGTATTATTACACAAAGCTATTATGACACAATTGTGCAACAATTCTATCACAATTGTATGATGACAACACAATACTATGATGACATCACAAAAATACAACATCACATTGCTATGATGACATCACCATAATATTGTGACATATCATGACATCAAAATTCATCATGACATCCCAATGCTATTAGTGTATCACAATACTTTTACAACATGATTGTGGAACCACATCACAATGTAATTATGACATTACAATGCTATTATGACTTCACAACAGTATGACTTTATAATGTTAATAGGACATCTCAATGCTATGATGGTATAACAATGCTATTATAACATCACAGTTGTGTTAGGACTTCACAATGCTATTTTGACATCACCATGCTATTAAACCATCATGATGTTACTGTAGTATGACATCACAAAGTAATTGTAACATCAAAATGTATAATGACTTCACAACTGTATGACTTCACAATAATATTAGGACAAAACAATGATATTTTGATATCACAATGGCATCATACCTTCCCAGTGCTATTAAGACATCACAATCCTATTCCAAAATGCTTGTGGTTTGACATCAGACTTGAATTTTGACATCCCAATGATATTATGACATGACAATGCTATTATCACATGATTGTGTTATGACGTCCTAATGGAATTATATTACAATGCTAATATGACTTTACAACGCTATGATTTTACAATGATATTAGGACATCTTGATGCTGTGATGACATCACAGTGGTATTACAACTTCACAATTGTGTGACATTTCAAAGCTATTATGACACCATGATATGACATCACAAAGCTATTATGCCATCACAATGCTATTTTTATATCAGCATGCTATTATTACATCACAATGCAGTGACACCATATCATTTAATATTACAAAGGAATTATGACATCACAATATCATTTTATCATTAAAATACTTTTTGAAATCACAATGGTATTATGACTTCACAATGGTATTCTGACCTTACAATAATATTTCAAAATCAAAATGGAATTATGACATAATTATTATGACATCATTATGCTATTATGACATCACAAAGCAATAATGACATTAGAATGGAATTATGATATCACAATCCTATGATGACATCCCTATACTATTCTGATATTCCAATGGTATTATAACATCATCACAATTAAATGATATCCCAATGGTATTATGAGATCACAATGGTACTCGTACATCACAATGATATTATGATGTCACAACCCTATTATGACATCACAATTAAATGATGATATCACAATGCTATAATGATAACACAATGCTATGATGACATCACAATGCTATTAGGATTTCACAACCAGATGACTTCACAATGGTATTAAGACATCACAATGCTGTGATGATATCACATTACTATTATTTCATCACAATGCTTTAATGATATCACAGTGCTATTATGACATCAAAACGGTATTACACTATGAAAATACTATGATGATATCATAATGCTCTCATGATATCACAATGGTATTATGATATTACAATGATCTTATGGCATCACAATAGTATCACATTACAATGCTATCATGACATAACAATTCTATGAAGATATCACAACACTATTATGATTTCATAACCAGATGACTTCACAACGGTAATAAGACATTACAATACTATCATGAGATCACAGTGCTATGATGACATCACAATATGCTTATTTCATCACAATGCTTTTATGACATCACAGTGATACTATCACATCAAAATAGTATTAAAACACCACAATACTATGATGATATCACAATGCTCTAATTGCATCGCAATGGTATTATAACATCTCAATATTATATCACCATGCTATTATGATATCACAATGCGATGATATCCAAATGATATTATGATAATCCAATGGTATCATATCACAATGCAAAGAATGACATCACATTGGTATTATGACATCACAATTTTACTATTCCATCCCAATAATAATATGACATCACATTGCTGTCATCAGATCCCAATGAATTAGTGACAACACAGTGATATGACATTACAGTGTTGTTATGACATCATAATTATCATTATGACTTCACAATGTTATTGTTAGGTCACATTAGGATATCATGACATCCCAATGGATTTATGATTTCACAATGGTATTATGACATCACAATGGAATTATGATTTTAACCATATTATTATAACATCACAAAGTGATTATGATATCACAATGCTATTATGACACCAAATTTAAGGAATTTGAACTAAAGAAAATTGGGACCAGGTGGCTCAGTGGTTAAGAGCATTCTTTACTCTTACAGATGTCCTTCAATTCGCAGCAACCACCCTTTGGCTCACAACCATCTATAATGAGATCCCCTTGTTCAATCAAATGCTGATTTCTGTCCCCCACTCTCGGGTTTCAATGCAGAAATTGCACTGTAATAATTATTCTATGCACCACCTGTCTCAAGTTTGTGTAAATGTGCCACCATTTGTTCTCTGTATTTTCAATAAAACAACCAGCTACAATGCTGAGCAAAGGAGAGGACAGGGTGGGACATCCAGGCACATAGAGGGAGGAAAAGGAAAGAAGCAGGGAAGGAGAGGTGGAGAATCAGCAGGAGAGTTCTTGGAACCGTGTGGAGAGATGGACCATACCTAAGATATGACTACAAGCACATATAATGAGTGAAATCTGAATGGTAGGAATCTATGTGGTCTTGGAAGTTTAGGATAGAATAACTATTGCCCAGCATTGTGCTCTAGGTTAATTAAATAAATCCCAGTTTCGGTGTCGTGATTGGGGTATCCAGCTGGTTTTGGAATAACTGCTGTTTAATCAAAAGATATTTCAGTAGTAAATATTAAAAACTATCAACAAATGGCACTAATCTAACTGTGATGACAAAATTGCATTATTCTCCCATAGTAGGTGATTTTATTAATGACCTCTTGAAAGGAGTAAGTGACACTTCCTGAACTAAGAATCTTGGATAGGAAGTGTCATCACTGGGTTGTGTGCAATCAGCTGCCCAGATTGAGGTATGTATGGCTGCTCAGGCTTTTTTTCAAGCAAGCTATGTCTTACTCAGTGGTCAGTGACAAACCCTCCTGGTCCTCGTGTTTATATTTATACCTGGGCAGAAAAATGGGTCCATGCTATATGCCTAGGATTAAAGAGCAGCTGTGTTTACATCAGTGGTGCTCCAGACAAACACTCTAAAGGTAGTGTTAGTGCCAGGACTGCTGGTTCAGCAGAATCTTTTCTCCATTTTCACATTGATTGTATGAGTTGTCAACATATCATTTTTACTGATTATGTGGGAATTTCATATAATATACAACACACTCCATTTCAATTGCTCCCAGGTTCAAATTCATAACCATGTGTCACATTAATTTTTTGTTGTTGTTGTTTAAAATACACCAGTTCAAGTATGTGTTGTTCATATAATCATTGGAACATTATCAAGGTCTCACTGCCAAGACCCTTAAAGAAAACTGAGTTCAGCCTTTGCTGCACCTTCCAACCACCTCCAAGAAAGCCATCAGGCCTGAAGAGGTCTATACTTCATCCCCTTGATGACAGTTTTTCTTGTATATTTATTTATTACAATTTGTTTGCTATTTATCACCTCTACTACCCCCTCCTTTTTTCCTTCCCATACCACCTACCCTCCTTCTAACCCTTTGCCCTTTCTCTAGTTTCCTGATAAGTGAGGTCCTCCTCCACCTTTTATCTGTCCCTAGTTTATCAGGACTCTTCAAGGCTGGCTGCATCATCTTCCCCTGTGGCCTGATTCTCAGGGCATTATATTCCTTTTGTCCACAATTCCCTCCAATTATGATACTCTTCCTGCCTGCTCTCCTGCAGACTTCCCAGAGCTCTGAGTGGAGGAAGAATTTAATAGGGAAATCACTTTTCGAGCTGGGTGTTTTAAGCTCTCTCTCTCCATAATATTGGACTGTGGTTCACTTTATGGAATCCCATCTTCGTGGATCCAAGAATATGGCACTGATTGATCAGTTGAGGGCAGAGAGCAATATATTTTAATAACAACAGCCAGGGTTTCTTGAAAAATTTCACAGGATACTGTGGTCCAACAACTGAATTCATTGTCACCCATTTATCCTATTGCACACTGGTTTGGTCACAATAGATGGCCTATTGGAACTTTATACACCTCTATTTGGAGACCTCCTAATAAGTGAATACATATCATATTTGTATTTCTGCATTTTAGGTACTTCACCCAGGATGATTTTTCCTTGTTCCATCCATTTGCCTGAAAATATCATGATGTCATTTTCTTAGCTGAATAATACTCTGTTACAGAAATATTCCACATTTTCCCCAAAGGAGATTGTCAGTCCTGTTTTAGACCTTGGAAGTTGCTGCGAATTTAATCATTGTATTGAATGAAAAAAATGTCTGGATAACTATGTTCTTTTAGTCTAGAAGACCTTCCATCTTCTCCCACTTCTTGGTGTTTTAAACTGAAGGTCCCTTCAAGCTTGTCTATTTTCATGTTTTGTCCCCAGTAGGCAAATGTCATGGAAGGGTTATAAGTTATGGAATTATATATAATTCCATTATTATATGGAATTATATTATAGGAGAGTGTGCTTTGAGGTTGATATGCCAATGAAAGTGACCAGACAGAATTGGTCTCTGTCTCTTACTCTCTGTCACTTTCTATCTTTGTTTTTGTCAGGCTTGGTCTCTCTATTTCTGAATCTGTCTCTCTAGCTATTTCTATATCTGTCTACATCTCTCTGCCTGCTTCCTGTAGTTTGAAAAGCTCTCAGTTCTGCTGAAGGACTGCAACAAAATGACTACTTGCTGATATGACACTCTGGGTGATCTCTGTAAAAATGTAAGTAATCAAATATTTTTGTTCAAAGATTTGCCTTGGACAGGGAGCATTTTCACAGTAAGTAATTCACTGACTGAGGACATATCTGTGCATTTAACAAATAATAATGGAATCTGTGATAATGTGAAAGTCACATGTCCATGACAAGTGACCTTATTAATGACAACTTGAAAGAAATATGTGACCCTTTTCCTGAACTAAGAGTCTTGGATACATGAACTGTCATCTCTGGGTTATGTGATTTCAGCTGCCCAGATTGAAGCATTTAGGGATTCTCAGCCTTTCTCTCAAGATTGTTTTCCACTTGGGCCTTTTAATAATTTGCTTCTGAAACTCTCACTGGCTTTGACCCATTTTATGACATCATTCTGCCTCTCAGCCAATCTGCACCTGAGAGAATCTTGACATTTTCAAGGAGATGAGTAAACAATCTTTCCTCAGTGTCCAGTATCTCTGATCCTGTGCAGAAGTGATACTTTCTTGTGAACCCCAACAAGCCTTTATTTCATCCTTTTATCCAGATTCTACACCTTACTCCTGTTTACCTCTGTGACAATGTCAGGTAGGAAATAAAACTTTAATGTTTATTTAATTGGGCAGCTTCCTAAGTAGGGAAGCTTCAAAGTGATGTGGGATTAAGGGGAATGTACCAAATGACAAGGTGGTCTCCTACTGTGGTCTTGGATCTGAAATTTCCTAGGTTTTATTTTGAACTGAGCAGTTAGTCCTGTCCTCACTAAATGTACCTTTACATTCTTATTGACATAATATTTGGGCAGGGTCTAGGGTAACTTGGGGTATTGAGTCTTTAATGGGGAAAAAAAGAGAAGAAATCAGATAATTCCTGGGATTCATTTGGCTGAAAAAGAGAAATATCCTGTAGGTAAAAGGAGAACTGAGGGGCAGTAAACTATTAAACAGCTGGTGTTGTTCCACACTAGTGTTGCCAACCCTCTATTAGTAGGGTTGCTTTGTATGACATGGCTGAATTGGCAGCTGTGGTCACTGAGGAACCCTCCTGGTCCTGAGATTCTATTTTAATATGTTCCTTCAGGGCAGATACATGGGCTCATGTTAAATGTCTAGGAACCAAGAGCAGCTCTGTTTCCTGTTGTGGTCCTACACACAAACCCTCTAAATGTAGTACTAGGGCCAGTAATTCTAGTTCACTGGTGTCACCTGAGCTCATGCAGGCTGAGGTATCTGGGTAAATAGTAGTTCATGGCTGAGATTCTCTGCTGTATAATGAGTTTCTGGAAAGCATGCCTTAGAAAGTCCTACTGTGCCCTCCTTAGCGGAATCTTTTTTCCATGTTAGTAGTCATTGCAAAATTTGTCTACATATTATATTTACTGATTATATGGGAATTACATATAATATATACACTCATTTTCCATTACTTACAGGTTCAAATTCCTACCCACGTGTCACACTATTCTTTTTTTTTTTCTTTAAAATACATCAATACTAGTGTGGTTGTTCATCTACTAGTTGGAACATGATCACAGTCTCAGTCTCTTGCTTAAAGAAAACTGAGTTCATCTTTATGGCACCATGGCAAAACCCACAAGAAGAAGCCATCAGTCTTTATGATCTATATAGTTCACTATCTTGAAAACAAATTTTCTATTGTATTTACTCATTATGATTTGTTCACTTCGTATCACTTCTGCTGTCCACTCCCACTTTTCCTTCCAGTCCCACCCACCTCCTTCTTCTACTCCTATGCCCTTTCTCAACTTCCCTGATTGCTGAGGTTCTCCTCGCTCTTCCATCTGACCCTAGCTTATCAGGTCTCACCAAGGCTGGTGCATCATCTTCCTTTGTGGCCTGATTCTCAGGGCATAGTTCTCCTTATGTCCTCAATTTCTTTACTTATGACACTATTCCTACCTCCTCTTCAGCAAGATCCCCACAGGTCTTAAGAGAGAGAATTTTATAGGGAAGTTCCGTTTAGAGCTGGGATTTTTAAGTTCTCTCTCTGTGCATAATATCGGACTGTGTGTCTCTTTATGGAATCCCATTTGAAAGAAGGAAGCATCTCTTTGGATCCAAGAACATGGTACTGATCTATCAGTTGAGGGCAGAGAAAAACATATTTTAATAGCAACAGCTTGTTGCCGGAGCCCACCTGCAGAATCGAACAGTTCTTGAGTTGGGAGTGAGGATTAAAATTAATAAACTAACACACAACACACTAACACACAACACACAGGAAACTTTTTAAGAGGTTCCAGACATGATCAACCACTTTTTTATTGCAGAGATCTTTTAAAAGCCAGAGTAAAAACAGCTCAGAACAATGGGTTAAATTCACAAAGAGGTGAATCCAGAGGTGTGATCTTTACAAGCTATCCCACCTGTTGTCACAAACAAAAGGAGATGGAGTTGCAAATTCTTCCCTGACTTCAGTGAAGGCCTGGTAAAAGCAGTCTTACCACTGAGATTTAAATATCAAAGCAGCTGCCAGATTCACGGCTCCCAACAGGTCTCCCTTTTCTATTTATTTATTTATTTATTTATTTATTTATTTATTTATAAATATGACCATAACTTAAGAGTTATGGAGGAGAAGATTATGCCTGTCTTAGGTTGTTTCTCTCATAAGATATATTCATACCTGTCATTGATACATGAATTCCATCATTCATGCCCTGCCTTGGGTTGAACATATCCCAGAGAAACTTTACAAGTCATTGATTACCAACCTCTGCTAGGGTAGAGACTGGAGTTTGATCTTATGCAGATCAGCTCAGCTTTGACATTCTAAAAGGCCTTCAGGCAGGTTTTAGCTGCCACCTATAGGAGCGCATCTCCTATCACAAGCCAAATCCAAAATAACACTCCATAAAGGTGACTTAGCAGATGACTCCTTGCGTAAATTATCAAGTCTGAGAAACATTCACAGGAACCATAGTAAAAAGTTGTCCAGCAATTAGAACCATTTGAAAGCTTACAAATACAGTTTGTTAGTTTACTTTGAAGGCAAGAAACATTAAAGTTTAAATCTTGTTAACATCTCCAAACAACAAAACAAAAAGCGAATTTACATACGCAGTTACAGGGCCTCCCAAGTGTTTCTAAAGCAAGCTTGTTTTAGTCTGCTGAAAACCAGAGTCAGAGGCAAGTTTCGCAGTTAGTCCTCTTTTTCATTTTTTCTGATTTTGTTGAGAATTTTCCATATTAACAGAACAATCAAGTCCAGTCCATTGTATAAGAGGGTTCTCCATATCATGTCTTCTCCCAGGAGCAGAATGAAACAAAAGTGGGTCAGGAGCTTAAGCCCAATGCAGCTTTTCAGTCTCAGTCAGGGCAGAATTTACAATTGTCTACAGCGGGACCATCTTCCTTCTGGGGAACAACTCCTGTAAATCATACCAGCTTTTCTGGGATCCACCTGACTCCTTCTGTGTCCTGTGGAAAAACACAAACATGTCCTCTTTCCCATATTAATACGGGGTCAGGGCCCTGCCGTATTCCAGTAATTGAATCTTTCCATTTTACTTGGGCATAATTATCTTTGGTATTATGATGCCACAATGAATCCACTGCAGAACGGCCTTGTATATCCACATTCAAAAAAATTAAAATAAAGCGAACATGATTAATATAATCCTGTGGTGTTTGTGGATATAGCTCCCCCCTTTTTAGTTTTTGCAATTGGTTCTTAAGAGATCCATGGGCTCAGTCAACAATTCCTTGGCCTTGGGCATTAAATGGAATGTCCTTTTATGACTTATACTCATTGGTGCAAAAAACGCTGAAAAAGTAGACTCCTATATCCCGAGCCATTATCAGTTTTCATAATGGAAGGAATACCAATTGCAGCAAAACACTTTAAGCAATGACTGATAACACGTTTGGTGCCTTCTCCTGTTAACGGAATTGCCATAATAAATCCTGAAAAAGTGTCAATTGTTACGTGAACATATTTTAGTTCCCAAATTTTGGGGCACAAGTTACATCCATTTGCTACAAATGATTGGGAGTCAAGCATCTAGGATTGACACGATAATGAGGTACATTAAAATCTTCAGGACAAGAGGAACATGATCTTACAATTTGTCTAGCGGCTTCTCTGGTAATATTAAATTGTTTCATTAAGCTCTTGCTATTTTGATGATGTAATGCATGAGAATTTTGAGCCAATTCTTCTTAGGATAATACAACCAAATGTGTGGCTTGATCTGCAAAATTATTTCCTAATTTGAAAGGTCCAGGAAGCCCTGAATGAGCTCTAATATGTCCTACATAACAGGGCTGCACATGGCTCCAAATATTTTGTTGAATCTCTCTAAATAGTGCTTGTATTTGTCTATTAGCTGTATTAACATATGCTGCAGTCTACAGGACTTGGAAGGCTTTAGCTTTATAATGGCTAACATTTTACAAGTTGAAAGAGGTAGAAGCCAATTTTTTAAAGACTGCAGCAACAGCTCATAATTCTACAACTTGAGCTGAGGCTGGCAATGTTTGCAAAACAAAAGCTTGTCCCTGTAGTACATATACAGCTTTTCCATTTGAAGATCCCTGTGTGAATACTGTTGGAACTTGAGGTAAAGGCTTTTGTTTAATTACTTTAGGAAACACAAAAGCATGCTCATTGGCAAATTGAAGTAACTTATCTTTTGGATAATGATTGTCAATATGTCCTAAATCATGAGCAAAAGCTATGGCCCAACAATCTGCATTTTGAAATAACCAATCTACTTGCTGTTTGGTAAAAGGGACTCCAATTAAGGCGGGCTTTCTAACAAAATACTTGTGACATTCTGTGAGAGCCATTTGAACTAAACTAGCCACTGCTTCAGAATATGGTGTCAGAACTTGAACAGGAGACACATACAAGTGCAACCATAATAATGGAACTTCTTGCCACAATATAGCAGTTGGACTATGAACAGTAGCTAAAATATATGCACCCTATTCTTTTGAATAATCAATACATTGAACATGTTGCTTTTCAATAGCTAATTCTATCTTTTGTAAAGCATTATGAGCTTCTTTGGTTTGGTATGTTCCCTTGTTGACAAATGATCAGCCTCTCCTTTTAAAATGTCAAAAAGTGGTTTTAGCTCCCCTATAGTTAATTTTACATTGTGTCTTAGCCAATTAATATCACCTAACAACTTTTGAAAATCATTTAAAGTTTTTAGGTTGCATTTCCTTAATTGAATATTTTGAGGCATAATAGTCTGAGGATATAATTGATATCCCAAATACAAATAGGGTGGTTTTGTCTGCACCTTTTCTGGTGCAACCACTAAACCTAGATCCTTTAAATCTTGCTCTAACTGTGTAAAACCACTTAATAATATCCCTTCATTTTTATGAGCCAGTAAAAATATCATCTATATAATGAATAATATACACACAAGAATATGCCTCTCTGGTTTTAAAAACAGCTTGAGCCACAAAGTTTTGACATAAAATCAGACTGTTTGCCATACCTTGAGGTAATACAAGCCAATGATACCTCTTCATAGGTTCTTTAAAATTCACTGATGGCACGTGAAAAGCAATATCTCTAGGTATAACAGAAGGGGTAGGCAATCCAGGTTTTAAGGCTCCCATTAATTTCGTGGTCTCATTTACTTTTCTGAGATCTTGTAAATGTCTCCATTTTCCTGACTTCCTTTTTATAACAAAAATAAGGGAGTTCCAAGGTGAGTGTGATGGAGCAATATTGCTGCTATCAAGCTGTTCCTGTACTAACTGCCCAGCGTCTTTAATTTTCTCAAGGGAAAGAGGCCACTGATTCACCCACACAGGATCATCTGCTTTCCATGTTATGGGATCTGCATGGGGTACAGGTTGTTCAGTAACCTCCCCTAAAAATGACCCAACCCCTTTTTAAATTTTTTTTTTGGGGGATAGGTATTAATTGCTGAGCTATGCCTTGTGCAGATTTTTCCAATCCTGAAGTAAGCATCAGATTGGTAACTGCATTGCTAGGACTATAAAGGTATACCTTCATATTAGTCATCACTTCTCTACCCCACAGATTAACAGGAAGGCCAGGGATAATGTATGCTTTAAAAGTTTCCTTGTGTCCTTCCTCATCCTTCCAATCCTATTCCTCATAATTGTGTAATAGAGGATTGTTTAGGCCAAAGGAGAGGCTACTGATCAGCAGTTAAGACAGAGACAACAGCTCCTGTACCCAACAAGCCTGTAAATTTTCTTCCATTAATTTGTAACACTAGCTCAGGCCAATTGGGACCAACAGCTTGTACCCAATAAGTATCAGAGGATCCAAAACTTGCATCTCCTCTCCTATCCTTTTTACTTGCATTTTTTGTCTGAACTTGGGGAAGCAATATTAATTGAGCTAATCTTTGACCTCGATTTATTACAGAAATTCCATTGAGAGAGTATGTCATAATTTTTATCTCCCCTTCAAAATCAGCATCAATTACTCCAGAAGCTACTAAAATTTCCTGCCTAGTAGTACTACTTCTTCCTAATAATAGTCTC
Organism: Meriones unguiculatus; assembly: GCF_030254825.1. Taxonomy (NCBI): domain Eukaryota; kingdom Metazoa; phylum Chordata; class Mammalia; order Rodentia; family Muridae; genus Meriones; species Meriones unguiculatus. The sequence goes on along the minus strand of NW_026843711.1, from coordinate 726,024 downwards.
ACAGTCCCTCTAGGTAATAGACCATAAACTCCCATAGGTAGGGCTTGCATCCCCATTTCAGGAGTTAATACTGTGTAAGCAGAGGAACTGAGGTCCAGTCCTGCGCTACCTGTGGTTGCTCTACAGAAAACCTGAATGGATTTCCTTGTAGTACCCCATAATATTGTTGTGGGGCCTGGTGCTGGTCCCCTTTCCAGCTTCCCTGTATTAAAGAGTTTCCTACATCATCTCTATTAGACTTATACTCATTAGCCCAATGCTTTTCTCTTTTACATCTTGGACATAGACCGGGTTCCTTTTGACTCCCTTCATTCTTACTAGCACCAGGAAAATTTTTTCTTTCATAAACTATTTGCCCACAACCATAACAATTTCCAGATACTCTATGCTTTGCATCATTCTTTTGCTGAAATAACATGTCTTTAATAGATTTCCCCTGTAGGGCTGTAGCCATCCCTACTTCTTGAGTATAAGACGGCCCACTGTCTGAAGATAACCTAATATATTCAGAGATATCTCCTTTCTTTCTAATGGGTGCCAAGGCTGCTTAGCAAGCACTGTTAGCATTCTCATAAGCCAATTGTCTTACTACTAATAATCCAGACTTTTCATCACTTACAACTCTGTTTGCTGCTTGCATTAATGCTGCCACAAAATCTTTAAATAACTCATCAGATCCTTGACAGATTTTAGACAAATCCTCCACCTGTCTACCTGCTTGTGGAAGTTTATTCCAGGCCTTCTGGGCAGCAGTATTTACCTGAGCATATATGGCCACATCAAAATCCAATTATTGTCCTATTTCCCTGTAGATTCCTTCTCCTGCAAGCATGTCATAAGTTATTAGGAATTCCCTGAGCTAGATTAAATTCAGCTGTAGCTTGACAATGCTCTGCAAATTCTGACTTCCATAATAAATTATATCCTCCTGATAAGCATGTCCTTGCTAACTGTTTCCAGTTCCCTGGGCAGAAGGCCTCAGTAGATATGGACTCCAACAGAGCCTGGGTGAAAGGTGCTGTAGGACAGTATTGGCAACATGCAGATTTTAATTCTTTTGTTTAAAAGGTATAGGAGCATGGACTCTTGCCATATTACCCTCTCCATCAGGTTGCTCCAGAACAGGAAAACTATAAAATTCAGTTACATCTTCTCCATTTTGCCTAGCTTCTTGTAAAGAAGCTTGCAAAGGGGATAGCGTTGCCCATACAGTGGACAAAGGAAATGATCCCCCTGTCTTTGGGCCACTCCAACTGTAGCCCTCCCAGGAGGAGAGTCCAAATCCTGCAACCAATGATGGCGTTGGAGTGGGAGATTGAACTTCATTTTCCCTAGTAGTTAATTCTCAATTTTTTTCTTATTTCCTCCAAGCCATACAACAGTCTTTTACTTTCTTTTTGCCAAGGCTTAACACTTTTTAACATGCATAGCCTGAATTGGATGGTATCTCTCAGAGTAATACTGATCTGATTCTTCCTCCAACTCTGCAACCTTATTAGGATGTAAGTCTTCCTCAAAGTCTCCTTCTGGAAAGAAATTACTATCACCAGGAACAAAATATAACTCCGCTAGAGGAGCTGATGGTATAATATCATTTTTTTTTTCTTTAAGCCTGCCATCTTTCTAACCTCCTTCTCTCTGAGCCTGAAAGTTTAACTTTCTCAGTTTCCTGCTGCTTATACAGACTACCTTTAATTAAGTTCCATACAGAAAACACTAGGCTAATGCCTTGTCCCATTTTTAGTTTTGGATTTACTCAGTGCCCCCTTTCTATTTAATGATGTGAGCTCTCCAACAACCTCGGTGTCCTTCACTGATTCCCTGTATCTCAAGTCCCATGTCCTGGCACCAATCTTCCTGAGCCCACCAGCAGAGATGAATGGTTCTTGAGTTGGGAGTGAGGATTAAAATTAATAGACTAGAAGAGATCTCGCACAGCCAAGATGGCGGTGCCAGGAAAACAGCGCATCTGAGCAGCAGGAAAGCACTTTCCGTGCAGAGACCAGGAGACTGAACTCGGGGCCCTGAAACTACATCAATCTTGTTTCCCAGGTGAGGGGAGGCTCCCACGGGGGGGGGGAATCGGTCCGATCCACTCATGGATACCCAGCCAGAACCCAGAAGAAATCCCGGGTAACTCGGGCTTTGGGTCTCCGGGCTGGAGCCGCAAGTGGGCGGGTCCCAGCCACTTTCCCAGGCTGATCCGTGGGCAAAAGGGTACCTGAGACTGAGAGTCCCAGTCGCAGGGGGACCCACGGGGAGGCAGGGTTGCGGGTCTGATCGCAGGTCACCCATTCTCTTCCCGGAAAGTCTCTGCCACCATCACAGCCGAGCTTCTGCCGCGGCGCAGAGAGCTTTGTGCTCAGCTTAGTGGTACAGACAAGCTGTGCGCCCCAGCACAACAGGGACTGGGAACCCCTGTCAGGAGAGGACCCCACAGAGAAGGAAGAAACCATGCTGCTGGGGTCACCTAGGGAAAGTCTAGCAGACTGCAGGTTGCAAACAGACAGAACTGAGTGCCCCAAGACACCAGAGCAGTACTCACCTGCCACAGATTACCGCAGCTGACCACTAAATTTACAGCAAGAAACCCAGAAGGAGGGCAGCTTCCCCCAGGACTTCTCCCGGTGAAAGGAGAGTCCTCTTGACTATTCAGGACCACAGTTACCACCCAGGTCTCTAGGCCTGAGGTGAGCTGTAACAACTCCTGAAAAACTGCGGACATCCAGGGACTATACCCAAAAAGCTGGGAAGGTTTCCTCAGGAAAAAACATCTTCCTGCCAAAGGGATTCTCTCCACTACAAGAGTCCAGGAACAACCAGAAACTAAATTCAAACAACTAAGATAGCCAAATGGGTAGAGGACAGCGTAAAAGTTCAACCAACAAAAGCCAGAGCATTATGGCATCTCCAGAACCCAGTTATCCAGGGGCAAATAGCCCTAGACACTCCAGCAGAAATGAAATTCAAGGAGACTACCTAACATCTATACTCAAGAAGATGATAACAGAGGAAACAAATAAAATATGAAAATAAATAGAAGAAGCTGAAGCCAATAAGTATGTGGCCTTTAGAGAGAAAATGCTTAAATCACTGAATGAAATAAAAGAAACAGTGGATTGTTCAAAAAAAAGCTGAAGAATTGATGGAAAAACATGAAAATACAGTCAGACAGGGGAAGGAAACCAACAAAATAGCTCAAGACCTGAAGATAGAATTGGAAAAATTAAAAAAAAAAAAAACAAATGGAAGAAATTGTGGAGAGAAAGACCATAGGGAAGAAAGCAGGAACTACAGAGGTTAGCATAACCAATAGGCTACAAGAAATGGAAGAAAGAATCTCAGGTGTGGAAGATATAATGGAAGAAATAGATGTATCTGTCAAAGAAAATGATAAATCTAAAAAATTCCTGACACAGACCGTCCAAGAAATTCAAGACAACATAAAAAGACAAAACCTAAGAATAATAGGAATAGAGGAAAAAGAAGATTCCCTGCACCAACGCCCAGAAAATATTTTCAACAAAACCATTGAAGAAAATTTCCCCAACTTAAAGGAGAGGCCAATAAGAATACAAGAGGCCTATAGAACACCCAATAAATTAGACCAGAAAAGAAAATCCTCCCACCACATAATAATCAAAACTGTAAGTATACAGAACAAAGAAAAAATACTAAGAGCTGGAAGAGAAAAAGGCCAAGTAACATATAATGGCAAACCCATTAGAATCACACCTGACTTTTCAACAGAGACTATGGAAGCCAGAAGGGCCTGGACAGATATCATGCAGACCCTAAGAGAACCCAGATGTCAGCCCAGGCTACTATACCCTGCAAAACTCTCAGTCCTCATAGACGGAGAAAACAAGATATTCAATGACAAAAACAAATTTCAACAATATCTATAAACAAATCCAGCATTACAGAACACATTGGAAGGAAAAATACAACCCAAGAAAGCTAGCTACATTCAAGAAAACACAGGAAATAAATAACCTCACTTCAGTAAAACAAAAAGCAACCAAGCACACAACCATATGACCACAGCCAACATCAAAGTCAAAGGATTTAGCAGTCACTGGTCATTACTCTCTCTCAATATCAATGGACTTAATTCTCCAATAAAAAGACACAGACTAACAGAATGGATGCGTAAACAAAACCCAGCAATCTGTTGTATACAAGAAACACACCTAAGTCACAAAGATAGACATTACCTGAGGGTAAAGGGATGGAAGATGGCTTTTCAAGCAAATGGACGCAAGAAGCAAGCAGGAGTACCCATTCTAATATCTGATAAAATAGTCTTTCAACCAAAATTAATCAAAAGAGTTGGGGAAGGACACTTCATACTCATCAAGTGAAAATTCCACCAAGAAGACATCACAATCCTGAACATCTATGCCCCAAATACAAGAGCACCCACATTTATGAAAGAAACATTGATAAAACTTAAATCACATATAGATCCCCACACACTAATAGTGGGGATAGACCACATAGTTGGTCACAAAGCAAGCCTCAACAAATATAGGAAGATTGAAATAATCCCTTGTATCCTGTCTGATCACCATGGAATAAAGCTGAACCTCAGTAACAACAGAAATAGCAAAAAGCCTACACATACATGGAAACTGAACAACTTGCTACTAAAAGACAGCTGTGCCAGGGAAGAAAGAAATTAAAATCTTCCTAGAACTCAATGAAAATGAAGACACAACATACCCATATTTGTGGGACACAATGAAAGCAGTTCTAAGAGGAAAGTTCATAGCACTAAGTGCCTTCAGGAAGAAATTTGAGACAGCGCATTCAAGCAACTTAATGGCTCTATTAAAAACCCTAGAAAAAGAAGAAGCAGACACACCAAGAAAGAGCAGACGGCTGGAAATAATCAAACTCAGGGCTGAAATCAATCAATTAAAAACAAATAAAACAATTCAAAGAATCAATGAAACCAAGAGCTGGTTCTTTGAGAAAATTAACAAGATAGACAAACCCTTAGCCAAGCTAACTAAAAGGCAGCGAGACACCATCCAAATCAACAAAATCAGAAATGAAAAGGGGGACATAACTACAGACACTGAGGAAATCCAAGCAATCATTAGGACTTACTTCAAGTATACGGAACAAAATTTGAAAATTTAAATGAAATGGACAATTTTCTTGATCAATTCCACTTACCAAAACTAAATCAGGACGTGGTAAATCAATTAAATACTCCTACATCCCCCAAGGAAATCGAAGCAGTCATAGAAAGTCTCCCATCCAAAAAAAGCTAAGGACCTGATGGTTTCAGCGCAGAATTCTACCAGACATTCAAAGAAGAGCTAACACCAATTCTCTTCAAACTATTCCACAAAATAGAAACAGAAGGAACATTACCAAACTCATTCTATGAAGCCACAGTCACCTTGGAACCTAAACCTCACAAAGACTCAACAAAGAAAGAGAATTTCAGGCCAATCTCCCTTATGAACATTGATGCAAAAATACTCAACAAAATACTCGCAAACCGAACAAGAACACATTAAAGATATCATCCACCATGACCAAGTAGGCTTCATCCCAGGTATGCAGGGATGGTTCAATATATGGAAATTCATCAATGTGATCCACCATATTAACAAATTGAAAGAAAAAAAAACACATGATAATCTCCCTAGATGCTGAAAAAGCCTTTGACAAAATCCAACATCCATTCATGTTTAAAGTATTGGAGAGATCAGGGATACAAGGCGCATATCTAAACATAGTAAAGGCGATATACAGCAAACCTATAGCCAACATCAAACTGAACGGACAGAAACATAAAGCAATCCCACTGAAATCAGGGACAAGACATTGCTGCCCACTCTCTCCATATCTCTTTAACATAGTTCTGGAAGTCCTTGTGAGAGCAATAAGACAGTTGAAGGAGGTCAAGGGTATAAAAATTGGAAAGGAAGAAGTCAAAGTATCACTATTTGCAGATGATATGAAAATATACCTGAGTGACCCCAAAAACTCTACCAGGGAACTCCTACAGCTGATAAACACCTTCAGCAAAGTGTCTGGATACAAATATAACTCAAAAAAATCAGTAGCCCTCCTGTATACAAAAGACAAATGGCTGAGAAAGTAATTAGGGAAACAATACCCTTCACAATAGCCACAAATGACATAAGGTACCTCGGAGTAACCCTAACCAAGGAAGTCAAAGACTTGTATGAAAAAAATTTCAAATCTCTGAAGAAAGAATTAGAAGAAGATATGAGAAGATGGAAAGATCTCCCATGCTCATGGCTTGGCAAGATTAACATAGTAAAAATGGCCATCTTACCAAAAGCAATCTACAGATTCAATGCAATACCCATCAAATTACCAACAAAGGTCTTTACAGACGTGGAAAGAAAAATTCTCAAGTTCATATGGAATAACAATAAACCCAGAATTGCTAAAACAATCCTCTATAATAAAAGATCTTCTGGAGGTATCTCCATCCCTGATCTTAAGTTGTACTATAGAGCAACAGTTTAAAAACTGCATGGTACTGGCATGTAAACAGAATGGTGGATCAATGGAACTGAACAGAGGACCCAGAAATATACCCACACACTTATGGACACCTGATCTTTGACAAAGACGCCAAAACCATACAATGGAAAAAAGATAGCATCTTCAACAAATGGTGCTGGTCCAACTGGATGTCTACATGTAGAAAAATGAAAATAGATCCATACTTATCACCCTGCACAAAACTGAAGTCCAAGTTGATCAAAGACCTCAACATAAAACCAGACATATTAAATCGGCTTGAAATAAAAGTGGGGAATACCCTAGAACTCATTGTTACTGGGAAAAACTTCCTGAACAGAACTCCAACAGCACAGGCTTTAAGAGCACAAACAATAAATGGGACCTCATGAAACTGAAAAGCTTCTGCAAAGCACAGGACACCGTCATCAAAACAAAGCGACCTCCTACAGATTGGGAAAGAATTTTCACCAACCCTTTATCTGACAGAGGACTCATATCCAGTATATATAAAGAACTAAAGAACCTGAAAAGCAGCAAACCAAGTAATCCACTTAAAAAATGGGGAACAGAGCTAAACAGAGAATTCTCTGTAGAGGAATACCGAATGGCAGAGAAGCACTTAAAGAAATGTTCAACCTCACTAGCCATTAGGGAAATGCAAATCAAAACAACCCTGAGATTTCACCTTACACCCATGAGAATGGCCAAGATCAAAAACTCAAGTGACAACACATGCTGGAGAGGTTGTGGAGAAAGAGGAACCCTTCTCCACTGCTGGTGGGAATGTAAACTGCTACAACCACTCTGGAAATCAATCTGGCGTATTCTCAGACAACTAGGAATAGTGCTTCCCCAAGATCCAGCCATACCACTCCTAGGCATATATCCAAAAGATGCTCAAGCACACAAAAAGGAAATTTGCTAAACCATGTTTGCTGCAGCTTTATTTGTAATAGCCAGAAGCTGGAAACAACCCAGATGCCCCTCAACTGAAAAATGGATGCAGAAAATGTGGTACATCTATACAATGGAATATTACTCAGCAATGAAAAATAAGGAAATCATGAAATTTGCACGTAAATGGTGGGATCTGGAAAGGATCATCCTGAGTGAGTTGTCCCAGAAGCAAAAAGACACACATGGTATATACTCACTCATATAGACATACAACATAGGACAAACCCACTAAAACCTGTACATCTAAAGAAACTAAGCAAGAGAGAGGACCCTAACTAAAATGTCCAATCCCCATCCGGAAAGGCAAAGAGGATGGACATCTGAAGAAGAAGAAAACAGGAAACAATCTAGGAACCTACCACAGAGGGCCTCTGAAAGCCTCTGCCCTACAGACTATCAAAGCAGATGCTGAGCCTGATGGGCAACTGTTGGGCAGAGTGAGTGGAATTTTAGGTAAGAACTGGGAAATAGTAAGAGCTGGAGAGGACAGGGTCTCCACAAGGAGAGCAACAGAACAAGAAAATTTGAACACAGGGAAGTTCCCAGAGACTCATACTCCAACCAAGGACTACTCATGGAGATAACCCAGAACCCCTGCACAGATGTAGCCCAGGGCAGTTCAGAGTCCAATTGGGTTACATAGTAATGTGAAGAGGGACTGCCTCTGACATGAACTGACTGGCCTGTTCAGGAGGAGTCACCTCCTCCTGAGGGGGAGCAGCCTTACCAGGCCATAGTAGAGGACAATGCAGCCACTTTTGATGTGAACTGATGGACTAAGATCAGAAAGGAGAGGAGAACCTCCCCTATCAGTGGAAGTGGGGAGTGGCATGCATGTAGAGGGAGGAGGGAGGGTGGGATTGGGAGGGGAGGGAGGGGCTTATGTGGGGATGCAGAATGAAGAAAGTGTTATTGATAAAAAATTTTTAAAAAATGGAAAAAAAAATTTAAGAACCTTAAATAACTTTCAAAAGTGGAGGAAAACATGGAGTTAGTCAATTTACATGGAGCACATCACGCCCCTGGGGGCAATGGTCTCCTGAACCTACTCAGAGTTCGGACACCACCACTGCTAGTTCTAGAACTGATGCAGGATGTTCCAACGAGGAGTTTAAGGCTTCTCATAATATTTCCTATAAGCCTACACCTGTTTGTTTATATCCCCCATTTTTATTCATTATTAGCCAGATAGAGCCAAGTAATTGTGGTAACGATACTTGCTTTTTTGTCCAATGCTATAATGCTAGTAAATTTACTAGCTGGTTACTTGCATGCCTCGCTGGGTGCCTGTGCCCGTTGATGCCCTCACACTATGACTCTCTTCAGATGGAAAAGGGATCCTGGAATTACAGCTGCCATTGTTACTGCCATCTCATTGGCCGCTGTTGGAGCTACCACCATGGCATTAGCCATGAGTCATACTGGGCAGACTGCTCAGACTCTGAATAACCTTTTAGCCAATGTAGCTCATGCCTTAGATGTACAAAAAGGAATTAATGCTCAACTAAAAGGAGGTTTGATGGTGTTCAATCAGAGGATTGACCTCGTATAGGAGCAAATTAATACCCTATGGCAAATCGCTCAACTTGGCTGTCAATGAAATATGCTGGACTTTGAGTCACTAGCATACAACATGAGAATTTTCCCTGTGCTGAAAATCTGTCTAAACAATTGTCGAGCTATATTTTAGGTAATTGGACTGGAGAATCGATACTACGATGGAGCAGCTAAGAGTGGCCATTGTCATGGTAAATTCTACCAGAGTGGACGCAGGACTAGCCACAGGATTATCATCATGGATTGCTGCAGCCATGAATCATCTGAAGGAATGGGCGGTCATGGGAGCATTAGCAGGCCTTCTGGTGTTGGTCTCCTTGGTTTGCCTGTGGTATATATGCAAGATTAGAGTCTCACAACAGCATAATGCAGCCATGACCATTCAGGCCTTTACAGCCATTGAAGCAGGACAGTCTCCCCAAGCATGGTTGGCTATCATAAAAAGCTAAAATGTTAAGCTCAGGATGCGAGGCCAAGCACTGCACTCAGGGTCAGCCGCTTTGGACCCAGAGAAGAGCATGTCTGATTGCATGCGGGTTGATGCCCCAGGTCCCGCCTCTGAGAAAAAGGTATCAGACAGTTCTGATGCTCTTTGGGTGGATGACACCTAAATGAACATCGGTACAAAGTCCCAATTTATTTTCTAATATCAGAGATCAGACCTCTACTCTTGCCTGATGCGTCTAAAACAAAAAGGGGGAACTGTAGAGAGCTGCGGAATGCTGTGCCTTAAAGATGGAGCTGGTTTCCGCCTTCCACCTTCCTGAGGGTGAGTGCTCTCTGTCACAAACAACTCCACATTTGGCTACGCCTGAGGATCTGGCTTGCTTCCATGTATGTGGACCTATCTGCATTGCCCACATGGCATGCTGAGGTTGGCTACCCAGAGGCTATTTAAAGTGGGCTGGCTATACCCAGGGTCAGATGATTGTTCAAGGTTCCTGAATAAACTGCATTGAAAAAAAAAAAAAAAAGAAGAAGAAGAAGAAGCTGGAATACCCCAACCAAATGCACGTCCACAGGCCACCCTACTGCCTGGGCTTCTTCAAGGAGCCTTTTTATCTCTGTACATTCTACATCCCATTCTTCTAAGGTTTTCCAAAATTTGGATTTCTCACAAACTTTCTTCTAATACTCTACATGAATTTACAGAATATAAATAATTCAGTTGTTTTTCATTCTGGCCTAACCCTATTTCTTCAAAACTGCATAAAATCTAAAATTAGTACAGTGGGTGTTAAAATACATATGAAATACATATTACAGAAAAAAAAAAAAGAAAAAAAAAGAGATCTCGCTGGAGGCAAAATCTCTTTAGGTTTAGAAGGTCAGACTTCTTCATTCCATATGACCTGCTGGTTTTTCATTTGCAGCTTCCATTTCCTCCATCTTTAGGAGAGCACACTTTGCTCATGTACCAAGTGCTATGAGCTCTAGTCTGTTCTTCTTTCCAGGGAGTGGTTTAAGGATGCGAGTTAGTCAGGGCTGGAGGAATGGCTCAGTGGTTCAGAGCTGAGACTCACAGCTAAATATTGTGCTGAGCGCAGGGAGCCTCATGGAAGAGTGGGAGGATGAATAGAAGGATTTGGAGGGAACAGGAGCTCTGTAAGAGGACCAACAGAGCCAACTAGCCTGGGCTCAGGGGGGCATGGAGACTGAAGCACCATCCAAGGACTGTACCATGTTTTGTTCTTATTCATCCTCTAACCCCGTGGTTCTCAACCTTCCCAATGCTGTGACCCTTTAATATAGTTCCCTATCTTGTGGTGACCCCAACAATAAAATTATTTTGGTGCTATTCATAACTATAATTTTGCTGCTGTTATGAATTAATAATGTAAGTAGCTTATATGAAGGATACCTGATTATATGCAACCCGGGGGTTGCAGCCCACAGGTTGAGAATCAGTTGGCAGTCTAACCTCCCTCTTGCTAGTCCCCTCAAGTTAGCACATATGCAGTGGCTTTAAAACAAATTTATCATCTTAAAACTTAGGGTACCATAGGTCCAAAGTCACACTCAGTTAAAAAGCCATTGTGTAAGTGGTTCTTTCTGGAAGCTTTAGGGGAGGATTTGTTTTCTGTGTTTTTCTTGTCTGTCTGTCTGTCTCTGTCTCCTCCCTGTTTGTGTGTGCACGCGCATGTGTCCATGTGGAGGCCAGAGGTTGATGCTGAGTATCCTCTTCTCTTGCTTTCTGCTTTATTTTTTCAGTTAGGGTCTCCCAGAGAACCTTGAACCTGCTGATTGAACAGCTGGTCCCAGGCAACCTTCTGTCTCTACTTCCCAGTGGCACAGGCGCCTGCTACCTGGCCTGGCTTTTTACATGGGTGTTGGGAATCTGAACTCAGGTCCTCATTCTTGCACAGTAAGCTCTTTACCCACTGAGCTGTTTCCTATGTCCCCTCCTCATATCTTACGGCCTTTGCAGCATCTGTCTAGTTGACTCATGGGTTCCTACCCTGTTGTCAAAGTCTAAAGCACTGCACCTCTGAGTCTCTCTCCTCCTTTTGCACCATAACCTCTGCTAACTCTAGCCTTTCTACTCCATTTTATTTGGCTACCTGAGTGACTCTGGCTCTTGCTCCATCACCTCTGCTAACTCCAGCCTTTCTACTCCATTTTATATGGCTACCTGAATGATTCTGGCTCTTAAATAAAAGACTAAAGAAAGGAAAAAAAATTAATAGACTAATACACAACACACAGGAGACTTTTTAAGTGATTCTAGAGTCGATCAGCCACAGCAGCCATAGCAGCAGCCTGACTTTTTTATTGTAGAGAGCTTTAAAGCCAGAGTAAAAACAGCTCAGAACAATGGGTTAAATTCACAAGGAGGTGGATCCAGAGGTGTGATCTTCACAAGCTGTCACAAACAAAAGGAGATGGACTTACAAATTCTTCCCTGACTTCAGTGAAGGCCTGGTAAAAGCAGTCTTTCCACTGAGATTTAAATATCAAAGCAGGTGCCAGAACCAGGGCTTGCAACAGCCTGTGTTTCTCTAAATTTCTGTAGCATGCCCTGGCTCAACAACTCAATTAACTGCCACCCAATCTCTTCAGTGGAAGACTAGTTTGGTTACAATGTATGGCCTATTGGAACTTTATCCCCCACTATTAGGAGACCTCCTAATAAGTGAATACATACTGTATTTGGCTTTCTGCATTTTAGTTACTTCATCCAGGATGCTTTTTTTTTTCTGCTTCCATCCATTTGCCTGAAAGTATCATGATGTCATTTTCTTAGCAGAATTATGGGAATAATCCACATTTTACCCAAATGGGATTGTGACTCCAGTTCTTTGCATCTTTGAAGTTCCTGGAACTTTAATCAATGTTTTTAGTGAGAAATTGTCATAATAACTATGTCCCTTTAGCCTAGAAGTCCATCCATCTTCAGCATCATGATGATTTGAATTGCAATGTCTCCTTGAAGTTCACCTATTTAGAAGATTAGTCGACAGAGAGGAAATATCTAGGAATGGTTAGATGGTATACCCTTGTTAGATAATGTAATTCCTATTGGATTTATATTATAGGATGGGATGCTTTGAGGTTGATATGCCAATGAAAGTGAACAGACATAATTGCGTCTCTGTCTCTCGGTCTCTTTTAATTTATATCTTTGTTTCTGTATGTCTTGGACTCTATTTCTGAATCTGTCTCTCTAGCTCTTTCTCTCACTGCCTGCCATTTATAGTTCAGTATAAAAAGCTATCAGTTCGGCTGAGGGACTAAAACAAGATGACTGCTTACTAACATGATATAGTGAATTATCTCTGTAAATTATAAGCAAGGTCGCAATTAAATGATTTTTATAAAAAGAGTTGCCTTGTTCAGGGAGCATTTTCACAGTAAGTGTTAGTACTTTGGAATACAACCTGCTCCTGTGTTACCCAGCAACCTATGATGTCATCATGTGTCGCCAGCCAGGTGGCCACACCTGGAAGGTATGATTACCTTGCCCCTTAAAGGGCTAACCCAGACACTATGGTCTCTCTCTTACACTCTTTCTCTCTCTTACACTCTTTCTCTTATTCTTACACTTTTTTTTCTCTCTCTCCCTCTTTCTCTTGAGGCACCCCCTTTCCCCTTCCCTTTTTTTCTCTCCTTATGTCCTGCTCCCCCCTCCCTCCTAATAAACTTCTTTCAGAGAATATCAGTTAATCAGCCTCATGCTTTTTAATAAATAATAACATTGGTGCTGAAACCCGGGAAGGGCTCTCCTAGCTTTGCTAGGGTCCATTTCAGACGCCTGTAATCTAAAAGGACGGTTACAACCGATTTTTCTCCTAAAAATCTGTACTTTTCTCTCAGCTGCCCTCACGCCCATGGGTAGTTTCTTGGGCTGCTTCTGCTCTCCCCAGTTCCTGCCTGTTCCAATCTGACACTGTGGTAGGGGCTCTCTGAGAGACACAGCTCTGTAGGGCCCGTTCTGGTTGGCGACTGGAGATGTCCACTGCAGCTCTGGAAGGAGATGGCGAGGCTGTGCCCTGGGGGCGGGATGGTGGGGGGGGGGCGCTGGCGCTGGGCGCTCAGCAGCTGCCTACTCCCACTGTGGCCTGCGTGCCCCTGTCTGCAGGGCGACCCTGCCTGCTTGGCGACCAATAGGGAGGCCTTCCCGGGTCGCAGAGCGTACAGCCCAGGGCTGAGAGTCCCAGCTACACAGTCCAGCTCCTGCTGCAGTGGCTCTGGTGGCAGCGAAGGCCAGCCCCTCCCCAGCTTGGATCTCTGTGCTGTCTGCAGCAGAGTGGTTTGGTAAGAGGGTAGGTGATCTACCCAGGTCCCCTCGGGGGAGGCAAGCTAAAGGGACCATGTGTGTTTGCTATTCTGGCACCGAGCCTGGGGGATACATGCTGCTCTAAAATCATCCTTAAAAGCTTGGCATGCTGATCTAGGTAGGATAGTTTTAAAAAAGAAAAAAAAAAAAACAAAAAAACAAAAAAAACAAAACAGCACAGTCAGGAAACTTTTAAATTTCCTGCGGCATCCCTGGAAGGCTCCATGTTGGCTTTGGGGGGAAGTGGGCATAGCTATTGGGTAAACCATTCTCTTAAAGTGGAGCAGCACCATCTTAGGTTCAGGTAAAGAGGCTCTGCCTCCTGCACACCCTGCTGGGCAGCAGTCTCCATGCACTTCCCCTGCTCATACCAAGCTGTTTCTCTGTGTGCTTTCTTCTAAGAGGCATTTCCCACGCTTTAAGAAAAATAAATCTTTTCTCCCTAATTTCTGTACACTTTACTCTTTACTCTTATATTTTAAATTCCTTATCTAATGCTTTATATAATCTTCTCATTGGGTTTGCATTTGTAAGTCTTAATCATAAGTAACTGTTTATCTTATCTTTTATACTAGGTCACAACAAGGAGCCTCATTTCAAGTTGGTATGGATTTTTATAAAAATTCAAAGTTGCATTTTACTATCTTATAATTCAACCCTGCTTCAAATAAATTTTATGTAATAATAAAATTTCAAAATTATAAATATCTTTTCAAATTAATTTTGTTTATGTGTTGCTCAAATTTAATTTTAAGATTGCTTTATATTGTTCTGCTCAGCAGTTATTACTTACACATTGTTTAACAATATTCTAAATTAGGCTCTATTAATTTTAGAGGTATTTATTTATGTTAAAACTGGGTCAATTTAATGCATCTCTATCATCAAAGGGTTAACATATACTTGGTTAATTTTAAAATTGGTTTATACTGTTATGCTAAATTGTTGGTTTTAAACTTAGAGCTCAGGGATTTCTTATTATGTACAAGTGGTTTACCAATATTCTAAATTATGCTCTATTAATTTAAATATATTTATATTTAAACTGGGTCTATTTCCTGTATCTCTACTATCAAAAGGTTAATATAAACTTGGTCTTGTTTTTTTAAAATTATGTTATTAATCTGTAGTATATAGCCTTAGACTATTATAAGCTTTAAACTTTTATATATTAAATCATACAAAAACTCTTGTGCTCTCACTTTAATAAATTATATTCATGACTTTTCAGGTTCTAACTTAGCAAGGACAAATCCTAAAGTCCTGGTTAATATTTACTCATTAACAAATGCAAGTCATCTCATAGATACATATTTATATTCCTGGAGATGCAAACATGGTCTCACCACAATTTTTAATAAACAGCTGATGATGGTCATTGAATCACCATATAAGAGTTGGTAAAAATAGTGAGCCATCCTGAAGGGCTCTAGACCTAGCTGTGTTTGGAAGCTGCTGGCATTCCCTCCAAAACAGAAGAAGTTTGCATAGCCAAAAGTCTGTTCCACCAGGTGACATTTCAAATGCAGCCAAGTAGATGCTGGTCCCACTGCTAACATGCCAAAGCTGGCTGCTGGTAAACTGGCCTCTGGAAGTCAAAATGCTCCAAAGCAGGCTTGTCCTCTGTGCCCAGCTATGGAGATTCAATCAGCACAAGAGCACAGATACTTCCAGCCTTCTAGCTGGTTGGCCTGGCAGAGGACAGGCGGATCCTAAACTTAGCAACTTCCACAGCTCTCCCTCAGGTCTGCTTTTGACCTCAGAATGAGGTCCCATGGACATATTGCCAGCTTCTGTGTTTGGAGACTTCAGGTGCCTTCCCAGTTCTCTTCACATGCAGGAAACCAAGCCTTAAGCTTAAGTCCTTGGGCTGCTATTTTCAGGCCTGGACACAGTCCAGACTCAAGAAACAGGCCTAAGCTACCATCCCTTTAGCTAAAGGACAAAAATGTTCAAAGCAGTTTCAACTATGTCCCATGTTAAATAACTAATTACAAAGGTCCCTCTCAAAAATCATATTTGAAAGATGACTTAAGGTTAATAAATACAAGTTATACATGTTTGAGAGTCTTAAAATGTGTCTTAAATTTGGTAATAAAATTTGTAAATGTTTGAGTGTCTAAAATGTTTTAAGGTTGGGAAATGCAAGTTATAAAGGTTACAAGGTCTAAGGTGATTTAAGGTATCTTAAATAGGTAAAATGGCTTAATATTTCCTCCTGTTATTATGCTACTGTTGTATTGACTTTCAAGAGTTTTAACCTTTATCAATAGGGCTCTAATTTATCAATCTGACTCTGATACAAAAAATATTCCACTATACCACGTTCTATTATGGTTCTAAGCTCAAGATTATAATTCTCCATCATATCTATGCTTATATTAAAAGTAAGATCAAGTGAGTTTTCCCTTTTATTCCATAAAATGCTTATGCATTTTCAGAGATCATCTTAAAAAATACTTATGCTATTAACACAAATATGTATATCTACTCACTTTTTCTACAATGCACAGTACAATTGTAAGACTAACATGCCTAAAGTTTTATCTCCTTCTTAAAACTTAAAAGTAATTCTTGTAAGCTGCCAAAAGTCCACCTAAATCCACCTCTCAGGTCAATTGGACTCTAGATAAGTACTGTACTTACTGCCTATATCAAAAGGTGGGACTCTTCCCCTTTCCCTGGTTTTGGGACTTCCTTTCCTGGCTACCAGACTGCTATTTACTGCACGCAACCACTGGCTGGATTGGTGAGTTCTCCTTATTGACCAGCCACTAGATTGGTGAGTTCACTCCATTTTCTCAGCATAAACATCTGTCTTCCTAGGGGAAGCTTGACCACAGAGCTCCTGCAACTTAGTACTATCTTTTGAGATGGAGGGACCCCCCCAGCCGTAGCCTTAACTGTCTGGGTTTGACCCTCTATGATGACCTCCATTTTAGGACCTCATTCTTTCTTGGGTGGTATGTCCCCTCTAGCACACGGTTCCTTCTTCCCCTTGCTTGCTCGCTTGCTCACTCACTCATGGGAAGGTCCTCACTCACACAGTGATCCTTCTCCTCATCTCTTGCTCCTTCATGGGAAGACCTAGCACTAGGCAAACCATCAAGCTCTAGCCATGCAGTGGCACCATGCCGTCTCTGGCCAAAAGCTGATGAGCTATTGGACCAGGTATGATCCCTCTTTCTAGGAGTCACACCTTCCCATTGGGACATCTCTGGAAGGTTGTTTGACTTTTCTGCCCCCAATGGGTGATGCCCAGATGTCCTTCCCTTCAGACAGGATGCCCTCTGGAGAGTTTCAAGTTTCTACACCTAGTGCCAGCTGGCACCAGGGCCTCTAAGTTTATATGATTCTGTAACCAAACCTTACCTCAATGACAGGTTAAAAACAACCTTTTTAAATATTGCCAGGGATTGGACAAATAAAGGTCCCCCCAGGTAGACAGAGGTTCCCATGTACAAGCATCATTCATCCAAACCTTCTATTCCTGTTTGCTCTCCCAAAAGTTTTCAGTGTATACCTATAAGATTTTCTCCGAGGGGCAGAGCCAAGATGGCGACTAGCACACACAGTTTCTGAGCTGTGGGATACCTGATCTTCTGAGTTGGAGAATGGAAGGCCCCCCAACCCAGGAAAACCACAGCGAGGCTTTCTGAACACCAGGGAACATCACAGGAGGTGAAAACTTTGGCCTCCGGTCACCCGGAGACTTGCTTGGGGAAGGAGAGAAACGATCCTTTGTTCTTGCAGCACTCCCTTCCCCCAGACCTCCTTCCTCCTCGGCACAGGGGCACAGCGGACTCATCTTTCTCAGTGCAGACTTAACTGCCTGGGGTATACAGCCGCTGAGACGGAGCCCCAAGCACTTTAGTGGCAGACAAAAGCCAGCAGTACTTGCCCCAGAGTCCCAGATTCGCACAGCGGCTGCACCATCCTCCCAGGGCGCAAATCTGCTAGACACCATACTAGCTCCACAGGATTGCCATCACTGACGGTACGGCCCGCCCAATCCCACAGTATCAGAGAATACACTATATACTCACCAAAACCAGAGAGAAACGTCATACAACCTGGACACACCAGGCGCTGGGCCTCCCAAGCTTGGAGATTGTGCTCATTGTCGAAGAGATCCCAGGACTTCCCAGAAAGCATTGGGACTAGCAACCTAGTCTCCAGTTACAGCAGGACATGGCAGTGGAGCAGCACTGAACTGGCGGGGCACCACAGTCCTCCAGTTTAAGACTAACCAGGGCCAAACCAGAGAACAGAGAGCCTGGTTACCCCATCCCTGCTGAAGTGACCACCCTGGAATCTCCAGCTGCAGCAAGACCTCAGAATCTGGCAGTGACAGCAGCACAGAACTGGCGGAACACATCAAAGAAGCAGGGCCAAATCAGAAAGCAGAGAGCCCCGGATACCAAGATCTCTGCCAAGAGACCTGCCTGTAAGTGAGTTCACCCTTGAGAATTTGCAGTTCCCCAGATCCTGGGTCCTTCTAAATCAGAAGCCAGGCATCGAACCCCCCTCCCACCCACATACCCACTTTGGGAAACAGAGGGGCACTAGGGACATTGAAGTTCCTGCCCTGTGGGCCTGATTGAAGAATTAAGACAGTTAATGCCAGAAATTACGCTGCGATCATCATTAGCACCTGCGACATATACAGTGCAGAGCCCCTCCCACACACTCAAGGGTTCAACATTAGCCATCACTCTGTCCCTCGAGAAACTCATCCATGCACACTTACACACACACACAGACACACACACACACACACACACGTGCGCGCACACACGCTTGCATTTGCCCCGTTTGCACCTGCTTACTTTCCTCCCACAGGTACAGCTAGTCCTAAGCACATGCTGAGAGTGCTCAGCTTCCTGAAGAACTCTCCAGACACCAGAGAGAGACAGCACCAGTCTGATCTGCAGAATCCAAAAACAAACAGGGAAGGTTTCAGATAAGCCAATGGCCAGAGGTAGGCGAAAGAACACTTCCAACATAAATCAGGACATCATGACTTCACCAGCAAACCTCAAAATTGATGGATACACCAATTCAGCAGAAGCACAGGAAAATGATTTTAAAGCCATGCTTGCCAATTATTTGAGGCTCATAAGTAGGAAATGAACAAGTCTTTCAAAGAGATGGCCAGTCAATTGGAGGCAAAGAAAGAAGAAATAGACAATATCCTTAAAGAAACACAGGCAAACATAGCCAAACAAATAGATACACAAGTAGAGGAAAAATTAGTGGCATATAAGAAGGAAATGAAAAAAGAAATAGAGGCCATCGTAGAGAGACAGGAATCCAAATTCAAACACATGAAAAAAATGGTGCAAGGCATGAAAACAGAATTAGAATCAATAAAGAAAACACAAAATGAGAAAACCCTTGAGCTGGAGAACTTGGAGAAAAGATCAGGAACCACAAAAGTAAGCATCACCAACAGAATACAAGAGATGGAAGAGAGAATCTCTGGAGCTGAAGACACGCTTGCAGAAATGGATACTTCTCTCAAAGAAAAAGTAAAATCAGAAAAGTTCCAATCACAAAATATCCAAGAAATCAAGGATGCTATGAAAAGACAAAATCTAAGAATAATCGGAATTCACGAAAAAGAAGACTCCAGACTCCAAGGTCCAGAAAATATTTTCGAGAAAATCATAGAAGAAAATTTTCCCAACTTAAAGAAAGAGATGTCCATAAATATACAAGAGGCCTACAGAACTCCAAATAGACTAGACCAGTAAAGAAACACATCACATCACATCATAGTCAAAACACTAAATCTACAGAACCAAGAAAAGATATTAAAAGCAGCAAGGGAAAAAGGCCAAGTAACATATGAAGGTAGACCTATCAGAATTACACTGGACTTCTCATCAGAAACTATGAAAGCCAGAAGGGCCTGGGCAAGTATCATGGAGACTCTAAGAGATCACAAATGTCAACCCAGACTACTATACCCTGCAAAGCTTTCAATCAACATAGATGGAGAAAACAAAATATTCCATGACAAAACTAAATTTACACAATATCTACACAGCAAACCATCCCTACAGAAGATACTAGAAGGAAAACTACAATCCAATGAAAACAAATTCACCCAAGAAAACAGGGCATACAGATAATGTCCAAACAAAAATGGAAAGAAAACAAGCAATGAAACAGGGTTAGATCATCGACTCCATTACAAAAGGAACTAACATGCATTGGTCACTATTATCTATCAATATCAATGGACTCAACTCACCAATAAAAAGAAACAGGCTAACAGAATGGTTAAGGAAACAGGATCCAACATTCTGTTGCATCCAAGAAACACACCTATGCAACAAAGACAAACACGACCTCAGAGTAAAGGGCTGGAAAACTGTTTTTCAAGCAAATGGTTCCAGAAAACAAGCTGGAGTAGCCATCCTAATATCTAATAAAATAGACTTTCAACCCAAGTTAATAAAAAAAGATAGGGAGGGCCACTATATTCTCATCAAAGGAAAAATCCACCAAGAGGACATCACAATCTTGAATATCTATGCCCCAAATACAAGAGCACCTACATTCGTAAATGAAACATTATTAAAGCTTAAATCATACATTGATCCTAATACTTTAATAGTGGGAGACTTCAACACTCCACTCTCACCAAGGGACAGATCAACTAGACAGACACCAAATAGGGAAATAAAAGCACTCACAGAATCCCTAAATCAAATGGAACTAATAGACGTCTACAGATCGTTTCACCCAAACTCAAAAGAGTACACCTTCTTTTCAGCAACGCATGGAACCTTTTCCAAAATAGACCATATAGTGGGCCACAAAGCAAGCCTCAACAGATACAAAAGGATTGAAATAATCCCTTGTATACTATCTGACCACCATGGACTAAAGCTCGACCTCAACAAAACAGAAACAACAAAAAGCTGACACGCACATAGAAACTGAACAACTTACTACTCAATGACAGCTGGGTTAAGGAAGAAATGAAGAAAGAAATTAAAGACTTCCTAGAATTCAATGAAAAGGAAGGCACAACATAACCAAATTTATGGGACACATTGAAAGCAGTGCTCAGAGGAAAATTTATAGCACTAAGTGCCTGCAAGAAGAAATTCGTAACAACACATACAAACAACTTAATGGCCCAACTGAAAACCCTAGAAAAAAAAAGAAGCAGATACACCCAAGAGGAGCAGACGGCTGGAAATAATCAAACTAAGGTCTGAAATCAATCAACTAGAAACAAATAAAACTATCCAGAGAATCAATGAAACAAAAAGCTGGTTCTTTGAGAAAATCAACAAGATAGACAAACCCTTAGCCAAACTAACTAAAAAGCAGAGAGAAACTATCCAGATAAGCAAAATCAGAAATGAACATGGGACATAACCACAGACATTGAGGAAATCCAAACAATTATTAGGTCATACTACAAAAGCCTATATGCCACAAAATTTGAGAATTTAAATGAAATGGATAATGTTCTAGAAAGATTCCATCTACCAAAATTAAGTCAAGATCAGGTAGAAAGACTGAATAGCCCTATATCTCCCAAGGAAATCGAAGCAGTCATTAACAGTCTCCCCTCCAAAAAAAGTCCAGGACCAGATGGCTTCAGCGCAGAATTCTACAAGACCTTCAAAGAAGGGCTAACTCCAATTCTCCTCAAGCTATTCCATAAAATAGAAACAGAAGGAATACTACCAAACTCATTCTATGAAGCCACAGTCACCTTAAAACCTAAACCACACAAAGACCCAACAAAAAAAGAGAACTTCAGGCCTATCTCTCTTATGAACATTGACGCAAAAATACTCAATAAAATACTTGCAAACCGAATCCAAGAACACATCAAAAATATCATCCACCATGACCAAGTAGGCTTCATCCCAGGCATGCAAGGGTGGTTCAACATACGGAAATCCATCAATGTAATCCACTACATAAACAAACTGAAGGAGAAAAACCACATGATCATCTCCTTAGATGCCGAAAAAGCATTTGACAAAGTCCAACATCCATTCATGTTTAAAGTCTTGGAGAGATCAGGGATACAAGGCACATACCTAAACATAGTAAAGGCAATATATAGCAAGCCTATAGCTAACATCAAACTCAATGGAGAGAAACTTAAATAAATCCCACTGAAATCAGGGACAAGACAAGGCTGTCCATTGTCCCCATATCTCTTCAACATAGTACTTGAAGTCCTAGCCAGAGCAATAAGACAACTAAAGGAGATCAAGGGGATACAAATTGGAAAGGAAGAGGTCAAAGTGTCACTATTTGCAGATGTTATGATAGTATACATGAGCGACCCCAAAAATTCAACCAGAGAACTCCTTCAGCTGATAAACACCTTCAGCAAAGTGGCAGGCTACAAAATCAACTCAAAAAAATCAGAAGCCCTCCTATATACCAAAGACAAAAAGGCTGAGAAAGAAATTAGGGAGACAACACCCTTCACAATAGCCACTAATAACATAAAATACCTTGGTGTGACTCTAACCAAGCAAGTGAAAGACCTGTTTGAGAAAAACTTCAAGTCTCTGAAGAAAGAAATTGAAGAAGATATCAGAAGATGGAAAGATCTCCCATGATCATGGATTGGTAGGATTAACATTGTGAAAATGGCCATACTGACAAAAGCAATCTACAGATTCAATGCAATTCCCATCAAAATACCAACTCAATTCTTTACAAACCTTGAAAAAAAGATTCTCAGCTTCTTATGGAGAAACAAAAAACCCAGAATCTCCAAAACGATCCTGTACGACAACAGATCATCTGGAGGTATCTCCATTCCTGATCTCAAGCTGTACTACAGGGCAACAGTAATAAAAACTGCATGGTATTGGCATAGAAACAGAAAGGAGGATCGATGGAACCGCATAGAAGACCCAGAAATAAATCCACACACCTATGAATACTCGATATTTGACAAAGAAGCCAATTCCATTCAATGGAAAAAAGACAGCATCTTCAACAAATGGTGCTGGACCAACTGGATGTCTACATGCCGAAAAATGAAAATAGAACCATATTTATCACCCTGCACAAAACTAAAGTCAAAGTGGATCAAGGACCTCAACATAAAACCAGATACCCTAAATCAATTGGAAAAAAAGTGGGGAACAGCCTAGGACTCATTGGCACAGGAGACAACTTCCTGAACAGAACACCAACAGCACAGGCTCTAAGAGCAACAATCAAAAAATGGGACCTCATGAAACTGAAAATTTTCTGTAAAGCAAAGGATACCGTCATCAAAACAAAACGACTGCCTACAGATTGGGAAAGAATCTTCACTAACCCTTTATCTGACAGAGGACTAATATCCAGTATATACAAAGAACTAAAGAAGCTGAAAAGCAGCAATCCAAGTAATCCAATTAAAAAATGGGGAACAGAGCTAAACAGAGAATTCTCGACAGAGGAATATCGAATGGCAGAAAAACACTTAAAGAAATGCTCATCCTCATTAGCCATCAGGGAAATGCAAATCAAAACGACCCTGAGATATCACCTTACACCCATCAGAATGGCCAAGATGAAAAACTCAAGCAATAACACATGCTGGATAGGTTTTGGAGAAAGGGGAACCCTCCTCCACTGCTGGTGGGAATGTAAACTGGTACAACCACTCTGGAAAGCTATCTGGCTGGCGCTTTCTAAGACAAATAGAAATAGTGCTTCCTCCAGACCCAGCTATACCACTGCTAGGTATATACCCAAAGTTTGTTCAAGTACACAAAAAGGACACTTGCTCAACCATGTTTATAGCAGCTCTATTTGTAATAGCCAGAACCTGGAAACAACCCAGATGTCCATCAATGGTGGAATGGGTACAGAAATTGTGGTATTTTTATACAATGGAATACTACTCAGCAATCAAAAAGGAGAAAATCATGAAATTTGCAGGCAAATGGTGGGATCTAGAAAAGATCATTCTGAGTGAAATATCCCAGAAGGAGAAAGACAAACATGGGATATACTCACTTATATAGACCTATAAGATATGATAAACATAATGAAATCTATACACCTAAAAAAGATAATCAATTGAGCGGACATGGGGTAAGATGATCAATCCTCATTTAGAAAGACAGATGGGATGTGCATTGAACGTATGACAGGAGTCTACTGAGCGCATCTGTAAGACTCTAACTAGCAGTGTTTTCAAAGCAAAGACTCATGACCAAACCTTTGGCAGAGTACAGGGAATCATAAGAAAGAAGGGGAGTTAGTCTGATGAGGAAAGGATAGGAGCTCCACAAGGACCAAATATATCTGAGCACAGGGTCTTTTCTGAGACTGACATTCAACCAAGGACCATGTATGGATATAACCTAGAACCTCCACTCAGATGTAGCCTGTGGTAGCTCAGTAACCAATTGGTTTCCCAAAGTGAGGGGAACAGGGACTATTTCTAACAGGAACTCAATGACTGGCTCTTTGGTCTCCCCACCCCCGAAGGGAGGAGCAGTCCTGTTAGGCCACAGAGGAGGGCTTTGCAGCCAGTCCTGAAGATACCTGATAAAACATGATCAGATGAATGGGGAGGAGGTCCCCCCTATCAGTGGACCTTGAAAGGGGCACGATGGAGATGAGGGAGGGAGGGAGGGACTGAGGGATCACGGCTGGGATACAGAGTTAATAAAATATAACTGATAAAAAAAATAAAAAATAAAAAAAAGATTTTCTCCATGACCTACTCAACTTTATCTTTTGCCTAAATATGTGTTTCAGTGTCCTGCCCAACACAGATGTTTCCTATAGCCGCAACAGCACCAAAGCTGCTACAGGTGTTCATGTCTGACCTCAAGGACATCCAACAAGCTGCAGGTTTTCAACTCTGACCTCACAGACTTCCAACAAGCTGGACTTGCATCTTCCCTCCCAGCCATGGATGTTCTCACAGAACCTGGAAAGCATCATAACAGCCTATTTTTCCTGGACTTGGCCAACCTTTCAGCCTTTTGACCTCCCTATAGCGCCCCCAGTGTCAGCAGGAAGTAGCCAGAAGAGAATCTATGCCCATTATTTACTTGTTAACAAAAGGCTGAAATGGTGTGCTTCAAGACCAGCACAAGTAACTACAGGTTTTCCTAGTGTTCCCCAGTCCCTACCTGCTGCCTGGCATGGCTGGCAACTCTCTCTTATTGACAACCCTCTACCCTAAATTTTCCAGGGCAGAGGCTTCCCTTATTCTTGACCTTGAAATCTTACCATTTTGTTGCTATAATTTCTCTTTCCCTCAAACCCTTGCATGACAACCAAGAGCTGCTTCCAATGACCCGAAGTTATTATACTTTAACTTACCGTATAAATGGCAGCCAAAGCTCCCCATTTTTAATTATAGAAAAAGGGAGGAATGTTAGTATTTTGGAACACAACCTGCTCCTGTGTTACCCAGCAACCTATCTTGTCATCATGTGTCACCAGCCAGGTGGCTACACCTGGAAGGTATGGTTACCTTTCCCCTTAAAAGGCTAACCACCACATATGGTCTCTCTCTCTCTCTCTCTTTTATATTCTTTCTGTCTCTTACACTCTTACTCTCTCTCACTCTTACACTCTTTTTTTCTCTTTCTCCCTCTTTCTCTTGGGGTGCCCCCCATTCCTCTTCCCTTTTTTCTCTCTCCCCATGTCCTGCTTCCCCCTCCCTCCTAATAAATTTCTTGCAGAGAATATTGGTTAACCTGCATACATGGAATGAAGCCTACTTGGTCATATTGAATGATATCTTTGATGTGTTCTTGTATTCGGTCAAAAACATAAAGTAACTTGATATGACCCTAACCAAGCAAGTCAAATACTTTTTATGAAACTAATTTCATAATCCTGAAGAAAGAATTAGAATAAGATATCAGAAGATGGAAATATCTCCATGCTCATGGCTTGGCAGGATTAACATAGTAAAAATGGGAATCTTACCAAAGCAAACTAACGATTCAATGAAATTCCCATCAAATCAACACAATTCTTTACAGACTTTGAAAAAAAACATCTCAACCTCATACGGAACAAGAAGCTAAGAATTTCTAAAACAATCCTGTACAATAAAAGATATTTTGTAGGTATCTCCATCCCAGATCTCAAGCTGTACTATAGAGAAACAGTAATAAAAACTGCTTGGTACTGGCATAGAAACAGAATGATGCATTATGTAACCAAATATAAGACCATTATGGACACACACTTATGGACACCTGATTTCTGACAAAGTTGTCAAAACCATAAAATGGAAAAAAGATAGCATCTTCAACAAATGGTGCTGGTATAACTGGACATCTAAACGTAGAAAAATGCAAATAGATCCATACTTATCACCCTGCATAAAACTAAAGTCCAAATGGATCAAAGACCTCAACATAAAACCTGACAAATTAAGTTGGATAGAAGAACAAGTGGGGAAGAGCCTTGAAGTCACAGGAGACAACTTCCTGAACAGAATACCAACAGCTATACTGTTGGTGTTACTGTTGGTTACTCTAAGAAAACAATCAATAAATGAGACCTCATGAAATTAAAAATCTTCTATAAAGCAAAAGACACTGTCATTAAAACAAAACAAATGTCTATATGTTGGGAAAGACTCTTCAAGTCTTTTTAAAGAACTAAAGAAGTTGAAAACAACAAATCAAGTAATCTAATTAAAACATGGGAAACAGAGCTAAACAGAGAATTCTTGATAGAAGAATATCAAATAGTTTAGAAACACTTAAAGAAACGTTCAACATCATTAGCCATCAGGGAAATGCAAATCAAAATGACCCTGATATTTCACCTTACACCCATCACAATGGCCAAGATCAAAAACTCAAGTAACAACACACACTGGAGAGGTTTTGGACAAAGAGGTACCTTACTCCACTGCTGGTGTGAATATAAAATTGTACAATCACTCTGAAAATCAATCTGGCACTTTCTCAGACAACTACGCAAAGTGCTTCCTCAAAATCCAGCTATACCACTCCTAGGCATATATTCAAAGGAGGCTCAAATTCACAATAAGGATATTGGCAAAACCATGTTTGTAGCAGCTTTATTTGTAATAGCCAGAACCTGGAAACAACCCAGATGTCCCACAATGGAGGAATGGATATAGAATTTGTGGTACTTCTAAACAATAAAAAAAAAAATGAAATTTGCAGGTAAATTATGGGATCTGGAAAAGATCATCCTGAATGAGTTTTCCAAGAAGCAGAAAGGCAAACGGTATATACTCACTCATATAGATATATAATATAGGATAAACCTACTAAAAACTGTATACCTAAAGAAATTAATCAAGAGGGAGGATTCTGGATGAAACGTTTAAACCCCATCCAGAAAGGCAAAGAGGATGGAAATCAGAAGAAGGAAATATACAGGGAAAAATTTAGAATCCTGCCACAGAGGGCCTCTGAAAGGCACTGCCTTGAGTCTATCTAAGCAGATTCTGAGACTCATAGTCAACTGTTGGTCAGAGTACATGGAATCTAATAAAGAAGTGGGAAATAGTAAGATCTGGAGAGGACAGGAACTCCACAAGGAGAGCAACAGAACCAAAAAATCTGAGCACAGGGTCTTTCTTAAAATTCATACTCCAACCAAGCTCCATGCATGGAGATAATCTAGGACTCCTGCACAGATGTAGCACATGGAAGTACAATGTCCAAGGTGGTTCCATAGTAATGGGAAGAGGGACTGCCTCTGACATGAACTGATTGGCCTGCTAATTGATCTCCTCTCTTTGATGGGGAATCAGCCTTACAAGATCATAGAGGAAGACAATGCAGCCACTCCTGATGAGATCTGATAGTCTAGGATCAAAAGGAAGGAGACTTGGGGAATAGCATGTATGGAGAAAAGGGACAGAAGTTGGGACTTGGTGGGAGACAGAGTTTTTTTTTTTATACAATGTGAATAAATTGTAATTAATTAAAATTAAAATAAAAATTAAAAAATATAATTCTTTTTGGCGTTATATTATAGAGGGTGTGATTGCAGGTTGATATTCCAATAAAAGTGACCAGATAAAGGGAGTCTCTGCCTAGCGATCAAGGTCAATTTATAACTTTGTTTCTGTTGGTCTTTGTCCCAATATTTCTGAATCTGTTTCTGTAGCTCTTTCACTCTCCTGCTCTCTCTGTCTCCCTCTATCTGCCTGTCACTTGCTTTTCAGTATGAAAAACTCTCAGTTCTGCTGAAGGACAACAAAAGTTGACGACTGCTTGGTGATGTGACATCATGGATGTTCTATGAAAAATATAAGCAAGGTCCCAGTTAGATGATTTTTGTAAAAAGAGTTGCCATGGTCAGGAAGCATATTCCCAGTAAGTAATTCACTGACTGAGGACTTACCTGTGCTTTTAACAAATAATAACGTAAGCTGTGATAATGTGAAACTCATATGTCAAGGACTTGTAACTTTATTATTGACCACTTGAAATATGTGACACTTTTCTTGAACTAAGAGTCTTTTACACAGGAACTGTCATCTCTGGGTGGTGTGCTTTAGCTGCCCTGATTGAGGCCTGAAGGACTGATCCCATTGCACAATGGTCAAAGTAAACCTCTTGCAATTTTGCATCGAGGAGATCTGGTCTCTTGATTTCTCTTCACCCTTTCTGAAAATTAGGCTCGTGCTGGGCCTAACAGTATGGTGCATTGCCTGGGAAACTGAGATACTGAGGACACTCGCTATCAGAAGACTCATCTGAGCTCAGAAGTTGGTACAGCGGTTGTCCTTGTCCTATATCTCTTATCTGTTACATGTTTGTTCTGAATTCTAGTTATACTGACAGTGGCAGTGGCAGGTTTCTCTCTTTCCTGAAGCTTTGATTTTGGTCTGGCTTGAGAGCATCCATAGAAGGGATTCAAGTCCCCTCAGTGGTTTGAGGGCACTTGCCTGGAATGGCCCATTGAGGCAGACAGACATGTTGTTAACACAGTCACAGGGCAACCTGGAGGACACTCAGGCTGCCCCTTTCTCTGAACAGGGAGGAGACGGAGGAATTTCCTCCTCCAAACTGTACTGGGAGGGAACAGAGAGATTCTGCTCCCTGAACAAGCTGAGTCTGTGCCTGTGCGCCTTGGCCTAATAAGGTGGAGACCTTTTAGTCTTGAGGTCACAAATGAGACAGCCTATATTCTGGTTTCCTTTCTCTTACTGTTTTGTCTTACTGTTTATTTTTATTGTTGGACTTGGACTGATGATTTCTCTGGACGTATATTTTAACATGGGACAGGACATATCAACTCCTCCCCTCTCTGCGTGCCAGCCTTGAAGGGAGATGAGCAGCAGGAGTTCATGTCACTGGAAGTTCCAAGGCTGTCCTCCTCCCCAACTCAGGCAGGAGGGGACAGAATGCACAGAGTGGAGCCATGGCATGGTGAGCAGGAGGAACGGGGACACTACATGTCTCCTTCCCCCTCCCCTACCCTGGGCTAGTTTGGGATGGTGCTCAGCGAACTGGCTGGGCAGAATTGGCCTAAGACCGGCCTTCCCAGCTGCTGAGCAGCAGTTCACCCCTCCGCCTTCCTCCTTCCATCCCTCATCCCATGGGCTTCAGTCAGTGACGGCTCTTGGACAGAGGCGGGATGGATAGAGCCACTTCTGGTTCTAAAGATTAAATTGTTTGCACTGATAAATTTTGGTCTTATGGTTATGCTCTGTAAATTCACTCCTGAAGAAGATACTTTGTTTGATATTGCAAAAATGAGTTAAAAAAACATGTTTAGATACTTAAGGTGATAAAATATTTAAAGTTTTTCAGGTTTTTAAAGCAATAACCCGTAGGCAGTCTAACAAAACAAACAAACAAAAAACCTTGAAACAGTTTCTTAACCCTTTGGGGAGGTAAAAAGAGCTTGACATTTATTTTATTACTTTTGCAGAATGAAACCAAGCCATGCTGTTTGAGCCAATTAAGAGAACTGTATTTATTACAGTGTATCCTGTCAGCATGGCAAAGACCTATAAAATAATTTAGTATGTTTTAGACTACTGAAAGACCACATAAGGATTTTAATGAAAGTTTTTGTGTTGTATAAAAAGCAAGAGAGAAGACAAAAAAGACTGGAAAAATAATAAAAAATGATATCAAAGAAAAAGAATAGCTTGTCTAAAGCAAAAATATCTGGTTAAGCCAGAAGAATGTTATGGAGGGTCCATGTATGTATATGGGGCCAGGGGGCATATAAATATATGAATAATTTTTGCTTTGGTTCTTTATATCTACAAATATGATTAAAGAACTGTAAAATATGTAATTCAGATATGCTGGCCCTCAAGCTTATCAGATATCTGATGAATATGACATTTTAACATGTGTAAGCTTATTGTGTCAGAGAGTCCCAAAATCCTTGCAGTAGCTCCTTAAGGTCTCTGAGAAGATTTGGACACAACGATGGATGACTGCAACTCTGGATTGTGGTATGCTAAACACTGGGCAATACTGCCTCAACTGGCCTGCTGCTAGGGCTCAGCCAAACCTGTGGACAAAGTCATGGACACCTGAAAAGCCATTGTTTCACATTGCAAGAGGCAAAGTGAGGTCAATCTCTTGTATTCCTACTTTCCAAAGAAGCAGTTTCTCATCCTCTGTTCCTGATGGGTGGACTGCCTCTGTTCAGGAAGCCAGGAGACCACAGGAGCTAGGGACACTGTCTAGGTTGATGGACTAACTAGTCATCTCTGTCATTTTGATTGACTCATGGATTGGTACATTTACTTAGCTCATAATTTATCCTTCTCAGGTCTCTGATCACATTGAGAGCTAGGCTGGAAGGCTAGGCTAAGTGAATGGTAGCTTGGCAGCTAAAGAGCAGACAATTAGGTCCACTGTCAGCTGATTGGACAGTTCATTAGTTAGTTAAAACTACTAGGTACTATATCTTTTGTATAAATAGGGAAACAGGTTTGCCCTGCTCATAGGCTTTACATCAGTTGACAATGTCTTATGATAATAATTGGATAAAAAGAGATAAAGTTCATGTAGGGTCTGAGAATATAGGAGTTCAGGTTATGAAAATCTAAAAAAAAAAGATATTTTGTCTAAAAATGTTTCAGGGTTGATAAATGCAAGAAAGATTAGAAAGTCTAAATGTTTTAAGATATATAAATATAAATTATAATGATATAAAATTAATTTAAAACATTAAAATCAGAAGATTATTTTATATTTCTTCCTTTTGCTACTCTTGTGCTTATGCTGTTAAAAAATTTCAGAAGTACAGAATCTTGGCATTAATCAGTAGAGTTATGATAAGCTGATAGAGTACTGACTGCTTACTATTCAGTCACAAGCTTGTGATTTTAATTTTCTTTGGGTATTTTCTAAAAATAGACTTAAAGTTGCTTTTCATCATGTTAAAAAGCATCTGTTATTGTATTAGATTTTCTGATATGTTATTTTTCTGAGTTTTTTTAATATATATTTCCTTTTGTGTACTAAAAAATTCACATGAGTTTAAGAAAATCAAGAGGTCATGAGAACTGGATCTGGCTTAGCTCAAACAGATCCCAGATGAGTTTTTCCCTGGTGTTGGGATTCCTCACATTTCCCATTTAATAGACAAATCTTAACTTCTGTCTCTAGTCTGAATTTGTCTCAGCAGATTTTCATCTGGTTGACTCTATTTTAAGATCAGGTATGGGCTGGTGAGCTAAAATCTGGACTTTTTGGAAGCTGACATGACTGCTCCTTGTCTCTTCAATTGGATCAACTAACCAGAGACTGTTAAGGACTGCCTCATTGCCCAGCCCTTGAGTGGCTCCTAGTAACCTTAACTAAATTAGGAAAAACTTATGATCAGAAAAAAAAGGCCATGATTTTGGCATCAAAGTGAGAGATTCTAATATCTTGGGGAATCACTAAATATTCAGGAGAAATCCTTAAAATTCAGGTAAAAGCAACCCCCTGGACACTCAAAGAATGGTACCCTTATTTACTTTGCTTGTTTCTTTAACATTTGAACCCATTATCATGAATCATCTGGTTGTGTTTATTAGGAAAAGGTTAGTGCAGTACAAGTGCTTATGCTAAGACAAAATGACCAAAGAGTAAATATGACTGGGCATAAAACAGAAACAAAAACCCAGATAATTACAGACTAAGGTAACTACCCATGAACTCTCCCTAACTTTTGACAGGCATTTCAGCCTCTTTCAAACTGAGATATCAACAATCCAATGTCAGAATTGAAGATATTCCAGAAGATGGATCTCTGGCCCATTGTCCCATTGTACAGGCTGAAATGTTGATTCAAAAGAAAAAAAATTTTCTTGACATAAAATTCTCACCCTGAAGCTGCTTCATGATTGAAACAGTTACAAGAAGAAGGGTGCAATGAAAGGGTCAGACTAACTTTGTAAACTATATGTCTTCTAAAGCCTATAGATTTGAGTTTTAGGTCCAGGTTAAGCTAAAGCCTCTTAGTACCTTCCCAGAGAACAGAAGAATGTGACCATCTCTGTGATGACAGATATAAAAAAGCGAGCAAGCAATGATGTTCACTCAACAAAAACAATGACCAGACCCTTGTCTTCGAGAGAGTGTTTCTTATCAACCAAACCAGATGGCATCAATCCTTCTTCTCAGTAGATCCTGACCTCCAGAAAACGCTTGCAGCCCCAATTTTCAAGAATGAGCTAACCACCCCACCTTTAATTGTAGCTGCATCCACACTTGGCAGGACTGGCCAAGCTTGAGAACCAAAGACTAATCAGTTATCTTACTTTATAGCTTCCTCATCCAATCCTGAATTGCCAAGACTGCAATCTCAAAATTCCCTTGCTTTGTCTTTTAAAAATGCAAGACCTTAGTCTCCCAGGGGCACTCTTTGCTGCCCTGCAATGGTGACCCCATTGGGCAATGGTCAAAATAAATATCTTGCAATTTTACACTGATGAGATCTGGTCTCATGAGTTTTTTTCATCCTTTCTAAATATTAGGCTCGCAATGGGCCTAACAGAAGAATCTTTGTGGATCCAAGAACAAGGCAATGATGTATTGGTTGAGGGCAGAGAGCAACATATTTTAATAACAACAGCCTGGGTTGCTTATTTATTTAATTTTTTTTTAGGATGCCCTGGCACAACAACTCAAATAACTGCCACCCAATACTCCTAGTGGAAGACTGGTTTGGTCACAATAGATGGCCTATTTTAAGTTTATTCCTCACTATTAGCAGACGTCCTAAGAAGTGAATATATACCATATTTGTCTGTCTGCATTTTATTTACTTCACTCAGGATGATTTTTCCTGGTTCCATCAATTTGCCTGAAAATATCATGATGTCATTTTCTTAGCTGAATAATACTCCACACAGAGGAGGGCAGATGAATGGGGAGGAGGTCCCCCCTATCAGTGGACTTGGAAAGGGGCACAATGAAGATGAGGGAGGAAGGGAGGGACTGGGAGGAAATGAGGGATCAGGACACGGCTAGGATACAGAGTTAATAAAATGTAACTGATAAAAAAATAATAATAAAAAAATAATTAAATAAAAAAAAGAAAAAATAAAGCTGCTCCAAACATGAAAAAAAAAGAAACATTCCACAATTTCCCATAAGGAGATTGTTAGTCCTGTTCTTTTGAACTTGGAAGTTGCTGGGATTTTAGTCATTGTATTGAATGACAAACTTTCAGGATAACTATGATCTTTTACCTTGAAGTACCTCCATCTTCTTTTACTTCCTGATGATTTGAATTGCAATGTCTCCTTGAAGCTCATTTATTTACATGTTGAGTCCCAGTGAGGAAATGTCTGAGAAGGGATAGAAGATCTGGTCTTGTTAGATAATATAATTCCTTTTGGAATTTTATTATAGGAGGCTGTGCTTTGAGGTTGATATGCCAATGAATGTGATCAGATTGAAAGGAGTCTCAGTCTCTAGGTCTCTGTTACTTTATGACTTTGTTTCTGTCCTTCCCAGACTCTCTCAGTATCTTCTGTCTCTCTCTAGGGCTTTCCCCTTCTGCCTGCTGCTTGTGGTTCAGTATGAAAAACTCTCAGCTCTGCTGAAGGTCTACAACAAGATGGATGCATGCTGACATGTTATCCTGGATGGTCTCCATAAAAATATGAGCATGGTCCCAATTAAAATCTTTTTGTTCAAAGGTTTGCCTTGGTCAAGGAGCACTTTCCCAGTAAGTAATTCACTGATTGAGGACATATCTGTACATATAACAAATAAAATAATAATGAAATCTGTCATAATGTGAATGTCACATGTCAAGTACATGTGACTTTATTAATGACCACTTGAAAGAAACATGTGACACTTTTCCTGAACTGAGAGTCTTAGTCACATGAACTGTTATCCCTGGAATGTGTGGTTTAAGCTGCCTGTTGGAGGCATATAGTGCTGCTTAGCCTTTCTCTCAAGAAGGCTGTCAACTTGACTCTTATAATAACTATAACTGTCTCCTGAAACAGAATCTTATTGTCTTTCACCTGTTTCATGACATCATCCTTCCTCTCAGCCAATATGCACCTGAGAGAATCTTGAGATTTACATGGAGAGAAGTAAACAATCTTTCCTCAGTGTCCAGTATCTCTGATCCTGTGCAAATGTGACTTTTTCTTGTGAACCCCAACAAGCCTTTATCTCATCCCTTTATTTCAGATCCCGCATGTTAATTCCTGTTTACCTCTTTGACAATGTCAGGTAAGAAATGAAACTATAATGGTTATTTAATTGGACAGCTTCCTAAGTAGGGAAGCTTCAAACTGATGTGAGATTGAGGGAATAAAAAGAATGACAAGGGGATCTCATATTGTTGTCTTGGATCTGAAATCTCCTAGGTTTTGACTTTGAACTCAGCAGTAACTCGCATCCTCACTAAATGGACCTTTACATTCTTATTGATATAATAGGCTGGGAGCATCTATGGCAGGATCCATGGTTTATTTAGTCTTTAAGAAAGGGAAAAGAGAAGGAAACCATACAATTCCTGGGAGTGGTTTGACTGAAATTGAGAAAATCAGTGAGTGTAAAAGGAGAATTTAGGGGCAATAAATTATTTGAAAGCTGGTGCTGTTCCACAGTAGTGTTACCAAACATCTATGAGCAGGGTTGACTTGATTGACCTGGCCTGAATGGCAGCTGTGTTCTAATCTTGATTCTGTGAGGAATTCTCCTGGTCCTCATGTTTCCAGTTCTAACTGAGCCTTCTACACAGAGAAATGGGTCTGTATTATATGCCTAGTACATAAGAGCAGCAGTGTTTCCTACTGTGATCCTCCAGCCAAACCCTCTAAACATATGGTTAGTGTCAGTACTGTTTTTTCAGAGGTGCCACCTGAGATCATAGGGTATGAGGTATGAGGTAGTTGGGTAACCACTAGTTCATGGGTAGGATTCTATATAATGGGTTCCTGGAATCAGGCCTTATAGAGTCAAACTCTGACCTCCTTGAACGAAATCTTTTCTTCATGTTAAAAGTTATTGTAAAAGTTGTCAACATATTACTTTTATTGCTTTTATTACTTTTATTACTTTTATTGTAGGAATTTCATATAATGTACATTACACTGCTTTTCCATTTCTCACAGGTTCATTTTCCTACCCATGTGTCACATTAAAATTTATTTTTCCATTAAGATACATCAATTGAAGTATGTGTTGTTCAAATACATATTGTAACATGATCAGATTCTCAGTGCCAAGTCCCTTAAAAAAAAAAAAAAAACGCAGTTCATCCTTGACATACACTGGCTCTACCCCCAAGAAGAAGCCATCAGTCCTGAAGAGCTCTATACTTCATCACCTTGATCAAAGTTTTACTTATATATTTATTAATTATGAAGTTTTCACTTTGTATCCCCTCTTCTGCACCTCTCCTCTTCTCCTTCCAGCACCACCCACCCTCCTTATTCTACCCCTGTGCAATTTCTAAAATTTCCCTGATAGTTGAGATCCTTCTCCCCCCTCTAACTGACCCTAGCTTATCAGGTCTCATCAAGGCTAGCTGCAACATCTTCTCTGCAACCTGATTCACAGGGCATTCTTCTCCTTGTGTCCTCAATTCCCTCTACTTCATGACACTCTTCCTGTCTCTTCTCCTGCAGGCTTTCCTGAGCTCTGAGGGGAGAGAGAATTTTATATGGAAACCCTATTTAAGAGCTGGGTGTTTTAAGGTCTCTCTGCACAATATTGGACTGTGGGTCTTGTTAGAATAATGTTCTTTTGAAATGTACCCTTGTTTATTCAAATGCTGATTTCTCACCCCCTCCATTGTCTTCTTTCAATCCAGATATTGCATGTGATACTTATTCCAAACATCCTGTCTCAACTGTGTGTAAACAGGCCAAAATAAAACAACTAGCCACAATATTTAGCCAGAGGGCAGAAAAGGAGTGGGAGCAAAAGCAGGGAGAGTAGAGCTGGAGAGAGAGCTGGAGGACAGATCTTGGAACGACAACTTTCAGGATAATGATGTCCTTTTAGCCTATAATTCTCTCTATATTCTTCTACTTCCTGGTGATTTGAATTGCAATATCCCCTTGTAGCCTATCTATTTACATAGGGAGTCCCCAGTGAGGAAATTTCTGTTTAGGGTTAGGAGGTATGGTCTTGTTAGGTAGTAGAATTCCTTTTACTTCCCTAATTTCTTTCTCTGTCCTTTTATCTTTTGTATACAGGAGAGCTACTGATTTTTTAAAGCTAATTTTGTATCCAGCATCTTTGTTAAAGGTGTTTATAAGCTGTAGGAGTTCCCATGTAGAATTTTTTGGGTCACTCAGGTATACTATGCTTCCATCTGCAAATCATGATACTTTGACTTCTCCCTTTCTAATTTCTATCCCCTTGATCTCTTTCAATTGTCTTAATGCTCTAGCAAGGACTTCTAGAACTATATTGAAGAGATATGGAGAGAGTGGGCAGCCTTGCCTTGTCCCTGATTTCATGGCATTATTTTAAGTTTATCACTGTTGAGTTAGATGTTGGCTATAGGCTTGCTGTATATCGTCTATACCAAATTTAAATATTTGCCTAGTATCCCTGATCTCTTCAATGCTTTAAATTTAAATGGATATTGGATTTTGTTTAATGATTTTTCGGCATCTAAGGAGATTATCATGTGTTTTCTTTTTCTTTCATTTTTTTTTAATATGGTAGCTCACATTGATGGATTTCGGTATATTGAACCAGCCCTGCGTAGCTGGGATGAGTTCTACTTGGTCAAAGTTGATATATTTGATGTGTTCTTGTATTCAATCAAAGACATAAAGTACCTGATTGTGACCCTAACCAAGCAAGTCAAAGAATTTTATGAAAATAATGTCAATCCTCTAAAGAAAGAATTAGAAAAAAATGTCAGAAGTTTGAAAGATCTTCCATACTCATGGCTTAGCATGATTAATGGTAAAAATGGCCATCTTATCGAAAGCACACTAAAGAGTCAATGAAATTCCCACCAAATTACCAACACAATCCTTACAGACTTTGAAAGAAAAAACCCTAAACTTCATATGTAAAAACAAGAAACCCATAATTCTTAAAAGGATCCTCTACAATAAAGAAATATTCTGGACGTATCTCCATCACTATTCTCAAGGTGGATCATAGAGCAACAGTAATAAAAAATGCATGGTAATGGCATAGAAACAGAATGGTGGAACAATGGAACCAAATAAAATAACCGGAATTGAACCCACATACTTTTGGATTCCTGAATTTTGGCGCAGATGACAAAACCATACAAAGTAAATAAAAAAAAAAAAAAAGTAGCATCTTCAACAAATTGTGCTGATTTATATAAAAATGCAAATAGACCCATACTTATCACCCTGCACAAAACTAAAGTCCAGGTGGATCAAAGACCTCAACATAAAACACACACATTAAGTCGGTTAGAAGAACAAGTGGGAAAAATTCTCGAACTCATTGGCACAGGAGACAACTTCCTGAACTGAAAACCAACAGCACAGGCTCTAAGAACAACAATCAGTAAATAGGACCTCATGATACCGAAAAGCTTCTATAAAGCAAAGGACACTGTCATCAAAACCAAACAAATGCCTACAGATTGGGGAAGAATCTTCATCAACCCTTTATGTGACAGAGGGCTAATATCCAGTATATATAAAGAACTAAAGAAGTTTTAAAGCAACAAATCAATTAATCCAATTAAAAACAGGGAATAGAGCTAAACAGAGAATTCTCGTTAGAGGAATGCTTAAATATATACTTTAAGAAATACTTAAAGAAATGGAAATACTTAAAGAAATGTTCAATGTCATTAGCCATTAGGGAAGTGCAAATCAAAACTACACTGAGATTTCACCTTACACCCATCAGAAGGACCATGAACAAAAACTCTAGTGACAATACATGCTGGAATGGATGTGGAGAAAGGGGAAAACTTCTCTACTGGTGGTGGGGATATAGAATTTTACAACCACTGTGATAAACAATCTATCTCTTTCTCAGACAACTAGGAATAGTTCTTTCTCAAGATCTAGCTATAGCACTCCTAGTCATATATCCAAAATGAGTTCAAGTACACAGTAAGGACATTTGCAATACCATGTTTGTAGCAGTTTTATTTGTAACAGCCAAAACCTGGAAACAATCCAGATGCCCCCAACAGAAAAATTGAAACAGAAATGGTGGAACATCTACACAATGAAATATTACACAGCAATAAAAATCAAGGAAATCATGAAATTTGCAGGTAAATGGTGGGAACTGGAAAATATAATCCTGAGTGAGCTACTCAGAAGCACAAAGACTCATATGGTATATACTCATTCATATAGACATATAATATATGATAAACCTACTAAAATCTGTACACATAAAGTAACTAATCAAGAGAAAGGACTCTGGCTAAAATGCCCAATCCCCATCCTGAAAGGCAAAGAGGATGGAAATCATAAGAAGGAGAAAACAGGAAACAAGTTAGGAGTCTGCCACAGAGGGCCTCGGAAAGGTTCTACCCTGGAGACTATCAAAGCAGATGCTAAGACATATTGCCAAATGTTGGGCAGAATGCATGGAATCTATTTAAAGAAGTGGGAAATAAAAAGATCTGGAGAGGCCAGGAGCTCTAAAATGAGAGCAATGAACCAAAAAATCTGAGCACGGTGGTCTTTCCTGAGACTCATACTCCAACAAATTACCATGCATGGAGATAACCTAGAAGCCTCGCACAGATGTAACTCATGGCAGTTCAATGTCCAAGTAGAATCCATAGTAATGGGAAGAGGGATTGCCTCTAACATGAACTGATTGGTCTGCTCTTTGCTCATCTCATCCTGATGGGGGCGCAGCCTTACCAGGCCACAAAGGAGATAATGCAGCCACTCCTGATGAGAACTGTTACACTAGGATCAGAAGAATAGAGAGGAAGATCTCCTGTGCCCATGGACTTGGGAAGGGGCATGTGTGGACAAGTGAGAGGAAAGGTGGGATTGTGAGGGAAGAGAAGTTATGGGGGTATATGAAGTGAATAAAGTGTGATTGATAAAAATTAAAATAAAAAATATTAAAAAATATAATTCATTTTGGTCTTATATTATAGGAGGGTGTACTTTGAGGTTGATATGTCAATGAACGTGACCATAGAGATGGTGTCTCTGTCTCTCAGTCTCTGTGACTTTGTATCTTTCTTTCTGTAGGTCTTGGTCTTTGTATTTCTCAATCTGTCTCTCTCTAGCTCTTTTTCTCTGTGTGTCTTTCCATGTCCCTTTGTCTGCCTGACACTTGTGGTTCAGTATGAAAACCTATCAGTTCTGCTGAACGACTGCAACAAGATGACTGCTTGCTGATGTGACATCCTGGATGGTCTCTGTAAAAATATAAGGTCCCAATTAAATGCCTTATGTTCAAAGAGTTGCCTTGGTCAGGGAGCATTTCCCCAGTAAATATTTCCATGACAGAGGACATATTTAATAAATTATAGTGGAATTTAATAAATTTAATAAATTATAGTGGAATCTGTGATAAGTTAAATGTCACATGTCAAGGACACCTGACTTTACTAATGACCACTTGAACAATATGTGTAACAGAGTTGAACTCTCATCTCTGGATTGTTTGCTTTCAGCTGTGCATATTGAGGTATGTAGGGCTGCCTTAGCCTTTCTCTCATGTAGGCTGTACAATTGGTGCTTTTAATAATTGGCTCCCGAAACTCTTATTGGCTTGCACATGTTTCATGACATCATTCTTTCTCTCAGCCAATCAGTACCTAAGAGAATCTTGAGGTTTCCATGCAGATGAGCAAACGAACTTTCCT
Organism: Meriones unguiculatus; assembly: GCF_030254825.1. Lineage (NCBI taxonomy): Eukaryota > Metazoa > Chordata > Mammalia > Rodentia > Muridae > Meriones > Meriones unguiculatus. The sequence continues at coordinate 685,964 of NW_026843711.1, read as the reverse complement.
CAGTGTCCTGTATCTCTGATCCTGTGCACACACACAACTTTTTCTTGTGAAACCCAACAAGACTTTTTCTTATCCTTTTATCCAGATCCCATACCTTTACTCCTGTTTACCTCTGTGACAATGTCATGTAGGAATTTAAACTTTAATGTTTATTTTATAGGACAGCTTCCAAAGTAGGGAAGATTCAAAGTGATGTAGGATGAAGGGGAATGTATTGAATCACAAGGTGGTCAAATATTGTGCTCTTGAATCTGAAATTTCCCAGGTAGTGAGTTTGAACTGAGCATTTACTGCCATACTCACTACCTGTACCTTCACATTCTTATTGATATAATAGGCTGGCAGGATGTAGGGTTCCCTGAATTATACTACATCACCTTGATCACAGTTTTTGTTATGTATTTATTTATTACGATTTGTTTACACTGTATCCCCTCTACTGCCTCTTCCCTCTTCTCTTCCATTCCCACCCACCTTCCTTCTTCTAACCCGATGTCCTTTCTCTATTTCCCTGAGAGGGTAGATCCTCCCCTGCTTTCTATCTGCACTTACCTTATCAAGTCTCATCAAGGCTGCCTGTATCATCATTCTCTGTGGCCTGGTTTTCAGGGTATTGTTCTCCTTTTGTCCTCAATTCCCTCTACTTGTGACCCTCTTCTTCCCTCCTCTCCTGCAGACTCTCCAGAGCTCTGATCGGTTGGAGAATTTCATAGGCAAATCCCATTTAGAGCTGGGTGTCTTAAGGTCTCTCTGTCTGCATAATATCAGACTGTGGATGTCTGTATGCAATCCCATTTGATGCAGAAAGAGGCATCTCTGTGGACACAAAACATTGGCATCGATCTATCAGTTGAAGGAGGAGAACAACATATTTTCATAACAACAGCCTGAGTTGCTTGAAAATTTCCATAGGATTCCCTGGCACAATAACTCTATTAACTGCCACTTAACCACCCTAGTGGAAGACTGTTTGTTCACAATAGATGACCTGTTGGAACTTTATTCCCCTGTATAATGAGACCTCCTAATAAGTGAATACATAGCATATTTGGCTTTCTACATTTATTTATTTCACCCAGAATGATTTTTTCCTCATTCCATTCATTTGTCTGAAAATATCATGATGTCATTTTCTCAGCTGAATAAAAATTGTTATGGAAATATTCCACATTGTCCCCAAAGGAGATTGTCAGTCTTGTTCTTTTAGAACTTGAAAGTTTCTGGGACTTTAATCAGTGTTTTGAATGACAAACTATTAGCCTAGAATTCCCTCCATTTTCTTCTACCTGCAGGTGATTTGAATTGCAATGTCCATTTGAAGATCATCCATTAACATGTGGAGTTCCCACTCAGGAAATGTCAGGGAAGTATTAGGAGTCATGGCCTTATTGGATAATATAATTCCAATTGTAGTTATTTTATAGAAGGTTGTGCTTTGAGGTTGACATGCTAATGATTGTGACTAGACAGAGTGGAGTCTCTGTCTCTTGGTCTCTGTCACTTCAAAAATTTTTTTTTCTATTTGTCTTGGTCTCTCTATTTCTGAATCTGTGTCTCTACCTGTTTCTTGCTCTGTCTCTCTCAGTATCTCTCTCTGCCTGCCACGTGTGCTTCAGCATGAAAACCTCTCAGTTTTGCTGAGGGACTAAAACATGGTGACTGCTTGCTGTTGTGACATCCTGGATATTCCCTGTAAAAATATAAGCATTTTTCAAACAAAACAAAAAGTTTTGTTGATAGAATTGCCTTCGTCAGAGAGCATTTTCTCAGTAAGTAATTCACTGAGTGAGGACATATCTGTGCATTTAACAAATAAGAATGAAATCCATGATAATGTGAAAGTTACATATCAAAGACACATGACTTTATTAATGAACACTTGAAAGAAATATGTGACACTTCATTTAATTAAGAGTCTGGAACCCAGGAATTGTCATCTCTGGATTTTGTGCTTTCAGTTCCCCAGATTGAGGCATGTAGGGCTGCTCAGCCTTTCTCTTAAGCAGGCTGTTCTCTTGGCCCTTTTAATAACTCGCTCCAAATTCCTACTAGCTTGCACCTGTTGCATGACATTAATCTCATTCTCAACTGATCAGCACCTGAGAGAATCTTAGGGTTCCATGAAGATGAGTAAAAAACTTTCCTCACTGTCCAGTATCTCTGATCCTATGCATGTGTGACTTTTTCTCGTGAAACCCAACAAGCTTTTATCTTATCCCTTTATCCAGAGACCACACATTAATCCTGTTTACCTCTGTGACAATGTCTTTTAGTAAATGAAACTTTAATATTACTTTATTTATTTGGACAGCTTATAAGTAGGGAAGCTTCAAAGTGATATGTGATTAAGGGGAACGTACCGAATAAAAAGGTTGTCCCAAACTGTGGTATTGGATCTGAAATTTCCAAGTTGTTACTTGAACTGGGCAGTTACTTGTGGACTCACTAAATGACCTTCACATTCTTATTGATATATTAGGCTGTCAGGGCATAGGATTCCCTGCATTATTGATTCTTTAAGAGCAGGGAAAATAGAAGGAAAACAGACAATTCCTAGCACTGTTTTGGCCGAAACAGCGAAAGATCAGTGTATATAAAAGGAAAACAAAAGGGCAATGAATTGTTTGGCAGATGATGTTGTTCTACACTAGTATTGTTAAACCTCTATGAGTAAAGTTGCCTGCTGGATTGGCAGCTTTGTCCTACTCATTAGTCAGTGAGCATTCCTTCTTGTCCTGTGGTTTACAGGTAAAAATGATCCTAGAGGACAGAGAAATGGGTCTGTGTTTTATGCCAAGGACAAAAGAGTAGCTGTGTTTCCTGCTGTTGTCCTCCAGACAAACCCTTTGAACATAGTGTTTGTTCCAGCACTGCTTGTTCAGAGGTGCCACCTGAGTTTATGGGGTCAGATGAAGCTGGGTAACCACTAGTAGACTGCTAGAATTCTCAGTATATACAACGATTCCTGGAAAGCATGCCTTAAAAGGCAAACTCTGGCTCCATGATCAGTCTCTTCTGCATGTTAAGAGCCATTGTAAAAGTTATCAAGATATTATTTTTATTGATTATATGATAATTTCAAATAACATACATTATACTCCTTTTCCATTGCTCACAGGTTCAAATTCCTACTGATGTGTCACACTAAATTTTTTTTTTAATTCATCCATCGTAGTATCTGTTGTTCATATACTCATTAGTACATGATTAGAGACTCAATGCTAAGTACCTTATAGAAAACTCAATCCTGAAGAGGACTATCCTTCATCACCTTGATCACAGTTTTTCTTATGTATTTATTTATTACAATTTGTTCACTTTGTATCCCCTCTGCTGCCATTTTTTCTTCTCCTTCCAGGCCCAACTACACTCCTTCTTCTACCCCTATCCCTTGGAAATATTCCATATTTTCTCAAAAGGAGATTGTCAGTTCTTTATACCTTGCGAGTTGCTGGATTTTAATCATTGTGTTGAATGACAAGCTATCAGGATAACTATGTTCTTTTAGCCTGGAAGTCCCTAGGAAGGTTTACTTTGAGGTTGATATGCCAACGTAAGTGACCAGACATAATGGGTTTCTGTCTCTCTGTCTCTGTCACTTTATATGGTTGTTTCTGTAGGCCTCAGTCTTTCTATTACTGAATCTGTCTCTCAACATCTTTCTCTCTCTGTCTCTCTCAGTCTCCCTCTCTCTGCCTGCTGATGGTGGTTCAGTAGGAAAATCTCTCAGTTCTGCTGAAGAACAACAACCAGATGACTCCTTGCCAACGTGACATCTTGGATGTTCTCTGTAAAAATATAAGCAAAGTCCCAATTAAATGTTTTTTGTTCAAAGCTTTGCCTTAGTCAGGGAGCATTTTCACAGTAAATAGTTCACTGAGTGAGGACATATCTGTGAATTTAATAAAAATATTAGAATCTGTGATAATATTAAAGTCACATGTCAAGGACTAGTGACTTTATTAATGACTACTTGAAAGAAACATGTAACAGACTCATTTAACTAACAGTCTTGGACAAAGAAACTAACATCACAATGGAATTATGTTATCACAATGCTATTTTGACATGGTAATGGTATGATGTCTCAATGCTATTATGACATCAAAATGATATGACATTCCAATGGCATGATCTAACATTGCTATTATGACATCACATTGTTATTTGATATAACAATATTATTTTTACATGACAATGCTATTATGATTTTAAAAAGTTATTTTAATATCACAATGATATGACATCTAAATGCTTTTATGACATCACAATTATGTGATGTCACATCATTGTAACAGTGTATTTATGATATGTATTTATGAAGTATGCTATTATGATATCACCATGCTGTTAAAAAAATCACAATGCTATTATGACTTCAAAAAGGTATCATGACTTCACAATGGTATTATGACATTACCATCCTATTATGATATTTAAGTGGTATTACCACATGATTATGGTATAATTTCACAATGAAATTTTGATATCAAAATGCTATTATGAATTCACTATGGTATGACTTTACAATGCTATGATGACATCACAATTCTATTTTGTTATCATAATGTTATTATGACATCAAAATTCATCATAATATCACAGTGCTATTATGACATCAAAATTCTATAAAGATATGATTGTTTTATGACTTCACAAATGAATTGTGATCTTACAATAATATTATGACATCTCAATACTATTATGACTTCAAAATGTTATTATGACATCACAATAATATGACATTGCTATGGTGTTATGACACCACAATGATATTATGACTTCACAATGCTATTTTGATATCTAAATGCTATAAAGACATCACAATGATATGAAAACACAATGCTATTATGTCATCACAGGAGTGTTTTTACATCACAATGCAATTATGTCACCAAAATGTATGATGACATCATAATCCTATAATGAAATCACAGTGCTATTATGCCATCACAATCATGTTATGACTACAGAATGCTAATGAATTCGGAATGCTATTATGACTTTAAAATGCTATTATGACAATACAATTGTATTATGACATGACACTGCTCGTATGACATCACAATGTTATGATGATATCACAATTATCTTATGACATGTTTGTTATGACATCACAATGGCCTTATGATATTACAATGCTATTATGGGTTCACAATGCTATGAATTTACAATGATATTAGGACATGTCAATGCTCTTATGACATCTCAATGCTATTATGACATCACAATGCTATTATGACCGCAAAAAATAATTATATCAAAATGGTATTTTGACATCACAATGCTATTTAACATCACAAAGATATGATATCTAAATGCTATTATGAAATTACACTGAAATGACCTAAAAATGGTATTATGACATCACAATGCTATTATCACTTCACAATGCTACAATGATATCAAAATTGTATTATGGTATCACAATGGTGTTATGCATTCACCTTGCTATTGTGACATCACAATGGTGTAGGATATAATCTTGGTATGACATCACAATGGAATTTTGAAATCAAATGCTAATATGACTTCACAACAGGCAGACTTCACAATGACATTAGGACACCTAATGCTATGTTGGCATCAAAATGCTATTTTGACATCATGGCATCAAAATTCATCATGACAACCCAATGCTTTATGACATCACAATGGTTAGGTGCTGATTGGCTGAGCAGGAGACTGATGTCATGAAACAAGTTAAAGCTAGTAAAAGTTTCAGGAGACAGTTGTTAAAAGGGCCAAGTCTATAACCTGCTTGAGAGAAAGGTTGAGCAGCACTACATGCCACAATTTGGGCAGCTGAAAGAACACAACCCAGAGATGACAGTTTGTGTGTCCAAGACTCTTATTTCAGGAAAAGTGTAATATATGTCTTTCAAGTATTCATTAACAAAGTCAGGTAGCTGTTTTAAGAATGAATTAATATTTACTATGGATTTATCTTTTAGTAAAGCTGCTGTTCATCCAAAACAGCTGTGTAACCAAATATTACCACACAGAGACTGGATTTAATTAGTTAACATAAAACACAAGGATGGGCAATAGTTACTCCATCCTAAACCTCCAAGTCCTCATAATTTCATAACATTTAGATTCCCCACATTATACTTGCTTTTAGTGATATCTTAAGTCTGGTTCATGCTCCACATTCTGCATGATCTCTACTCCGGCTCCCTCTCCAAGCTCTCCTTGCCCTTTCTCCTCCTACTCATTTCCTGCACTCTAGCTCCTTCCCTCTTTCCTGTCCTCTGGGCACTCCCTTTCCACAACTTGGGGCTAGTTTTGGCCTGTTTACACAAAATTGAGACAGGATGCTTAGAATAAGTATCACAATGCAATATCCAGATTGAAAACAGAGTGTGTGTGGGGGGGGAGAAATCAGCACTTGAATGAACAAGGAAAAGGTGTACACATTTCAAAAGAACATTATACCAACATTTCCCCCTGTAAGTCCAATAGAAGACTTCTTTTCTTTTAATGCAATAATAATTACGAAATTATGAAAACTGTTAGTTAAAATCTAAATGTGCAAAGTTTAGTCCATGTGTATTTAGCAACATAGGAGAAAGTATCTGGTTATCATATCAATCCTGAAAAGTTAAAAATTCTATACCTAAATTAACTTTTATCCTTATTGGTATTACCTATATAAAAGGATTTCTTAACTTTTAACAACTTAATCCTAAATGTGGCACTATGACTATTTGGTCTTTAACCCCAACAGAGACTGGAGAAGTAATAAAATTAGTTATTGATTAAATAGGAGGTGCATGTTAGCTGCTTCCAAAAAAGAAAAATGAAATAATCAGAAACATTTTGCTGTTTGAACAGTCACCCATAACTCTCCATAAAGTAGGAGCATCATTTTCAGCCTCCTGGCTCAGAATATTTGACAGACATATATGTAAAGCAGGAACTATTTAGGACTTGCTTACCCTGTCTGGGCAGAGTTTGGCAGTCAACTAGTCAACTGCAATAGCTTGCCCATTTTTGGCACAATTTGTCTGTCTAGAAGTGAGACTATTTTCTTTACCCAAGTGGCTCTTTTGTCACATTTGAGGCCATCTCCATATGGAGTTGCTTTGATGCTCATTATATTCTTTCAGGGTGCTGCCAGGAGAGGACCTGTCTCATTATCAAATAATCTTTAAAATAATAAAAATATTTTAAATGTCATATTCTGTAGGTCTCTGATGTTTTTGAAGACTATCTTTATATAATAAATAGATCTGTCTACAAAATCATTTCTATCTGTCAAACCTAGAATGTATACTCCTGTGATTAAGTAGACTAGTGTCTGACATGACAATGAGTTCAATAACTAGCAAATAATTGCATTTTATAATTACCTAATACCCTAACCAGTTTTTAATAGCACTTTAAACGTATTGCAAGTAGCCTTGAAATTGTATCAATATACTAAAGCTTATACCAATGTATCAAAAATAGACTTATTTTTGCATCAATATGTAAAATCATATACCAGTTAAAATTAACCTTATTTGAGAAAAACTAATAAAACCCTAAGTTGAGTAGAGTCAATAATCTTTTTTTCTATTCCTGTAAGATATCCCTGTATATTCCTTGTTTCACTTTGAATAAGACCATTAATAATAAACATCTCCCAATGACAAAATTTTGTAGCCACAGCAAACAATCAAAAACATACACAACCCCATTTAAGGAAAATTGGATGTTGTTCTCATGGATTTCTTCTAGCTGACATTTTGGGCATATAGAAAACCTGCATTGGGCCCAAATAAAATTGGGAAAAAGTGGTTAATTAAGCAAACAATAACATTTGTGCCCCAATCTTTGAATGTTGAGAAATTTCAGACTTAATAAAAGTTTTTTTTGGAACAGTCTAAAATGCTGGACCAATTAAAATTAGTAGCTTTGTTCAAATTCTTTTGGGACTCTGATGAGAAACACAATTTGATGTGAAACAGCAATTGAAGCAGTTGAGGCAGGAACAAAGAGAATGCTAGAACATGGAAGATGCTGAAACAGATGTGTCAATGTCTCATCATGCTGAAGAATGATTCTATTAGGTTTGATCCACAATCTCTGGTGTCCAGTTCTTTTGTTCTGCAAACATATAATTTCTCACAAGCATAATAGAGTTCTAAAATTAAAATGTATGAGCTGCACAGGATGAATCTAAACTGTAAGGCAATCTTATCTGTGCAAATTAAAAGGTTAGCATTTTGAAGATTTTATAGCCAAAGATTTATTGGACAAGTATTGCTGTAGTTTTTAGCTGGAGACATATTTTATGTCTTAGTTAGTTTTAGAGTTGCTCCCAAGTAAAGGAATCAGAGCAATATAAGTTACCATTATTATTGAACATACAATAATTATTATGTTGAAATCAAAACAAAGTTGGATAGATCAAAATATTTTTGGGGGGCTCTTGTTTGCCTGTTGTATTTGGACAAGTATCTCCCTATTTCCCTAGAGAAACTTCCAAATAGAGAGACAAGTTGGTTTCCTTGAGTAATAGAAAAATGCATGTTTTAAGTAAACTTTATATAATCTCCTTTTAAAATTAAAATGACAGGAAACTGTAGGTATCTTGTACCTGTTTAGAGATTTAGCCCTAGATTTTTATATATGTTGTAGCTATCTGTCTTATCTTGTGGTTTACATAGAACGGTAGTTATACTTTTATAGCCAAACTTTATTTAAACTCCCTCTTACTTTAGCAAAGCATAACCTAGGCATCTTTTTTCCTGGGCATTTCATTGATATCGACTATTTTTTGGCTTGCCCCTTTTTTTGTACAGCCTGGGCAGTTATGCCTTTTTAGCCAAATGCTAATAAACTATATTAGCATTAGCATATAAACTCTCTTACCCTTAGCATTTAAGTATATCCTAGTCATTGTGTACCTTGGCTTTACATTGATAGTGGCTATTTTTGGCATGCTCCTTTTTTATACACAGTGGACAGTTATGATTTATAGTTGATCTTTACTTAAACTCTCTTAACATTAGCAGATAAACTCTCTTCCCCTTAGCATTTACCCTAGGCATCTTGTACCTGGATTTTTACATTGTTTTTGGCTATCTTTGACTTCCTCTTTTTTGATATGGGATGGACAGTTTTGTTTTGTTTTGTTTTTTAAACTCATGAAACAATTTTTTAGTTTTTAGGTTGGCATGTACTTTGACATCTTTAAGCCCCCTGTGTCTTTTTATATGCATGACCAACATTTTTCTTCCATGAAAATGTCTCATGTTTAAAAGAATAAGGCAGTTTTCAGAGCAGTCTAACTTTATTTCTCTTTACATAAACCTAAAAATGGTGTGAATCCTACCTTTAGATCAGTAAGGACATAACATCTATTATTAAGAAAAAAGACTTTAGATGATAACCTTAAGGAAAATTTTGTCATTTTGAATCTTAGATTATCTCTGCAAATGGCTAAACAGCAGGAGTTGCCATCCTGGCTTTTATTATGTAAATTAGGTTGATCAGGACTCACAGATCTACCTGTTTCTTTTTACTTTCGTTGGGAAGAAAGGCATGTACCTTCAACACCTTGTTCAGACACTTACATATATATGTGTGAATATATATATGATATATCATTGTAACTCAAAGCCTTTATATGAAATATGAAAATCAAACAAAGAGAAAAGAAAATTTTAAGTTTGGGATCAGTTGTGGCAATTTATACTGAAACAAACAAAGCCCGGTTGGTCATTTGAACTTTAGCCATTATTAATATAATTTCTAGGAAAGGTGACCTCTGTAACTCAGTATTCCAATCCTTGTTTGTTTTTTTTTTCCCCATTTTACTCCTTCAACTTTCTTGGTGAAGGTATGGAGAAGAACCAACACCATTAAACATACTGCAAACAGATCCATGACTATCACAGCCAAAATGAAGCCAAAAGGGATTAAAACACCCTCTGCCATGCACTTTTTTTTAATTATTATTAATTTTTAGGCCAAACTCTGTCTAAAAGTTTTTTTTTTTTCCCTCCAGTTCCTTTCTTTCCTGCCATGGTGTGGAACTGAGCCAGCTGAACCAGCCACAGTATAAAAGTAGCCATGCTTGTTTACCCTTCAGTTAAACTGCAGCAGAAGCCAGTTTTGTTATGGAAGTCTCAGGTCTGCCCACAATAGGCTGTCTTTTGCCCCTGGGCTGGTTTAAGAACCTCTCTCTTAAATAGAAGTCACTGACCTGGGAGTTTGTAGTTTTTAAGTTCTGACTTTATCACTGGGAGCTTATTCCTCCCACAAATTATGTTCAAGTATGATTTAAAGGGTGTGGATACTTACATTAGTTGGGTGCTTTTTTTTTTGTAAGTGACAATTTTTACTAAGAATTATCTTTAAGTAAAGCTGCTGTTAATACTAAACATCTGTATAACCAAATCACCACACAGATACTGTTTTTATTTAGTTAACATAGAACACAATGCTAGGCAATGGTTACTCCTTCCTAAACCTCCAAGCCCTCATTGTTGAATAACATTTAGATTTCCCACATTATACTTGCTTTTAGTGATATGTTACGTCTGGTTCATCCTCCAAGATCTCCCCTCCAGCTCTGTCTACAAGCTCTCCTTGCTCTTTCTTCTCCAACTCATTTCCTGCCCTCTAGCTCCTCCCCTCTTTCCTTTCCTCTGGCTCCTCCCTATGCACAACATTGGGGCTAGTTGTTTTGTTTTTGCCTGTTTACACAAAATTGAGACAGGATGCTTAGAATAAGTATCACAATGCAATATCCAGATTGAAAACAGAGAGTGTGTGTTGGGAGAGAAATCAGCACTTGAATGAAAAGGGGTAAGGTGTGTACATTTCAAAGGAACATTATACAACAGGTGGCCTTAACATGTGACTTTCATATTATCACAGATTCCAATATTATTTATTAAATGCACAGATATGTCCTCATTCAGTGAATTACTTACTTGGAAAATGCTCCCTGACCAAGGCAACTCTTTGAAAAAAAAAAGTATTCAATTGGGACCCTGCTTATATTTTTACAGAGACCATCCAAGATGTCTTGTCAACAAGCAGTCTACTTGCTGTAGTCCATTAGCAGAACTGACAGCTTTTCATACTGAATCACAAGTGGCAGAGACGGAGAGAGAGAGATAGACAGAGCAAGAGAGAGAAAGAGCTGGAGATGGAGGACAGAAACAAAGATAAAAAATTGAAAGAGACCAAGAGACAGAGTCTCCATTCTGTTTGGTCACTTTCATGGGCATATCACCTGCCAAGCACACCCTCCTATAATATAAATACAAAAGGAATTATGTGTTTTTAATAATATTTTACTTTAATTTTTATTAATTGAACTTTATTCAGTTTTTATCCCTTGTAAACCCCTTCCCTTTCCCCTCTCAAACCCACTAAAACTCCCCCTGTCCATGCATGACCCTCCTCAAGTCCACAGATAGGGGAGGTCTTCCTCTCTTTCCTTCTGATTCTACTGTGTGGAATCTTATCAGGAGTGGCTCTACTGTCTTCTTCTGTGGCCAGGTAAGGCTGCTCCCTGATCAGGTTGAGGATTTCAAAGAGCAGGCCAATCAGGCCATGTCAGAGTCAATCCCTCTTCCCATTACTATGAAACTCACATGGACACTGAACTGCCATGGGCTACTTCTGTGCAATTTTAGTCAGATTCCTCCCTCTTGATAAGTTTCCTTAGGTGTACAGATTTTAGTAGGTTTATTGTATACTATATGTCTACATGATTGGGTATATACCATGTGTGTCTTCTGGGAGAACTCACTCAGGATGATCCTTTCCTATTCTTACCTTTTACCTGCAAATTACATGACCCCAAAAATTTCACCAGGGAACTCCTGCACCTTCAGCAAAGTGCCTAGATAGTAAATTAATTAAAAAAAAAAACAAAACAGTAGCCCTTCTGTATAAGAAAGACAAAAAGGTTTGGGAAAATAAAGAAACAATATTATCTAAAAAGGCCATACCTCCAAACCTTAACGAGACATATCCTCGCTGGAACTAAACATGTAAATACATGAGCTCCAAGTGGATATTGCAACTCAAATTACCTGGAAGTAAAAGAAGTTGGAGGGACTTCTAGGCTAAAAGAACATAGTTATACTGAAATTTTGTCATTCAATACAAAGTTTAAAGACCAAATTACTTCCAAGGTCCAAAGAAAAGGACTGACAATCTCCTTTGGGGAAAATGTGGAATATTTCCATAATGGAGTATTATGGTAAGAAATTAGATAAGAAAATCAGTATTATGGTAAGTATCAGATAAGAAAATGACATCATGATATTTTCAGACTAATGGATGGAACTGGGAAATATCATGCTGGGTGAAGTAACTAAAATGCATAAAAACAACTATGGTATGTGTTCACTTATTAGGAAGTCTCCTAATAGTGGGGGATAAAGTTCCAAAAGGGCATCTATTGTGACCAAACTATTGTACTAGGGGGATTGGGTGGCAGTTAAATTAGTTGTTGGGAGAGGGCATCCTACAGAAATTGTCAAGCAACCCAGTCTGTTGTAATTAAAAGATGTTGCTCTCTGCCCGCAACTGATAGATCAGGGCCATGTTCTTGGGTCCACAGAGATGCTTCCTTCTGCATGAAATGGGATTATATATAGAGACCCGCATTCTGATATTATTCAGAGAGAGACCTTAAAACTTCCATCTCTAAATGGGATTTCCCTATGAAATTCCACATCCTCTCATAGCTCTGGGAAGCCTGCAGGATAGGAGGCATAAAGAGTGTCATGAATAGAGGGAATTAAGACACAAGGATAACAGTGCCCTGAGAATCAGGCCACAGAGAAAGAGTATGCAACCAGACTTGATGAGACCTGATTTAGGGACAGATAGAAGGGGGCGGAAGACCTCCCCAATCAGGAAACTATAGAAAGTCATAGGTTTAGAAGAAGGAGGGTGGGTGCAATGGAAGGAAAAGATAGAGTGGGCAGCAGAGGGAATACAAAGTGAACAAATCGTAATAAATGAATGCATAAGAAAAACTGTGATCAAGGTGATGAAATATAGAGCTCTTCAGGACTGATGGATTCTTCTTTGGGGTGGTAGCAGGGTGAGGTAAGGATGAACTCACGTTTTTTAAGAGACTTTTATGGAGACTAATGATATTCTAATGAGTATATGAAAAGCACACAATTCAATTGATGTATTTTTTCTTTTTTCACTTTGTTTATATTTTATTATTAGTTACATTTCATTAACTCTGTATCCCAGCTGTATCCTGATCTCTCATTCTCTCCCAGTCTCTCCCTCCCTCCTTTCCTCTCTCCTTCCCTTCCTTCCTCATCTCCTCTGTACCCCTCTCCAAATCCACTTGGGGAAGACCTCCTTTCCTTTCTTCTGACCTGTTTTATCAGGTATCTTGAGGACCGGCTGCAAAGTCCTCCTTGTGGCCTAGCAAGACTAGGACCCCTTGGGGGATGGGGACATCAAAGAGCCTGCCATTGAGTT